>NC_138444.1:10000000-10626666 GCF_040668555.2 Bombus flavifrons | reverse complement strand
GGGATTCGTTCGTACAGTAATTTCTAATTCATACACGTTCCATGATATGTCATATTGTATCAAACACGAACTTCACACTGCACGGTGCAAATATTACCTTATATTATCATGAAGAATGACTTTATGATGCAATTGTATACTAATGTTGAAGATAATCGCGGTAGAAATTATAATATTGAAAATTCATGTCGAAGAGAGAAACCGCGGGGCGCCAGTACGCGGTATTACGCGAATGTGAATCGGCAGTGCACGGCGCAGGCGCCGCGAAGCCGCGGCACGCCACGCCGCGGCGAACTCACTCGCGCACCGCATCGCACGCCACACACAACACATCAACTAATAACGTGCAAGCTTCGATTTGCTGTTACCGCGAGGGCCACGCGGTCGCCATAGGAAAGCAACAGCTCGTATTATCGTGGTGGTCGTATGTTGTGCGCGCGAAGGAAAGTGTGCCGTTCAGAAAAGCAAAAAGAAGGGGGACTGTTGTTCGCGAGCGTGGACAGAACAGACTTCGAGCCTAACCCAAAACAAACTCGCGAGTTTTCGCGCCGGTGTCTCGCGGCCAGTCTCGGTAGAGACAGAGACAGAGTGAAGTTGTCAAACGAAAGAATGGAGAAAGTAGAGTTTTAACGTTTCGCGCGATTCGATTTGAACGGACGCATGGAAAGTCGTGTTATGCCATCCTTAACCTTACACGTGAGATCATTGGAGGGACTATTACTGAACGAGATTGTCGTTAACGATCGTGCGATTGGTACGTTAATACTAAAAGCGAGATAAAAGAGCGGGAAAATCGCAGAGAGTGTAATAATCGCGGCAGACTGTCGTGACGAGAAATGACCGTGCAAGAGTTCAAACCTCGTGGCAGTGCGGCCGAAGAACAACAGCCGTCCGGTGATATTCTGTCACCGTCTAGCGAGCCACTGGACAACGACAAGGAGCAATCGGCCCAGGTCTGTTATCGTGGTGCGCCCCAGGATAGTGAAAATCTATTGGGACGAGTATTAGCCGGTAAGCCCCCATATCCATTTTCGTGACTTGTATACGCGTTTCATCCGTTGAAAAAGGAAAAAAAAATTCAGCCTGAGGGTCAGCTGAAACGAAACGGATCGGAACGAAAGGGAGAGTAAAAATATTTTCCCGCTCGTTTACGACCGTTCGATTTTAAATCGATTATAGGGTCGCGTGTGTATGTTACGTAGAGTGTGTCCACCATGCACAACAGGCTCGTAAAAACATTCTTAACCTAGCGTAGATCACGATTCAGGTAGGAAGGAATAGAGAAAGAGGCAGTTTCACTTTCCAACGGGGTTGGAATGTAGGTCGCGGGGCCCGGGACGAGGCTAGTTCGTTGCCCTCGGTCGGCGGCCTTCCACTCGGCGCTCTGGCAATTTTTCTCCCTCTCCGTCTCTTGGTTTCGTCGTCTCTCTCCCACCTGCGCGGCTCGATCTTCCCTCTCTTCCTTTTGCTCGTGGTTCTAGCCTAGATAGTGAGCCTCTCTAGTGGGGCTCCCACCCTAGAGTGTTCGCTGTTCTCCCTCTCTTCCACACACACGCACGCGTTTGTTCGTTCGTTTGCGCTCTCTCTCTCTCTCTCACACACACTCACTCCTTCTGTCCCGTTCGAGCGCTTCCACGTATCCTCTCCTTTTCGCGTCGTGTTCGTCTCTCTCTCTGTTTGGCCTGAACTCGTCGTGAACTCGCCACGGCGTTGTATAGAGAGGTACAGAGAGTGAGTCGGTCGGTCTCTTTCCCTCACGGTGGTCCGTAGAACAGGAAAGTAGGTCGGTGGGGCCTTGGCGTGAGGCTAGTTCGTTCACCCTGCCTGGCCCGTAACTGGGGCAAGATGAAATTAACCGAGCGGCCCGCCACCTCGCCCCACCGTCTCCTCTCGCCTTCTCCTACCTCCGTTCGGCAAGTAGAGTGAACTCCGCGACTCGTGTGGCCAATCGCCGGCGGGCCGGTTCAACAAACTCGAACTGGGTCTCCCTACCGACCCGTTCACCTCTATCTCTCTCGATCCTTCTCGATCTCTCTGTTCAACTCACGCGCCTTCCCTTCCCTACCAAGTGTAGAGTTTAGCTACTCGACCAACCTCCCCACCCACGGCTATCATCGAAGGTCACCAACACACTCGGCCTACCCGTTCGCCCTCTTGTTCTGCTCGCGTAAAACAGACCGATGTGCTTCTCATATACAGTTACACATCGCGAGCCGTTCATAAACGTTCGCCCACCTTTTGTTCTTCGCGGACTCCCCACATCGGTTTCTATTTTAAAACTTTGTTTCCTTTTTTGCTCCTTTTTCTTGGTTCTTTACTTTTGCTTTTTCGATAGAAGTTGCATTTGGCTGGAGAGGGGAGGGTTCAGAAGGTTGGAGAATTAAGTATTTGGAGCATTGCAAATGAGGGTGGAATTGGGCGAACCGTTCGGTAAAGGATTTGTGTACTTTGGGAGAGGAATTAATATTGGCGATTGATTCCCTAAGAAGATTAGGATGTTATTCGGATGAACGTAATAATGCTACTGTAATTAATGTAATTAATGTACGACACGGACGAAGGAAACGAAACTGTTCTATGATGACATAAAATTATTCAGATATTTTACGTAATTAAATAACACGTTAAATAACAGTGTATTCTTCCATTAACTGTGAACGTAAACGTGTGCGCGTAAACAGCCTTCGTAGATAAAGAGTTACCATTCAACTAACTGTACCATCACCTAATATCCACGTATTCCGCTGCAGAGTTTTTCATCTCATCGACTTTCATCGCTTTTCTTGTTCCAACTAACCTACTCGCCGAAACCTGTATAATTTCACCTATATCCATTCCTGAGCTTAATGTAGTCCACACATACCTGTCCAACACCTACGAAGAATTGCGTGAGTACGCGATTCGGGCAAGAGAGAAGGAGAAAGAGAACTATGACAAGCGTACGTACAATACACGTAGGTACGTCACACGCACATTGTACGCACACAGGTCCGTTCAACCGGCTGAGAATTCTCTTCGTAAGCCCCGTTACGTAACGCCACGATAGTGAATTACGTATGGGCTACCTACTCACCAGCCTGTCCCTCTCTCTTTTCCTCTTTTTCTTTCTCGATTTCTTTTCTTTTCTCTGGGATCTCGGCTGTCCCGCGGAGAAAGTACATTAACCGAGCTGCTGGACCGTGATCACTCTCGCCTGGGCGGCCATGTTGGAATGCTTTCACCGTTTCTCTGTTCCTGTGAGCCGCTGCATCCGCCGTTCGGAGCACTGACCTGCCTCAACGAGCGTAACTACGAGGTGGGTCGAGAATCGTGGCTCTCTCGATCGAGCTGTTCCGCTCGTTGCATTCCGAATTTTCACCAGAATTCGTGCCACAACACGGTCGCGCGAATATTCCAGGTACCGCGACCCGTTCGCGTGAACGTTTCAGGCACTGCGACTTGTTCGCGTGAACATTCCAGATACCGCGACCCGATCGTATAGAACGTGGCTTACTGCGATCGCTTCGAGTCGCGGAAGCGTATTTTCAGCGGTGGACGATTGGTACATGTTATAATTTCTATTAGACTCTTTAGTCCTTTACTTAGAAAGGGTTATGTGATTTAGTTAGACTGATTTTGATAGACGCATGATCTATACTAAGAGAAACGAGCGGAGATATTGTAATAGGAACTTGCTTTTTCTTCAGGTAGGTTCTTTCAAGTTGAAGGTTTATAGAGTTCCATGGAAAAATCTTGAGCTAAGCTTCAGTATTAACGGTGGAATTTCATTTACATATTTTTAACGGTGGTTCGCGTTCAACGAAGTGTATTCAATCGATAAGAATTCATTTAATCGAGCAGTAACCAAACTTTCGTTCAAATGATGGAGTTCACATAACCGTGTAAATTACTGACACAAGGTAATCCAAACACAAGGTAGTAATCCTCTTTTCGAGGATCTCAAGATCTCGAAGATACGCTGATCCTTATTAAAAATTGCTGATCTCTGTAGACCGAACTAGACAAGTACACAACTCCTAATCATCTTCTTGCTTAATTATCAACGATAGATACTCATTGTAACACCTAATCGTCTCTCTTACATATACATCCTTAACGATACATCCAAATCGCTCAAAAATTGCTCATATCCACCAAATACACCTAAGACTCGCATTCGGAAGCACCGTGTTCCATCAATGACTCAGGGTTAATGAATCGGGAGTAGTCGGCGAGCGTGGTGGAACGTACCCAGGAAAGCGCGAAGATCGGCTAGCGTACTTTTCTTAAAGCTAAAGCAGGAGGAAGAAAAGCTCGTTTCGACACCCGACAGCCGCGCGAACTCCATCGAGCATTTTTTAATTGCGCTCGTGCTGACGACTGGCTAACCTCAAAAGCAAGACACACGGGCAATGGCCTGGCCTCCTCCTGGTCCCCAGTGACCTCGATTGATGCGCTGTGTCCTCTCCCAGTCCACGATTACCCCTCTTCCCCACTTCTCCCGGTTCTCTAGCCCTCTCTTCCCTTCTGGTGGCTAGAGGAGCGTTGACTCGACATCGCCCAATCAGGGGCCGGTTCGTCGACTCTCTGAGCTGCTCTCGGGGTCGTTCTAATCTCGCAACGTCCCTACGCCACAAGCCAAACCGACGAGAAGCCCGATAAGAGTACGATCTCCCTTCTTCCTCTAATCTCTCTCTCGCGGCTCTTCTCTTTTTCTTTCGCCTCTTTATTTCTCGCGGCTCTTGGTTCACGCTGCGTGCGGGCCCGCGGAGCGAGCCGCTATCTTCGTCTGCGAGCGTCATCCGTCTCGTTCCCGCTCGAACGTACACGCCAGCACGCCAAGGTGAACAACCTCGAACCGTGTCGCGGTTCTTATCGCCCCGCGAGCTTGGACCCTTATCGACGCGAGCGCGCGCTTCTTCTGCCGAAGTTCGCTGAACCGATCGCGAAAATTCTCTATGCTTCTACTCGCATGTACACCGTAACTCCACACTTTGTAGTATAATTGAAGTCAGGAAGATCGAGTAAGTGGTCCAAAGTAAGACGAAAATCAAGAATAGAAAAATTACGTTGATGGTTCCAGTTTCGAAATCGTGATACTATTTGAAGAAATCGCAATGAATGTTTGATATTTACTTAGCCTTTTCCGCTGACTCCATAATCCCAATCTTCACAATGTTCTTACTTAAACCGTAAATAAGCGAAGCGTTGCTCGAAGTATCGAACAATGTTTCTCCACAAACATTCCGCTTATTTAAAAAAAAGAACTGAAAAAAGTAACTGAATAGTTTCGGTGCACTAACGTTGCGCTTATTTTAAAGATACATGAAAAATTCATAAAAAATTGCCATGAAATCCATACCAACGAATCTTCCATACTCGAACCCTTCCAAACTTTCGCAAACCAGTCCATACGCGTTCCCACCATTCGAAGTAACACAGTCACAGCCTTCAATCCTTTTAATACGCAAACAAATCAGCAATACCCAGCGATTCTCGCAATAGATCCGCTATTCCGTTCTAATTTGCGAGTTTCGAAAATTCCGGCGGCTTGCAACAGCGCCGCGTGTCCTTCGCCCGCTTCCATTCGCTAGAAACTTTCCAGCTCGGAAAGGACACCACCCGAGATGCATAATTTCGTTTCGCAGCGGCGGCTCGTAATTCGCGCTTTCACCACGTTGCCTAGATGAATAGACGTGTCCACGTCACGGCAGAAAACGTAATAGAGTCGAATGGTCAACGGCTGTATTGTGTCTAGCGTTTTTTATCAGCAGCTGAACAGCGGCCGCCGATCGAGTCACGGTTCACCAGGAAGAAAGTAAGAGTGGTCCGACCAGGAAGTTGAGGCAGTGGCGAAGGCGGTCTGTCCGGATGCCGATGAAAGGGAAGGCCGGTGGTTTCTCTCTTTCTACCAGGCTTGATCTTGTTTCTCGACAGATTCGTACGTGGTCGTGACTTTCTCTCCGCTCCTTCGTTCTCGAGGGTAGAATTTTCTTTGTTCGGATGCTTGTCTCGATGATGCAACGTGATGTGTACGTGGGTATTTCTTCTTTATTCCTCAGTCTTGTTTATTTTTGGAAAGTTACAACGATCGATGGAATTTTGGGACTGATAGAAGAGAGTAAAGTTTAAGAATTTTCTGACCATTACTTCGCTCTCGAGGATGGAATTTTCTTCTTTGTTTTGTGACTGTTTCGATGGAATAAAGTTGAGTGGGTATTTAATTTGTTCTCTTCCTTTTTACCTAGTTTTCGGTTTAGTATTAAAGTTGATAGTCGATGACATTTTGCGATTGATAGGGGAGGATAGAGTTCAGTCAGCATAGATTTCGCAGTTGGGATGATCGGTATGCTGACGACATGGAGATGTTCTAGGTAAAATTAGAGGGAAGTGGCGAGATTCACAAGGGGGATTTGAAGATCTATTAGAGCAAGTTAGAGCGGTGCAAGAGCTGGAACCTAAAATTGGAACGGATAGAGCAGTGTAGTTGCGTGAATTGGTGGGGTTATGAACTGGCAAAATCATTTTCATACATCCGTACCCTTTCGTATCCATAAATCATCAGCTAATACCAACAAATTTTCCTCAAATTTGTAATCTGTCTGCGCAGTAAAAGGTTTTATTTCGAACTTAACCAAACATTTCTACACTTCAAATTACCCATGCAACTCGTGGCATTAAAGTAACAAAAAGGAACCGCTTCTAACTATTCAAACTCACGTTATACCACGATCTTTTCCATAAATCAGAATATCTGAAATCTCTGAAATGTTCGATGCCATCGAGCCACGAGAATCATCGCGTTTCTATGGAACGTGATTCCGCTGAAGATTGCTCCGAATCGAGGCGAATCGAATCGAGCGTAAACCAAGGGGCAAAAAGAAACAGATCGTAGACGATTCCGCGCGTTTCACGGAAATTCAAGCAAGCTTCACGACTGCTCGCACAGTCAACCCCCGGAAACTCGGTTGAGAATCAGGCTACGGACGACGGGAGGCGAGATGGGATTGTGGGCGGTGTGTGGGTGGAGGGAGAGGACAGAGGGTAGCAGCCCCGAGGGCAACGAACTCTGACCCACCAGCCAGCCCTGGTATTGCTACCCCTTCCCCTGGACCGGCTGCTAAGTATAGCATTTCCACCAACCTGTCGCCCCTTGCTACAGATATTATATCTACACCGTAACCACCCCCTCCTCTTAGCCACGACCTCTTGCCCCTCTCGAAAGCACGGTAATTTTGTTCTGTTACCGCTTTATCGCTGCAGCTGCACGCTGAGCCACCGTTTAGCTGGCTGTTGCTGTTGTTTTCGTTCTTCTTCCTTCTTACGTAACGCGTTTCTACTTACAATTAGTTGCGAAGACGAAGACTATTCTCTTCACCGTTCAGTTCACGTAGATCAGATTGCGATGCAGTATGGAAAATTTTATCCATTTCTATCTACATACATGCGAGATAACAGTTTTTAAGAATTTACTGGAGCGAAATTTTAGTTGGTGCCATATTTTTTTTTTTTTTTTTTAATTAGTGCCAACTGTTGTTCATTGACTCTACTCATCCCATTGTGAATTTTGATTATATGAATGAAAAAGTACAATTCATTTAAAGAATTAATGAACTCCTGTTACACGAATTTCGATTGATTCAGATGGATGCAATTCTACGGTACATCGAAGAAGCATGCTCCTAAACGATCCTCGTCTAACGTGTTCGTAGTAGTGATATATAGGTATACGCGTCTGATGCGTCGCTGTAGATATATACGTGTCTGACGCGCACAGAAAATTCTACTGTAGCACTGTGACTACCGCTGACGCGATACTAGCATCATACGAGTATCAACTACTAGTGCATAATATATACATATTTATTTATTTCATATATTTTCAAATAGCCAAAGTTACTGAATTTTTCTATAAATAATAATAATAAACTAATACTAATAACTACTATTACTACTACTACTACTACTAATAATAATAACTATTAGTTAACAATAGTAATAATAAATATAAATAAACTAAATCATATTTTGTTTATTCGTGACATAAAAATTATATTCAAAACTCGGAGGGAAGGTTCGTTTTAATGTTATCAAAGTTTCGCCTTAGAGCTTAGCAAAAGACGACGCGTATCTTTGAAAGTGTGGGAAGCCAGAATAGAGACGGACCACTCTCTTCGCGAGTAATCACGAAAAGTAGAGTAATCGCGGTCCCGATTGAATTTCTCCGCGACGCGGAAATGCGTCGAGCATTGTTCCTTTGCCGTCCTTGCGGCTTGTTTGCCCCTTTGAGCTCAGGGCAGAGCCTTTTACCTGGCATCGCGAATATGGTGCGCGGCAAGGCGGACTATGCAACTTGCATCTTGAAGAGAAGAATCGAAAAGACGAGAACTTTAAGAGCCATGTTGTAATGAGGATTGCCGGTGGTTTTGGATCAAAGAACGAAAGCAGATCGTTTCTAAGACGACGTTTGATGTTAGCCTGTTTTTGAAGTCCATATCATTTGTGTCTATCTAAATATCCTCGATACTCGTATCCTTTGTACTAGTTGAAGCAAAAAATTCGTAGACTATTTGTTGTAAGAAATTGGTGTTACATAACATTTTTGTTCCAATACGGCACAATAATACAGCAGTATCTAGTAATAACCCAGTAAGCAGAATACGAACTTTTCACGGAATTAATATACGCTTTTAGCAAAAGATTAACATATTTTGTCACATTAAAAACTGTAGCAGAAAGTATACATAATTCATGTGTTAAGTTGATCGAGAAGCTCTGTTGATACGCTTTCAGGGATTATGCATTTGGGGATTATTTGGGACATTTTCGTAATCACGCTAATTGGAACAACCGTACGTTCAAATTTTCTAAATACAAATTATAAAGAAACTTTATTTCTTCGCGTTTATTATAATCGCCACATGCTCTGCCTAACAACTTCCATGTCTTTCCTAAAGTTAATACATTCGCCGTAACAATATTATCCTTAACACCTGCTCTTCCCCTACCTCTTCACCTATCAACTTCACCAACCCTCCCCACAAACCTCAACGCATCTGCCAGAAAACCAATTTCCAAAATCTCTCTCGTCCACCAATCTCACCCTCTGCATAGCCAGGCACGTGCTGCGCGTTTCAACGAAACGTTAGCCGCATGGTGGAGTCGCGTGTCTAGTTCTCACAAAGATGCACTTCGATAAAAGCGATCTCCTAGCGATCATGCGATTATCGTAATTCAGTCCGGTACATACGGCGGTGGACCAACGGAGATACGAAAGGCTCGGTGGTGGGGGCGTACGCGGCGGGAAAAAGCGGCGCGCTTTTCCACCCGGTAGTTGCATACCGCGCCACGTGGTGGGGGTAGGGTGGAACGGCCTCAATAACGTAAATTATCCCGCCAAACGTAGGCGGACCGTATATATCCGTGTCGAGTGGCCCCCGCGAAAATAGCAGAACCATGGACCGTCCGAAAGAGGAGGCGAGGACGAGTGCGAGTAGGAGAATCGACGGAGCTAGCAAGGTGGGGAGAGCAGAGAGTTGACAGTGGCGGGGATATGGCAGGTAGCGGTGGTGGGGGCAAGAGAAAGAGAGATCCGCTGGCCTAGTTAGGGTGAGTGCCACCCTCGTCGGTCAACGACCTCGCGACCTCGACGCTCGCAATCCGAGCGACTCCTCAGCCACCCCTCCATCCCCTTGCCACCCTTCCACCCCACTCCACCCTACCAGCGCGTCGCCACGACCGACACCGACGAACGTCACTTTCCGCGCGCATTTTCCTCGGCCTGATTAGACCACTGGGAACACGTTTCCTACCTCGATAATTCAACCTTTTCTGAAGTCAGCGCGCCTCGTGTGCGATATACGAATGACGATAGTGCGCAGGAGTGGATGGGGATCTTGAGAGCTTTCTCTCTTGCATCCCCTTTCTTTTTTTCGTTCTGTCTTTTTAGGTTGTTTCGGAATGAATGTTTATGGGATATGCGTAGAGATTTTGTAGTGTCAGAGCTGAGTTGGAGCTTTTAACCTAGTAAAGGTAATTCTAATTAAATTAAAAATTAATGGTGGTTACGGTTTCGTGGCGATTTCACACGACCAATTTACGTTGGATTCTGAGTTTTGATATCGCGGTTGCGAAATGGAATTCGAAAGATCCGACTAGTCGAATTTTCTTCTTGTTGCTGTTTCTTCTTTCATCTAGGTTTTACAATTTTGGTGAGACTTTGTTGAGATAGAAATTGAAGTACTTAAGATACTATGACACAAAGTACGTTTTTTGTCAAGTTATGGAAATTTTTGTTGCGTCTTTTGTCCCTTAAGTTATTCTGATATTTTTCCAGCATTTTTATTCTACCTTAAAAAAGGTACAAGAATATCAAGTAGGTTTTCCTATTTATTTTTAACGTTACGTGTACACAACTTTTGTTTCATCGCTTGATTCTTGATGTTAACCTAACGCCACTTGTATTGGATGAAATTCAATTTTAGTTCGTAATTTAGCTTTTATTGATAAAATGGAAGTAATAAGTAGGTAATTCTAATTGCGGTTGCTTTACAAAATTATAAAATGATATCCCTACTCCGTTCTATGGTTTCGTTCGATAAAACGCATTGAGCAATTAATTAGAAGAACGAAACGCCCAACATGGCGTGTTTAGTTCTGATTCATTTGAATTCTACGCGACGCTCATATATCATTCCACGCAAATTTCCAATGCGTACTTTCATTTTCGACTTCTCGCCTGCATTCTCTACGAGGCAGAGCATAGTTCGCTGAAACGTGCCTTATGTGCAATCTTTATTCACCAAACAGAGGATCCGGATTCCACGGGCGCGTTCGCAAACGTGGCAGAAATTCGTCGGTACGCCAAAAAGAAACGCGTGAAAGAAACATTACGAAAGCTTGACCGAAGAAACGTGCACGCAGGTAATTCGAAGGAAGAGAAAGCAATTAAACCGTTTCACTATCACTGGGACCTCCTAGTTGAGCAATATTTCACCAGTCGTTGCTCGACATTTTTCTTCTCTCTGTACTCGAAGTTGGGTTTGCCAGTAAAAAAAAAAAAAAAAAAAAAAGACGACATCGTTTGTAACCTACTCGAAAAAAAGTAACTGAAAAAGATAAGAAGGGAAAAAAAGGGTTGGTAAAAAGCACGTTCCAGTAACTTCCAAATTAGGAGGACGCTAAAACAGCGTCTGTTTCGAGTAAAAAAACGTAAAATATTTTATTGCTTTTTCTGCTCGTCACGTTTTTTCTTAATCCGCTTCGTGGATAGTTTGGTTAAAATGTTTTAGAGTGGAAGGAACCTTAAGAAAAAATAGAGGACTTCTAATCCTTTGACTGTTTTTACGCGTTTACGAGCCTGGGGACCGTGTTGTTTGCGAGGGAATTGTCGAAAGAAATTGACTTTGCGACATCGCGATACTTTTTAAACCCGTTAGTGCCTCGAGAAACCTTCACCCCTTTTTTTTACTGACCGATATTACCACGCACGACGAACCCTCGGCTTTTTAGGGTTATAGTTACAGTTAAGGTCTGGCAGAAAATGCAATCGTTTTGGATTTTTCTACCATTAACAAAAGGATTTGGCAGGACAACTCTTCCGTCTCGTAAATCATTGATTTTTCCTTTGGACGATGAGGAAGGTATATTGCGACGCGACTTGTTTCTTTGGAATTCGGTATCTTTTCACTGTCCGGCGAATTTTTATCGCCGTCACCATAAAAAAAAGACACGAAAATAAATGACACGTGCGGTAGTAAAGTTTGTTTGTGCGTCAAATTCTTTCTAGAAGGAATTTTTGTTATTTAGAATAAATTTAGACATTGTATCAACTGTGATTTATTATCCTTCTGCAAACTCATCTATGCTTCCTCTATAAAGCCTGCTCATAATTTAAAAGATATTACTTGTCGCAACGAATATCGATTTATATATCGTTTGTTTTAACAACTGTACATCGGTCGGTCTTGTCTTTTAGCCATTTTATACCAAAGGAGTTACTTTCTTTAATCAAAAAATCACATCAAAAAGAAAATAATTAACAAAACTACTTTTCGTTAGCTCACGGATATTTATGGAAATTTAGATTTTTATGAGCACAATTGAAGAAACGGTATCTAAGCAGAGGTTTCAAATATTAAATATTATAAGGAACATTTTACTTTCAATATTTCATATATTTTTGCATATTATGTACAGTTTGTGCAGTTTTGCACGTCTAGATTCTCTGTAAATAGGTACACAAACATCCGCAATCTGCTTATCATCTTCTTTCCCTGCGATCTTCGTATCAAATCTAGACCAACAAGTTAAAAATTCAATGAATCACCGTAACGTTGCCCTCGGACGATCAATAATATCGTCAATATTTCAAGGTACTCAACGAAAATGTGGTTTCTCAATAAATATTGACATATCGTTACATATCGAACGTCCGATGTCTCCCTAAAAGAATATCGAACGATTCCTCAAAGAAATCCAGCGTAGACCCACGTCGTCCAGGTTTACGTACGATTGCCGTAACGTAAACTGTCCCCGTTCCCCATTCACGAGGTTGCTGAAACAGTAACGCAGTGGCGCGCGAACGAACGATAACGGCTAGTTAAGCGCCTCGTGATTGCAGTCTGATAACGGGATATATCAGGGTGAACGAACCATTGCAGAGAATAAGGGGACGTCCTTGGATCGCGACTCGACTATAATTAATAACAATCTCGCGGCGCGATCGGTGCAACTGCGAAACACGCACGCACGCTTGCGCAATAAAATCGCGACAGTTCGCGCGCGCCAGTTACAAAAGCTCGCGCGCGTCAGGTTTAACGCACGCGGCCGCCGTGGAAAGTGTGCGAAACGGCATTGCGACTTTCACATTCGTCGAGGCCGTTAATTTACTTTCTACGTCATGGTTGCAGCAGCATGCGACTTACGGCGCGCAGCTTTCCTTCCAACGATCGAGGAAGATCCTGAGCGATGCGGTGTTCACGTTCTCCGGTGATCCACTTTTGGCGCCAGTGCTCTACGTTACATACGTATGAGGCGAAACGGTGAACCACGGCTGATGGATCGACAGATTTTGCATAGAGTTAAACGGCATTTGAGACTTTGGATAGCTGGGATTTATGGCTTACCAGCTTGGGGATTTTCTGTTCTTGAATATTCAAATTCGTTAACTTTCGGATGTCGAGTATTTCGAGATTTCGAATTTTTTAATCTTCGAATATTCGACTTTCAAAACTCTCCATCTTTCGATACTTTCGAATTTCCTAGCTTTTACATTGCGATGTAAATAAAATTCCAATTTTTTTTTTTTCGATTCCCTTCGAAATTAGGATCCTAGGTATTTCGGTAAATAAAGAATGATGATTTAAAAGCATCGGAAATACTTGTAAACATTCTCTCAGCAAGAGCATCCATGTACTTTCAGTTTCTTTTCGCCGGAAGTTCCTTTTCGATATAACCTCTCCACTTCAAATAAACATAACCTCCCACTATGATTGAAAAGCTCCTATTTTCTCCTTCGAAAGCACACAATTGCTGCAATCGCTACTGCTGGACCTCTTAATCCTCCATCAATCTGAGCATACACCGAAACGACTATAAACCTGTTATCAGAGCTCGACAGAAAGGCGATCCAGCTTCGACTAATCTGGAAAGTAAACGTGTGCCAACCATTGATTACGATAATGAACAGGCACGTGTAAAATGTCACTATAGACGAGGAAAAATTCCCTGGTTACATGTATAGAAGTAAGAAAAAAAGGCAAAGAATGGACGAAAGAGAACATAGGAGTGAGGCGGTATCGTAGAACCGTTTATTCTCGTTTGATGTCGACGAACCACTTGCTGCTCGGATTCCGGCTTCGAAGGACGCGGTCGTCGATCCGCGACGAAGTCGTCGCGATCGACCGACAAATCGCCGATCAACGCGATTTTTTCGCGTTGCATCTCGTTATTTGTCGTTCTGCCGCTCGTCGATCGCGCAATATGCAAATGCGATTACCGCCTAACGGTTAATCACCGATGTAACTAACGTGCTGTAAATTGCGAACAAGACACGCTACACGATCATTCTATTTTTTTCTCCACTTTGTTCTTTCCTTTTTTTGTATCTTTCTTACATTCCTCGTCTTTTTTTTTAATCAGATTTCTTTTAAATCTTTCATCTGATCCATATGTCGTTGCTTATCATTTTGTAAATCGAACGAGCAGTCGTCATTAATTAAAGGCTCGATAGAGAGATCGATTATTCTTCCCTTCACCAGGCTGGTTAGTTTTTGCTCGTTGTTTGATCCAGAGATAGGGCGTCGCGCTCGTGGATGTGATTTATGTCCTGTTCTCTAGATTCGTTTAGTCACCAGATCCTGATTATTTCGTTCCGCCGTTGAGATTATGAGTATTTATAATTATTTGCTTGAAACGTGCTTTTTTTTAAGTTCTATAATAATCGTTGATGGTTCTTTTTACGCTTCCTACGTCGAATTAATGTATTTGATGGTCCAGAAAATTCATTACGTTTTCGATAAGTCTAAAGTTCTACTGTACTTTATTGCAACAGGAATATGCATACAAAGACAGTATTATCGGATAAATTGCAATGCGCAATTGCAACTACGCTTAGTAGTTACTTATTTTAAGAAGTCGAAAGGAATCTTGGCTAATTTAGCTGTATGCCTTTTTATCGCGTTTATTTCCGAATCGAAGAAGCAGTGGAGGAAATCTGACTCACTCGAAGTCGATTCGAATGACGAATCACGCTTCCCCGAAATAAACCGGGATGTCATGTTCTACCCGATGCCAAAGGACGAAGGGTCATCCTATTAGTCTCAGGAGTGCCGTTGGCCTGTCCCTTTCTTTTGTACACGTGGTTGACCTGCGAGAGATCAACCCTCATGTTATTTCCAGATTTTACTTCCTCCATCGGAATCACGTTCGGACGTATACAGTTAGGATACGGTAGAAAACGTTTATTTGGGCATTAAGCATGGTAAAAGCAATTGGTAGGTTCTTGATGGGATTGACCGTTTCGTTGGCTCTTAGGAGAAACAATTTTTTTTAACCCCTTCCTTCTTTTTGTTTCAATATATAAAGAGCAATATTTGATATTTGTACTTGTCTATGATTAATAATTAACTTTTATGAAGAGCAATATCAAAGAAACAAACGAATGTTCTATATCTGTTAAAAATTATAACCATCGTTATGGCTAAACGAAATTTTATCGATGAAAGATTAAATTAAAGAAAGACACACGTTCGGAAAAGATTGTAATAGAAATTTTCCTCTTTACGGATCTTCGTCTACCTTTAAAGATTCTATCGTAATCATATTTACATATTTTTCATTAGCTTTTTATTTGCCTTTACATTGCTTCGCGCCTCTACCACCAACTTACTGCAATTGCATTCTTGTCCCCTTCTATGGTATCTTATGTAAAATATTAAAATGTTTCTTCGATATATTTGCTACCGCTAACATTCGGCTATTTGTTCTTCATATCTTTTCCTCATTAGCAAAATTTTCATTTCATATGACAACAATAATACGTATTTCGTTTCAACATGCTCTTCACTGTCTCGCTTCTCTTCTTAAATCTTTTTATTTGAAACGCACAAATTTAAAAGAACAGATTAGAAACACTACGAACGAGAATTTAACGATAAATGAAATCGTTAAATCGGTACACAGTCCGAATATTAAATAAAAAAATTGGAAGTCATTATCAAAGTGCCAATTAAAACCAACAAAAATTAAAAAATTAAAATTTAAAAAAATTACGAAAGAATCGTATCATTAAGTGCAACCTAGTTTAGCCGATTAAAGGAAGATTTACGAATCTCGAAGCAGGTTCGATAGGATTTTTCGAGACGAAATAAATACCTAGTTGCCCGTAGAAGAATTCCCAGGTGGCTACGGTTGCTATCGACAGTTACGCGAAAATCCATTGCGTTTCGATCGCTGGAAGATCGGTGCAGGATGGCGAATAACACCGCGATAAAAGTAACGAGGAAATCGGCTTATATTAAATTTCCCCGCTTTACAAGACAGATATCTTGGCGTGTAATAAAGATACCGGGGCTAGCTGTTTCCACCGTTCGACCCCAGAAATCCCCGGGGTCGCTGGTATATCGGGTCGCGAGGCCAACGAACTCGCCACGATCCCTAACCCGGTCAACCGCGACACAGATCCCACGTAGCAACCCTCTAACCCCCTGTTCCCTGTTTATGCGTTAGCGTAACATCGATTTCGCCGAATTAGAACACGCGTGAAGCGATGGCATTTCAAAAATTGCTCGCCCATGGTGTTTGCCTCGCGTCGTTTCACCTTTTTTTATCTTTTGGATTTTCCTTGTTTCTCTGTTCTTGCCGCGCAATTTCAAACGGTAATTGCTAACTGATTTAATTTTACACGATATTAATTATTGATGTGGTAATTACAACATTTAGTTCCATTTATTTTGTACGATGAATATTATATTTTATTGTGAGATGGTAGAATATCGTTGTTCGTTGGTTTAACCGGTGCTTTGTATTTTTGAGAGTTCATTTGGATGATTGCTGTTATCGTTATTACGCTGCTATAGTATTTTATTGAAACGTCATTTTTGGATTATCGCGGTACGTATCTGATGAATATAATCCCTGTATGCTTTTAATTGTTATCTTCTGCATTTTATAGAATGTCATTTACTTATTATGCGAACAAGTAACTTCGCCGCTGTATATAATTTTTTATAATTTGCTGTAAAGTTATTGGATTTTCAAGTGTCTTCGTTGCCGAAGATGTATTTTCTTGAATGAGTGTTTGCAATTATATAGTTAGGAAAACGTCTTTTCTTTCTGAAAATTGCGTAGATTCTACAAGGAAACGGATATGGCAACGTTACTGTTATACGATGTAAACCATGCAACAGGCGAGTCAGAGGTGACAGCATTTTCCAAACTACATACTGTTCTACTATTGGCAATATTCCACGGACTTTCACAGAAAACCATTTCTTCTCTCTTCACATGAAAGCTTCCATTAAATAGAGATTTAGCTGTGGAAAGGTTCAGAGGAACCTTCCCAGAAAACATACTAAAAGAAAACAGAGAAAGCAGAAAAGAAACATAAACATCTTACGATCCTTTTCAATCTACTAAACGACACTGACCAGATTCCAAGATAAATAAAAAAGAAAACAATTGATATTCGTAATATTCCCACTTTCCTTCAATTTGAAATCTATAAAATTTATCAGGGCCGTTTCTAAGCAAATTTTCTCTTACACCAGATAAGTCAGCCTTAAATTTCGAAAATTAATAATTTTTCAGTAACTTAATAACTCATTTATGTATCTAATGCTTATTGCATCTCTCAAAATCTCTTCTCTTCCATTCGTCTTTATCAATTACCATCGATCTATATCGACCATCCATCTTCCCCAACAACGTGCTTGATACCAAACCCATTTCCATACAGATTAGAAGGTTTACGTACAGGTTACGGACGCTTTTGGTCAAATGATTGGCCGGTTAGTGGATTAACATTCACCGCTGGCAGAAACACTGTTTTCACCTTGCACAATCGGGGCGCGCGTGCATTCGGTCAGTGGAATCGGTCAGGCCGCGATAGTTTCATCGTGGCTCGCGTATTATGCAACAATTTCATTAATGCGGTGCGAGCTAAGGGTCTACGACCCGGCTATGGCCAGGAATAGCATAAGCCACGGCGTTGAGGAGGGATAAAAAAAATACATATATACGAGACGAAGGAAAAATGGAAGGAAAGGAAGAAGTATGAACGACGACGCATTGGCCATTCGCGGGGGCTTTCTCTGTTCGCCGGTCTGCATGTGCCTTCGTTATCCGCCGATCGATCTGCCATTTCGCTCGAGCGTAACTCGCACACCCTCGATTCGTGCACTCGTTTCGCCTTCCGTCCCTTGCGTAACGCCGCGCGCGTGATTGCGTGCTGCACCGGCTTGCACACGATGCACTACCTGCCTGTTTAAATGGCACTGTCCAAGGAATTCAATCTCCTTTCGAGCTTCGCTCCGCTCTCTAAAGGAATTTCGATAGATCGAAGATTCGTTAAGACGTTGGCTGCCACGCGAATTCTCTATATTTTGACCTGGGAGTCGCAATTGATCGAAATATGCTACTATATCGTAGATGATATGTAACTCTTGCAAAATATTATTATATTGCGATTTCTGTACTCTTTCTCCGATAATAATTTCCCTTCCTTTCTTTTCGTTCGCATCGTCGACAATTTTTGCAACGAAATGTAATCTATCTTATTCTAACGATTCTGACAAAATTTAGTAGAAACGACGATCACCGTGGCAAACGACGCGTTTGATCTGTTGATCGAGAAAGACGAGGCCAATTCGTCGTTCGAATTTTCAAACTTTTGCATCGTGTTTATGGATTTATTCGTGGATTTTCTGTATTTTAAAACGCGCCCTTTTATCTCTACGGGAAACAAATCGCGTCATTTTTAGGTTTCCATGTATCGATGTGATCTGCTCGAAGATGACTTGTTTTTTATTGGATTAACAGGTTAACTGGAACGAAAAGTCAATTCGTTGCGTAGATTGTCAATTTTTCCACGTAATAGTTTATTTTTTTCAGAGTGACTTATTCCTTCACGCGCTACTCTATTCCTGTCGAATTCTTCGTTGACAGCAAAATGGATATAACTGTAATTAGTTTGTCTTTATTGCGGTCTAATTTTCTGGTTATAGAAGTTGATAGGGTTAAAGGGAAGTTGAAGTTAACGGTAAAAACACGTCTTCTTCGTATAGCTTTTTATGCTTGGCGTTATTGCTTCCCTAGCCCGTTGCTTTATGACTCTTACCGTGGGTACTGTGACGTCAACGCTAGATATTTACTGCATTAACGTCGACTCTAAAGCAAAACATCGGCGTGTTGTACACAATTGACGTCCGGTAATCCATGGTCTCGTAATTTGGAATTAAAATCAGAATTAAAGTTCAAGCTAAATATCCGCTGAATTTTTCGTCGCGTAAGAAATTGAACGACAAAGAAATTAACCAAGTGTTCTTTTTATGTAACGTCTGGAAAGGATCCTGTCGAAAGCATAGCTGAGACGTATTCACAGAGATTTGAGAAAGTTGCTTTTTCGCTCTGCTAGTTTTCACAGTTGTAGCTAACTTTAAAGTACACAGAATTTTGTAAACTGCGAATTTATAAATATTTCCATAATCGAATCATACAGGGTGGTTGGTAACTGGCGGTACAAGCGGAAAGGGGGTGATTCTACGCGAAAAAAGAAGTCGAAAATATAGAATAAAAATTTTTCGTTCGAGGCTTTGATTTCGAGAAAATCGACTTTGAATTTTCGCTCGGTACGCGTGCACTTTATCGCGTCTCGTTATAACGGATCTCACTGTAGATCGTTGTCTCGATGGAAAAATTTAAAAATAAAAAAGAAAATTTTTATTCTATATTTTCGACTTCTTTTTTCGCGTAGAATCACCCCCTTTCCGCTTGTACCGCCAGTTAACAACCACCCTGTATACTAACTGGTTCAATCGAGGCCACGTTATTTTATCAAGCAAGTACTTAGGTACGTTCCAAGTATCGAACGAATGCTTTCTATTGCTTAGCGTAATTTTGTAAATGACCACCGCCAATTTGTAGAACTTTTCAAGGTGTCCAGTCGTCCTATATCACCTCGACTTAAGAAATGTGCAATACGTCGTTGTGTAAGCCGGTTTGTTTTGTAAGGTATATTATGAAAAAAAGGAAGTTTCGATGTTTAAAATACTTGGTTCTGCTTCTCGCACGTTCTCGCTTCTGGAAAAATTACTCAAGATTTTGTAGGAAAATGAGGAAAATATTAAAGCGCGAACGAGAAATTATAGATACGAAGAGGAACAAATATCCTCGAAGAAATTCCTAAACGATTCATTGCAAAATTTATAAAATACTTATCCGCTGAGATTTACAAAATTCTAGAGCTCGGTGAAAAAGTGATACAAGTATAATACATACTTTTCGAACAACTAAGGCGAATACAACATGGATATAATAAGTATTGGAGGATAGAAAGCTATCTACAAGACTTTATTTCCAAGACTTTACGACTGATTTAACAACCAACCACAAAAATACAAACTGTAAACCTTCAGTTTAACGAACGACGATCATCGATCAGAAGACGAATCGATTCTCTTCGCTTCCTTGGGGAAAACAATTCTTTCCATGAAAGAAATAAATTCGTCTCTATTCTGAAAGGTAAACTTTGTCAAATCGCATGTTCTTTCGGCCACAAACTTTTACTTGCAAATTTCCAACTTGACAGTTAAACGACATCGATCAAAAATTGATCAATTTTCTCTTTACCCTTTACAAGACTTTTTTTTTACAAAAACGATTCTATCATTAAGAGATCGCCAAAAATAGTTTGAAACTAACAGAGAGTGTGCAATTCGTATCGTACATTTGATCATATGCAGTTAGATCCAGAAGAATTTTTCAGTCGATTGGAAAAGGGTCGTGCGAGAAAGAGGCGACCGAAACGTGGCTCGAGGCGTCCTGTAACCATGAAGTTTACAACACAGAGAAACAAGCCGCGGTGCTTTCACTTTCCGAGAGGCAGCAAACGATTGACATCATCATCGTGCTCCGCGTGTTGTCGTTCCATCGTGTCCCGGTTTGCCTCCGTGGATCCGTTCGACTTCCGGCAAACTGGCCGATTTCGCAATCGAATTTATTTCGTCGTCCGGCACTTGATGCAATTCAGCCGGCGAATCAAATCGACTTAAACGGTTCAATTAACCGGCTCATTTGTCCAGTCGTCCTGTTCAACCATGGTGTCCCTTCGTCGTCGTGCTATTCGATCGAATCGTTTTCGTTCCAACTTTATTCGCGACTCGGACGTTATTCCGTGGATTGTCTAATCCGCAGGATATTTAGGTGTGAGTTCTAGATCGAGGGGAATTTAAACGGAAATTAGAGAATTTACAGGCAGTTGGAATGAAAATTGGAGAATTCCAGTGAATATAGAACAGTGGCTCTTCGTGTTTAAATATAGTCAAATAGAGTATCGTGGATTTCTCGAGGTATTTGATCGAATATCGTCGAATTTCTATACGTTCATCGTGAATGATTCTTAAAATCCAGGTAAGCAGAGAACAGTTGACTCGAACGTTAACAGATTTGGAAAAACTTCGCTCGAATTGCATCGAATCTAGGGAAGATAAATTAACCTTGAAAATCTATGCGAACTTTCGTTTGATATTGTAGTCCTGTAATAATAATCTTTCTGCTTCTCCTTTAGTATTGGACAATGCTTGATAAAACGTGTACTTGCACTGGTTTGATTCTAATCGTTGTTTAATCGAAATCAATAATTTCGGGGAAATTACCGTTCACCGTTGAATCCCATAAAACTCCAAGTAACGCGTACTCGCAGAAAGTTTCAGCAAAAACTAGAACGAAGATCATAGGATCCTGAAACAAAGAACGTCTATATATAGCCTAATCTAAGCACCAAGGTATTAAAGGAAGATTAGACCAAAGGTCGTTAAGACGAACAGAACTTACGGCGAAGTCTGTCCCGAGTGTGCAAGTCGTACCTAATAGAGAGACTCAGGTGGTCGAATATCTGGCGAGTCTGTTTCAATAATAAACGATGGTTCGACTAGCGAAATATCAGCGGTGGAGGCGGTTTTAAGGTCGCGCGTACCGAATTTCGGCCGGTGAAGATTAAAGGTGCGTTGACATCGTTACGTCAACGCGGTTAAATTGGTCGGGTCGTGCGCGCGTTGCGGAAACTAACGCGTGCACGAGGTCTTATGTAAACCCTGCTTACTAACTTACATAAATTCGCTCCTGTGGCGAAACTCATGTGCTCTACTAAAGAGCGAGAGAAAGAGCAAAAGAAAATCACGAACGCAAGGACCTGCTTCGCAATACCGAAAAATGGCCAGCAGAAAATTGTAATGAACGCAAGACAAGATTTGGTATTTGCTCGATAAATTAGTCCAATATTATTTCGCACATAATACGTGTATTTCTGCGTAGTGTTACCGTATAACGTTATTAATAACCTTGTAATTGACCCGACGTTAAACTCGAATTACAGTAAAAGCAAAGGAGGAAACGAAAGAAAGAGTCACGTCCTCGTACCGAGTCCTCGAGTTACCATTTCCTTCGCGAATTTCCTCCCCCCGTGACACGTGTTAATCATCCCGGAGGCTGTACCGGTGGTTGAAAAGTCTACGTCGAAAGAGATCCAGATACGGAGACGCGTCAGAGTAGCGGGGAAGGAAAGTGGAAGAAAAAAGATTGCAATGGTAAATCGAGGTCGTTCGCCGCTCCACTTTTCCGGCGTCGATATTAAAAATTAGCGCGGGCCTCGGTGTCCCGTAGCGATCAAAACGAAGCGAGCGGAAGATAGCTGATGAAACTTTCTTCTTCTTTGTATGTAGGAAAGTAAGAGGAGCGAAGAACGAGGTGACGTGCAGATGTGCCACACCGTGATTTTTCCAATTTTCCTCGTGCACGCACACGCGTGTGTCGCTCGATCAAAGAGAAAGGACGCGGATTTACTGGTCTTCGTTGTATAGTCTTTCTCTGTTCCTCTTGGCTTTGCGAAACGTTCCATCCTCGTCTTGCCAACGCGATGGTCTTTCTCGATCTTTCCGCGCGGACGCATGCGTCAGTGATCTCTCAAGGCCTTCGCGCATTAACGCCGAGTGCTGTTTGCTTCGTCCCACTTTCCTTAGCGCCCGGTCAACGACCCAGCGGGTAGGTGAGTTTCCAAGGTGCACCAACACGTACACCCGTCTCTTGATTCTATTCCATCCAAGAATACATCGGCGCCGCGCGCGCAGTGTCTCTCAAGCTCCGCTTCGATGTTTCGCCCTCGCCAACACCTCGTCGCACCCCTGCTCGTTACACGGAGGGATGAGAGCTTTCTATGTATACTTGCTGACAAACAGCTCCGCGCCAAGTGGCTTGGGATTTTTCGCTCGGGTCAGGGTTGGAGGAACGATTTTGTGCAATTCGTTATGCAGGTGTCAAGAGAGAGGATTATTTGAATAGAGAGAAAGGTGAAATGTCGGTCTTTAATTCAAGTTTGTCGATGAGGGTCGTTCGAGGTGTAATTACGATCCCGAGGCATTTTTCTCAGCAATTATATTGTATAGAATATAAATGTTCTAGAGAGGGGAATTTTGAATCTGGGTTGGTTTAATGGAAGCTGAAGAAAATTTGGAGCAGTTCGTGTAAGGTATTATGTGCTCGTAATGGAAGAATGAGCGCGAGAAGATAGACAAAACAGAATTTTACACAACGAAACGAATAAAATAGAATGGGTAAAATAAGATACCGTGTAATTCAAATCTCTTCCAAATCAGATTAATAAAACAAAATGCTGAATTATTTACGAAATAATGATCTTTAATATATCTTCTAACTGAACATCACAGTGTCGCGATTCTCAATTCTGACTCTCATTTAGCATTTATCGCTTCTACTCAGAAGTCTCTTTCTAAATTCTATCATCTCCTTCGTTTGATTAATTAATTTCGCGCCTTGTCACACTTTTTTCCTATTGCAACCGAGAAGACTGGATTTTGATGAAAAAAGAAAAGTGGCATAAAGCGTCATGGAAAAAAGTGGATTTAGTGACGCGTTAGCGATAGCACAGCTAGGGTTCATAAATTTGCGGGTGTATTTGCACGCGAAAGCAATCGCCAAACAGTTCTAACGCGCTCCGCGACGAGGCGCCACTGTCCTTTCGCGAATCCCGAGCCGCGAGTCGGTACGACAGGAAATTCGCGACTCGTGGGTCGGTATCGTGACGTGCAAATTCCTCCTGATAACATTATCACCTAATAGATAGCAGAAGGACCAATTTCGGCCCGCCGCCACTAGCGGGAATTTTGAACAGAGGGTAGAATGGTAAACAGGAGGTTGAAGGCAGGTTTCAGGTAGCTGAGGGAAGGGTCAGGTACGAAGGGTGAACAAGGGAAACCGAATAAACATTCAGATCTCGTAAACCGAAGAATGACCCTCGTTCGCGGGCTTATTTCTAACTCCACGATAGAGATTTTGTGGAATTCACATAATCAGGTCAGCAGTTTAGCGAGAGACCCGTTTCATGCGCACTATTGTATGAATAATTGCGACAATACGTAGTTTTTACTGATTCATTTTATTGCGAGTTTTAGAGAATATTATAAATTACGTAGTGAATAAACAGATAATGTTAGAAATATATTTTGTTTTATTTATAAAAACGTGAATTGACATAAAAATCTTTAACGCACTAGTAAGATAAATATAAGAAACTAGTCAGAAATATACTTTTAAAAATAACGTTTTCTCTACCTGTCCAAGATCGAATTCTAATGAGAAATAATTGGAAAAATTATCGTTTGCATTGTAAACGCGTTATCGGTAAATTTCGCTTCGTATGAGACGCGTCTATTCCTGGACGATTGGTGTCGTGTGGCCCACTTGTAAGTACGCGGGTAATATAAAGGTAAGTACGACGTTCAATTGTACGCGATGGCTGACAGTGTAACGGAAACACTGGAACGAAAGTGACGTATTTATCAATCAGATAAAAGCCTTTCAATAAAATCGGACTAAGCATCCTCGTTTATTTATTAATGGCTTCGATTCTTTCCCAACCGTTCATTCGTTTCCAATTACTAATATGGTATAACGTTTTTCTGTTATAGGTAAGTGAAAATCTTCGCTTTCTTTGCTGCTAGCTGTACCACACTTGGCTGTAAGTAATTTTCAAATCAATCGCAGATTAAACTAGTCTACGTCTGGTCGTCGTAAACATAGATTAACATATGTCGATATATACTCGTTCAACGACAACCAAAATACATAGAAATCACTAAAAAGAAAAATATTACGAATGAAAGACAAGTTTCAAAAACTATTTGCAATTTCACATACAGTATTCTACCAAACTTCTGCGCTTTGTTTTATAATTAGTCACTATGTTTTTATTATCACTACCAATCCCCACATAGAAAAGTTATTTGCCTCGGAAAAATCTCGATCTCGAAATAACAACACGAGTTATATA
The DNA here is from genome assembly GCF_040668555.2 of Bombus flavifrons. NCBI lineage: Eukaryota > Metazoa > Arthropoda > Insecta > Hymenoptera > Apidae > Bombus > Bombus flavifrons. Next base: position 10,601,624 of record NC_138444.1, on the reverse strand, counting down.
ATAATCGTACTGGAAACGTACACAGCCTATCACAAACTCAAAGGAAAACGTGATAAAATGCTTAAACTCCGCGTCCGACTCCCTTCTATCTTTACCACTCTCGACATCGCGGCGCGTCGAATTCCGCGCCCATAAAGCCAGTCACCTGTGACAACACGAGTGCACGGGGTTGAAAAAATAGCCAGCGCTGTAAATATCTAGCCGCGTCTCCCGTCGCAGTTTCAACCCCCAGTTGGTTACAACTAAAACAGTAAAACAACCGGATGGTAAAAGTGTCCCGGCGCAAACACGACCCGCGTGCGTCATCGCAGTCCTACGCAAAGGAAGCGCGGGCACAAAAGAGCACCGGGAGATATCCGCGAAAGACGGAAGGGTCACTCGTTGGGCCGGAGATCGCGTGGGTATAACGGTGGCGCGTGCGCGGAACCCTCGCAGCTCTCAGCTCTCACCCTCTCGATCAACCCCACCACCCCATTCATGGACATCAACCCTGGAGAGTACGCGGTGCGCCTACCATTGTGGCACACCGACAGTGTCCGACACGTTGTCATTAGTGCGACACGGGTATGTCAGCGAACGTGGCGAGCGACGATCCACCCGAAATCGGGATCGTCGATCACACCATGAACAACGGCGGGCCTCTCTATCCCATAGAGGTGTGCGAGGCCACCATCGCGGTCAACGAGACGCAGAATCCCGAGAGTCGTCATCAACGCGTCAAAGGTTCGTTCCTCCCTTTATTTTCTCCTTTCTCTCTGTGTTTTCCACAGAAAACACGAACTTGAATTCGGCTGTGATTCATATTCGTCGTTACGTTCGTCGTGTTGTGACACTTCGTTGTTCCGGTTCTTTGTTATGGCTTGTTGTTTGTTTATTGACAATGGGGGTGGGGGTGGGGGGTTAAAGGTTACGTATGGTGATTCGAGGATGAGATTTACTCGTGTGACAGATCACCTGTGAAACACGATATATTTTAATTGAATCGTTTCGTGGTTGCGCCTGATTGCGTATGTTTTTCGGTGCTAGGGGGAGTTAGGTGACAGATGTGATAGGGTAGGGGTTGCGTGATGGGACAGGATAGTTCAAGATGATTGCATGCTGTACGATGAAGTTATTTTTGCTCGGAGTGGGATTATGCTCCGCGCAGGTTCCAGATATTTCGTGCTACGTAATCAGGATATCAGCATATCTGTTGAAGAAACGTCCTAGGATTAGATACGTTTTCGTATATCTGTATAGTAATGTTTTTGTTGGTCAACGTACTGTGTGATGGTTACATGGACAATTTATACGGTGATTTCCGGAAATCTTCTCGGAATAAGTTCCTTAAAGGGGATCCTTTGTTCGAGACGTCTCTTTAATCAGCAGCTGTGGAATCAGTTCTCTCTTTAGTAACGAACCTTATCGCTCATCCTCGTTCTATATCATCAAATACTACGGCACTTTCTTTGAAATAACGTCAACAACGTTAAAATAACATCAATTACGACCAACAACCGCGCTTTCTTTCATAAATGAATAAGTTACGACACTTTAGACGAAGCTGTAACACCTAAGTGTCTATGAGTATACGAAGAGTCGAGAGAAGGATCTAAGTAAAAATTGCATTGCGTCATAAACTATGCTTCGGTTATTCCCGGGTTTGTTCTCGCGTATGCAGCTACCTCTCTTTCGCCGGGAAAAGCTTTGACACTGAAGCGTATCGATTTTTCCTCGAGCGGGGCTCACGTGCTCATTGACATTGACATTGCCCGCTACCACGGCCAGCCTACCTGCCACCTAGTGTCCACGAACCGATGCGTACCTGTCAACCAACTTGGTCAATTCGCTACCCGATGGCGCTGCGAACGTTCGCGTTTCGTTTGCCCCGTGCGCGCCACTCGGTGATTCCCCAAGTTCACCGGCTTTTCGCGAAAAAAGTCATTGCGATCGCGGCGCGGCGCGGCGCGCGTTCCAATAATTTAGCGCCAATTTCGATTTCCTTAGTGTCGCCTCAGCTGTTTCTGTAATTATAATTCAACTTTGAGTTACATCTCTTTTTGACGGATATGAAATTTCTCGTACTTAGGAATATTGGATAATTATTAATTAAAATGCTTTACGAAATTGTGATATAGCGGACAAAGAAGTTTACAACCTGCTGTTATAGGAGTGAATGCAAAATTTCTGAGATTTGAGAATATTGGATAATTATCGATGAAGATAATAGATCGCCCCAAAAGTTTCTTTCGTTTTAGAAGGAAATAATAGATGCACAACATTTTTTGTTGTTGAATAATGTCGTTGTTGTATCATACATAATTTAATAAAAAAATAGAAAAGAAGAAATGTGCACGCATTGTTTCCTTACAAAGGGAAAGAAAGTTTTGCGATTCGCATGTTTATAACTTTTACCGTAAGATTCGATGCAAAATTTCAGAATATAGGAATTTTTGATAATTGTCAGGTAAAGTGCTAATAGACACGGAAGTTTAGTGTCTTTTATCGAAATTTTAGAAATTCACGAGTATTCGATAATCGTCAATTAACGTTGAAGAAAAATTTGGCAGTTCTATAAAGTTTTATATCTCTCGCGAAATTTTACAAATGCTTCTGAAAAATCTTTTCGTTTGAAGTAAAATTGAGTTTCGTGGAGACGAAACAGGGCGAGATTTGATTATGAAAGTGGCGAACTACGATGGCAATATAGGTCGTATTGGGTGTTGCATCGCGGCTTGTTTTCGTGGAACAAGAATGTGCCGATGGCCCACATTTTTAACGACACGATGGATTTCCCAACACGGCCTGGCCGAAACGCGCAACGGGGTCATTGCGCAATGGTTTTACTTCTCTTTATCCAGACTAGAGGCCTGGCAGCATTACATAAAAGCATTTATCTGTCAGGAGCCAAGCATCTAGTCCTGTTGAGCGACGGTCGCGTTCAACACGTTGCTACTCTACTTCCCTCTCTTAACTGCCATTACAACGTGTACAAGAAACGATCCACTTCTCGATAATGGAAATCATCTCAATCGCAATTCGATGGTAAATTCGTGACATTTTTTTATTCCATTGAACAATGACCAAAAACAGGCGCAAGTATACCGTTTATATATGTTCCTTAATACGACGAGTAAAAGATTCTGTTTAAAAATATTCCCTGTGATTAAATATAATAAACAACGACTATTAATTTCCTAAGTACTATGGGCGCATGTATGTATTTGGTTATCGATATGGATCATGGTCGTGAAATTTCGTTAATGTGGACCATTCATGCAATTGAAGTATAACACGAAAACACATTTCCTTTATTCTATACGATTTTTCGAAATATACATTTAATATTTACTTGATGCTTCAAATGGTATCCCAAAATACTCATAGCAAATATTGTAACAAAGCGTACATAGTCACGCGTCTTATCCAAAAGTTACTCTACTTAATGGACTTAAGTGGATACTTAAAGCGTTTAAAAACGATCACTCGTATCAAACTTCGTATTCGTGTGGACACTTGAAACCGACTTTCGGAAGAATTTTCTATGAGATCAAGCGTTTCATTCTGTTTAATTCTTCCACGTTCAAAGCCAGAATTCGATCTTCTCCTCTGGCTGTCGATTCGCCATCCGAACTCCAGTCAACGACCACAATACGAACAATAAGTCACCTGTTTGACATCCTCTCTTTGCCTAAATGTACTTGCATACTCCGTTGATCAACAGGGAGCCCCAAGTGGCTCTATTCATCTCGGCTAGTTCCACGAGAGATCGTTGTGTGCCCGTCGCCCATTTAATACCATTTTAATCGATCCGCTAAGGCGAGTAGGCGCGCGCTAACCGGACACCTGATCCCGATGGAAGGCTACACTCGCCGCGGCCCTGAGGTCCCCAAGAGAGGGAGGAAAAGAGAAAAAAAATCACGTAATAATAGATACGAGCGTGCACCAGCGGCGGCCTGGCTCGCTGTGTTTCGCAACGCTTCACAAAGGCTCAGGGCCGTTGTTCTATGACTACAACAGAACCGCTCGCGAGGTCTACGCCCGCTATCGAGGTCTCTTTATCCCTTCGCTTGCTATTCAAGACTCCCGCCTAGCTTAAAACTGTCCGACATCGACCGTTTCATCGGACGAAATGACGCGACTTCCGGAAGTCGATCGCGACGACTGGTAACGCGATGACGCGACCTCACTCTGTCGTGACACGCGTATTTTTCTTCGTTCGATTTGTAGAAAAATTACGTTTCTTTTTTTCTTTTTTTTTTTAAGATCGCTTGAGGTCGACTGTTTGCTCTTTCTTTTTATTTCTCCTATCATTTAGACGTATCAATAAGAGATTTGAAACAAGTTCTATCAGATTCGATGATGAGGCTCTTTTCATCCAAGTCTATATATACTTCTAGATTTTATCGTCTAAATTGCGGGTTGCCCTTTTTAGTTATTTCTTTTAATAGACGAATCGTATCGTTGTTATTCGATGTGTGTGATTTTAATAAAATCACGCATCGAAGTAGGTATTATCATATAGTTAATAATCTTAAAAATATGTTATATTGATTTATAAAGGAACGTGATAATTAGTGGTTGAATATATGGAAATATGGTTCGGTGATTTAAGAAACTGCAAATATGTATACATAAATATAGATGGATTTTAATATCGTTTAATTTTATTAATGGTATTATTTATTGAAGCATGTAACGTATGCATTTTATTGCTTGTTCTACACGTGTTGCAGTCGTTATGCTTAAATGGAATGTATGCACCGAAAATGCGTGTATCGATCGTAGTAATTTCGCACCTGGCTATAATAAACCCCGTTCACCACTTTATTATCTATTCTTCACATCGATCTGACCATTTACAGTTTCATAACAGTTATTCCAACCTACCATTATAAACTGAATTGCACATTTAATTAGGTTGCCTAAATGGGGTCAAGCAAGCTCCACCCACTCAATTTGCATAACATATCCCTCTCTTCGTTATGATTTAACGAATATCGCCATGAACAAAGATTTTCCGTACAAATGATGCTTTATTTTTTATATTATTTTCTCAGCTTCCTAATTAGGATTAATTGTCCCAATATTTGAGTTCTCTTTTATCACAATTTCACAAATTCCACGAAGAATGGAAATCTTTGTTAAACAAATACTATTCTACATTCATCAATACTAATTTTCTAATTTCTATAATTTTCTACTACATCGACCGTCCAGATGTCTTACTTTCTCGATTGCAATCGTGCAAAAATCTGCGGTTCAAGTACCAAAATATTAAATATTCTCTTTCCATTGATATTTCTTTGCATTAGTTTCCCAAATTTCTAATTTCCCAACTCCTGAATCTTCCAAGTATTCAAATTTCTCGATTACGCTTTAAAACGCCACGAAGAACGAAGATTCCCCTTTACCCAAATTTTCTAATCTCCTAATATTTCAATATTCTGATCCTTCGAACGACAAAACGAATTTCCTAAGCAAACACAATTCTACGTTCGTCGGTGTTCCCGCAGATAGCTTTTCTAGCGTCCTAATTTTCTCATCTATGTTCTCGCGAACGCTTAACGTCCTCTAATCCCGATCTTCCGATTTCACCAACCGCCAACACCTTCATCCCACCTAGATCCTTTTATAATCACCTTTCGCCGACAAAAGCCACAATTTCAACACGTAGCACGAAACGTGCAACACCTAATTATCTGTGAACCCTAATCCGACTGTAATCGATACGAAATCCCAAGACAGTCGACTGGAATTTATGGAAGGCAGCTCTCGCGGAATGGTTGGACGCGTCACGTGCCGGCGCGTGCACGAGCAGAAGAGGCACTCTTCTCGATCAGGATGATGAATCGCGGCGGGAAGCGTGGCTCGGCCACGTAACTGGGACGAAGTCCCCGAGGCGCCAGGCGGATCGTATTCTCGGAGGAGCACGGCGTAAAAACCGAAAAGATCGTTCCGTGGCTATGAGGCGAGGTGAGAGTGCTTTCACCTTTCTCCCTGTTCTTCGTCCTCTGTCGCACCAGTCCACGTCTCTTCCTCGCTCTTATCGAGCCGCTTTTACTCTCGATCGCTACTACCTGCTGCTAGCTACTGCCGCTTGCTGGCTGCTTGCGTCTGCTCCTCCATGGAGAAAGCAGTCCTCCGACTTCGTCGTTTTCGCCACATTTCTTTCTCTAGTTCGATCGTTTCTTTCCTCCTATCTTTTCTTTGCCTTTCGAGATCGCGTGCGAACCCTTTCTTATCGCTATGTCGCTTTCTTATCGACTGTGTATTTCCATGCGAATTCAGATCTTTGACGATATAATTAAGAACACAGAACTCGGATAGAAGATTGTTTTAATCCACTAAGTATGATAGAGAGTATTGTACTTTGGATATTTTATATGTCCTTTCGTGTTTGTTGAGGTTATTTGATGTGTAAACAGAGAAACACGTGGATAAATTGTAAGGTAGCAAATATATTTTAATACAGAAGTGTAATTATAAGTAAGAATGCAATTTGAGCTGGTCCAGATCCGCACGCTATCAGCGTTACCCTATAACTGAAAATCCCGAAGTCAACGTCGCCTGTCTATCGTTTATGGTCTGCCTTCGTCGCAGTCTTTTGTCTATACGCTGTCAATGGCTTGAGAAAACTGAAAAGACCAGATGTAGAGTTTTCTTAGAAGTGGTGACCACTTCGACGGTGTTACGTGCATTGCGCGCGATTTTGTATCTTCAAACCGTAGAGGAAAAGGACAGTGTTTACGTATGGCAAGAGGACGAGGTGTTGAATCGTTCGCTGCGAGCTTTCATATTTATATTTTCGTGAATAGCATCAAAGAAGAAACGAATGTCCTGCGAACAAACTTTAGGTAAAAATTGGAAAATATTTGTAGGACAGATTAGCAGAAGTTTGTGATTTTTAATATATTATTCACCGATCGGAAACATAAAATTCGTCTATTAATACAATTCCTTTATCTTCGATAGCTTTCAGGATATCCTAGAAGCTATGCGTTCGATCACCAATTATAATCCATTAGCTATTTTCACGCTCGAGATGTGAGTGACAGCCGATAGAAGAGACATATGTCGAATATCTTTGGCTGAACTATGAGTCTGTAAAATTTGATCGAAATCGAAGTATCGCATATGGATAGTTTCTTTTGTTAGAGTTGAAATATATAGAAATCCGTTTCTACTGAAACTGGAGCAGTAGGTGTAACTTCGATGTTTTAGATCTACATAGGTAGAAAAGGGGCTCAGTTTCAAGCTGTGACGCACGCACGTCCTTGATTATCCCGGTTCTACCAGGGACACCGCTAATACATTAACTTCTTTGTTATAGATTTACATGTCGCGGCAATGATTCACTTGCAATAACGATTGAATAACTTGTACACAATTTCTTAATCATTATACATGTAGATACACCGGTGTAGATTGCGGTCAAGCGATTTGTGGTTGCAGGTGGAATACATTCCTGAGTAACTACAATATCCTTTAAGCCTTCTTTTCTTTTTTTTTTCTTTTAATATTCCACATACTGCGTATAATTGCCTAATATTATTCCGTTCTAGATTGGAAAATTTCTGCCCTAGTTTAATTCTAAGGATAACTTCACGATAATTGTTTTATACGTATCTTCGATTATCGTATCGATCGGTGTACCGTTTGGATGTCGTGTAACAAAATTCCCAAAATTTGTCGAATTAATTAAAAATACGAAGAATTCTTTACGTTAATCCACCACTCTATTTGTGACAATTTTTGGAAAATATAACGACTTTCGTTAAATGAGTATTAGGTAAAAATAAATATGTAGCTATCTGTCTACTTAATCATCTTATAATTAAGTTTCCTAGATTTCGTTTTGTAACATTTCCGTCATGACCAATTATATCGAATCGAGTTCGGTTCACAGAAAAATTACGATGCTTCCCGGATGATCTAATACTATTCACTACTTACTTGATACTATTATTTCTTTACTTTCGCTTTACAACAATTAAATACAAACCCTATTATATAATACCCTTACATTTCATAAAATACCATAGTCAATGAAGTTTTATATAACAATTTACATCACCACGTTACGCGAAATAATAGAAATCTTGCTTCGTGAAATCAATCAATTTTACATTGTACAAAAATAAAATTTACATTTCCGGAATAGATACGAATTAGCTTATTTATTTATTCAGTGACCCTGTTCAAGTATGCCGCCATTAACCCACCCCTAGAAAACCCATCAAATCAAATTAGTATGTGAACAGAATTTATACACCTTCACGTATTATCATCTTTTCCTACGAATTCATTTCAATCAATTTCACCTACAAATCTCATCTCCATGGAAACGACTCCTCAAGTGGCTCCTCAAATAGCCACAGAGAAAGACACCCCTAATTCGATGGACGTTGGTGAACAGCGAAATCTGCTCAGTAGATGGTAGACGTTAAAGAGTCCCCTTCTAAAAGATTCGAAGGCTGGCGTTAAAGAGCCAGTAAGAGGAATTTCGTCACGAACGGCAGCTTTTACGATATCCAGCGTTGTTGTTGAGCAACGTGAAACGGGCCTCGGCCGTCCTGGATGTCGGACGGTAACCCCAGCCGAATCAAGGCCGGCGCACACGGAGACGGCTCTTACTTTCACGCGTTAGAGACGCCGCTTGTGCTCGCTTATATCAGCGATGGGACTTTACAGGGACTCTGGGACCAGCTTCCAAGCTTGCCCACACGACCCTCCTTCTCTTCGAGAACTCGTGACACGATGTTCTGTTCGTTGTAAGAGGACCGCGAATTTTTCTACGTTCATGGGAAAATGTGCAAGGCTACGTATAAGCGGGTATAGTATGGAAAACTATGGAGAATATTGAAAGCAGAGTAGTACTTATTATAATATGCAGTGCATGAGACGGATTTCTATCGAAGCTTTTTATTCTTTTTAGTTATACCGATAAATGTATAAAAATCCTCGGTTTGGCTAAAGGTGTCGGGATCTGCTCGTTACATTTACATATTGGAACGTTCTAACGAAATTAGAAAGCGCATATAGCGCGAATGAGGATTTATAACCAGATCGCGAACTTTCATACAGATTCGTATTTTTGCGGATTTTACGTTGGGTATTTTTCTATAATTTTGTATCCGTGCGTGAACATTCGCTGTCTGTAAAATAATAGGAATCAGCAGGTGCCGTAATGTTTATGGTAGCTTACGTTTGATACGAGATTCATCAAATTTTATTTCATTACTGTTGCTTGATTTCTCGAAGAGCGATGATTGTCTCGTGTTGCTGCAAGTCGAGTTAACTTCGCTGTTGAAGTTTGGCTCGTGACAATGAGTAGAAATGGCCGATGAATAGGCGGAAAGTGAAAGAGGAATGTGTTAATCGTTTCACTGTTTCGCGTCGGAGAAAGACTTTCGAATCGTCGGTTGAAAGTAAACTGTAGAGTCGCGAGCAGCCGTTACTTTCGCCACGCGCATGCAAGCTTTCCGTAAAAATGTAATATCTGATCGTTAGCGTAAACTATGACGTGGTCGAAGCTCCACGTAAATCATGTGAGATCGTGATAAATGGTCTCGCCCGAAGGTCGTGATATATCGATTTATCGAGCCAGTATCGCGACCAAACCTTACCATTACACCGAACAGGATGGAAAAGTAGAAACATATTTTCAAATGTGATAGTATACGATTGTTTGATGGTATAAGCGAATTGATTTATTTCGCAGTTCCTCCCTCTCTCTCGCTATCTCTCCTCTCTTTCTCTCATTCATTTATATATTATAAATTAATTCCATATTAATATCCCTTTCATGAAATACATATCGATGGCAAACCTGTGACCTCTCTTCTCTTTCTCTCATTCATTTATATATTATAAATGAATTTCATATTAATATCCCTTTCATGAGATACATATCGATGGCAAATCTGTGACAAATAACACAATGTATATTAAATTACGTCATACGTAGCATCTATTGGGTTGGCAACTAAGTGATTGCGGATTTTGTCATTAGATGGTAATGACAAAATCCGCAATCACTTAGTTACCAACTGAATACATGCACCAAAACTAATATCACGATCTGACGGGAATAAGAACTGTTTTCTGAACCAAGTTTAGTAGATTAGTTATCGAGATTCGTATGGAATGGAAATCGAGTTGCTTCTGGAGATTCGCGATAAGAGATCGACGTATAGATGGTACATTATTTCTCTGTCGACAAATAGACTACAATCGAGCGATACCTGGGGCCTCGATGGCCTTGCTATCCGCGCTGGACCGAAACGTCTTGCGAAACTCAGATTATTTTCGATCATCTACCTATTTGTTCGCGTCGAATCTGCCTCGTATCCCCTGCCATTAACAGTGCTTCGCATTCTGCAAATGGTATCGTCCCACGATACTTTCCAGACATTCAGCATTGCTGCAACAACGTCTGATTAATCACTTCCTCTCTTCGATTCTCTCCTTCCATGGGATCCTTTAACTTTCTGACGCCTTTTAGTGGTAATTAGTATTTACGAAGGACACTTATAACGATCATCATGCTTAAGTATAATAAATAGGCTCTTTAATTATGATCCTAAGTTGATAGTGGATTTTTTAATTAAATTTACTTGTAATTTTCAATTTGCATCTTTAATCGTGTTCAGATGTCCGTACTATTGTGTCTTCGACTATACGAAATAATTCTCGGTGGAAGAAAATTGTTTCGTGTTAAGAAAGTATTCCCTTTATCGTTACAAATTGCTTGCTTGTTTCTTCTATGAGATTCCCAAATCAGCGAATGGAATTTTCTACATCCATTCTCCTATTTCCCAATATTCCAGTTTCAAACTTTCTCCACTTTCTGTACATTTCGAACAATCTGAGGAATACGTTCGAGATGTGAAAAGAAACGTCTCGAGCCAAGTATATACATACATACACATACAGCGGCTCACGAGAGTATTCGAATACTTGTCACGGAATATTTGTACGTTTATATTTCTTTAACAAATTTAACAATGAAACACGACCATCCAGATTGCGTGTAACACATTTGAAACCAATCTTCAAATGTCTATAGAAGATACAACTTATTTATTGTAAACGCATATTCGGTAAAAAGAAACAGTACACAGCACGAATAGTCCTATTAAAGATACGATAAGTACGAAAAATAATCCTACTGAATATTTAGACTTGTTAATTTGTACCAAATATCTTGTTATTTATGTACAGATATATTTTCAGATTATTTTTAAACTCTACCACTACATGACAGTATATGAGTATTTATGTTCCAAGGTTTCGTAAACATTCCACTTCACTTCTTCCGAATAGCTGAAAGTCAAGTTTACGAGAACCTCGGCTTATCAAAATCCAAAGAAACGCCAATATATCGTCCGATAAACATCGCGAAAGTTCAAAATGAAAAGTTTACCAAAAAGAGTTCGCAACATCGTTACTCTCTCGTTACGACGTTAATGAAATTTCATTTCGTTTAGTACAACGTGGTCGTACGATGTTTCCACGAGCGTTCTAATACTTTCGTGAGCAACTGGTATACCGAATGGTCGGGCGGATTGGAAAATTTCCATGGGCCAAGACAACATGATACGTTGAATGATGGTGAAGTTGTCCCGTTGGCTGGTCTCTTGTCTGCCTCGGCGTGTAAACACCGTGACGATCCTAATCTCTTGCGCAATGGCTGGACGCCCTTAATGAAATTTCAGGTCAGCCCCAGAGTGACGAAGCCGGTCATTGCCCTCGACTCGTTCGCTCGTTCCACTTTGCGGCCTCTCTCTGTGTTTCCTGGTTTCGTTCTACGCCTCGGTTTTGGCGCGGTTGTTTTGGCGCGCACATTCCTGATTGACGCGGCTGACCCATAAATATGCTGACGACCAAACCGTGAGCTACGTTTACTCTGCGATTAGCATCGATACCATCGTTTGTTCTGCTTTTTCTCTTATTTCTAAAACGTTAAGCTGATCGTTCTTTGACCTTCGCGCAGCACACGCTATATAATACCATTATCACGAGCGTGAAATATTTTATTTCGTCTCGATGAAACGAACAATCAAACGAGAAGGTTCTTTACCTATGTGATAATTAAATTTGTAGAAGAAATTCAATCCTACGAATTAACTCAAGATAAATGTAACTTAGATTTATCATAAATATAAACTTGCAATAATTATAAACTTAGTCTTAACTAATGTTTTAAAATGTATTACATTAGGTTGTCGGGAAAGTGTCTTTTTTTTACAGACGCGTCTTTTGCAACGACGCATTTTTATACAAACATGAAGCCTGATCTGTCGAACGTTGTGATCTTTATTTTGATAGAAAAAAAGGATCATACGTAATTCGACAAAATAATATAACGGAAATAATATAAAAATAATATAAAACGGAAAATGTTGTGCATCGATTATTTCCGTATAAAACGAAAGAAACTTTTCGGACGACCTAATAGCAACAGTGAGATATGTACGCGAGTCAGAACTGACCCAGTCTCAGTCTTTCGAACGAACGAAGATAAGAACAAACGTTTGCCTGTGTATGACACATTGGATTCTTTTACGTATTCTTTTAGGTATTGCAAATTAACTGCACGTGTGGAAAATGCGATCGGTTGGTGATAAATGAATGCACCGAATGTACGAATGTAACGGGGTAGCATATTTTTGTTCGTTTTGAAAGCATTACTTAAGAATACAGTGACACTGGAAAGATGATTAATGCGTTGGTTTCTCCGTCTGGAATAATATATCGTTGTCGTTCTACATTTGCTTCTGTATATCTTTACGTGTGTATAGAATTTTACTGCCAACGTTAGTTCGATTCCTCGCGAAAGTTTAACTGTTTCTATACAACGTGAAAAATCGTGCACCGTAAAGTTCCGAATATCCCAGAGGAAAGCACAGAACCACAGCGCTATTCTCTGGCTGAGCAAGCAAGAATAGAAAAAAATGCAGAATTAAACATATTCGAATAGCTCGAATTATCGCGTTTCGCGCTAATAACTCGACGAACCTCGGTTTGTATCTCGGTGAACCCTGAACGGTAGCCTTCCACGATCTCGCCTAAGGATTCACCGTTACGCTAATCAACAGTAAAAAGCGCCTACTCTCCTAGCATCCTCTCACGGTATCTTCGTCCACTTCTTCTTCTCTTCCTCCTTCCTCTTTCTCTAAAATTGGCCAACAGCCTATGCCCGTTCGCTCTAAAACTGCCTTCTGTTACGTCACTGTTACGCGAAAAGTACACGTGGCCGATAACCTTGATTTATATTGCAGCAGGTCTGAGCGAGTTAAGTATATTTTTCTAATAAAATGAAATTTTAAGAATCTTCTTTCAAATAGTTTCATCGGCTAAACACTTGGAAAGCTCACGTCTGACCCAGCACTGTTTCGATCTACTTGAAACTTCCAACCACGAGCGATTTTCCTCACTTTTCCTGTGCAAAATCGTAGACGAAACTTGTACACGGTACAAGCTTGTCGTTAGAAAACATTTGACTCTTTCCTTGGAAAATACGTGTTTCAAGATGAGGCGATCGGTGGTAAATAAATTTTACAATCAATCGATTATACGCTACGCGGAATTCATAAATTTACGGGTTCGGTACGGCGAGCACGCATTTCACAGAACGTATTGTTACGGTTCCAGCGACGAAATGGCTAACGCAATGCAAAGAAACAAAGTGGAGATAAACGAAGAAGTATCTTTGATTCTTAACTTGCAACTTACAAACTGCGATTTGACAAAATAGATAGTACGCGGTTTCCACGTCTCTTCTCGCTGGAAAATTAGTTCGTCTGTCTCAACTTGTAAAATATAACACGAGTCTTTGTAACCATTCTTCGTCTTTCCTCCCACCTTCTTCTTCTTTCTCGTGGCACGTTGGAGGAGTTGTCGCGAGCCGAAAACCGGTCCCATTTTCGCGGGTACGTGGCTCGTGCACGTGCGCGAGCACGAGGACACGGTGGCGCGCACATAAACGAAGTGCGTTGACACGGAATGTCCGCGGAGGGCGAGGAGCTCGGCAAGAGGAGCCATAGGTCACTCACCGCGCGGCAAACGTTCCCGCATCCTTGACGCGTACGCCAGGAGGAGGATCCTGCCGGCTAACGGAATCGTCGATGGCCACGCGTGTGCCAGGACCATCGAACACCCGCTCCAACCTTCCGCTCCTCTGTCAGGCGACGAACGTGAAATTTTGATGAATCTGAGAGATTCGAGGATGCCAGCCGAATGCGTTATAAATTTGTCCCGTTTTTATATTTATTGTAACATGGATAATACTCGTATGTATTAATACATATAATATATATATATATAGGAATATGCGATATATGTATTAAAAAAGGATGAATTTATAGTCTGTAGTGAGATATAATAGTAACCAATAGTACAGTAAGTGGAGGATTTTTGGAATATCGAGAGTATTGGAAATATTTCGTTGCAAGTTAATTCGATCTTCTTTATTCGATTCATAAATTGAAGCTATAAAAATCGTTACGATTTATTGGAATTATTGTTGTATTGTTAGATTTGTTCTCGGCGAAGAGACACGTTTAATAATTTAAACATAGTTTGCGAGTTAAGTGACATTTACCAGTTTGTCACATGATTATCGGTATCTTGGTTTTGCGATATGAATTATTCGACTATATATAACTTTGTATCCCGAATTCGTTAAAATGCCCAAGTTGCGAGTTGAGACAGACACAGTAGATTCGGATAGCGTTTCGTCAGACATAGACGTTCGGGATATTTAGCCGATGAAACTATTTGGAAAACCGATTCTTCGCGTTTCTTCTTGTTAGAAGTGAATTATCCGAATGATACTGTTTCTTTCGTCTCCGTATAATATTTTAAAAATACTTTATTAACACATTAATTCAGTCCTGTCTAAAGATTCGAGTAAATCGAGATAAAGTAAAGATAAAGTAAATCGAGATTACCCGAGTCTAGAGAAATGTTCGAACAAGAGGTTAAATAAAATTAAAAGGAAAAGATTAAGATTAAAATTTATTTAGACTCGGAGATGAAAGATATTTTTTATATCTTCTGGTTCTAACGTTTTTCAATTGAACGATCGAAATCGGTAATTTCTAACGGCCTCTAACGAGGCCATGCTAACTCGGTGGCAAAGCCCGAAAGTAACGACTGTAAACACTAAACACTTTCATTCACAGCTCTGTCTAGGCCCTGTGGATTTAGGCTGACTGACCCCTTTACCTCATGGCCCCCTCCGCTTCTGTCGCGTTAGATTCGTGTTAGACAGCGGTCTGGCTGTGCCGCGCAACTTTCTCTCTTTCTTCGATCAAACCAAACGATGACATTACCTCGTTCCTCGACTAATCACCAACTTACGCGATCAGCAACCTCGAACCTATTAATTTACAACTATAGATTTTATGGATCTCCTTTTTTCTGGAATATTTCAGTTTTACTTCATTCGAATCTTAAGCGAAAACAAAAAAATGAAAGAAAGAAAACGAATGTTTCGTACGAATCGTTTACTTGTTGGAGAGATTTATAAATAGAAAAATTGGAAATAAATTAGTTAGTTTGCGATTATCAAATAGTCGACAGCTGTACAGAGGATAGCACACGCTGTCGCTCGTAAATCTCAAACTAACTTCAAAGTTTTTCATATTGACAGGAATCTTCTTTCTACTAAGAACCGTGTTCGAGGCCAAGCGGAAGCTCCCTTCAGCGACAAACGCCTCGACATCCGCTTCCCGTTAGAATAACCCCTAGAACGTTACGTAAATATAGCTTAACTAAACGGCAATGTACTGTTTCTCACAAATATTTGGCAAGAATCTGTATACCTTTGCTTCCATAGCGAATTACAATTTCGTATATTACTTGCAGATATACGAAAAAATATATAAAACAAGAAGAAAACGAAACTTTTATCCATGTTTCGTCTTCACTGATTTCATGTTTTTCGCTGACGATTTCTCTGAAAAATTACCAATCGATTATTTCGATAGTTTGGACAAATTCGGAAATGAGAACGCTGTACGAAAAATATACATTTCAAGAAAATATAAAATTCACGTAGAAAGACAAACTTTCATAGCTTACGTTTTACAGAAAACCTGTCATTTCTATTTTACGAGATTTATCGAACCTTCGTGCGAAAAATTCTAAATCGTCGGTTCCGATAATTCTATCGTTAACCAAGAACAACACGTATTCCACGAACAAAGGCGACACGCTCGCGCGCCGATTCGTCCTCCAAGGAATCTCCTTCGAATTCCACCGCATCCGTATCCGGAACAGTACGCATCTCCCCTCCTGCCCCGTTTCGTGTCGTCTTGTCGGACAATGGCAGCCGCGATGTACAGGCAAAAAAGGAACTTTCGCGGAGCGGAGCGTGGGCATTGGCATTTCGTCACTGGCCAGGTTGAACAACCAGGTTGAATAACCGGCGTTACGTCACTGGCGTGTACGCGTTCACAGACGGCCAGAGGAAAGAGGGGCAACGGTGCCAACAGGCCGAGAAAGAGGAAGAGACGAGACGAAGGTAAGGGACGGAGGTTCTCAGCGTAGCGTGCAAGGTGGGGACCATGGAGGTCGATCACCTACGTACGGGAGTCAGTGACACCTTCAGGCGAGGACGATCTTTTTTTCCTTCCTTCCCTTCTGCATGCCCTCTTCTCTTTTCTCTTTCTGTCATCCTCAGACGTCGAACCCGCTGAAACATCTAACTAACTGCCGACTGACGTTATGAATGAACACGGTGGACGAACTTTGGACGTGTGGTCGATTATTATTATCGTCGCCTGTAATAATCGTGTTTGCAATTCCACGTATTTTCGATTCTTAGGTTTTCGATCGTCTTCTCGTTACGGTACGTCGCGATTCGTTTCCAAGTTTCGTGAACGTGGCAGTTCGCTTCTTCGCGCTAGATCTGACCTTTCTCCGAGCGAAACGTACTGAGGAGAGCGCGATCGGGTGGCAAACGTATCGTCTATGCACCGTGGAAGTTTAAAATCGACGAAATGTACGGGGATTTGTTCGGATAAATTCGTCGAAAGCAGGACTGTGTCTTTGGTTATTAGCGCTGTGTGCTGTCATTCCTGTCCATCGAATCGATCATCGCGTTGGAATTTGTACAATGATAGAAATCAGAACTCTGGTGTGGTAGGTGGATTCGTTGAAAAGCAGCGGTGTCTTTGATTATTAACACTGTCGTATTCGTCAATTCCGTCTATCGTATTAGAAATTCCAACTGACAAAGTGGTGTACGAACAAGTCTGTCACCGAGAACCATCGTAACGCATACGTATACGCAAAACATCGGTCTTCTCCTAATTCGGCATTGCAAGCAGCGTGTATCGTATTGAAAACGTGTAGCACACCATTACAACACCACATCGTTCAAATCCAATCACAGTCTACATGAATCGTATGTGTATCACCCACGATGAATACCGATAACGAACGCGTTGATCGATACGAATAAAAGACAGAAGGAAATGAAAGAGTCGATCGAACAGTTGGAAACCTTCGGCTCGTTTTTCCCCTGACCGTGTCGTACCATCGAAATTCCTCGAAACGGTGCCAGTGTCGGCGTCCACGTGACCGTTCCACCGAAAGATCCTTGACGAAATTATTTTGCACGACTCTGTAACGCCACGAGCGGTTCACGACAGCACCGGGTCAATGGCCGCCGGTTGTTGTTTCTCAGCGTGTCTCGGGAATGAGTATCGCGTCAAAAATACCGGGCCACCGTCTCCGTGAACGGCCACAGTGGTCAAGGTCTTCGGAGCTCGCTAGCCGGAACAACTCGACTGCTTTCGTTTCGTAAGGGGGAATTACGCGCGTTTCCCTTTTGGCTGCGCGTTACGGCATCCGCAACTCGCCGATGCACGGAACACCCTGAGGTCTTCCGTCGGCTGTGTATCAATGATCGTAAGAAACGACGCGACAGAGGATTGTATACGAGAAACGTGACGACGTTTCCTCCATTGAAACGTCGATGAATATTCAAACGTCGACTTCGATCGTCTGGTTCGCGTCTAGCAGGACACAGTTGCGATTGGATGAGCTGTTGCAGATGGCTCGCGAAGATTCTCGCGGGATCTGCCGTGCTTCGTGAAATTCCCTCGAGCAGAGAGAAAACGTATAGAGACTGGAAAACAGTATATGCGTACGCCGATCTTGAAGAACGAAACGTCTTCTTATCGGGCTATAGGAGCATTGGGTCGAGGAGTAAGTTCGATAGATTTCCATTGACGTACACATTTCTAAGAATTGGAAATTAGAGAATTAAGAATTAGAAATTGCCACGAAGAACGTAAGGATACGTGTGCTTGAATTTGTCCTTCGTCTTTTTAACATACATTTCACGCGAATGTAACGATACTTGGCGTTGGTATCTCGAGGAAACGCGAATGAGCTTATTGCTCGATCTAATACATGTCATTGTTGTAGTATCAAATTTTTGTAGTCACGATCGATAATTATGTATACGTGTAAATAATCAAATGGACCTGGTTGATTAGTAGACCGCGGATTTTTACTCAGTTTCATATTTCCAGACTATTTTAAACGTTCAGACAATTACTTCGCTTCGAATATTTCTGATATTTTTGCGTATTGCATAAATTTTGTACATTGTCGCGGTCATAAATTTTCTATAAATTCGTGAAAATCCGCCGTCTGCTAATCAATATATAAATACTATAACGAGGCCAATTGCGCGGAAATATTTTCCACAGCCATTGAACGCTTCGTTCGTCGAACGATCAATATCTAAACTAAGAAGGAATCGAAACAAACGAAAACAACACGTCGAGAGAGGACATATCCGCTTATACGTGCTCCCATGCGTAGTTGATGGACATTGACGTTGGAGGGAGGTGACATTGTAACAGCTTCCGCCTGGCAGCATGAAATTTCGAAAGAACGGGCCGCTCGAGCCGATGACCGAAGAAGGTCGACGAATACGGTGCCCCTGTACTTTGCCTCGTTCCTGGCCTTAGTTAACGACGTTGCGGTAGTTGTCTTCGGTTGTAATGGCCACGTTCAAGTTTCCTTTAACGTCCGGCATGCTCGAAAGCGATCGCCTCATCGTAACTACAATCGAATAAATCCGCCATTGTTCCACGTCGATTCTTGCCTCTGGCTCTGATACACGCGTCCATATACAATCGTCGATCGTTATCTTGATGATAGTCAATCGTTTTTATAGGGCAAACGAGAGAGACACGTTAGAGTCTGAAAGTAATTTTTTCATCGAACAGCCTTTCTATAGCCATTGTATAAGGGGCAAATCTTTGACTAGCCTTAATTGCTTGAACTGGGTTCCCGAAGGTGAAAAACTTCAGCTTTGTAAGGATCTAAGGATATTTCTAATTAAACGTAGATTTAGGCATCGTTAGGTGATAATTGTTAAATACAAATTGAGGTGGGAAATATGAAATGCGAGATACAGGGAAGGGAATTGTTTCAATCGATACTGAAATTTTCTTTGAAGATAAAATGATGTAAGAGGTTTTATGCTAATTGAAGGGATTAGAAGGAAATATGGAAAGTATTATTTTTGATTAAATACGTTATTATTTTAGAAATGCTTGGGCATGTAATTTTACAAATACGTAAATACGTGGTATCAGAAATTATCGCTAGCTTTAAAAAAGGGAATACATTGACGTAAAAAAGATGGAATGAAAATAGACGTTTCTTTCATTTCTCAGAAATATTATGTAACAAACAATATTCCTTTCGATGTTTTATATATTTTCGACATTACATGTCGTCTGTGCACGTTGGCGCCTTCGAGATTCCCCTAGATAAATATCAGCGGTCTGCTAATAACGATAAAGCTTGCCTCGTGTGTCGTTCGAACGAATTGAGACATACTCGCACACACCCAGACGTGGAAACTGACGTTAAATCGCGTGGCCGGTCTATAAACGTGTATACGATTTGCATACAATGATCCGTCGTTGTACAGGGCAAGCTCGATATTGTTCGCTTTATCTGCGTAAACTCGCTTTCATCACGGGCGGCAGGTGCCCTTTAAAGGAGAAGTCGAGCAGAGATCGCGTGGGTGGGATCGGAGAGATCGAGCGAGCGTTCGCGTTCGATGGATCGAAGCGGGTTAATCGGAATCGGGAGCACGTAACGAAGGGGATCGAGACGCCTCGCGGCCACTCGGCCGAGATCGACCGACGAGAACTGGGCAGCACCGCTGCTTCGAAAACGTGAGAACAACAGGATCGAATCGGACACGAGCCGCGAATAAATTTCGCGCGATTAACCGAACCGATAGCGACATTCTCTGCTCTCATATCGATTCGCCGAAATTTGTCTTGCCCGTAATTTAATTTGTAAATTTAGTTGGGCGATGTACAACTGTTATAACATTTACGGTCTATCGAAGTTAATTGCATTCGCGGAAAATAGAATTCACATGGAAATTTTTGATGTCGCTTTGTCATCGATTCATTCGGTTTTCTAAAACTAATCGCAACCTGTTTCTTCCGACTCGGTTTGCGATTTCAGCCTGACGTTCTTTGTAACTTCTATTTCCCATAGACAAGTAAGCGTCGAACTTGTACAAGCTTTACAATACCGTGTATCGCAACGATAATTTATCCTCCTCAAATGTTTCTTAATTTCTAAATTTATAAAAATACGATAAACGATAGGAGCTACGTATTATCGCAGTTATTTGCGAAACAGGCTTCTCCGTAACGAATCGCACGAACACGTTCTCAACTACTTTCCATGCCCCAAAACAAATCACGGAAATCTTTTCACGGCTTCCCTACACAACTATTAAAGAGAACAACGAAGTAGAAGAGAAAGGAGGAAGGCAAAAGAAACAATTACGAGAGGTCTATAAAAATATTTGAATGAGAGATAAGAGTATAAAGGTTGGTGATAAACTGGTCGATTGGAATGGCTCTCGGCTGGCACGCGATGTCGCGCAGGCCGTTCACCCTGCCGGCAGGGCGAAAATAGAGGGTCGATTTCCGGTTCCAAAAAGTCGATGAATCAGCGCACGGTCGGGGGCCGCGGAAGAAACCGGCCTGATGCTGCTCGGCCATTTAAATTTGCGCGCCGCGAGCGTCGGGATCCCAAAAATAGGTCGGACGGTGAGGCAGCTCGCGCGGCTGACTTCCTCGTTCATTGTCGCGAATTCGGTTCGCCTAACTGTAGATCCGTCGGTGCACTAGCCGATGCACATGCCACGACCGCGTGCAAAGAAGCGAAGGATAGAGAAAGAAGGAGGAAGAGAGGTCGTTGCATCGTTAGAGGCGAACGCAACGCCGCTGGAAGCGCCGCGGGACCGCTGTGATACGAATTCCTTTTATTCCTTTTCGTAATATCAGCCGTGTACTCTTGCGCTTTGCCATCGGTCACTTTCTTGCAATCTTGTGTTTTTTTTCTTTTTTTCTAGCATCGTTCGGTCGCGTTTCTCCTTTTGGAAGAAGAATTGCGACAGAAATGGGTCTATTAGTTTTTGTTTTAGATAAAACTATAAAGGTATTTAAACATTTATTGTAAACTTATTTTGTAGAGACGTTATGAGACATTTTGAAATTTCATTATCGCTGTGACGAAGCGTGGTTGCCATGGGCCAAGTTTGAAACAGATTCCAAAATACATATGTAAAAATCCTAAAATTGTACATCTCTTAAAACGAACATTTCATCTTTGCATCTCTGACAAAACAGCGAACACGTTAAAAATTCACGATGCAACGATAAATATTTGCAACGAGTTTTCAATTAAAACGTGACAAACGCGACGAAGCCCGTGAGGTTAGCGGCTGATGCACCTCTAAAGAATGAAACCACCACGATCTAAACCAGGAACGAAATATTTCACCGGCAGGATTCCGTTAGCTCGGAACACCCATGCACGGTTAGGTCCTTGAAGAAAAATCGATCTGGACGAACGAGGATCGGCGCGTTTCTCATGAGAGAGCGAGAGAGCCGTGGCAGTCAAACTGTCAAACCATCCTCCAAGCTCCCCACGTGGCCGTGGAGAAACTAGCTGGATAATCGCGTCTGAAGAGAAGTCAACCGCGGCCAAACTCTCCTCTGCTCGTTCTCTCGGTTGGTTCTTTAAATTCAGAGAGATAGTTGCTGAAGAGAGAGTCTACGGCTCTCGTAGCGTAGATTTACTGCCTGGCCATTCCCGTTCCGACCAAAGGATGCGTCCCTTCCGGGCACTTAGTCCAAGGGAACAGGCTGATGGAGTCGCGCCGCGTGCGTCCCGGTTGCGGTAACGAGCCACGGCGAGAGCCAATAGCCCGTAGTTGAAGTCCACCACCGTTGGTCCCCGCGATATGCACGCGTTGGCGTGGTCCCGCATTAGCATCGATATAGCGAGGGTCAGGTCGGGTTCAGTGAACCCGATGCATCGCGCTCTCGGTGCGCCGGTGCATCGCGAAGGAACGAGCAAAGAATGAAAAGTGGCTCCGCCACGGGCGTTAGAACGCCTCGATCACGCCGTTTCCGATCATGGGATATGGAGAGCGTTGCCGGCCTTCGTTTTGCTCGCCTTTTGCTGCCTGGATATTATCGAAGCAAGAAAATCTCTTCGCGACGAGTTACGTCGTCGATGCGCTGACAGATAGACGGAGAGAGTTATCGCTATTTTGTCTCCTCTTTGAGTGAGAGAGAGAGAGAGAGAGAGAGAAAGAGAGTGCGTTTGGTATCGAAGAAACAGGTGTCCTCAGTAATATTCTCTTCTTGCGGCATTTTTCTAAATAAAATATGTGACCAATCAACGCAATCGTACTTGCATTCACTGCACATGTAGACGGATATGTACGTATGTAGGTGTAATAAAGAGCTGAAAAGATGATGAGGCAAAGGAACGCGACTCTGCTAATATTCTACGAATATTGCTAGTGTATTGACTTCGGTTGCTTTTGATGAGAGATAGGAACGAGAGCTGAATACAGATGAATGGCAGTAAATTTTCAGCCGAGGGCGTTTCCAGATGTTTGGCTTTGATAGATGAAATACGAGACTGGAGAGCATTATTGTTAACTTGAAATGCTTTTAGTGGCGAATATGCTTGATGAAGATCGTTGAACAAGCGTTCAAGTTTGAGACACAAGGTGTTTGAAGATGTTGGGAAAGCTTCGACTTCGATAGATACGACGATATTGCGCTGTTGTTGACCCAGGTCATGTAGGATAGATGAAAAAGGTCAGGGGTATGAAACGTTGTATCGTCTACTTTTCATTGATATCTGCAATGACGAAACAACATCGCGTTCGTTTTCGTTCTCTCGTGAAACCTTTAAAATTCAATAAGTGACCCGAAGATGGCCCGAGGCGGAAAGTGGATTGATCCGCAGGTTGCGCCGCTTATCGAATAACCAAATTCGTGCTTGCCTACTTTCGTCGTTACGTAACGAGATGGTAGTTTCGTTCGACTGGAAACCATAGTGCCCGAGGGATCCGCTTCGAGCGAACCTCACGGACCGTTAAACCTAAGAAAAAGAATGTCTAATCGTAAGAAGTCTATGGCAAAGTTACGAACCGCTGTTTCAATAATTACGACATCGATTACATCATCGAATTAAAATCCAATACGTTGGACGCAACGAAAGTTTGATTGGATCGAGAACGAGGCATCCATGACTCTATTTCGGTTTGACATTTCGCGAGAAATAAACGTGATCTCGAACGAGGAAACACGATTCTCTCTCGTCATGCAACGACGATTGACTTTTCCAGATATATACACATTCGTTATATACTTTCACCGACGATGTTATTCTGTATTGTCTCGCGACACTCTCACTTGGCTGGTTGCTGACTGGAGATACGCAACGATAACAGTGGAAATCATCGCATCTGCTGAAACGTCTGACGAAATCTCAGCGAGCACTGTTTCGACCTAGATCCATTTCCATCCACTGGCAACAAAGCGCTGGAATTAATTATGGCGATACTTTTAACCGTTTCGAAGAACATCCTTTATCTCGTTCGTAAGCTAGAAATTATAAATAACGATAATGTCTAACATACGTAACGAATCTTAACATCAAGTCGAAGCCAAACCTAGTCCAATCTTCGTGACCAAATAACAAAAGAATTATAATCAAACACGATACCAAAATTTCGCTAAAATTAAATCTCTCCGCATCTAGAAAATTACAAAACCCCTCACCTACTAAAACTCCGAAACTTTTTCGCCTCGCCCCAGTGGCCCACATATTACCCCGATTACCTGGAACCCCAAAAACGTCGAAGCAATTTTCAACGGTGTAGCGGCGGTCGTCTCGAGCTCTACGATTAATTAGTGGACGAGCAGCCGCGATTCTAATTGGCGACGCGGAATGGGGAGCAACGAGTGAAATTTCGCGCAATTACATAAGCTCAGCCGGCCGGTGCATAGCTGGTGCGCCGCTGCACCGACCCACCCCTCTTCGCTCTTTATCTTCCGTGGATGTAGAGCAATATGGTTAGAGGTGAGTGACCGGCGTCCAGTTGCGTTCACTAACCTCCCTTCTCCATCCAGTACAACGAAGAGGGTATCTGCTGTTGGCGTGTGGCCCCACTCTGGCGAAGCACGCGAGCACACCATCGTATTTCCCCGTCAGCTCGAGTTTTGCTCTTCCACACCATACTACATGCCTCGTCGTTCGTCGTCATTCGTCGTAGTTGAACCGGCTCCATACGCCTTCTTCTTCGTCTTTGTCCTCTTCTCCTTCTTCTTCTTCTTTCTCTCCTCCTTTCACGCTCGTTGTAGAACTTGAGGCACGCGAACAGAACCTGCCATTGGGGACCACACGATCCACACTGGACTCGATTGCACTATCGGTACTCGTATGAATTTAGAACGGCGGATCTGGAGCGCTAGAGACTCCATAGCCACATCCCCGTGACCATCTTCTCTATATCGCTTCTGGCGCCTTCGCCTGTTGATGCTGATCAGGCGTTCGGCTTCCGCGCTGAGATCTTTTTCGCCTGCGATTCGTTTACGGTAAGATCGCAGAAACAAAGCTATTTAAATTCTTTTATGCTTATCAAGAGCTACTTCGATATCTTAATTTTCTCTGGTGGACTGATACTGTTATATTTCCGTCTCGTATAATTACGAAGATTTTGTAGTTTCCACGGTGTTAGCTTTTATTTATCGAATTTTTATCAAAGTCGATCTCAGACTTCTTTCGTCGTTATATATTATTTATAAATTGTTCTCTGGACCCTCTCGTTCAACTATTTTCTAACTTACATTAAAGAATTGACAGGTCAGAAGTTGTAGATTAAAGATTATATCGTTTTTCGATTTCCAAATAAAAAATGTACAAGGACCCTCGGTTTTCTCGCGAGCAAATCAAACTTCGATAACAACGAGTTTCGAAGTGTCGTTGCTCTATTCTTTCGATTTTCCAGAAGAACGAAAGTAGTCGCTGGTAGAACCACTTTCGTGCGGCGACTCGAGAGATCGAAGAGCGCAACGAGCTGGTTCGATCTTATCGAGGCCGGGTTCGTTGCTATCCGTGTTCGGTGGCCCGTACGATTGGCCCAATTGGGGTCTAGCGTTTCACAGTTAGACCTAATGGGACGAACAATTACTCTCACGGAAGAATGTCGATGGGGAAGCTCGTTCAAACGTTTCCGTTTCTACCCGTCCTGTGTCGCGGTGGACGAGCTCGATCGGTCTTCAACCGTTCCTCTCCGAGACCCCGTGCACATTTATTGCTTCACTTTTACTCGTACCGAAACTTACTTTCGGCAGTGGCCATTCACTCGGCCCGCTGCACCGTCGTGCCTCCATTATTTACGTTCCATCGATGATGTTGGTCGATGATGAATGATTTTCAAAGGTTTTACATTTTTCTTTTCTTACAGGAAGCCAGTCTTTTCAGCATATTTAAAGTACTAACAAACTGAATTTTTGACTCGTGTTCTTTAAGGACACTGGTTTTCGAGTTGTAATAGAAAACTGAAAAGTCTTAATGTAAAGTAAATAATGTAAATAATGTAATAACGTAATAAATAATAATAAAGTAAATAATGTAATGCAAAGATAGCTCGTGACGTTCTCATATGTCGTGTTACTGAGTCGACGAAGAAAATTCTTGTTGTATGATCGAGTGATACTTCCGAGTTATGTCCTTACGTTCATAGAATATCACGAAAGTTACTTGGAGCCGTGTTGCGAGAAGTCGACACAAAAATCCTCGATTCAAACCAACAAACCAAACAACATTTCTCTTCGATAATTTCTTACTTATACAAACACCCTTACTGCATTCTGTTGGGAAAACCACTTACCATTTCCAATTCTCATCTCATCACCCGTACACCAACTAAATATACACACCGAAACTAACAAACACTCCACTAAACTCCCCACTCCGGAACTGAAAACCTTCTAATCACACGGTTCACCCGAACACCCTAGCATCCCATTTACACGGCTGCAGTCCACTCCTACGCCTGATCTATCTGCCACAAATACAATTCCCTGGAGACTCTGTGTGCCAGCTGCTGTCTAATTAACAGGCTCAAAGAGCCTGGTATTTCCACATCAAAGTAGATATAGATCGTCGTAGTCAGTCTACATATATAGTTCAACGATCTACGATACGATTGACGATCCTAAGGGAACGTATCGATCGGATCTGGAATCGATGTTTCTGGCATGGAATTAAGGAACTTGTACAGTAAAATAGAATCGCTTGATTCATCCTAAGTTTCAACATCTTTACCGATCGATCTTAAACTTTTAAACACAGAATGATCAAACGCGTATTATATGTTATGAGATACCATTAGTATTACTTTTCTATTTATATCACCAATTATTCAAGTAACTACTATTGTAATTAGCGTTGCTATTTGCCACACACAAATGATATTTTTCGAAATATATCGTTCTAAACTTAATCTTTAATGCTCGACGAATCGCAAGATTTGCAAACGTAGATCGCTTGGAAATTGTTTCTAACCAATTCTATCGAATCGCAAGATTTCGCAATGTACAGTGGTGGACGCTTTAAAATTGATACCTGTATATACGAGTGTATATTAACTTCGTATTAGGCATTTCTATCACGCTGATAACATCGTCTATTACGTTTATTTATTACTTTTGTCCATTACAATTCTGTAAAATTATAGCGTCCCCCCTCTTCAATATTGAAACTTTCTTTTATTAAGCAACCGACGATCGCCTAAAAATCGAATCCGCCGCGCCACTAAAACCTCAACTACTCGCAGTTTGACCGAAATACCTTTCCGAGTGAAATAACCCTATCTTACCCTATGGCCAGGATTCGTCGATTCTGGCCAGGTTTTCGCTCGTTCGGCACAATGAGGCTCGTTTAATGCACAAGAGGGAACAACGTGGCATCGCGAACGTGTGCAGGCGTGTACCCCTTCCCCTGTTCTTCCCTCTAACTACCTGTGGACTCGTCGTTTGCCTCTCTGGTCGTATGTGTGTTGCTCGCGTGCACGGTCGCGTGCGTGCACGTAGAGGCAAGGTAGGCGAGCGAACGAGCGTGTGTGCGTACATGCTGGCCGAGGGTCGTGCCGATGACCGATCAAAGAGAAGTTCGCGTTGTGAATACGTGATACGTAACCGTCCAAGGCACACGGCCACTGACCGACGCTGTACCGACTCAACCCGTGCATTGTCCTCGCAGCACGCCGATACCGAACTGACGCCTTATAGTTAGGCCTCTTTGGCAGCGTTATAAACGGGTTCATAGACGTTAGAACAGGAATAGAAGGATTTAGGGATTAATCAGCGGTGATTTAGTGTAATTGGATCAGAGATTTAGGGTTCGCGGATTTTAGATTGGTTTGTGGGATTTCGACTTTTGCGAGAATTTGAGCTTGCGGATCGTAGATGCGCGTTGACGGAGATGGCGTTTTGGATTTTTAAATTTTGGCAGAGATGGGATATGGAGATTTTAGGTGGATTTTAGGTGGAAGATAGTCGACGGAAGGACTTGAGGATTAATTGAGGATGTAATTAGGGAAGGTTTGAAGTTGGTGGATTTTGTATGTTTCACGATTTTACATAGACTTGGGTGAGATTGACTTTTGGAATTTTGAGTGAGTTTTCGGATCGATTGGATCTGGAGATTCTAAATAGTGGTTGTAAGAGAGATTGGCTTTCAGAGTTTCCAGTGAATTTGCCGAGAAATTGGATATCGAGATTTTACGTGGAAGGCATTCGATAGAACGATTTACGGATTAATCGCGTTGAGTCGCTTCGTTTCTTCGGTTTTTGCGTTCCGTTGAAATAAAATCAAAGTACAAAGCGAACATCGAAGGAGCATTACGTTTGTTCGTGAATCGAATGTATCTTCAAGTAGTATATTTTCGAAAGTCGTTGTAGGAAGTTCTGACTGGTTTCGCGTTATCAAGTTACGTATTCAAATACAACATACTAGCTTCGCTAATCTACGATACAAAAATCCTGACATTGAGAAACAAAGCGATAAAAGTAAAGGTGAAAATCGACGTGGGAACAATGCGGAGTACGTGCGCACGCAGAAGAAAGGTTAGGAAACGCTGGATGGTTCGTTATCGAGATATCCCCGCTAGTTTCACGGGTTCACTGCACCCCGCAATGGGCAAGATAACTGAATCTGCATCCCACTTTTCAAACGGCGCACCACGATACTCGAGTAACCGCATTTGGATGGTTGCATCCCGATGCGAACTTCCATGCCATGCCGTCCCGATGCTATTTTACTGCTCGACCAGTCTTGCCGGTCAACGAGAAATATGAACTGTATCGGCTGTTGTATAGTTCAGTGAACCGGGGGACGCGAACATTACCTTCGCGGCGTGGCTGGTTGCTGGGCTTTGCTTTGCTATTGCTGCCGTTGCTGTAAATCGCGATTCGCAGCTACGCTGGCCACGATTTACGACCTAGCGTTAACCCGACGTCCAATATAATAATCGAATAAACGACCACGGTTGCACGGGTTGCGAACCTAACCGTAAGCTCGCGTCTCGTAGTCGTCAACACGGAAAAACTCATCCGTGTACACGTCTCGATCAAAAATCCTATGATAGTCAACGCGAAGAAGAAGTTTTAATTTATGTTAACAAAAGCATCAAAAATCAAACACGTAATAAAAATATGCAAAAGTGGTGGTATTCATATGAGAAAGAAAGTATACTCGCGCGTGTTGCTGATATTCGTACGCAGTGACTTTTGAAACGCGTGTAAAATTACAAAACTGATAGTTTATAAAAAAAGAAAAAGAAGACCAATGGAAAATGAAATACCGAAGTTCTATCAGTTAAGAGAATAGCGTTATTGATAGGAATATTTTATTTTCGAGCGACGAAAGTAAAAAAGAAAAAAAAAAAACAGTAATGAAAAAATTACAAAAATCGCAAAGTTAGAAAAATTGTCCGTATCAAATTGCAAAATACCAGCCGCTATTAATCGAACCGCTATTACCACTCTAAATGCTTAGATCCCTAAATCCTTAAGTCCTCTCTCCGATCGAAACCTACATACAGATTTCCAAAATTTCAATCAAAATCCGATCGAAAAGGCCAAAGGGCGAAAGTGAAAACTCGCGGCGGAGCGAGTTCAACGACCTTCGAAAATTTGCGATCCATTCTGATCGCAGTAGGTACATACCAAGGCGCGACATTAGAATTTCATGGTAGTATCGCGTACATATTTAGCACGGAGCTGCGATCGAAACGGACAGGCTAAAGGCGAGACGAGTCGATGCACTTGTCCGCTTTTGTTAAACGGCGATTCGATTGCGCGTATCAAAGGGGGCAGCGTGGAAACGAGCGGACTTAGCATGAGGATGACGTGTCCCTCTCGCTCGCGCACAAGCGCATAGTAAGCTGCAACACGCGCTCACCACCTACTCGTTACAGCATCGGGGACACTGACACGCCGCGCCGTGCAACTTTGCTGGACAGAACGTTCTCGTTCGACGTGATTTATACAGGCCGCGCGCGCTATCAATGCCATAAACGGGCACGAAGCTGATCGTTTGTTAAAAAAGTAACTTTGCGATTGGAAAACGAAGCTTTTCTTTTCATGCCAAGTGCTATCGTCTCGCTCGTTTTCGAATAATCGATCGAGTGTATATTTGCATAATAGTGGAACCGCTGTGTACATTTCTGTATATTTGTTCGGATAATATGTAACTAATAAATTGATTTCGTGAACGTCGCTTTGCTCGAGCAACGATAAATAATAGCGATAGCCGATAAAATGAATTTATTCGATAAAGCAGATAAACGAAACGAAACGTACGATAGAATTTCGTGGCTACGATTAATTCGCTGGAATTAATATGGATTTTTTCGTTACTTCTGTTTGTGTAATTATTAATCAACGTGGTCAGTGAACTAACTACATTATTTTGTGATTATTAACAACTTCAATATGTATAAATATATATATATATATAACATGTAAGAAACATCATTTTTAAAGCATAGTGAAAGAAACTTTGAGAGAGACGTTTAGCATTTTATCGATCATGAGAATCTTATGACAAGATCAATTTAATAGCTGAAATTTGACTGTGTGAAAAAATTCTTTGAGTCACGAAGGAAGAAATAAGAACAGAGAAAAGAATGTTATCGCCTTGAAGTAGGCGATTTTAAACGAAATTAGTAGCCGCGCGTGGCTAATAAAAGTCTCGCAGTAGAATAAGACAGTCATGGTCGACCGGCTCCTTTCTTTTGCGAGGCGAGGCCGACTTCCGCGGAGACGATCTTCCTTCTTAACAAGATAAACGTGTCCAAGAATCAATAGATAAAAATCGTTAAGGCCAGATAAAATGGAAGGGTTCACGGTCGTTGACAGTTGACCGTTTAATTTTCAACGCGACGCACGATTGGTCATTGAATCGTTAACCCGTACGGTCCGTTCTCGATTAAAGTATATTATTCGACAACTCTTTCGCTTGTTCGACCTATAGATCCCACTGCGAAGATTCTCGATTTCGATGCTTGCTTTTTGTTTGTTCGATTGTTGGATGGAAATAAATAAAAAACAAGGAAACATTTATAACAGCACTGAAACGCTTAATTTTGAATTTCTAAAAAAATTCGAAGGAAAATACGAGAATCTCATTGGAGCTTTTTCATCTTTTCTTTCTTGATGGTTCACACGTTTTTCAAATTTTTTAATCAAAGAGTCTGTCGAATATTCCCAAATTTTTTAATTTTCAATGTTCAATGTTTTCGAATTCCTTGTAAAATAGTATGGACAATAATGCAATGAAGAATATTCCACGGTCGATCCAAGATAACTTGAGCATAGCACTTGGTGCTAAAGTTTTCCAAGTAACCAAACTGTCTAACCCAAACTAGTACCATAAACTTCGTTTGGTTCTTCGATGTGACATACTTAGATTAATTACTACCAAACCAATTATCAAGATTATTCGAGCAAGGTATGCATCGACGTGTAATATCTTTGACACCGTTCTTCTACAATTCTCCAACTCTAAATCTATCACAGAATTCACCCAACTCTTTTACCTACTATATTTACATTAATTAATATCAAGTCGATTATTAATATTATTCAGTCGAGTTGCGGTTAAACGATAAGTTAAACACGTAAGATCCACTACATTAGATATCGTAGAATTTTCTAATCTCGAATCAGTATCATAAACTACGTTGAGCATGTCGATGCGACGTATCTAGATCAATTATTATCAAACGTCAGTACGTAACTTCCAGCTTTTTAATTTTATTCAAAAAGTACAAACTTTCATAAATATCTGCGATCCGATTAACATTATGGTTCGAAAAATTGCGCTCTACCAAATAACTAAACCTGCAGGCGAGCCCTTCTACGCTATATTCTACCATGGAATGTTTTAACATAAAAATCCTCGTCAAATATGAATTTTCACAAACATCCGCGATCTAATTACCAACATGATCCGAACAAATTGCACTCGACCAAATAACCAAATCTTCAGGCAAACCCTTCCGCGCTGTATTTTACCACGAAACGTTTCAATATGCGTAAGAGTCCTCGTCAAATACGAATTTTTCTACAAATTCGTACATCAAATATGATAAAAAATCAAAGATAGTAGGAACAAACTGTACTCGACCAAATAGCCAAATCTTCGATCGAAACCTTTTACGTTATATCCTACCACGAAACGTCTGACGCAAAAGCCCTCGTCAAACGTCTTCAAACTTGGCCTGACATCGTTTCACGGAAAATTCTCGAATTTCCACAATGCGCGGTGTCCCGGGCTTATGAAGCGGCGAGTACAAAGTGCAACAGTGTTGTGTACCGTTACGAAAGGCAAGAGCGTGCAAGCTCGATCCTCAACTGGTAACACTGTTCCACGTATACCAACAGGCTTCCAAATTGGCTCCTAACTGCCCCCCTTCTGATGATAAATTTCGTTCGCCTTCTTCGTTTCCCCGGAACCGATTTCCCTGGCCAGCTTTCGATGAAAAAGCGAGTCTCGTCCGGTTTGCTCGGCCGGCTTCTCGAAGATTCTTGATTTCGGGGCATCGACAACGAGGAGGCGATGAACTCGGTCACCGGGCAACAAACTGCAGACCCCACCAACGCGACCATCGCCTTTCGTCCTTCTCTGTTCGTCGTTCGTTACCCCGGCACACGGTTTCCTTCTCTGCCGTTCTCTCCCCGTGGCATCTCTCCTCTCTCTGTCCTGGAAGAGGAGAAGGTCCGTGCACACGCGAGCCACGCCACCGTTTCGTAATACACCTTCATGATGCTTTTCAAGGTGACCGTGAACTTCTGAGCACGTTTCCCCCGCGCTGAACGGGGGGACAATCGAGCGGCATCGCGAGCCGGAGGACGTTCGGCATCCACCAAGAATTCGCCAAGGGCTCGTTGCTTGCACCATACTTTTTCTTCTTCATGGATTTTCTAAATTCTTATGCGTATTTCTGTTCTTCGAATGCCTTTTGAAAATCTATCGGATTTTCAGGTCGCTTCTCTTTTTTTGAGCGTTGTTCGAACGCTTTTGCAAAGTATATTGGATTTTTTGATCGGATTTAGCTTCAACGGAAAAGTTGGCTTTTGATCGCAGGTTCTTCGCAAATTGGCTTCTGTTGCTACACATTCTTTGCATACTCGTTGCAAATGTATTGGATTTTCAGAGGATTTTTCTTTCGAGGAGATCGCCGGACGATTTTGCAAGATATATTGGATTTTTTGACCGGATTTAGTTTCAATGCAAGTTGGCTTTTGACTTTTCGCAGATTTTCTTCCGTCTGTGCAGATTCCCTCCATGCTTGTTCACAGTATCTTCGATCGCGATTGCATTTTTCTTTCGCACAGATTCTTCGAACTCTTGTTGCGAATACATTGGTCTCTTATTGGATTTAGTTTCCGGATAACAGACAGATTTTTCTTGGATATTAGCGGAAATTAGATTTTGCTTCCTTCAAATGATATTCAAGGAGAGAAATTAAATAGACGAATGATTAACTGATATTATTGTAGAGATTCGGTTATTCTTTTTAATATTAATGGAAATTTATTAACGAATTTCAATTAGCATACGCGACGTTATCAGAAATCGAACAGTTATCCTGGAAGATGCGACTGGCGTCCATTTGCGCCTGCTGTCGCTAGAGTTCGACATCGGTGACCCAACGACACGATTCGGCCAGCGGCATTAGGTAATTCGGTGACGAAACGTGACTTCTCGCTGGAACATTGCCCCCACCTTCGTTGGCCGGTCTCTTCCTCTTACTTAAGCTCACGAACCTTCCTCGTCACGTGTCGGATCGTACGTGAACGCCCGTGTGGAATAGCGGTTCCTCTTGCGTTCTGTAACAACTACTCGAAGCTTCTTCGTCGTTACGACGTATTATCGTTGTATTATTCGACGTAAACTTAATCCAAAATGCTCGCAAAAGACCGTCAAAGATCGTTCAAAATTACGACACTCGGTAATTTAAATCGGTTGATAAAAAAGAAATTGGTGAAAATTGGCAAGAACGATATTGATTTTGTTAGGTAGATTTTAGGTCGCGATCGAAAGTTCAGGATGATCGATACGTGTGTTGTCTTGCTTTTCCTGGCAACCGTTATCAGCACACAGGCCGTTAATATTACGTTCCACGTCGTGAGCTAGAAGGCTGGCGAACGTGGCGGGAAACAGGGTTAAGAGTGTGTCCGCGGCGAAGTTTTCGTTTTGCGCGAACGTCGTTCGTTGTCTGACGTTTGAACGACGTTCGTGATTATTTAACGTTCCAGGTGAAGGGGTTGGAAACTGGTTTCTAGAATAATCGAAGCTGCCTTTCAATGACTCGTGAAAATAAATATTTTCAGCGATGCTAGGATTGCGAGAGAATGTTAGGAGGATGCTGCGAAGTTGCTCATGAGGAGGAAGAATAGTATGTTTAAAGTGAATTACAAGCAATCAAGCGAAGAACCTCGGACTTTCAATTGCAACTTGTTTTTCCATTATCAGTCTCTTCCGATCCTAACGAAACGTTCTTCCTACTAAAAGCAAAAAAGATTCGCGCCTCGTAAGATTAAACTGACATCGCGACAATCCTCGCCAGCTTCGACCAACCAACCCAGAAATCTCGGGCTTCGAATCCCAATCCTAACCTAACCCAACATTCTCACCTTCGCATCCCAGAAACATCTCTCGGCCATATCCACGAAGCTCCCCTTTAAATCCTTCTCGATCCCACTAAATTCAAGCAAAACTTCAACCTCCTTTGAAGCTGCTTGGATTACCTTATCTCTGGCGGAAGGAAGAAGAACAGCGAGTATTGTACAAAGAAGCCAGTTGCCCCCTTAGAAACACAAGTAAATTCTCGCGAGTTAGTGATCGAGGCAGTTACCCACGACCCGATCCCAGCAATTCTCTATCGTTTTTTATTTTGTAGCACGTTTAAATCGATTACTAAAATTCTACGTACACCAAGAAATGTGTTACATCGATCGAAAACATTCGCACCAGACCGTATATTTCTATTTCCATTTGACGATCCGAGGGAAAAGAGGTCAGTGCCTTTGACTAAATTAGACACTGCGCGTTAACCCTTTGAGATTCGCGGTATTTTCGAGCTTTCGTTCCAGTGGGTCCTCGTTAATTTCGTCAGACACTCTTGTCGAGCGGTATTTTATAGTATTCCGATGTTTCGATATCTTGGCAGCGAACTAACATAATAACACGTATAGATGGATATCAAAAAGTGAGTGGAAGTAGGTAGGTTCGATACGAAAATTGATACGATTTTTCTTTACACAAAAGTGTAAATGTTAATTAGTCGATAAATAATATATCGTAAGGATGTATAAAGATAAGGTTGTGTATATGGTACATATACACATTATATATTATATACGAAATGCCTAGTTACACAGTCGGAGGACCTTGAAAAGGACCAAGAGTTGTCGCAGCGCTGCGTTTGAAAATCACAAATCTGTTCTTTGCAAAATTGTACGTCACGTAGTGTCCAAGAAGAGAGGAGGATCATCGTCGTCGGCATCGTCGTCGTCGTCGGCCACGAGAAGGCCTGAAAAAGTCCGTAGCCTGCACCGTTGACGTGGCTGGTGGTGGTGTGGCTGCTGCTGCTGGCGGCGCTGCATAGCACGTTGACGTTGTTGCTAGTGTGGGTTACCTGGTTAGTGACCGGCCAACCGAGTTCACTGGCATCGGCCCTCTTCCAGGTTGGCTAATCTCGCGACGAACGGAGAACGCCCGCTCCCTCCTGGCACCGCGACGCCCGCGCCGCCGCGCTTCTTCCTGCTTGGTCGTTTTGCTCGTTGAAAAGCAACAGAGATTCCCTTGGTGGCTGTCCGCGGGCCCGCTCGTCGCTCGCACAAGCGCTCCAAGCTCGACTGGAACAGTTAAGGACACGTTTATTAATAGATTAACGAGCATGAGAACAGGGAATCGCTCGCTACTGGTCTTGCGCCGCGTTCCCTTCTCGCTGCTCTTCGAGGCCGCCGCGATGAGAACTTCTCGCGGGTACACCCCCCTTCGGAACTAATTGGCTTCCTTCGAGAACCGATTTTCACGCGAGATGCCACGAGATTCTTACGCTCTTTCATTTCTTCCCCCTTTCCTTCAGTGTTTGGTGTTTCATCTTCTTCTCTTCCCCTTTTTCTTCTGTTTGGAATTTTGATTTGGCTTAAAGGACTCGCAGCGTTTGGTAGGTAGATACGAGTGGTGTTGCTGGCTGAACTGCTAGGAATTGCATATTTTGATTTTTCCCCCTTTTCCCTCAGTGTTTGGTCTCTTCCTCTTCTTCTCTTCCCCTTTTTCTTCTGTTTGGAATTTTGATTTGGCTTAAAGGACTCGCAGCGTTTGGTAGGTAGATACGAGTGGCGTTGCTGGCTGAACTGCTAGGAATTGCATATTTTGATTTTTTCCCCTTTTCTTCAGTGTTTGGTCTCTTCCTCTTCTTCTCTTCCTCTTTTTCTTCTGTTTGGAATTTTGATTTGGCTTAAAGGACTCGCAGCGTTTGGTAGATAGATACGAGTGGTGTTGTTGGCTGAACTGCTAGGAATTCCATATTTTGATTTTTCCCCCTTTCCCTCAGTGTTTGGTCTCTTCCTCTTCTTCTCTTCCCCTTTTTCTTCTGTTTGGAATTTTGATTTGGCTTAAAGGACTCGCAGCGAGTAGGTAGATACGAGTGGTGTTGCTGGCTGAACTGCTAGGAATTGCATATTTTGATTTTTTCCCCTTTTCCCTCAGTGTTTGGTCTTTTTCTCTTCTTCTCTTCCCCTTTTTCTTCTGTTTGGAATTTTGATTTGGCTTAAAGGACTCGCAGCGTTTGGTAGGTAGATACGAGTGGTGTTGTTGGCTGAACTGCTAGGAATTGCATATATTTACTTGTATGAAGTATTGGTACTACTACTACTAGTACTACTGCTACTGGTAATCGTGATTTATTTAATTGGTAATTTTTAATCTATTTTAGATCGAAGTATGAGGTCGATCTGTGTGTTTTTGGGAGCCTTTGTTCGTTTCTTTTTTCTTTGCTTTGATTAGAGATTTCGAGATATTTCATAGATAGGAGAGAAGTTTGTGATCTGATAAAAATACGGTCAATATGCTTAATAGGAGAAGATTCCTCGGTTCTTGCAGCTCTTCTTCTCTTCTCTTTTTTGACAGTTTTTTAGTCCGATCGAAGAGTGAGAGATATTTAGTAAATAGAAATAACATGGACGATTTGGTTTGCTCCTTCTCTCTGATCTGTTTTGTTCGAGCGGAATAAGAGTCTGGTCTGTATTCAAATGGACTTTGACGAGCGCACGATATTGTTTTTGATCTTGTTGGCCTCTTTCCGCACGGAGATACGTAATCCTCTTATCGGCGAGCGAGTGAATCAAGTAAATTTTATCGTCCTTTTTATATTGCTTCGCGATCTTCCTAACTGTTTGACGATCCATTACAAACGTAAGACTTTACATTCCCATTCGAAACACAATTTTTTCATCATCTCACTACCACGACTCGCGTCATTCACATTACAATTAATATATACACCATATCCGAAAGAAATCAAAATAAAAAGTATATAAATAGGTAGATAAAATAAATATAGAATAAAAAAAAGAAAAACAATCCTTTATATTATACTTTCCAAACGCATTGAAATCAAAAAATAAGCCATTACAAGATCAAAAAATGTTTATGGAAAATTATCAACTAATCGTACGAACTACTCTACTATTTCTAACGTTATCAGGTAATAGATCTTCAACAAACATCTATGTACCTAACTTGTCGGAATCAAATCTCATCTCCTATCATCTGTCATCGATAAAAACGATCTTCCTGTTTACCAAAGTCCTGTTCACTAAAATTTATCAATTATGCTTTTTTTGAAGTAATCGTATTCCGTTCGAATCGAAAGGCCATCGAACTCTCGTGGAGTCATCGGATTAGCGGGGCACGTTGGAAAACACGAACGATGATTCAGAATTCAGGCCCGTAACGAGCCTGACTAATCTAGCTTGTCCGATTGGCCGAGTGACGCACGGGACGATACGCTGGCAGGTCGTTTACGCGCACGCACGTGCGTGCCACGAGTAGGTGTGCAAGCATTCTCCCCCTCGAGATTTATCGAATAGAAAACAAGTGGATTCCCGGGATCGCGGTTCAGTAACCTGCTCAACGTCGCCGATAGATCCGCTTTAACCGCCTATTTCTGTATCACCACGTTTATTTCTGCCGACGCGACGAACATATCCACAAGGATTATTTCCATGTCGAAAACGCGCACGAATCACCGGAGATCATTTTCAGAATCCGTCTATCGTTCGACAGTAGAAATCTCTGACTCTTTCCTCTACTTTATTTTTTCTTTGCCTTCTTTAAATAGGGAAAAGAGCGTTTCTTCATTTGGACAGTTTAAAATGATACTCGAGAGGGAATTTTGCGGGATGAAACGGAAACGAATGATTGAATTAGATTACATCGGATTTTTTCTGCTCATTTTGCAAGCTCGTGAATTCACTGTATCTTTTCTTGGAGATAGACAATTTTCAGGAATTTCCTTTTTTAGACAAATCGATCCGCAAATTTGATTCCGTGAATTTTGGGAACTTGCGAATTTAGCGTAACTGGTTTCTTTTTTTTTTAGAAAATATCGTGAGAGTATTTTTGTAGAAAAATTGGATCGAGACTGGACTTTTGCGTGAATTTTAGAAACAGGAATTGTTTGTAAATACGATGAGAAAATATCGAGGGATCTTTTACGGTGTCCTCGAACGATCAACGATATTGTCGATATTTCAAGCTTCTCAACGCAAATGCAGTTTGTCGATAAATATTGACAATATTCTATTGACAATACATATTGATCATTTTAGTTGAGTAGCTTGAAATATCGACAGTATATATCGATGGTCCGAGGAAACCCTTAGGGAAATCAAACTGAAAAAGATTACATTCGCCGGGCACGCGCGGTCCCAGTTGATGAATCTTAATCTATTGACAGCCGATGAATAATAATTTCTGACTGAAAAAAAAGAAATCTAACCGCTGTATCCGAGCACTGACTCTTCCACTCGCGAAATAAAATAAAATTTACATTTTAAATTGGCAAATTAATATAAACATGGTCGCAGCTGGTATGCCATATTCTACTTTACGACCGATAAATCAATAACAGTTTTTAACTTAGAAGCTAAAAAATGTCCGACCATTACCGAGGATCATCTATTTATGAAATGAAATAGGATTGAAAGGCTTATGTTCCAACATCTGAAACTCACCTTACAAGCCTCCGTATTTTTTTCTCCAAGTTCCCCTAATTAGAAAATTTTATTCCGCCAATGGTAGAAATCGTCTCGCACACGTGTCGACAGGTAACTTCCTCGAGAAGGATCACATCAATATGCGCGAGGATCGTTCACCTAGCAAAACTGGGCAGTCACTCTTGGCCGAGGCAACGAACTTTCGGGGCGATGTGGGTCAGAAAAACAAAAGCAACGCCGACTCTCGACTGAAAACGAACTGGCGAGGCTTTTTCTCGAGGAAGAATTAAACGAATCAATTAACGAACAATCGAGAACATTGGAGACGTTGCGTTGGCGATTGGCCACGAGTTATACGAGTCTGGAAATTATATCGAACTCTTACATCGAACGTCTGATCGTAATAAATGGAACTGCAATTGAATTTAATTTCGAGTTTCGATTCATTCGATTCCCATATTTCGATCGATAGTTTATCAATGTATTTTCGATCACTTAACACGATAAAACATTCGTACGCGCATTATCTGCGTTATGTAGAACATTTTGAAATTTCATTAGCGTTCTAGCGACACACGACTGTACGTCATGATCGTATGCATCAAATTTGTAACTGATCCGAAAATGTAGCTGAAAATATATCACAGGAGAACCGTATCTAATTAATCCGCTAGCTTATGGATTTCATGAAAAAGCTTCATTTTCATTGAACGATAAATCAAGATACACGGTGGTTCGCGATATGAACAATCGCGTGATTTAAACGTTAGTCGATGGAAGTGGTGGACGTGTTTGTTGACGGGGAATAGAAACGAAGTAGGAGAAGGGGCAACTGGTCAAAACAACGATTGCAAATGAGCTTGTTTTCAGAAGACGACGTGTCGGTGACGCAGTAGCTTAGGTCGATGACTTTGTCATTCATACTCTTACGCAAGCGTGCGTAAGCGTAGAAACGCGAGAGTACTGTTATGTAGGCTCATTGTCAGAATTTTATAAGAGCTACTCTCCGACTATGGTACATCGAAGTTACAGCAAACGTCGTTGGATTTGAATCGATTTAGCTAGCAATATAGTTTGCTAATCTTTGCCTAATCTAAACCTAAATCTAATAGATCATTAATTTGTTAATTTCACTTACTGTTAGCTTCTACCGACTCTTACATCAGACTTTCGTACTTTATTTATTATGTTCTACATTTTGTTAGAAAATTTACTTCAAGTAATTCATAATGTATACAGATTAAGTACTTTATTGTAATATGCGATCCGCTCGTAGAAGAAATTGATGAAATTATATAGCACGTTGATCGTCGTCAGTCAAGAAATTTCAAAAACTCCAAAAAAAAAAAAAAAAAAAAAAAAAAGGAAGAAAAGCACGGTTAACCACTAATGTCAACGTCGAAGAGAAAAATGTAACACAAAAATGACTAACATTCCACTCCATCGATTTTAGATTCTTTTTTTATCAACCATAATATTCACACAATAGGAATTAAATGAGTTAGAGATTCCATTTAACATGTGCGCAACAAAAATCAGGAAACAGAACAGAAGAAAAAAGGTGATTAATCGATCCTCCGGTTGATTGTTTCATTTTTCTAAACCATAATGAATCCGTGAGAGAAATTTGCTCGTTTTTCATACAATGATAGAGCATAGGTATAGGAAGCGGCGTTGTTTGGTAAGAAAAGGCGCTCTGGTGGCGGGAACGTGGTGCACTGGTAGTGCACTGGCCCAGGGTCGACGCCCGACGTCTCTACGATCGTTATGTCATTCATGCTCTTACGCACGCACGTAACCTCTCGCTACGCAAGCGT
Organism: Bombus flavifrons; assembly: GCF_040668555.2. Taxonomy (NCBI): domain Eukaryota; kingdom Metazoa; phylum Arthropoda; class Insecta; order Hymenoptera; family Apidae; genus Bombus; species Bombus flavifrons. The sequence continues at coordinate 10,560,646 of NC_138444.1, read as the reverse complement.
GTGAACGTGTGCATGCGTTCTAGGCGCAAGAGACGTAGGAGTACTGTTACGCACCGTGCACCGCCGCAGAATACGACGAAATTCGTACCTCGGAATTGTAGGTCGGCCACCATGTCGCCATTCCTCCAACGAATTCTTTCGCCTCTGCTGACATTCCAAAATCCGATACAAAGCTGAACTCTCGCCACTAAAAGTCCTTTCCAAGCTATCGGGAAACATCGTTGACAATGATTGTCGTTGTGCGAATTTTGCGAATAATCTCATTTAAGGTGATTTTTCAATCACGTCGTAACGAGAAACGAGCTGGTAAATTCTAAGCAGGAGAAACGATGTCATCGATGCTCGATCGGAATTTTGTCTAAAATTTATAAAGTTTCGTAATCTATGTGCCATTTGTCGATATTGCACTGATAAAGATTTCACCGAAAATTCAAAACATTCTACAAGAAAATCCCGCTTATTAAAAATCCTCTCAGAATCTCAAAATTCTGGTCATAAAAGATTCCATTAAAACGCCACCAATGAATTATAAAACATGTCAAGAATAAATTCTTAAAGAACTTCCAAATATACGATCTACGAGAATATCTGGAAAGGGTTACCTGGCCAAAAATCTGCCTTGAAAACCTCGATCACTTTCATCCCTATCCTCTACAAATCTTATTATACCCTATCCCCTGAGATCCAAATCTCGATGCAGCAAAAATAGTCGAAATCAGCGGTTCTTGAACTTTCGTTTACCCTTTAAATAACTTCCTTTTCTCGGGAACCTCCAAGACTTGACTCAAAATTATACCATCAGCAACTTTTTCGAAGAGAAAAGATTCGTTAGAAATAAATAAATACACATTCAGAGATGATTAGCGATAGACGAATTAATTATTCGGATAATACGATAATAATTTGCGTATGTTGAAGACTTCGTAACCATCCGCGGAAGGACCGCAGGCCATAGGTTAAGAACCGCTGGTCTAAATCTCTCGCAACCTAAGAGATTCTCCGGGCGACAACCAGGTGCGAAAGAGAGTAACCCCGAACGAGAAGAGGTCTCTTCCTCCTCCCAGACGTCACCCTCCCTGCGAGCGAGTTCAAGGACTCGGTTACATCGGCCACGGTGCTCGAGAAGGGTACGGAGGGGAAAAGGAGGCGAGGCGAAAAGGAGGAAGAGCAGGCCGAGGAAGAAGCGTGAGCCGAGGCAGGACGCGAGGATGTGCAAGGGTAGCCGAGAGCGTTACACCTAGGTAGGGCATTGCACCGGTGCGACGCTGCAGTCGAAGTCTTTGGCCGACGCTCGCGGTGCAACTGCAAAGAGTTGCATTCGCGTAGCCGCGTGCAGTGACCCGCCCTACCGTTAGGACGGCCCCGAGGATGCGTTCCCCTCTTCTACTTCTTCTTCTTCTTCTTCTTCTTCTTCTTCTTCGTCGTCGTCGATGTTATACTCTTCTTCTTCTTCTTCTTCATCGTCATCGTCATCGTCATCTACCTTTGCTTCTATGCTCCTCCATCTTCTTTTTTGTCGTACTTCTTCATCTACTTTTGCTGCTTCTCCTCCATTCTCTTCTTGGTCTCTTCTTTCTCTTTTTCGCTGTGTGTCGCTCCTTTCTGTTCTGAGATATATCCGTTTCCACGCCGGCCTCTCGAACGTTCCTATGTGCACCAGGAAGCGAAACCGCGCGTAACTAGGCGATGGTATGGGCGTAAGGAACAAGCTTCTTCCGACACTTACCTTACCAATAGTATGGGCAGGTGACTATGGACGGCGTGAAAGGGCGCATTATGTGAGCCGTTCATTGGACAAAATGATTAGCTTCGTTCGTTGAAGCTTTCCAGGTTTAGCGTCTAAAGAACTTGATCGTCGATTTGCAATTGATTTGCAATCGACGTTTCATAATTTCTACAAACACCATCGGATTCGCTGGAAATTTTGTACGTATAATCTGAATACTTGCGTTTTATGGTAGTTACAAACATTTTTTTTTTTCAAGGTAATAGGAAAACTTTCGAGAACCATCGTACATATGTACGCAGTTTCATCAATTTTCTCTACTCTTCTGGTACTCTGGTGTTATCCGATTTGGCAAATAAGCGGCTGCTATGATTGTCCTGTGGTTGCAAGCTTGATGAGAGAGTTTTTGCAGCAGAAAATTGACCGAGAGGTAGGCATCGTTAGCGGAACGCCTTGCGTCATTATTATCGCTGAAACAAATTACAGTTTTGATATGTATCGTCTTCAAAAAATTGGTATTAAAAATTACTTTCCAGGAAGAGTGGTCGCGCTTCTTTATATATCATGTACTAATTATACTCGAGTATTCAATCGTTGCAACGAAAGAATTCTTCCGTTTTAAATACCGAAAAAGCTTCTCAAAATACATTATTCGGAGAAAACATCCAGTGTAACCCCAATCTAATAATTGAAGTGTTAAAAATAATTAAAGTTGTTAGATATTCGATACAACGATTCCATTTATCGTTGTGAAATCTTACCCGAAATATCCTGAATGCAAAAAGAAAAGATTCGCGTTTTACAATAACATCGTTGCAATAATCTTATAAAAATTTGATGGGGAATTTTTCACCGGTTATTTGACAAGTAACCGATGGACGATCGTGGTGGTTGGATAAACTCGTCTGCGCGTTTTTCGAAGCCGCGTTTCGCGGTTTCTTCGCGAGTTGACAACCCCGTAACGCTTTGTCTTCGTTCGCTGAATCGTCTCGCTCGCATCTCGCGGAAATGCAAGATAAACCGCACGCATGGAAATGACGCTGCTTTCGCGCATTATCGCGCATCGTGTCTGTGGTCACGTTTGATCCGGGGGCAAAAATCGCGCGCAACGCTCGCCAATGATTTCAAACAACGATAAACTCGGCCGTGTTCAGCTCGATAAGATTAGATCGGCTAAGGAGTTATTTAACAGAGGATTTCACCTATTAGTTGCTACTAAAGTACGACCGTGTCTGCTCAGCATCTAGATAGTTGCTTCACCTGTTACATTTTTTACCTTGAATAATAATGTTTGTTTCGATGCGTCGTGCATTTTTCGTGGAAATGTAGCGATTTAAAAATTTTGCGACTGATAACGTAATCCGTCTTTCTGGGGATAACTACGTCGAAATAAATGATATCCGACAAATCTGCTTCTAAGTTCAAGCCACTTGTACGAGCAACTTGTCTCGCCCGATGCAACGTTTTAGTTTCGAAGCTCCACCCTTGGTATCAATTATGTGGATCTTCGGAATTTCAAAGTCCTATCTTGAATTATGACGTTCCTCTTCTCAAATGAGAGCTACAACTTTATCGAGCCCTATCCTAATGTATCTAAGAATATAGTTCACTTACCATTGATTCTCACAGATAATTAAAAATTGCCTAACAATGAAGCCTCACTTTACCACTTCACTTATTCACTTTACCAATATCCATCGGTATCCTTTAATAACTTACATCGTCTCAGATGTCGAGCTTAAACAACCCCCGATACAGAGCATCGAACAGTGATCATGTGTAACCTAATCAAAGCCAATCCGGAACAGACACATCCGATGATTATGTATGTGAGACGACGAGTTGTGAATTTTTGCACCTTTTGACACCCTCGCAACCCTCTTTGGCTGCGTGTCGCAGGTGCCGCGGCTGAAGGCGTCACGGGACCGCGTGTGGGTGCGGGGTAGCGGAAGGGGGCGGCGGTGGGAGGTCAGTGACCGTTTTCCATGCTGGTAGGGGTCGGCGCACTCCCAAGATCGGCGCGTGTGCACGTGCGTGCATGTCGGTGCAAGACGCGCGCCGGTGCAGTCGTTACACTCCCACGTCGCTATGCAGTCCCGTAACATTCGCGGAAGCCGTGTCTCCCCTCCTCCCCCTCTTCTCACTCTCCTCTCTTTCTCGCTCTTTCTTTCTATCTTTGTCTCTCTCTTTCTTTCTCTCTCTCTCTCTCTCAATGTCTCATTCCGTGCTTCTTCGCGTTCTTCTCTCCTTCTTTTGCACCAAAGTCTCGTTTCTCTTCTCCTGACTTTATTTCCAACCTTCCCTTCTCCTCGCACGGTGGTACACGCGGTTCTCTCTCCCGAAGGTTCTATACTCGTTCCCTCGTTTCGCGACAGCATAGAGAGGACCGCTTTGTTGCATGGACCGATTTTGACTTGGCAACCACACTCGTGCGCCCTGCTGCAAGATAGCAGATGGATAGTGGAATGATATAGTGGCTGGAGGTGTACAGTGGCTGGCGAATGTAGTCGAACAACCCTAGAAATTTTTTACCTACACGACGTATCGTGACTGTGTTGGTAGAACTTGATACACATCTGAGAATGTATATCGAAGTTGAAAGGTATTCATTGGCAGCGTGCACTTGGCAAAGATCAAAGCATTTGAATAGTCAATTAATTATTCGCTGTATTAATAAGCCATTATACTAAGTAAGGCTAGTCTTTAGTGCTAATTGTATGTTTAAGGCTGTTATTATTGTTCATGCTGTGTATAATTTTTCGCTGAGTGTACGCTTGCGATAAATCGTTTGTTTCTTATTGTATCGTACGTTGTAAAATAGATTACTGTAAATGAATTATTACGAAAGAAGACCACCAACGTGTGCACAGCGATAGACATTATCTTGGTCGATTTAAAAATTGTCTCGAGAGAAAATTGGCCCTATTTATGGTTCATTATAAACTAATCAGACCTGCATTCCTCTCGCTAGCCTCCTTTCCAGTTACCAACAGAGTGTGATGCACTCGTGACCATATAGTGAATTATGCTATGCAGGGTGGCAACCGGCTACCATCAGCTGCCCTCCTCCTTTTCAAAGCCTCACAGCCGCGCTCGTTTCCGCGTCCTCTTCGCCCTGGCCCTCGTAGCTTGCTTCTCTTCGTCGTTGAATTGCTTCTCTTTATTTTTTTTTTTTTTTTTCTTCCTTTTTTCCCGTTGACTTATGAAGAGGCAGGAGTTTTGAAGAGATTTTCTGGAATTAGAGGGATTTCAAGAGGCTTGTTTTTGGAGTCCTGTAGTCGAGGGTTGAGGATTGACGGGAGAACAGGTTTTACGAAGCGAGATGGTTTTTGGATATGTAGTTTAAGGAGTTACGTATCAAGGGAGATTTTCTTTTTTTCTTCAGAAAATTTATGTTTCCGATGTATTGATATGAATTGATATTATACAGTGCGAGCCCATTTGCGTGAAGGATACGCGAGGAGAAAATAACAGAGCGTTTGTAAAATAAATGGCACAGGGATAAAGACGGTAGTTTCGAATTTAACGCTAAGAGTGGAAGGTATACACTTCGTCATCTGGCAGAACATTACGCGTACAGAAACAATATGTTCCGCTATTGAACGCAAATTTCACGTTTCCACTGCTTCGGGAATAATAACCCTTAAATACAAAGAGCAATCTAATGCCATCCATTATCATTCCAACTACCAGCATAATTTATTATTCAATCTCCCTCTATTTATTATCGATCGCTTGTGCTGATTTCCATACCGTTCCTTTCTTCTCTCAATGATTTGTCATCCTAGGGAAATTGATATGAAACGTTGAAATCGATAAGTTTCAACCATACGACAAACTCTTCATTCGCTGAATCGTGAAAACGATCGATTCGTAATTTTTTACAGAAACCTTCCAAATTTATCGCAATGCATTTTTACACTTTCGTCCTTATCGAACGATATTTTCATCCCCTTCCTTTTTTTCCTTCTTCATTTAACATCGCTTTCAAACTTCATTTTCTTTCTTCTTCGCTTTCGAAATATCATTCCATCCTTGCACATATCCTTCGTGTCAATTCCTTTCGTACACATATCGATTGGTATACTATCAAAGAAGAAATATTCTTATTCTGCCGGAAAATAGCACGAGAGTCGTGTTTACGATCGAATTTGGCGCCAGGCGAACGTCTAAGGACGTTTGAGAATCGTGGAGCGAGCGATTTGGTGGGGGAAGAATTACGATTCTCTGTGGATTGAAGATCGATCGAGCGAGGCCGGTTATGCAAAGGCCTCATTAATCGCTTGCGGACTCGTTCTCTGGGTCAACGCTCCGAGGACGGCGACTCGGTCGGCGCTCATTGTCTCCGGCGTCGGCTCAAGGACCGTGGCTCGTTCAGGGTTTCTCGCGGTTCTCGGGATCGATGACCGTCAGAGGATCGCCTCTCTTCTTCCTCTCTTCTTCCTTCCCCTTTTCTTTTTGTCCCCACCTTCGCCACGTCGGAAGGAGAGTCCGCCTCGTATATACGTTCCTCGGGATCCGATCAAAGCTACTAACGCGGAAATCGACCTTTACGTCGCCCTCGTCGGCCAACCTTCTTCAACCGTATTCGATTAGGTGGCGCTAACGAATGCGAAAATACGGTAGAATTTCATTTATCTATACTTGTCAGGACACAAACAGTTTACGGTTTAGTTGGTTGATTTTCAACGATTCTTCCCACTGTCTGCTCTTTCTTCGCGTGTCTATCAGAAACTCGCGTACGAATAAGTAGATAAAATTCATGTCGGTAAAATTTCAGTTAATCTGGCATTGACTAGTTTTACGGAGTTTTGATAAATGAAGTTTCACTGTGGACGAATAGCACGTAACGCGCAAGGATTATGTAAATGGTAAATCGAAACGCATCGTGCGAAAATCTAAGATACACGCACTTCGTAACTGTTTTCATCTGGTAGTACATCTGCTGGTTAAAAAGTCGAAGAAACTTAGCTTATTTAGTTTATTCTGTGTTTTACATTGGAGCAGAGTATGATCGTAACGATAGAATAACAGATTTATAGTAAAATATTTAGAAAGTAAAAGCAGTGGATTTTTCTCTGTGATATTCAAGTAGAGACTTCTCAAAAAAGAAATAAGGAAACTATGTGGCAATTTTATTAAGGTAAAAGTAAATAGAATAACAGATTTATAGTAAAATATTTAGAAAGTAAAAGCAGTGGATTTTTCTCTGTGATATTCAAGTAGAGACTTCTCAAAAAAGAAATAAGGAAACTATGTGGCAATTTTATTAAGGTAAAAGTAAATAGAATAACAGATTTATAGTAAAATAACTAGAAAGTAAAAGCAGTGGATTTTTCTCCATGATATTCAAGTAGAGACTTCTCAAAAAAGAAATAAGGAAACTATGTGGCAATTTTATTAAGGTAAAAGTAAATAGAATAACAGATTTATAGTAAAATATTTAGAAAGTAAAAGCAGTGGATTTTTCTCTGTGATATTCAAGTAGAGACTTCTCAAAAAAGAAATAAGGAAACTATGTGGCAATTTTATTAAGGTAAAAGTAAATAGAATAACAGATTTATAGTAAAATATTTAGAAAGTAAAAGCAGTGGATTTTTCTCTGTGATATTCAAGTAGAGACTTCTCAAAAAAGAAATAAGGAAACTATGTGGCAATTTTATTAAGGTAAAAGTAAATAGAATAACAGATTTATAGTAAAATATTTAGAAAGTAAAAGCAGTGGATTTTTCTCTGTGATATTCAAGTACAGACTTCTTAAAAAAGAAATAAGGAAACTATGTGACAATTTTATTAACGTAAAAGTAAATAGAATAACAGATTTATAGTAAAATATTTAGAAAGTAAAAGCAGTGAATTTTTCTCTGTGATATTCAAGTAGAGACTTCTCAAAAAAGAAATAAGGAAACTATGTGACAATTTTATTAACGTAAAAGTAAATAGAATAACAGATTTATAGTAAAATAACTGGAAAGTAAAAGCAGTGGATGTTTCTCTATGATTTTTAAGTTAAAAAAGAAATAAGGAAATTATGTACCAATTTCATTAACGTGAAAGTAAATACAGAAACGATAACATTGAAAATGATCGATTGGAATTAATCAAAAATCGTAATTAGCTAGTGCTAATGAGTCGAGAAGAAGCAATTCCCCTTGGTATTTAAAGCGAATTGAATAATAATTCATTCGATATTTGTTGAGAATCACAATGTCCAGCTAGCTGGATTAAGATCTGGCGAGGCCATTAATCTTCCGGAGATGTTGAATCGTTAGGCAATCGGACGAGGGACGATTACACACGGAAGTCGTGGGCGACCTTGTGATTCGGCAACGACCGTCCCTAAGGCCGTCTAGACGTACGTGATGAATCGGTCGAAGGTGGATTTTACGAGTTTCCCCCACTTGTCGAATCCTACAACGTTATTCAGACCTTTTCCAAACTAGAATAAAAGTACGACCCTGATATTTATTTCTCAATTCACCTGTTCTCTGGATCGATTCCATTTTTTATATACCATATTCTCTGATCGATATTGCCGCTTTCGATCATTTCATTTAAATTGATTACGAACTTCGATTCTTCAGTTCTTCAGTTATCAAAATAAATTATATAAAAATATTACATATAGCAAACGACTCACTATACTCGTAAATTTTCTAATCGTTTCCAACATCCTCGAACAACCGTAAGAAACATCAGACCAGACAATGTAGACAATACCAATGTCTACCAAATCAAATTTGGTAATGTCTATCAAAGTAGACAATGTGCAGCAATAAACAGACTGCAAATTTCTGTGCAACTTCATATTTTTACGGAAACAGCCAACGAGAGAGCACTTGCAAGTAAAGTTTCGTTCTAACTACGAACAACCATGACAACTGTACTTTAAATTCTTCGTGTGTTCTCCTATGCATACTATGTCTTCACCTTTCAATTAAAAAGTAAATAATATATCATCGCTCGTATATCAAAGCCAACTCCGGTGCTGAGTTTTCAAAAGTGCTGAGTTTGCAAAAGAGATCGATCGTTTGGCGGTTTACAACGAATCCATCGAGTGACCGTGGTACTGTCGTGGTACACGAAAATATCGTCGCCATTGAGCACGCTAGTGGCGTGAAGAATTGTTCCTTGAGAATCCTTCGGCCGGTTTGCAGGTACCTGTAGCGTTAATGCGATTATAGAACGTCGTTCGCCAGTCAGCATTCAACGATTAGTTGTCGTCTGTCTGTTGTCCACGAAAGGATTATCCAAAACAGACTTCTATATAGCTATTTTGCAGCGTCTTGAGACGAGACGAGATCTGATGTGGAATACGGTCTAGGTTAGGTACTTATTGTCTGAACAGGCTAATCGTCGTGTTCCCTGTGGCGCATACCGAGATTTCAACGTAATTGGGAGACAATGGCGGACTCGTTATATTGCGGGAATCGTCGTGGGCGTGGCGAGTGCCGTGAAAGGGTTAAGAAGTCAATCGGTCACGGAGGACGAGCTCGTAAATTCATCGGCCGCTTGGAATTTCACACCAGTAGCAGTTCAGACCTTACCTCGGTCCCTGTTCACATTCTTTCAAGTGTATAGAGTTGTAGACTGGTCGAAAGGAATATACAGCGAAGCTGGAAAAACGAGGCTGACGAGAACTAACTGCTGGAGCTCTGGGAAGAAAGGAACGCGGTGATTTTTAGGGAAACGTGTATCTAATTTTCGTTAAAGGCGTTGAAAGTGGGAATTTGCCGGTTTTACCGTAGAATTATCGTTGCAGCGCTTGTTCGGTTTGTACGTTTCCCAGTGATATATGAAATAGAACGAGAGAATCCTAAGAATCAATATCGTTCGTTCTTTTGACAATTGTATTTTATTAACTGTATACAATTTATTTCAATTTATTAACTAACCTCGTAACCCTCGTTTCTATCTTCTGTCTTCCATAATAAAAGCTTGAAATGATTTGATAATTAAATTTAGAGTAATAAAGACTTGATAACATAGTTGCTTGAAGCATGGTATACATAGAACGACTATCAAATTTCATATTTAAATACACGTTGGAGGTTAATTATTCCGGCGTTAATTAAAATAATACACGTAAACCGTCCGAAAGCCAAATCGATCGACTCGATCGATTGGAAAGTACAGGAATACTTTCTCAATTTACATTAGAATTCAGCATCGTTTGTGTCATCATCTTCCAAACGAACTCATCAAACTAGAGAATTAGTTTCTCGAAAATTGAACGTTAATCCCGTATTTATGCAATGAGATGGAGAAATTCATAGAAAATAGAGTAGAGTATATTGTTTAAAAAAAAAATACGAGGACATAAATCTGCCAAAGGACATCGGGATATCTGAATTGTAAAAAAGCATCTAATTTGCGAGTTATCGGTGATTCAACAAGTAGAAGCAAAGGCGTCGAGGGAGCGCGTGGCCAGTCGACGCGTTTCTCCTCGTTTTTCACGACTAATCGACAGAGGAAAAAGCGGTTTACCGCGGAACTCCGTGAGAGGAGCGAAGGGGTGGAGGAAGAAGAGGAACGAAGCGTGTTCGACGCGATCGAAGCGGCGACGCGAAGCAGGCCACTTCGGGGCCGCGGCTAGTAGCACACGTTCTTCAGCCTCTTCCTCCACCTCGTCTTGTTCCTCCTCTTCTTCGTTCTCCGCTTCTCGCGGTCCCCTTTTCTCTTGGCCATCGTGCTTCCACCTCTAATCTCTTTTTGCCGGCTCGCTGGTATTCCGACGAACGCGCTTTCGTTGAAACACCCGTAAAAATCGTCCTTTTGTTATCCAATCGTATCGTTTTAGACTTTCGTTAAATTAATCGAATCACCTTTGCTTCGATTGTTCGTTCCAGGAATAAATTGCTCGATTTTCTTCAATTTCGATCCTTTGGATTTGAACGGTGACTCTGATATTGCGTGTGAATATTTGAAATTCAGTCGTCCTCTTTCTGCAATTGTTCTTTTTCGAAGTTTAATTGCTTTCTTAGTTACTTTCAGAATTGTCGATGGAAATTACCAAGTTTAAACATCGATGCTTTAAATTAAATCGTCCTTGTATCTGTCGTACCTCGACAAATAAAATCCTATCGTTTCGATGTTGGACCGCGATTTCAAAAGCGATTTTAGATACCCAAAACGTTCAACCTTCGAACAAAACCGACCAGTTTTTATTATTAACATTTTATTTCGTTCGCTCGAGGCCTTTTACCTAGAAAACAACCTGCGCGAAATTCAGAAATTCCCCAACGATTTAATCGTAATGCCTCGAAAATTCCAAAAAAGAAGCGATCTGCTAGGAATAAAAAAACACTGGCCGAACAACAGAGAAGCACGGTACCGTGCTGCAAACGCGTTCATCGATCACAAGAAGGAATCTGTTCGAGACATTCCACCATGTCAGATCGAGACGTTGGAACTCGAAGAGCGTGGATTATTTTTAACCGCGCGGATAATCACGGTTACAGAAAGTTGCGGTATGCATTATTACGTGCGTGGCGTAAAATTCGGAGCAGCGACCGTGGCCGTTCCATTTCAATTATGTTCAGTTTCACGGTACCACGACTGTCCGTCAGCGTGGATCTCGTACCGGCATCAGTCTATCGGCAAACGAAACCGTAATGGAGAAACTAGTCGGTGGAATAGATGCATGTGCACGCGTGCAACAAGGTGATCGAACGGCCTGGTTGCCTCGGTTTGCAGGTCGCGGCGCAAGTCGTCCATCGGCCGACCCGCAATCACAGGCGCCAGCAGAGAAATTACTTTTTCCATTTTTCTTTCGCCGCGGCTCGAGCCGCTCCGACGATTTCTACCCACCAATCCTCCCCTACTCTTTCACCGATCGATGTGCTTTAATTGCTATTGCTCGTTCTTCCTTCTTTCCTCTTTTTTTCCTTTTGCCGTTCTATTTCTTTGTTTTACTTGACAATGGAAGGACATGTGTTGCGAATGGAAGACACGTTGACGTATGTGTGTTAAGTTGTACTGTCCAATTTTGTTAGATCAATTTTCTGAATCTTTGCTTTCGTCGATAAGTGTTTTTATCTTTACGAGTGTATCTTTGTACAACGCTTTGGTATATCATTTTCGTTTTACAACCTGACGAGACATTTAAACGACAGTATTTTAAGGAAATAAAACGTCCTCGTTAAAATAAGACGATTGTTAAAGAATAATTACAGATCGTTTAACTTTCTCGAGAAGCCAATGAACAAACAGATACGATTCACAGATTCGTTAAAAAATGTTATCAAGCATCGGGTACAAAATAGCCAGACAATCCTCTCTCGCGTACGCGTAACAATAGCCCAACTTCGATAACTAAAACTCCATCGATGGTGTTTCGTTTCACCCCCCACTTGTTCCTCAATCCACCCAACAGACACCCTTTATACATTGGCCATTGAAGAAGGCCACTCGGCGATCGTTATTTCCAAAACATAATCCATGAACCAATTAATCAACCATATCCTTCATTGTGTTTCAACAAAAGCAGTCCCGTTTCCATTTGATCCAAGTATTATCTGGCGACAGTTTCTCCACGTCAATCGTTTGATACGATAGCGTTCGACGATGGTTGATGCGTGGAACGAGAAACGATCGATTGCAGGTCGAAAGCGAGGCGGTGTGGCAGCTCTCGATTTCGGAGCTCTCGATGATTTAATTCCGCCGAGGCCTGCTCCAAACGAGCATACCGAACCCGTTCGGTGCCGTTGACACAGATCCCGGGCCACTGTGGTTCTCGGGCGAGATATGATCGGGGACACGCGTCGCATGAAAAGAATTACGCCAGCAGAGCGCAGCGTGCATCCTAATGCGCGTGTAGCGGCTGCAAGCACGTCTCGCGACGCCAGCTGCTCCTCCACGCCCACCGAAACCTTCCGCCTTCCTTCCGCCAACTTCCCATTTTCTTTTCCTTTTCTTTTTCGTTTAAACTTCCCCATTTGGCTTTGCTCTTTTTCCGCGCTGTTCTTCTTATTCTTTTTCCGTTTCTTTATTTTGGCGGGGACTGTCGTTTTCGTGAATGGTTGACTAACACGAAGAAGAAGAGTAGCAAGAAGAGGCTGGGTTTCGATTATATCATATCGCAGGAATGTAAAGTCAGAGTCAAGCTCGTTACGATTCCAAAATCAGTATTGTTTTTTTATTTATGATATCATATAAGCTTTCGAGAATAGCTTGGACGTTAAACGTTCAAGTGACAATATGAAAAACCTTCGAATCTCTTGAAAATCAACGCTGCCGTGCGTAAAAATGCAACGCTTTTAAAGTCACCTGAAACAGAATCGCGTTTCCTTATCGGTAAATGAAGTTGAGGAAGTCTTCGAGATCTTTCGATCGTAGAAAGCTGGCAGAGTTAGAGATAGTTGGCGGTGTAACGAGCGATCGTACGAACGCATCGTACCATCTAAAATTTCCAAAACTCTTATCGGTAAATCGCTTGAGGGTAGCTTGGAGAATTTTCGGTTCTACATACAGAAAGTTGACAGTGCAACCTGTGCTATGCTAGCTTTACAAATATTTGCTTCAATACGTATACACGGTACGTACAATTGTCTCCGCCAGGAGCTGAACCAAACTGCGCCAAATTTTGCCTTTTGACGAAAACCGGCAAAGACCAGAAACTCATCTAAATTGCGCTAAATTTCGATGAAACTGAAACCCTAGCGCGGCTTACCTTGCCTTTCGGTTGCAACAATTTCCCATATACGCGTTGCAACAAATACCTTGAAACTGAGTTTAACATAGCGTAGCTTAGTGTTAGCTTTTCATTGGATCGTCGTCTTAACGAGCGATCGTCCAGGTGGATCGATGGTCGATCGTCGCGCATACGGCGCGCCGGCAAGTTATATGGTTATACTTCCGCAGTGGGCGCTATAGGGCAGGCTATGGGCATAACGGTGCGCGCACCGCGTCACGCACATGCGTGCGTTGATGTCACTGAACCTGCAGCAGCAGCAGCAGCAACAACCAGCAGCCAAGAGTTAAACGCCAACTACTACACAAGGCGTAACAGCAGCAACAGCAACGTTGGTAGCAAGCAACAATATTGCTTGGACAGCGACTGAACTCGCAGACCGCAAACAGCAACGCGCTCGCGCGCACGCGGCACCGTTCTCTTTTCTGCACGCCTGCTGCACCTTTCCGAGATTACCACCTTATTATCGCAATATGTAATCTCTGCGGTGGTTCTTTCTCACGAAAGAACGGGCCGCGGGACAATGGAGGCCCCGCTAGGGACTCGCACGAAGGCCCACTCGCGTAATTACGCGCCGAGCCACGCAACGATACCAGCCGTTAGCGGATCGACCAAGGTGACGTTCGAGAATTTTAGACACCGCGGTACATCGACGCGTTTATCCTTTTGCTGTTGCTCGAGGCGTTGCAACATAAATCTCGTTCAGACTAGCCGCGCCGTACAAATTCGTGAATTATTGGCTTGGCAACTAGGTGATTGCGGACTTTGTCATTAGGTAGTATTGACAAAATCAGCAATCACTTAGTTGCCAGCTCAATGATTCTTTAGCTGGCACGAGACAACTTTTGAAGTTTCTTTAGGTTCTTCTTGCTATTAGTTACCAACTTGACTAATCTGGATTAAAGTATTAGGTTTCAGGGGCAATTTGAACGATAATGTTCACAATCGTTAGTTTCCTGCGCAATCTCCGAAGTTGATCAGCGCCGCTTACAGTGATTAGGTTGGATACGGTGTAATTCTGTTTGCGTTCGTTGAACTCTTAATGGAAAAAGTTAATGAAATTCTTAATATTCGTAGGATAGGGAGATTGGATAAAGAGATACTGAGTGTGCTGCGTTCTTAAGTAAAATAGAATTAAACGATAGGCTAATGAATATCATGTGCAAACAGTAACAGAGTGTTTATATGATTGTAAAAAGTAAAGTATGTAGGAATGATATATTATAAATAACAGAAAGAACAGTATGATAAACACAATATCGTTGCACTCTCACAAAATCGAATACAATATCGCGTTTCGCGTATTTCTTACTCACTAATTCTACGTCACAACGACACAACGAACTTCTCTCGATCACGATAAATTCAACTCTGACAGCATTTACCACGCTCATTTTTCCCTTAACAAGCCTTGGTAACGCTCACAACATTAACATATCTTGACAACGTTTATAAACAATCACCCCTCACGCCACGTCCTTCGCTGACGTCACACCATGCAACAAGTATTATTTTAAAGATTTGATTTATATATCAAATATTCTCCACTGTATAATAGTTTTTCTCGATATATACGAAGCGTGTGAAAGACATGATCGTTGCAACGATTGATAATGCTCGAAGTAATTAAAAGCAATTAGAATTTACTCGGATAGCGGTGATAGGTAGTAAGAATACGACACTAATATCTATATTCTCGATGGTTTTGTTAGAAACGTTTCACTTGATGCTACTATGTAATGTAACGATATTACTTAATGATATGGCGCGAAGGCGTGCGCCCAATAATTGTACATGAACGACCGTGGCCGCTGCCATAGTCGCCAGTCTGATCATGTAATAGCCGAGAAAACACCAGGAAGCGATCGACGATGGATTCTGTAACGATCGAACATTGGCCAGTCATTCGAACTCATCTAATAGCCACGCTTGATAATAATCTATAATAATCGTTGGAATATGCAACGGAATCTCAGTCGTCACGACTAACATCCAGCTCTTTACGAATTCTTCCTTTTCGAAGAAGATCGTTCGTAGTAGCCATCCCCTTGGGATCGATCGTTGCCGGTCGATCGTTGTTAGTGGAAGCAATCGATATGCAATTGAGTATAATAAAATAATATGACAGCCATTATATCTATTATTAAATGTTTTTATCCTTATGCTCTTTCTTATTCTATTCGAAGCTTCTTGAGATTCTTCAATTCTTTGTGAATCTCGCGATTGTAAACCATGTCACTGTCACTACGGTTAATTAGCTCTAAAATTAAATTACAACAGGATGATAGAAATGTCGTGTTTCGTATTATGTTATTTCGTATAGTTTCACATGAAATTTTCGATAAAAGTCTCGAACGTTGTAAAGATTAGGAAAATGGTTGATGTTTGCTTCCCTCGATAGTAAGGAACGCGCCTGGCCTATGTTTTATCGCAGATTCTCTGAATACTCTGAAAGCTTTGTTCGCAAAAAAGCAGCGTGCTTGAAAATTTTGAAGGGCATTCCAATTATCACTGCGCGTTATAGCAAGTAACACGACCTGGCCAGTATGAAATTATATTATCATATCCGCTGAAATAATATCCAATTCGGATTTCCCACTTTATCATGACGAAGAAATTGGCAGAAATTCTTCAGGAGGTCATCGATACGGGGACACTCCAGTTACCAAGTGTCGATGATCTAGGAAGTTGCCTACGAAGGCAAAACGGCGGTCGGCGACCGGTCGTTCAGTGCCAAGGACACGGCAAGGTAGACACAATGAAGACTCCATTGCCGCGTGGAAATGCCTTCTAATTATGCCGTGGCTCGTTATATTTTTATCTTTTGCCCGCAACACCCCGCCAACCTTACGGGAAAAACAGTTTAGCTCATAGCTGTGTGTAATTGTCTCAACTTTCTCAGGCTAACGCTACGAATTCTTCGCGTGGCGTTTACTGCTTATTGTTTATGCCAATTAACGTTCCCGTTTACGGGGCTGGATCTCGTTAACCAAGACGTTCACTGGTCCCTCGATGAAAACGACTTTGCAATTCTTTCCTTTGCTCGCCATTGTGCTCGACGTTCGCTGACTTCGAATAGATTATGCTACTCTAATATCTTTATTGATTTTCTTTTTTTTTTTTGCTTTTCGTATATTAGTAAAAATACACGTACACACGGACGATAAATTTTGGAAGAGTAGAGGTATAGTAATATTGAAATATTCTACCAATATCCAATGGTACGTAACTTTATTAAGAATATGTTTCTATGTAAATTATGTTTGTGAAATTATTATGCGGTGTAATGTAAATTTGAATGTAGATACGTATACTTACGTGGATATAAAAAGTAGATAGTTCTGATTGAACGAGAGTTACGAAGCGCTATTGTGATCATATAATTTGAATTAGCTGGAACAGCAATGATTAAAATTTCACTTCGCACTATAAATTTCATATAAATGAAATTATATAGAAAAGCATATCTTCAAATCGAATTAAACTACTTAAATTACGCGAAGTCGATCAGAGCAACGATTGATTTAAGTACCATCGGACATTCCATCGCAGAATCTCGTTCTCCGTGTTATCTGTCGATAATTTAATGCTTCCTACCTCCCTCGACAGTTATATCACTTCTAACTGTGCAATAAAGACACACCGCTTATCACCGTTATTGCAATTTGTAGTCGAAACGAAACATTAAATCCATCCAGCTTACTAATCAAACGAATAACACATTCGTAATTGTTTTATTCCTGCCGTTTATGTAAATGTATATTAATTATATAATATTATATAACTGCGGATATTAATTGATATAAATAAAAATTCTACTCTGACTGCAAACAAAACGAAATCTGCCTGCCAGATTTTCCTTTAACAATCTGTCGTTCGCAGTTTGCTTCTTCGAGCTTATTATTATATCTCGCACGATCTCTCTTTATTTAATCCGTTTATTTCATTCCATTGCTTATAGAAACACTCGACTAAAAACCATTAATCTTATACATACGAACAAAACATCTGTTACAAATGATTCAACGATAATATTTATTTCAAACAACAACAACAACAACAACAACAACGATTTAATAATTATTCATACACGTGACAGAGAACTTATCCGTACGATTTGCCCTCGCGATAAAAACTTAGGCAATCGCCACGATTTAACACCGGTTACCTACTGTAAATCTTTCCAATTAATTCCCTTAACTATCGTTTGATACATTGGCTGGGCTGAAAATTCAATTACCCGGAATAATCAAGCCGACGTCGGAGAACCGCATTCCTCGTTTAGTTCGGTCAACAAACAAGCGACGATTAACATAATTAGCGGCCTATGATCGTACGATGATACCAGTGGGCATATGACTCGTCGAAATGTTGAAGAGATTCGCGGAAGGGACGAACGACGAAGGAGGACGATGAATTCGCAAACGGCGGTTTTCTACCGCGTTCTAGAGGTCGTCGACCAACCGCACGTCCGGATAATCGTTCGTATAAATTTCTCGGGTGCCGCGATAGATTATGCGAACGCGACACGTACCCGCTTTCGACGCGATGTCTCTCTTATTGTTGAATCGAACGCTGGAATCTCCGACCACGTTGCGATTCAAAGTAGAATTTATTTTGGAGTGAGGTGCAAGATACTCTCAAGAGTTTGCAAATGTGCAGAATCTCATTATTTACAATTTTGTTACAATTATTTTATCGCACAGATTTTTAATTTTATTTTATTATTTTCGCGATACGCTGACGACCATAAGTACAATTTCATTATTTACAATTTTATTACAATTATTTTATCGCACAGATTTTTAATTTTATTTTATTATTTTCGCGATACGCTGACGACCACAATTTAGCGCAAACTGTGTATACTTTTCACTGCTTTTATCGTCTGGGTATTTTGTTACAAATTTGTTATTACTTCAGTCTTATTGTTTGTGTGTGTCTTTTAATGTAAAATACTAAATATTGTACAATCTATTAGGGGCTCTTCATGGATGTATTTATAGCTGGTAATTATACGTATAGCAATTCTTTCGACAAAATTCAGAAGATTATGGAATTTCACGTTTCATTATGTTCCACGTGTAGGTTCACTGAAATTCTTAATTCAGGAAACTATTAATTTCCATACATGAAATGGTAGGAGAAGTTTGCTAGCGAACAATAGAATTTATAATTTCGCTCCACGTTAAAATTGTCGAATACGAAATTTTACTCTGTTGTTCGTCGGTCAATTTAAAAAAACCCGGTCATATAGATAAAACGGTGGTAAAACCCTCGCCTAGTTAGGATCATCGAATTTCGAATTCTAGTACGTATTTCGATGATACATGGGATTATCGAGATTGGAATTCTCGATAAAGTGGGCGGGTTTGGAATTTTGTTGTCGATTTAGAGCGATCTAATTCGAAATTTTGCCGCCTACGTTGCTTAATCGAATCCACAACCTTATCAACTGCACGCAGTACTCTAATTCGAAACTTCAGCGATTCAATTTCATTTAAGAATTTTTTAACTTACAATTAGAAACAGCTAATATCCAACTATGAGCCAACTATGATTCGAACAATTAATTTAATTAGCCAACGGTACGAGAATATTCTGGAGGCGAAGAATACTTATCGTAATTAGTTCAACCGGGATAACTAGCTTCGAATAGTAACTGCAGGTGGAATCCAATTCCCTGCACAAAAGGCAGGAAGTGGCTGGTCGATGATTTGAGAATATTCTCGCGTGTCCACGACCCTTGTAAATTGTTATAAATAATTTTAATTCACGCCCCTCTTCCTAATTTACCGCTGTTCCAAATAGAGATCTTCCTCTTTTTATTTCTTAACATCGAACGATTAGAAATTGTCTCGTTGATTTCTCACAAATTATGCGCGAGTGCGACGAAACATATGTAAAATTTAAAATATGTAAATTAAAAAATTATATCTGTACCATCTTTGGAAAAAACTATCGTTAAAATTACTTCTCATCGTTTCATCGTTTCATTTTATTATTTTCAACTCTGAAAATTATGGTATTTCAAAGATGCAGAAAGATAAAATTTGTATTATTTTTGAAAATTTTGTAGAAAAGGAAATAGCGTCACAGAAACACTAAATGAGATTTTGCAACATTTCTAACAGGAGATTCTCTATCTACGTAGAACTATTCACAAACCTCTAAATTTACAGATGAATAGGTAAAAACAGTTTGAAGACCGCTCTCCATTGATCGTGCCATTGATGAAAACATTGCAGCAATAATTGCGAATAGTCCACGGCGTACTGTGCTGAAAATTGGTGAAAGATTGCGGATAGATGTTGGAAGATTGTAAAAAAGTATGTCGCGTATCTTCTGGAATAAAGAGACGATTAAAATTTAGCATGTCCATATGCTTGTTAAACTCGATAGGAATTTTCGGGACGAGCTAGTATTTTTCTTGTTTTCTATTTTTATTTTTCCTGTTGGCACCTCTTTCCGATCATTCTTCGTTGGAGTCCAATAATGCCGACACGTGCGATCGCTTTATACTAACCGATTAAAAATAGATACCACGCGAGGGCCATGGTGTATTCGTTGCATATAAATGCGTATCGCTGCAGGTCGCTAGCCGATTTCAAGGAAACGACTTCGTCTGACCTCCGTCGCCGCCGGCCATTATGTTCGAGGTCCGTCCAACTTTGCCGTTGATACCTCGCCGATTTGCCAGCCAAGCTCGATGCTTTTTCACCCAAGGATTTTATGCAATCAACCGATCTTCTTCGCTCTTTTGTTTCGATCTGCTTTAACGAATGAATTAATTAACGAATAAATTTGCATTTTTTGAATGATCTTGCGCGAACGCTTTGCAATGAAAAATTCGTTGGATTCTTGTGAAGGATGAAATCGTTTCGAAAACGAACGTTTTACAGGTAAAACGAACCGTCTCGCTTCCTTTGGAACGATAACACAAAGCATTAAAAGCTACGAATATACTTGGGATTCGTCCAATGACGAAAACACGAATATCATTAAATCGATGGTCAGAAATTTGTATACATTCGCTGTATATGCTTCTATACTAAATAATTTTATATAACATGCACAGTTGGTCATAGAAATATTCGACCATGGTTTTAACACGTTTTATCCACGATGACTAAACAAATGAAAAATAACGTTTAAAAGAAACTTATCCTCGCTAGAACAAAGTAAACGAAATAAGGCAGCTTCTATAACAACGAAATTATTAAAAAATTCAATAGAAAATATTCAGATAGGCAAATATATTTTCAATCAATTCACGTCGAAACAAATGACACGGTTCGTCCTTTCCATTCAAACCAAGTACAACGAGTCCTGCCTTCGATATTCAACCACGACTAAGCGAAATAATCCTCAAGAACCTGTCAACCCAATGACCAATTGGTTTATGACACGAATCGTGCAACGAGGCCAATAGACCGATCATCCGGCACGACCCAAAAATTCGTACATCAGCTATTCGACCATGGGCAAGGAGCCACTAAACAGAGACATCCACTATCCTCGTTATATGGGATATTCTAATTGAAAGCAACGTGGGACAAGGACAAGGGAATAAACAGGCGAGGACGTGCTCGTAGGAAGGAAAGAAACGAAAGGAATGAAAGAAAGAGAGAAAAAAAGCAATTTTAGCCGAAGAAGGTCGACACGGTGGACGGCACGAGGGACAGAGAGTCATAGCTCGTAATAGCTGCACCATAAAATCATGAAAATAAATTATTGCGTAGATGATGGTGGACGTTAACTCTCGGTTCTTGTGACACGTCTGTGTCGTTGCATCGACCGTTCAACCACTCCTGGTCGAGTGGCTGTCGTGCACACACCGTCCAGGAGAAAGTTTGCCGTTTATTGCTGCCTCATAAACGCATAAACGTGCCGAAAGCAAGAGGAAAAAAAAGTCGGTGCAACGTTTACGAGGGCAAACCGTCCGACCAAGCCTAAATCTGCTCTGCAAAAGGGTTGCGTGTCCAGGCAAGGGTTGAAGGGTCTTGTGTTTGGGTTGCTAGTTTATTGTCACCATCGAGTCGGCCCTTCCGCACCATTTTTCCCCGAAAATATCGTATTTCTTTGCTCTAGATCTTACCGTTTCGTGGGATTTCGAATTGACAATGGGAGACACTTCCGGTTCTTAAGGAAGGTAGGGTTACGCCGTTGTAATCGAGAAAGGGGAATCGAGGCACCAGCTTTGGCGAGTTTGTTGGATGGTTTTTCAAATCGTCGCGACGTGAGAGTTAGATTCGACGTTTTCAGCGCGTGAAATGTAAATTTATATAATCTCCTCGTTAGGATATTTTATGACCTCAATTCGAAATAATGTGGTTGAATTACGCCAATAAGTGAATGAATATGCATGCCAGACGATGTGGAACAAGGCAGAAATATTTCAAAACGTATGTACATACGTCAATTTGTAATTTGCACATATGAATGCCTTATTCAAATGAAAGGAAGACACGTCTTATGGAAGAGTAAATAGAGTTTCGTATTTTCTCATAACTTTTTTAAATTACTCCTCTATCATTACGTAACATTTTCCCGATGATTTTTATGCGATTATTCGCGAAGTTTACTATTTCGATATCTTATCTACGTTTAATTCGTCACTACGAGTATAAAATTCTACCTTTTCTCAAACATTCGATGTAAAAAGGAAAAATCTGTGGTGCTACGATCGTCTCGTGTTTAAACAATTATGGCAATGTGCGATATTATAAATACCCAGACAGTGACAAGACAATTACAATAACACACCTTTACGCTCTGTTCTCTGACAGTTGCTCTTGATAATTCCACGGTACTCTTACGCGATACTTTACCAGCTGATAATATCAATAAATTGCTCCAACAATAACGACGTAACAATTATAAATACATTTCTTACTAAACACCTTGCTAAAATCTATATAACAGAATCGTCACGATCGGCCATTGATCCAATAAGAAGGAAGGAAGTCAAGTTCGAAGCATACACTGTTGAAACGCGTAGGTGTTCGTCATTGGACAGGTGGCAGAGGTAGATCGCGTGGGTGGTTGCACAATGCAGCGACCCGAGGGTTGATTCGAACGCGATAGATCACGAAAGGTGCAAACGACGCGATTAATCGGCCAACGTTATAGAAGAGTTTCGCTAACGAGCAATCGCACGAACGTTAGCGAATTTTTCTGTTCTGCAGTTCTATCCAGAAAGGAAATGGCGCGTTGCACGACGCTGCATTGGCCGCCCGCGAATCATTTGATCAGCGGTAAACCGATCCGAGTGCAGCCGTAAAATTCCACGATCGCCGGTGGCCTAGTCACGAGGACGCTAAACGATAAGGCTAATGCTAGTCCGAAATCTGGAGATAGTTTCGTTACGAGCAGGCAACGAAAACGGCGTAGCACGGCGGAAAGTTCATCGAACCTGTATCACGTTTTTTGCCTGTGAGCACGCACGTGCCTATCGTCCTTCGAATCGGAACTGGGCTCTCGCCTTGCCGCGTGTACACGTTCCCGAATTTTGTATCAGCTCCGAACAATCGATTCGAGTAGGTGACCAGGAAATCCCTGTCACCTCGTAGAGCAAACGGAGTTTCGTTTTTAAAGGATAGAATATTGAAACTAGCAACAACCTAGTGGGAGTGAATTAATATTCACGGTAAAGTTCAGGGCCGTTCTGCACAATTGAATCGATATCATTAATGAAATTTGAAGAGTCACCAAGTATAAGTCGCTGATGTTAATAAATGCTGTTGCATAATAGCGGCAAGAGTGGCAATAAAATCCAATGAAATTTCGCGTATCGCGAGTTATCTGATTATACTACTCTACATAACTTATGAGATTGTAAAAAGGAAAACTCTAATCTGTAATTCGTAACTTGTCGATTTACCGGTTCTTCGAAAGTTAGGGGAACGCGGATCCTCCAGTGTTTCGAGTATACGTAGATCCGTTTTAATGAATGAGATCCACAACGGAGAATTTCGAGTAACCGGATATTACACCAAGCATGGTCCCAAAACCATATATACACGTTCGCTAGTCAGAGCCATTATATCCAAAGAAGCTTTGTCCAAATACAGAAAAGCCATTAAACATAATGTGTCCGAAGAATAAGTTACCTGAGCACCGCTACCTTTCACCGTCGGTCTCTAAAAGAGTACACTGACATCGATCAATTAAGAGGCGTCTCGACACAGAGGCATATAAACCCGCAATGTCCCTAAATCGAAGATGGAACGAGCCTCTCGAGAACCATATAGTTAACATGTATGAGAAAAAGGGACATAGAAATCGAAGGATGAAACGGGACAAGGAGTCGCGCAGAGGATCGTAGTCTCTGCTGGAAACAAAGACAGAAAGAAGAGGTTCGGGCAAGGCAGAAGAGAGGCCGAGAGGAAGCCGGCAAGGTTAGAGAGAGACGAACGAAGAAGGCAGAAGGCGAAACGACAGAGGTGTACGGACTGTGGCTTGGTTGGCTCGAGCGAGAGGGCGCATGGCCTTGGCCGCTGCTGCGGGGTAATTCAGTCAAGGTTTCGGCCGATGAACTTCCTCCGATGGGAGGAAGGAGAGCCGGCCGGTAGAGGTCCGAGGCGAGTGGTGGGGCGAAGCTTCGGCCAATCGCGAGGACACGCGGCCCAGCGTGCGGCCACGCGATTGGTTGGGCCCGTGACGCCGGTGCCCGGGCCCGCAGCCGCCGCTTGTCAGTGACCTCCAGCATTGAAAATACGATGAACTCTCTCGGGGGGCTCTCTGTAAGAGCGCACCGGTGCGCTGTGTGTCCTCTACTACATACTAGGTAGCCAGGGCGTAGACATTGTAGATGGTCGAGGCAGCCTGGCAAGCAGGCAGCCACATCAATCCCTCCCCTCCACAAACCGGCGTCGCTCCGAGTAAGGGCTGCACGGCCCCCAGGTAACCAACACTCGGCAGCGCCGAACTCCAGTCAGACCAACGCGAACCTCCCTCGAGCGAACACTTACTTTCACTCTCTTCTCTCTGCCATCCCAATACGTGCGCTCTTTCGCTCACGGTTTCCTCCGGCACTCTCCGCTCGTGGTTCCTTCCTCGCTCACGTTTGATACACCACCCGGTCGTTCATTCCACTCTATCGACAGTGTATAACACCGGCGAGGTGTTCATCGGTTGCCACAGAACGCACCTGCCCCTCGTTCCGGTAGGTTCTCGGCAAACCAGAGTCAGTTTCCCTTAGTGTTCACTCCCCCGGTCAGTCGAGTTCCTTACGTTACTTGATCACGTGATCGACTTCTGTGCGTTACACGATAAACAGACTTGGAGATAAAGAGAGAAGAAAGCAGACAGGAATTCGTTTCTTACGTAGATTTCTCGAGCAGCGCTTTTTTTCTTGGTGATATCGAGGAGAAGTGAGTTAGTGGTTATTAGTTAGTGATACTTAGGGAACATGTAGTGAACTGATGTCGGTCCTCGGCTCAGTGCAGTGCCGTGCCAAGTGGATGATACATCGAAGAACCTAAGATATTCTGGATTCGTTATTGTGATCGAACGATAGACAAACATCATGATCCTGACCCCGGATAGCAGCGCACAGGCTACGATGGCGACGTCACCGGCACCGGAATCGCCGATCTCGAGCATGTCGTCGCATGGCTCCCGCACGTCCAGCGTGTCGCGCATGTCTTGTGTCTCTCAGGGCATGTCAAGCCCTTATCACGTGGCTCAGTTACCCCATCATCTTAGCCCAAACATGCCTACCATGGACTCTACCGTTTCGTCAGCGAAACCTGAGCCCGAATTGAACATAGGTACGACTCGGAACCACTAATCGAAGAAAAATTAGAAAAGAAAAAAAAAATGAAAAAATTGCTCAAGGATGAAATAAAAAGACACGTTTACGTATAATTCTATTACCAAACTTATCTTCCGATACATTCTGTCGAAAACTAACGTTTGAATTTAATTTGAAAAAAATTCGACAAATTCTCGGTCAGGTTCAACTATATCAGTACGTATAAGGAGATCCAATTGCTTTGAATCTCGTGGAACTGAAAAACGATCGTGCGTCGTGACAGTCGAGTGAAAGCAGAAAGTTGTAACACGCCGATGCTGTAACCCGCCGCGAGAGAGGAGAAAGTGTTCTTCTTTCTCTCCCACCTTTCTCCTCCCAGACGCGCGCTATCCGCCACGTGGAGAGCAACGTGAACCCGACACGTTACACGTCCACGTTATATACATATTGTGCTAGTGAAATCACAGTGCGTAATCTATATTTCTTTTTTTTTCTGTTCTCTTGCAGAATTCGACGGGACCACGGTATTGTGTCGTGTCTGCGGGGACAAAGCGTCCGGTTTTCACTATGGGGTACACTCCTGCGAGGGATGCAAGGTGAGTGGAAATTCGAACTCGATATACAATACAAATCCGCGTATACTTCGCATATTTCGTTCGACGCTTTTCGATCCGGTTTCGTTTTCAAAAATATTTGCTTACTCGACTTTGCGTTCGAACTTCTCCGTTGGAACTCCATTTTTTTCTTCCAACATTCCGTACAAAAGTTATAAATTGATCTGAAAATCGTTTGAACGAATATCGCAACGAGTATCGCCGACATTCTTGATACTTTTTACTCGAACTCTACAAGATTTTTGGAATAAAGGATGTTGGAAATACGTAAGTACGAATTTAGCATTGATCCACGAGTACCGTGAAAAGTATCGATAATGTGGAGCCGTAACGCGATGTGACCAGGAAGTGAACGGAGTTTGAATGTGAATGTACGATGTGACCAAGGCTACGGAGAAGTTATCGACCCGGCGTTGCTCGACCTTGTGCACGCGGAAATCGCGAGACGTTCGAACTGGTCCTTGACGTTGCCTCCTCAACCGGGCAACCTCTTCTCGTGGATGAAAAATCTTGCCAAGGTCTCTTTTCTTCCATCCATACGACGATCTTTATATCGAGAGTTCTGGTCAGGGAAATGACATTCGAAGTATTATTCGCGTTAATTGCTGATCAATTGCGATATTCTTTCTTGTATATAATGATTCATAGGGCATATAAGAAGATCATCCAAATTGATCGAAATTATTAAAAATATATATGTCATTTATATCTTGCAATTTTATTTTTCTATCGAGAAAGAATTTATAAATTTCTACGATACAGAAGATAGGTAAAAATATTTCGAATGTACGAGATAAATTTCTTGGAAAAGATTTAGCGTGACTTTTGAGAAAAAGTGGATAGAGTAGCACATTCAGCGATCAGATTTTTCTGGAATACGAGGAAGGTCGGGGTTCGTACAATGGCTTCGCGGGCGGTTACGCAAAAGGAGCGGAAAATGTGGCGAAATTCTGTGTGGAATGATAACCTTCGCGTGAGAAGGGTCCGGGACAGGTAGACAGCCGTTTCTCTCCTCCTAAAGACAGTTTTGTGTCGGTGGTTTTCGTGTGGCCGAATTTTAGGGCAGGTACGTGCAACGCGAAGAATGCACATCCGTCCGTGCAACTTCCTGTCCAGCTTGTCTAGATTTTCTCTATTCTTTCGATTCGAATCGACTCGTCCCTCTGTCGACCATTTAAAATTGAAAAGAAAATGAGAAGAGGGAAAGTCCCTTTTCTCGATATCATTGGGAATTCTACCTTAAAAAGGTTCGTCAAAAATATTTCGTAGTAAAATGATTCATCGTTGGAGAGGATATAATTGTTTTAACGTGGCATTTCGAAAGAAGAGTTCTTTCCCCGCGAAACCTCGAATCGAATGTAAATCGTTTCCCTCGAGACTGATAATTACGCCCCGCGAAGGCCAACGTCCTCGTGCTCGTCATTGTGCGACTTCAAGGAGGCACGTGGTGGGGGCAGCACAGGCCGCGAATTCGTTTTAGGAAGTGGCAGTACGCTACCCCCACTCTTGCTATTCTATCCCCTCCACGTCGATTAGAGACGCGTGGTGAGGGATACTCCGCCAGGTGTTGTAAACCGGTGCGCCAGTGCTCGCAGATCTTCTTCGTCCGTCGACCTGATGGTTTCGTTCTTGTATGACATCTGCTTACTTTATAAGTTGTCTTACCATGTACGTAATATAAATTGAAACACTTAGTAGATGCATTCCAGATACATTCCAACGTTACTAGTTTATCTTCGACATTTATAATTGATGATTTCCAATAAGAAAATTAATCTTCTCCAAACTAATCGATCAATCCTATGTAGATTCGATCAGTATTTGAAAAGGTAGCTTAAAGCTTATGAGTTTAGAATCTTCTCAAATAGTACGACGATGACTGAGTCAATCTGCTGAATCCTAGATACCCTTGTAAAGACACCCCAGAGTCATTTGTTCGGTGTCCGGACAAAAAGAAAGAGAGAGTGACTTGGCAGGACCGCCGAAAAGCCAAAGAGATGATGGCGGCCTACCACGCAGAAGAGAAAGTGTCTCTTAACCCCTGCTGACTGCACTTTACCTCGACTAAATTTTCGAAACGGAAAAAATCGAATCGACCGTTCTTCTGAACAATATCTGATCAAGAATTAGACTCTCTTAGGGTCCCCTACCTTGATCTCACATCCCTGGTGAAGAGAACGATCAGAAGAGGTGAGGGGAGTCTCGGGCTGGGTTGACTGGGTCAGTAACTTATGGCCGTGGCGTAACACACAGGCAGTTTACGGCAAACGAGTCGACGTCGAGTGACCTAGCCGCTAGCGGTAGAGACCGTCTTATAGGTACTGGAACACGCAGCGAGGGATCAGCGGTGGAAAGGGAAGAGAACGCGGAAGAGTGTTGGATATCTTTAAGACTAGGTCGCTCGGTCGCACTGCTGTTGCACTATTTCGCCATACCGCTGGCCACAAGCTACTTTTCCTCGGCCCCTGAGCTTCTTGAGTTGTTCCAGTCTCACAGCTTTACGAGGTCTTGCCGAAATCTAAATCTGCTTAAGGTTAGGATCAAAGTTTAGGGGATATTCGCATATATAGGCCCCTGTAAATTAAGCTTTTCTAGGGAACATTGTAGGTAAAATATTTTATGGCACAATTAGGATACACTTGGATAGAGAGATTTGGGTAGTAGGTTAGGTCACTGGTGCCCCATGTTTTCGGGATGGAAAAAGTGACGCGAAGATGGCGGCCGGCGTGTGGCTCGCACTGGCCCAGATATCTCGCCCAGGCCGTTGCCCCCCACGACACTTTTCGTGTACGCGTCACTGACCTGGGCTCAGTTTTACAGCACGAGAGATTCGCGGCGCCGCAATCAGCGCGCGCGATAAAACCGCGATAAAAGTCACGACATTCCGGCAAAGCGGGTAACCGGCTTGATTCACGAAACGTTCATCCGAATCTAATCAACCCACCCCCTAGATCGCTATGTCATTCTATACTTACCCCTCTAATCTTATTCCCCTATACAGATATGTCTATCTAGTTCACCCATCAACCTCTTTTAACACCGACCAAACCTAACTTTCCCATCTTCAACTCGAGCATTTCCAAATTCGTCAAGGAAATTGTTTTTCTGACTTCCACTATACTCGCATATCAGAGTGTTATACTTCGCTTCAATCCTTCTTCTCCAAAAGCCACGTGCAGGATATCGGAAGATAGAGGCTCTTGCCTCTCTGAAAAGCGAGACAATTCTCTGTGGGGGAGGGAGTGCGAGATTTCTCGTTTTTATTTTTGCGTCGACGTTCCTCTTTAAATCTGACTGGCGCGGGCGGCGGGGCAATCAACGGTGGAGGTGCGCGTCGACTCTTTTTCCGGAGGGTTGAAACCAGGCGACCGGTGCATTAACCCTCCGGTCGTCGACCCCCGAGCCAGTTACGTCACACGCTTGTTCCCTCCTCCCCCCTCCGTCCCAATGCCCCCTTCCATCTTCATCGTTTCCCCTCCAGATCCCTCCCAAACCCCCCACTACTCCTCTCGCTCTCCTCCTGCGTCTGCTGCACCTCCTCTCCTCCTTTTCCCCCCATCTCAAACCACCTCCACCACCTCCTCGTCCATCCTCCTCTTTCTTCACCTCCCTCTCGGCTAACCGTCATTTTTGATGTCGTAACGAGTCGTGATCTCATTTTCATTTGATTGCGCGGGTATTTCGGTGCTCGGTTGGGGTTACTGACCCCGGTGCATCTACTTTAGAATCGGGTCAGCCGCTTATTATCGTGGTAGGTGTTCGCTCGACTCGGTATCTCCGGCCGGCCGAAGCGGCAGCGCGTTTCAAGATAACGCCGCTGCCCCGCCGCGCGGAATCGGACGTCACGCTCCTCTACGCCCGATAAAGCCACCCCGTGAAACACGACACCCCACGCTATGCAGTCGTTTCGCCGGGGCATGTTTCTTTGCGGCTAATCGGCCGGCGATTTTTCGGGGTGCACTGCACTCCAGTGACACAGTTGTTGGGGATGAGGATGAGAAATTGGGGATCAAGATGTTTCAAATGTAGGCTAATCTTTCTCTTGCGTTTCGTTCCTTTTTCTTAAATTTCGTTTGGATGACGTAGGAATTTGATTTGTTAAAATAGATGCGATAGGTTAATCAGAAAAATTTTGTAGAATCGTGTGACAATCATAAAGAAATTGCATTTGATACAGACGTGTTTTATGTTTTGAACGATTATTATTATTTCGTACAATTATGTTGTGACAACTCTAAAGAGTAATAGAATATTTTTAATTTTTGCGTTATACTTCAGTAAAATTCCTATTTCAATTTCTAATTAAGAAGTAAAGAAAGTCGAGTTCATTTTCGAATAACCGATGTAGATAGATTGGATTGTTGATTTCTGAAATTGCAAGTGCTCTTATTTATTCGATACAGCGTTGGTTTAGTTAGCGATCTGTGACAAAATCTCGAGCGTCGTGGAAACGGAAAATAGTTCGAGTGGTGACCTCGGCGATCGACTTCCTTGGTATCGATGCCCGGGGAATAGAGCAGCGAACTGTTCGAGGTCAAACGAGAGTATAAAAGCTGGTCGGCCAACGGCACCATTTCTTTTCGACGCTTCTACTGAATTTACCAGATTCTCGATTCTTCCTTATCTGCCATCTCTTTTAGAATATCCGATACCACAATTGTAACATATATTTTTCCCCCTTGATACAAATCGCTTTCAGCTATCGATATAAAAATGTCCATAATATTAAAACCAACATATATCGTCCTAAAATTACGATCATAGTTCTCTGAAACAATCGCACAAACAATAAAGTTTAACTACGATCAGAAACATAAATCAATCAATAGATTCTATCTTATACTTTCCAACCCCTTCACCAGCAACTCTTACGAAAACCTAGTACTTTATCATATTTATTATTAAATATCCAACCTAAAAACAGCATGAAAAACCTGACAACAAATCACCTGAAGAAGAATTCATTTCAAAAAGCGTTTCCCAACCAGCTTCCTATCAAAACTTGCTCCCTCTTCTCAATTTTCCATACCAAGTACCTCTGGCGCATTCAGCCGCTCATGGACGACCAGCATCATCTCTGACCTCGGTGATCGGTACCACGGAGCGATCAGGCATATCGGTGTCCGGGCAGTCGCGAACGAGCAAGCGAGCTGCGAATTCTTGGGGTCGTAGGTGCGCGTCGATGCGAGCGCGCGTGAGCGGTTAATGCCCCCGAGCAGAGCAGAGAGTGTCGCGCCGTTTCGAGCGAGAGCGCATGCGCCCGCACGGGCGCGCGCATTATGTACGTCACCGTTACTCCGTTTCGTGTCCTGTCCTCTCTCCCTTCCCCCACCAATTCTCCTTCTAACCCACGGTATCACTCGTTGTACGTACCTCTATCTCGCTCTTTGTCTTTTCCTCTTTCTTTGTCGCATCTCTCCTCTCCTCTCTTACTCTCTCCCCCTCCCTCTCTCTTTTCCTCTGTGTTTCCCTGTTCTTCGTTTCCCGTCTTCGTTGTCCCCCTGGCCGCTGTTCGCCCGTGGGAGCAGATAC
Source organism: Bombus flavifrons (assembly GCF_040668555.2). Lineage (NCBI taxonomy): Eukaryota > Metazoa > Arthropoda > Insecta > Hymenoptera > Apidae > Bombus > Bombus flavifrons. The sequence continues at coordinate 10,529,324 of NC_138444.1, read as the reverse complement.
ACTCACCTTCCCCTACCAGGACACCCCCTCTCCCACCCAAAGGAACGTTCCACCCCCCACCACGGTGGTACGGTCGCGCGCTCCGGTCGTTGGCCCCGCGACCACGTCGTGTGTATATCCCACACTCTCCTTACCTACATCTGTATAGGCTCGCATCTCGATGTATGCACGCGTGCACCGATGCATATGCACGTCGGCCAGCCAGCCGAGCCGCGAACTCGCTCCTTTCGCGGAAAATAAAAGCGAACACAACCGGTGAACGTGACGCGGGACACTCGAGGTCTTTCGACAGGGTTAACGCCTCGCGTGCGAATTCTTTCGGGAGGATGGATGCACTTTTTTTTGGAGAGTAGAGTAATCGTGGAAGTGGGATTTCTGGAGATGCCGGGATCCGTTGAGCAACGAGAAACTTTCTCGAGCGAAAGTTTCGGCGATTAGGGCGGGCCACTTTTTGGAATTCTGTTGGCTAGCTGTGTCACCATAGGGGTTAGCTACTATTGCTAGATTTGGAAAGCGTAAATCTATGTCAGGGAGTTGTATGTAGGGTCTTAATCAATGGATGAAAGTTTGTTCGTACTTTCCGAAAAATTTCTCCGATTTTTCTTTGTAATCAACCGTCAAACTAACATTTACTAATTTTCTATATGTTGTAATTTCGATATATGTACCGAATATGTAAAAACAGGACGGGTTTACGTTACAACACAATGCAACGCGATTTTATTTGTGCAAGTCGTTTCTTTTCGTGAATCTTAACGAGCTCGAACGAATATCGAAACAGATTTGCTGCTAAAATGGACTAGATTTAGAGCAACGTTGTATCTACTCTAGATATTCCGCAGGATTAAGTTTTCGTCGATTGCAGGGTAAGATCACGACGTAACGTGGCGATCTGTTTGCATTTTCCGTGGCTGTGACACAATGGTGGCGCGTGCGCCAACTCACGTAAGTCGGAGCACGACACGCAAAGGTAGTCGCCCTCTGACCCGTCAGGGGGAATGCACAGAGTTTGAGAGATCGATGCACCGCATTCTCCCACAATCCCACCCCTCAATGCTGGTTCCACCTCTGCCGGATTCCCGCCAAGCAAAGGGGTTCAGCAGGGGTTGCTGGCCTCGTCCGGGCATCCGTGATACCAGCTCGCACCCGATAACAGCTTCCGGTCGTCCCTTCCTAATCTCCTGAACTCCTGTGAAATTTCCTTCGATCAGTCTCCAATTTCTACAAAAAATTACCAAACAGAGTCGTTTATGTCGGTAAACATTTCTTAATATTAATTAGTCTTTTACTCTTTTTCTAACGATCGTCGATTTCTACGTTGATTGTGACACTTGAATGTTTGAAGATCTTCGTAGTAGGTTTAGTATAGACTCTTTCAATTATCGTATGCGCCAATTTAAATTAGAACTTGGGGATAAAGAATACCAAACTAGATCAAAATATCTCATCGCTTGGATATTAATCGGTTTTTAATTCGTCAGAAAAAATCCTCGATAAATCGTAACAAAACTACGATACACTATCATGCTCATTACTTTATCTAATCTCCCTTAACCTAACTTACAGAAAATTCCTCTTATCCCCAAACCAAAAACATCTTCATCGACCTTTACTGTTCTAAATCAAAAAAGCCTGATACAAAACCAATTCTATTCATATCTGTCACCATGTACGTGTCCCCTAAACTAAAAAAGCTCCATGACAAACCGATTCTATTAATACCTATGCAAGTAGACATTTAATCGTCGTGTAATCCCGAGGCAACGAATTCGTGACCTGGTAAAGCGCGGAGCCGCGTTTCGTAGAAAACAAACGCGAGGCAGGGTTCATTGGCCCGGGTTGTCGAAGGCAGAGAGAGGATTTCAAACGGAAAGCTGGCCGGGACAGCGTCGTCGATCGACGGCAGGGAAGCTTAACATTGGCAACGCTGACAGTTCATTGACTTGCATCGAACGCGTGCACCGATTGACAGGCCGGGCGCGGAGGTGCAACGGTACATCGTTCTCTCGTTGTCTCTCTCTCTTTGGTCCGTGCACGAAGTTGAGGTAGGCGAGGTCGCGTGTCTGACGTCACGAGAGAGTCACTTGACGACCAACAGTGTGTCGCCAATTCCGTACGCATACGTGCAATGCACACGAGCCCGCGCGCCTGCGCCTCTGACAGTACAGCGAAGGCCCGAAGATACGACGACGACACACGACGACGCCGTCGACGCCGCCGACGACGACGACGACGTTCCACGCGTCGTTCGTTACGTAACTGTCCCGCGAGGTCGTTGACCGATACGCGGCCGGGAACTTCCTCCGCCCTGACCTACCTCTTTTCTCATTCTCAATTAGCGGCTGCTGCATGAAAAACCGACCCAACTGAACAATCTCCGACCGCTTCTTTCTCATCCATCGTATCGTGCCATTTTATTCTTCGTATCATACGTTCGTTTTATTATCGTTTGTTTACGTTCACTTGGCAAGACTCGTTGAAATAAAAAGATACAATTTATGGAGATTCTATGTTGGTTTTAAGTTCAAACAAACGGAGCAGAGATGGATCGATGAAGCTGGGGTTATTCACCCTTTCCGGTGCAAAGAAATCATCGTAGGCTGGTCGAAAAAGCGAACGAACCCCCGAAAAAGGGCGCATAGTTAGGGTTGACCGTGTGTGTGTATATGAAAAAAAGAGGGGTTCCCGCGTTTATTCGTCGACATTCTTCTCTCGAGAAGAGTATCAGGGATACACGGGAGGGTAGGAACAGTTTTCGAGAGGGTGGTTCCTTGCAGAACGCAGCGAGGTGACGGTATGGTGGTGGAGGAGGAGGAGGAGGAGGAGGAGGAAAAGGAGGAGGAGGGAAGGAACCCGTTAGTAGAGCGTTCGAAGCGCGCGCGAGCCTCTATGGTCGCATTCGACCGACAAGGAGCGCGATATATATCGAGGGTTTGCCAGCACGCGCGAACGGGACAGGGAACAGAGACAAAACGGGACAGAGACGTACAGATCGGGAGAAAGAGCGAGAAGGAGAAAGAGGGAGTGGAAATACGAGTGAGAAAGAGAGAGAGCGACGAGGCGAGGTAGAGTGCGCGCAAGGGGGACTCTCACTTTCACGCGGTGAACTGCGGGTGAACGTCCGGGAATTGGGTCAGAGTGTCCCCCACCTCGGCGAGCCAGAGGCAATGTGCCGAGGCTCTATGCTCTCTGTGCTAGAAAGAGCCAGTCCACAGCCAAGCTTCGATACAAACGGTCGCTTCTTTTTCCCCCGCCGAAAACTCGCGTTCCGAGTCTCGCATGATATCATACAGGCGAGCAGTTACGCTTGATTCGCTGGTGAGTTTGGTGGTTCGAGACGCGTGCATCGTTTTTCACGTCGTTTCACCTACGACGTTTCAGTGAATCGTTCGAACAGGACTGTGACACGCGAGATACAGCAAAGTTTCTTGGACTTGTCCGCTTCGCTCGCGAGTTCTCTTGGATCGTTCCACAGTTGCTAACCACGTTGATACATACTGTGAATAATAATATAGGAGGAGGAGGAGAAAGAGAGATCAGTGCGCGTGCTGAAAGACACGCGATCATTCTTGAGGGAAGAAACGTGTGAAATAGAGAATACAAATCTGTCTGGGTGAATTAATGGGGTGCTTGTGCGAATGTGACGTGGCCACCCCGCGTACGGGGACCAATTGCTCGTCGGGGTCCTCCTCGGACAGTGACGGCCAAACTGACGAGGGTTTCGTTGGTGATTCGCAGGGATTCTTCCGACGCAGCATTCAGCAGAAGATCCAGTACAGACCCTGCACGAAGAATCAACAGTGCAGCATCCTGCGTATCAACAGGAATCGCTGCCAATATTGCCGTCTCAAAAAGTGTATCGCTGTCGGGATGAGTCGTGATGGTGAGTATATTTTTCTATATCTACGATGTTCCCCGCAATTTCCCTATCTCTAGGGAATAATTGCTCCAGAAGTTTCGTCATATCGTGGAATAGTTAACTTTAACAACGCCATCGTAGTAAACTTGCGAAAAGATAAACTTAATCGAGAAACGAGACGTATCACCGTACCAGAAGCACCAGATATCTTTTCTCGATAAACGAACTCGTGATCGCGTAACACGCACGTTTGTCCCAAAAAAGTAGTTTCTAAAATCTAGAGTGGCGGGTCGTTGACCGTTTGCGTAACGCCGCTCCCCGCGACACAGCGCGAGTGTCGCAATGGGCGAAAGTGGCCAGTTCGCCGTTTGAGAAAGCAGTTGCAATTATATACTCCCCTCGAGGCCCCTCTCGCTCACGAGCTTGCTTTCTTTTCGAAACATCAGGACCCGATTCAGCCCGATGACCTCTTTTTCCCGCCGCGAAACTGCTCGCGAGTAGATTCGACCGACAACGGCCAGACCTACCCGCGGTCAACGACCCGGGAGCATCGGCAGCCCGCCACGGACACATCCACCGCCGCCTGATCTATAAACGTCCGTATCTCCTTCGGGAATCGGTCTCGACCAAAAATAACAAACAAGATTCTCAAACATTCTCTTCGTACTCCATATACGTAGAATCATATTCGCGCTTCTGATAAGTTACTCTCAATCGTCATCTAATCGTTAAGGATCTCTCGTTAAGAATCGTCTGAATGATAACGATCGAGCTGATTAAACGTCGAGTACATAGTTTATTCAGACAAAGGAGTCAAAGTTTGAAAAGCGAGTCTCCCGCTGATAGCAGCATGGATCGTGCCGCGGGGTCAATAGTCGGGCATTGCTCGGCTTGCATGCGACTCCGCGTCTATAGAAAGAGTACCGCTACTCGCCGCTACGTACCCGGTGACCCTTCCACCTCCTTCCACGTTGCCCCCACTACTTCACCAGTCGCGTACACTATCACGATCATCTCCCGCTTCCCCCTACTGCGGTTTACTCGATCTCCTTGTCGAAGTTTCCCCTACCACGCGTCTCGCAACGACAACGCGCCGTCGCGTGGCGCTACGCTCCATGCGGAGACCTCGCGAACTTCGTCCCCTTCGCGATCGCCTTACCCCTACCACGGCTGCGCGCCATTCCCTCCTCCCCACTTCCCCTATCGCGGTCGAGCCACCTGGCGGTTCGAGCGCATGCTCGTCCGAGACAGTCCCGCCAAACAGATCTGACTCGACTCGGCCGCCTGGCAATTTGCGTCTGGAGGCTCGGCGAGGAACCTGCTCCTGTGCTTGCGTTCGATTTTGTCGTCGCTCGACAGTGATACAATTCCTGGAATTTTGCGTTGATCGACGCGGTCAGGAGTTAATCATATTCCTTTACGACGTACATGATACACTCTAGATAGCGAACAACGTCAATGACAGAGGGGAAAAAAATACAGTTAGACGTTCGCGAATGATCTCCGGGTAGAATACCGTCATGATATTAGAGCCCCGGTGTCTGCAGCTGTCTAGCGGTGGAATTTGTACGTGACTTAAGGGGCCACGCGTTATGAATCGTGATCGCGATATGACCTCGTAGTCACCGGAACAGGCAAGCACGTTAACTACCTCTTTCGATCGAATGAATTTAAGACACGCAGACGTAAACAGATCGATCGGTAAACAGATAAAGAGAAATCGAATTCCAAGAGATATTGTCATAGGAAGTTAATTTTGTCGAATCGAAAGGACGTGACATCCGATGATAGCGGGAGAGACATCGATCGTCCGTGAACAGATAAGTCCAACGACGGCAGCTGGTGACAGGGCAAATAGCCAGCGAGCCAAGGGGTTGCCCAAGGTCGTCGAGGGTAGCTTACCCCCAGCAAAGGAACTTCGCATCTGCGCACATGAGAGAGAGTATCTCACTGCTTTCTCCCTCTCTCTCTCTATCTCTCTCTATCTCTCCCTCTCACTCTGTCTCTAATAGAATCCACTCTTTGTCGCGCATTCACACTCCAACACAAAGAGAGAAGGAAGAAAGAAGCATACACCTAGAGCGGTGTGTGTAGACGTGTATATAGGCGCACACATACGTGTATATACATAGTCACGTACACCCTCTCTTTTAGTGTGCTTGCTGGCCGCTACGCTCACCGTGTACATTCGCTCGCTATATAGTATATATAGGTCGGCGGTACGCCTCGTGCGGCTGTCGCTGAAACCAAGTTCAAGGCCAAAGGCTCGGCAAAGGCCACAATCGTGGCCGGTGGTGGGAGTCGTTGATGGCTGAATAAGTGGAGGGGCTGTTGAACGCAACCCGCGGAACATCACTCAGTCGGCTGTGATGCTGTCTCGCGTTTGCACGCGTCCTACTGTCGCGCTCCTTTCTTGAACTCTTTGCCCGCCCGTGTGCGAACCAGACAGCCGTGTGTCTGGCGGCGCGCCGTCCACGCCGCGCCACATAACACGATCCTCGTCGGAGTGACTCGCGGCAGCCACGATAGTTAGCCGATAGTCAGCCATCAAACGGATTACAATCCATTCCAAATAAATATACGAAGAATATAAAAGCGTCAGAAAGGGTAGAAAAGAAGAGGAAAACATTCGTAATTGTAAAAAAAAAAAAGTTGCGTGTATGCTGTGCCGAACGAATTTAACGCGAACGTCGACCCATAGTGATCGTGCCGATGGGAGATTAATTTTGGTGCGCGGTGCAGTTCGCTCCGAAGCTACACGCCGCAGACACGATTAAGGGATCGAGCATTCCACTCGATCGTTTTTCCTCGACCGTCATGGGAGACGAGTTACCTATATTGAAAGGAATCCTCAACGGAGTTGTCAACTATCATAATGCACGTAGGTGTTCCAGAAGAGACTTTTTTTTTTTTAACAAAAGAGTGTTATCGAAATATCGTTGTTTCCCTTTCACGACCCTCCACCCGTCGACCCGCTCTCGTGACTTTCTAACGGAGGAAGGATTCGTAGCGCAAGGCCAAGGCAACCGCCACTTTCGTTTCTCGCGCGCGAGAAAGTCGTGCGCTTTCCCCTCTCGATTCTTTTTTTTTTTTTTTCTATACCTAGTGCAGATCGTGTGTAGGCATCAAGACATTTATCCACCTGTCTGAAATATAACATGCGAAACATGTGCTAGCCCTAACTATATATCTAGTGCGGTGATACGTAATACAAAAATTAAAAAAAAAAAAATAGTAAAAATATACAGAAGCACGAAAAATAAATCAAAGGTTATTTTATGAACCAATGGTGCTTCCCTTGACGTTGAACGAGTATTAATAAGAAAACGCGAGGGTGTTTCATGAAATGAGACGCGTACCAGTTTTCCTCGTAATTGCGCGCGTGTCAGAAGCGCTCGAAGGCCGCGGGACGTAGCCCGACACGCCGTGTCCGTTGCATGATTCATTCATTGATCGCATTAACTATTCATCGACGTGTCCTTCCTTCTGCTTACCACTGACCAAACCGAACCGTCTCGTTCGTCTCGTTGATTCTCGTCGGTGTCTAATCGTTGGCCATTCGTGTTGTTTCTGGTTATAGCGGTGCGATTCGGCCGTGTGCCCAAGCGCGAGAAGGCCAGGATTCTGGCTGCTATGCAGCAAAGCTCCCACAGCCGTTCTCAAGAGAAGGCAGTAGCGGCCGAGCTAGAGGACGAGCAACGTCTCCTGGCCACCGTTGTGCAAGCTCACCTCGACACATGCGACTTTACCAGGGACAAGGTAGCGCCGATCCTGGTCAGAGCTCGAGAGACGCCTAACTATACCGCGTGTCCACCGACCTTGGTGAGTATATATACGTTGTTCCCTCGTAAACCCGTTTACTGACATTTATTTCACTCTTCCTCTCTTACTTTTTTGTATTTTTTTTATTATCGTGTTTTTCTTTCTTTTTTTGTACGTTCGCTTTCGAGACTTTGCATTTCGGACGAATCATTTTTATTACCGCTTACGTCAATAGCAAACGGACCTTGGATCGTCCGAGACACAGTCCATGCTACACGGAAATCGAACCAGTCGTCCTCGACTGAACGAGGAAGTTAAGCTTTTTCCAATCGTGCTCGAGACACTTACGACTTTTCTATACGTATAATAATTTACAAGATTCTAATCTAGAATCGGTATTTGTTCACGGTTGCAGGCATGCCCCCTAAACCCCAATCCTCAACCGTTGACTGGGCAGCAAGAATTGTTGCAAGACTTCTCGAAGAGGTTCTCACCGGCGATACGTGGTGTGGTGGAGTTCGCGAAACGCATTCCTGGCTTTAGCCTACTGGCACAGGACGATCAGGTCACGCTGTTGAAGGCCGGCGTGTTCGAAGTGTTGTTAGTACGGCTGGCCTGCATGTTCGACGCTCAAACGAACAGCATGATCTGTCTAAATGGACAGGTGCTCAAACGGGAATCGATCCATAATAGCAGTAACGCTCGATTTCTCATGGACTCGATGTTCGATTTCGCCGAGAGGGTGAACTCCTTGCGGCTATCGGACGCGGAGCTGGGACTGTTCTGTTCGGTAGTTGTGATCGCCGCGGATAGACCAGGATTACGCAACACAGAGCTGGTCGAGCGCATGCACAATAAACTACGGAACGCTCTTCAAACTGTCCTGGCACAGAACCATCCTCAGCATCCGGATATCTTGAGAGAACTGCTGAAAAAGATCCCAGACTTGAGAACTCTGAACACTCTCCACTCGGAGAAATTGTTGGCCTTTAAAATGACCGAGCAACAACAGCAAATGCAAGCTCAACAACAGCACCAGCAACAGCAACAGCAAACGCAGCACGTGATCAACGCTCAGCAACCGCAGCAACAACATTGGCCCATGGAGGAGGAACCACCTGCATCTTGGGGTTCAGCCTCGGATGTAACTCTAGACGAGGCCGTGAAGAGTCCCCTAGGCAGCGTGTCGAGCACCGAAAGCGCGGAAGTCGCTTCTCTAACGGAGTACCATCACGTGGCTCCTCCAAGTGGTCACCACGCATCCAGCGCTCCTCTTTTAGCTGCTACCCTAGCTGGCGGTCTCTGTCCTCATCGTCGACGAGCGAACTCAGGAAGTACGAGTTCCGGCGACGATGAATTACATCGTGCCTCTCTCTCGAAGACGCCTCAGCCACCTCAGTGTCCACGATTCCGTAAGCTAGACTCTCCAAGCGACAGCGGTATCGAGTCAGGCACTGAAAAGCCAGACAAACCAGCGAGCAGCAGTGCCAGCAGTGCACCGACCTCCGTCTGCTCCAGTCCCCGTTCCGAGGACAAAGAAGTTGAAGACATGCCCGTGTTGAAACGAGTACTTCAAGCACCTCCATTGTACGATACTAATTCTCTGATGGACGAGGCGTACAAGCCTCACAAAAAGTTCCGCGCGCTACGCCAGAAAGACAGTGCAGAAGCTGAGCCAGCAGTGATCGTGCAGCACACGCAGTCGCAGCTTCATCTTCACCTAACCTCGCCACCGGCTCGAAGTCCGTCGAATCAAGTACAAGCTCAATGTCCGCAAACGGCCAGTCTATTGAGCAGCACGCACTCGACGTTAGCCAGAAGCCTGATGGAGGGTCCACGAATGACGGCCGAGCAACTGAAACGCACGGACATCATTCACAACTATATCATGCGCGGAGAGGCGAGTCCCAGGTCGCCAACTGCATCGCCCTCGCCGGCGGAGCAGTGCGCCTCCACGACCACGATCACCGCCCGTTCACCCCAAGGATCTCAAGGGCTGCTACAGTGCGCTACCAGCAGCTACTCGACAACCAGATGGCCCGCTACGTCCGTCATTACAACGACGACGGGCGCCCGGCAGCAGCAGCAACAACAACAACAGCAACAGCAACAGTCTTCCTCGGACTACCTCATGGTCGGGAACTCGCCGGCCTCGTCGCCAAGGTACTTATCCGCGGCGGCGACGAGTAGTACGAGCACGAGTCCACGGCCTGCCTCGAGTACGGCAGCGACGCTCGTCCTGTCCGGCTGCCCGAGCAACATGATGGAGCTACAGGTGGACATCGCGGACAGCCAACAACCGTTGAATTTGTCGAAGAAATCACCGTCCCCGTCGCCCAGGCCGTTGGTAGGCCCGTGCAAGGCGTTGTCTCTCGAAGCGTAGTGGTCTCATGGGGTCGTATGAACGTGTCTTGTTGTTTGTGACGGATGACGGGTCGTTGTTTGCACCCCTCCTCCACGCTCTACCAGCCAAGTCCCGCGACAACGCAGTTACGGCGCTTACGGAGCAGCGCAGCCCACCTATTAAACGAAGCGACGTCACGGATGGACGGTGTGTTTCGTCGCGACGAATTCTTTTTTTTTTTTGGTACAACAATGGTGGTGTATAGTTGGTGTCGCGCGCGCCATGCGCCGCTCCCCTCCCGAGACACGAACCATGGAAAAGTGCCAGGACGCTCAGCAGCGCGTGATAAACCAAATAATTTATTAATTTAAACTATTAAACTATCGAATTAAAAGAAAAGAAAAATGAATTGCGCGAGACACACGGAAAGGGAGAATACGGTGGCCAGGTGGCAAAACGCGAAACGTTCTGAACCAGTTTCGCGGACACTTGATATACAATGTAATAGGCGTGTCTACGCGATCAGGAAGACGGAGAACGAATTTGGGAGTGCAAAGTGCATGGGAGGACGCTGTCTGTTTTCTTTGTTTCCGCGCTCTCCGGCAGTACGTGTCGCGATCTATGGACCGTGGACGATGGTGGGTGGATCGAGTCACGAAGCACACTCGAGAAAGTGATATCTCGAGGTGTGTTGCCACCGGGAACGGGGGAAACATGGAGAGTTGCGTGCTTCTTTGAGATTCATCTCTATACCTAAAAACGGAAGCTTACCTACCCATCTACCTACACCTTACCACCTTATCGACAAAACTGTGAGAACAACAGCAAACAAGAAGGAGAGCTATCTGGTCTAGACGATCTTGAGAGATAGCGTGTCGATGCCCCTTTATAATAAAGGAAACAAGAAGAAGAAAAGGGGAGCAGTAAAGGTGAGGAAAAGAAGTGGAAGAAGGAGAGGAGGATTGAATGTTACAGAAAAAATTGAGTAATCTATCTTACATGTGATAATCATGGAAATCGCGCATCCTGTACAGTACTCCACCTCATTCATCGATCATCTACTCTACTATAATTATTGAATATTATTACAAGTAATTAATATTATTGTAACATGTGTAAGGTATAATAATCGTAAAAAAGAAACGTTATCATCTTGTGTATGTGCGCGTAGGGAAAGAAAAAAAAGACGAGCGTACGAATGTGCGAGAAAGAGAGAAACATAGAGCGCAAGGGAGAGAGAGAAAGAGTATGCGTGCATGAAATCGACCAGGAACAAACACACAAAAAAAAAAACAAGCGATAATAAGAGCAACAGAAACGAACGAATGGAACGTGAGCGTGCTTGTGCAAGTGAGTCGGGGCAAAAATCGCAACAAAAGTATAATAAAAAACGTAAAAACACGAAGACGCGGATAAAAGATATATGTATAGAAGGAGGAAGGTTGAAGCGAAGAAAAATCGAGGAAAGAAAGAAGGAGAAGGTAAAAACAAACGGCTTTTTAGATCGGGTGACTGTGTCTTCAGTCGGGAAAGCGCGCATTTTAAAACGGTTTTAAATAGTAGAAAATGAAAAAAAAAGACGATGTTTCATTCAGAACATGTATATGAGACTGACCCGGCCCGTCGCGGCCTCCAGAGTTTGCAATCAACCGTACGTAGTACCTTTGTAAGCCGTAAAACGTATCGTGCCTCTCGTCTCCATCGGATAAACGAGTTTTAAATCAACCATCTCTCTTTAACTTCCGATGTCAACCTCAGAATTCGGGTCGCGTCCAGTTGTTTCTCCTTATCGCGAAACAACTTGCGAGAAAGCATCTAAACAGTCGTGTTGTTCACCCCGCGAGAAAAAAAAACGGGAAGAAAGAGATATGGGACAAAAAAAAAGACATGCGACGGAGCGTGCTCGCACGTGTTGTCGCGTGTCGTTGCAAGACAGTGATGGATTAAAGAAAATACATAGAGACAGATAAATATATAGAGGAATAAATACAGCCATAGAAAAGACACGTTTACAGAGAGACGGAGAGGAGAGGCGAAGAACGCGTATGACGATAGGAGAGCGTGTGAGATGCGTGTGTGTGCGTGAGCAAGAAGTAGAGAGTCAGAGAATACGAAGAGTAACAAAGACAGATAGAAAACGACGAAAGGAAAGAAAGAAACGAGAAGAAATGCGGAGGAAAGCGAAGTCGCGTGGTGTAGTAATTCGGCGTTAAAGAAACCATACAAAGTAACAACGGCGCAGTGTAAATAGTAGATTCGTAAGGCTAAGTCCTAGAAAGGCGCGAGTGGACGAGTTTTTTGCTTTTTTTTTTTCGAGAAAAACGAAATTGCTCGGTGAGAAAGGAAAGAAAGCGAGAGCGAGAAAGAAATATGTAGGGGAAAATATAGAGCGAACAAGCGTGTAAAAGAGATGAAAAAACATACAGTGCGAAGTTATATACGCGGCGGGTCGCCCCCGACGTGTTGTTGAGACGCCCGCCCCACCCCCCTTATGTCCCCCGTAGTACAGTTGACACCGAAAAGTATCATATCGGTGCAGGAGAGAGATAAGGCATAGAACACAATGAAAAAAAACCATAATGGAATGTAAAACAGTGAATCGTGGCGAAAAAAACGCAGCAACAACAACAACAACAACAACAACCTAGAGAAAATACACGAAGAAACACACGCTTTGATGTAACAAAACCACATAAAACATATATACACACGCGTATAGACACGGAGCAAAAAAAAAACGCATAGGTCAGCTCGAAACACGAAGAACAACGCGAGAAAGAGAAACGATAACATCATACACGCGAGTAAAACAAGAGTAAGAGAGAGGAAGGAAGTGATAGGATGAAAAATGGTAGGGCAAAAAGTGACGCGAAAAAAAAAGAATTGCTCGATGGGCACGCATAAAAACCGTTGTCTCGCTACTTTTTTTGAGCGCAGCACCGTTCGAATCCCCTCAATCCACACACGCAGACAAATTCACACACGTTTACACACAACCTTGAAGAAGCTTCGTAGTGAAACCACTCTGTGTATTTATTGTACTCGAGGACAAAGTCATTCCCTCCCCTTTTTACGCTGTGTATCACAAAGCGCAACACACATAACACACACGAACATACACGTACACCACGCTCCCTCGACTCGTTTTTTGACCCTTGAATCCTTCTTGCTGTCACCTATCGATAACCTCTACGAAACGAACATCCCCTTGTTTCCTTCCTGCAGCATATTAGCCAGTCCCCGCTTAGAGAGCAATCCAGCCATGTGAACAGTTGTCCATCCGTATCGTCGTAGCCATGTCAAGCGTACATTTACGTGTACACTGGCTGCGATTTTTCCATATCTCAAGCTATTATCCACAGATCGATGCTATCGTCTCTTCAGCAAATCCCCCAGTTCGTCCAAGTATAATTGTCCTTTCCATGTCCAAGTTTCCCAACGAGTTCTCTCACAATCCTTGTCCTCAATACCCTGGATATGTCCCCGCAAGCGAACTAGCGTTGATATTCGTAATACTTGTTATGCATAAACTACACATAATGATTATTATAATAAACGATACATAAAGTATGATATATTTCTCTATCCATTAAGAAAAGGAGGATGCAAGCAGCTGTTGTTTCTTGGTGGAAACTTGATATGAGAGAGAGAGAGAGAGAGAGAGAGAAAGAAAGAGAGAGAGAGAGAGAGCGAGAGAGAAACAGTGCAAGGCAGAGCGCAAAACAACAAAGATATAGGGATGAAGAGAAAACGTAAAAAAAAATCATAATAATAATAATAAACGATAATATTGAATGGTGGAATGAATAAAAAATAAGAAAAAAACATTGTACGGAAAAAATGAACATACCGAAAGTGTACTGTATTACAATTGCAAGAATACAAACGCAGCCCCGCATATTGCCCAGTGAGCACGTCGTTTTGTACGCTTGGGAGTTGTGAGGTCGTCTGAATAAACATTGTCTGGTGAATTATACAGAATATCTTGTCTATTATTTATGCGTTTAGTCCTTACCCTGATAAATCCACCTTTTCGTTCATGGTTACTTTCCGGAGGAATCGCTTCCTCCTTTTTCAAATTTTTGCTTCTACGAAAATAATGGTCTCTTCTGGTTTGAAACTATAGAAGTTTGCAGTTACATAATAAGCGATCGTTAATATATAAAGTATCCGAAGAAACATTGGAAGAATTGGAAATTTGTTAATTCAAAGGAAAGACACTTTTATTTCGGGACCGTTTTATGGTACACAATATTCGATGGAAGTTATTGGACAGCTTAATATATTAAAAAGAACAATGATATTTAAGAGAACGTTGCGCAAATTTTTAGGAAAATTTACGACCGCTAAATTCTCGTAGTGTAAACGCATTAACTAAATTACTTCCACTTTAATTTCTCTGTCGTAAAATATCGATTTTGTATTTTTCTTTTATGCCTGGCAATTTCTTTCTAACGTCATCATCTCCAAATCGTATTTGTCAAGTTAAAATCATGGTACATAGCATTAAAATTATTTATTTATTCTCAAACCGGGAGAAACAAAGAGGATTATTGAGAACGATTTGCTCAGAAATGATAATAGAATCGATTTCATAAGATGCAGAAAGTACATCAGTTAAAGGGAGAATTTTCTTCTTCTCGATTTTCGTCGTCCAGGAAAACAAAGTATCGTCTATTAATTGTTCCATTATTTTCTTCTTTTTCTGGAACAGGATTTAAAATTGAAGTCATGCTCTTAAAATGATTTAAGCGTCGTTTTAAAAATGTCCTCGTATCACGTAGCTCGTTTCTCGCCCCGAAGTTACAAGACACATTTGTGAATTCTAAATTCGGAAATATTTTACGCAAGCGACGTTACTCCTTAAGTGCCCGTTTTCTTGCAACTTAGTTTTTAGTGTCGTGCAATATCACCCCTGAATATTTCAATACATTTCAGAAACAGGCTCTGCCTACTAGAGAAAAAAGGAACGCTCAATACATGTAAGTGAAATATTCTAACCATATTTACAATATTTAAGAATTATTATCCACCGATGTTCCATCTTTTGAATTCTATTAACAAAAATACGAATTTACATAAATAACAAATATTCGCAGTCTATCTCTATATTAAATATTTTTAGTAGTATCAGCTTATTTTATTCATTTCACCTTATTAGCCCAGCAATTGAACTCGATGACATGGATTACAATATCCTCAATATTTTCGTCCCACGTTTCTATGAAATATTGTAATTACATCTACGCTATTTAATAAGCAAAACAATTACCATTTACTTTTAGCTGCTCCACTTTTTAATCCTTCGTATCTCTATGATTCGTTCGGTCATAAAATTACGAATTTGCATAAATAGCCGCAGTGTGCTGCAGCGAAAAATAAAAGGTAAGAAGAAGAAACCGAATAAAATGGAAAAAGGAAGAAGAAACCAATAAACCTGTTTAACAGTTGAAAGCCGGTAGTAAACACGGGGTGAATCAGGAGGATTAATCGTTGCGCGAGCTGTGTTGCATAATTGGCCGGGTTTTCGAAGCATGGTAAAGGGATGGGGTTGGTGTAGGATCCTTCGGGGAATCGAACGGGGCAATGATACGAACTAGCAGCGAATTCCCATAGCAGGTCACGGCGCGTGGCACTTCGTGGGCGTCGGTTGCCACGCAACCTATCTCACCTCTTCGTGTCCTATCGCTAACTTTCCCCTTTGCTTCCTGCACTTTCCACCTACCCTCTTCTTCCCCCTTTGGCCGTTCTCCTAACCCCGCCTACCTAACGTTGCATTATACGAGCACGGAGTGCATCTACTGGTATTAAAGCACGCGCACCCCCGCTTTCAAACTGCTCTGATTGCCACGGGACGAGAAAGCCGTGGGTGGAACGAACGTCAGAACTCGTAACGACGGAATTATCCGGGTGCGTCGCCTCGTTTTCACCTTTGTTACGCTTGATCTCTTCTCTTAGCTTTTTATTTGTTTCACTTCATCACCCGGTGCATTCCTTTCCTTGATTCGTGCTGTTGTTTGTGTAATTATATTTTGCATAATAGCTGCAAGGATGGTATTAGTACTTACAGCGAGCGGAAGAAAATTTATGAAATCAGATGCGTACAAAGACACCATAATATAATTACAAGATGGGTTTGTATTTTGTTGAGGTTGAGGTTGACCGATTGAGGAACGAGTGGATGAATTTGTAATAGAAAAGTATATTGAAATGATTAAAGGTATAAGTATAATGTGTAAGTATATGCTGATTCGGATCCTTACTCTCTTAGTGTTACTAGACAATGGAATGATAAGGAGCACGTTCGTATATTTATAGCAAAAGAACATTACCAAAAAAGTTAACCTTATAGCTTGGGCTAGAGGCTACAGAGAACATAAATAGAAATCTGTTTATTAGTTCCTTTGTTCCTAGACCTCGTAACCCAAAACATAATGTATGATATATTCAAGGGTACAATAATATGCACCGCTCCTTATTTAGAATATTTCTGCGTAATAGCAGTCTCCAGGTCACGGATATACGTAAATAAAGATGTAGAATTTTTCTTGAAGTAGTTATTTCAACATATTTAATAACAGCAACGAATAAATATGACGTATGTACAAGGGCTATTACATATAATACATGGAATACGACTGTTACCAGTAATATAAAAAGCTTTTGAAGAATGCGGAAAATTCATAGTGTATCAATTTTAAGCTTCCTTTTATCTTCTATTGTAACCACACGAAGGTTTGTAAAGACATCGTAATTCTATGATACGAATTTATATTTAACAAGAGTAATCGATAAATATACTATATGCCACAGAATACGCGATTTTATGCAACTTTCAACACAAACTTTCAGCATAAAAGTTGCCAAAATTCATCGATTTTCAATTTTTTAATTTTTCCTATTCGCTGTATATCAGCTTCGTTTTCCATTGAAGTATATCTTTTTATCAGATTCTCTCATTTCATTTTTATGACACCGCTATGAAAGTGCTACTAAGTGATACGAAATTTAACATACTTAGACCTAATTGATCAGTGTTTGAATGTCGTAGTAAATACATACATCGTATCAACATGTTTCGTAGTCCTCGCAGATGAGGTAATATCGTGTGTAGCAGTGGCTAATTTAGATTTTGGAGTATCATACGAGACGGTGGAATAGGTGGGTTGAAATTGGATGGGAATAGAAATGAGTAGAATGGTAAACTAAGTTGCGAATGACATTTATTTAATTGCAGGTTTAGATAGAACGTTGCTGCTTGTTGCGCAGTACGACTTTAATTTCGGTTGTTAGGTATATTACTTTCAAACTAGGATTTGTTTTTGTCCGACGAATAGTAACTCAGAAGTCGTGTGAAATGAAAGTGGGTTTTAACAAATCTACAAAGTTCAATTCACCGCTCTTCGTTGCACGCAACAAATTCTCCGTAGGACTAATTTTTGATAATATTTGTACACGAACCTTGCACTATCAGCGCTAATTTTCCTATACAACGTAAGCTTCTTGCAACATTTACGAAGCTGCGAAAATTCTAATCAAAAAAGAGACCCTATAACGTACAAAGTATTAGGTTGTCCGAAAAGTTTCTTTCGTTTTATGAGGAAATAATAGACGCACAAGGTTTTTTCTTTTGTATTATTTTGTCGAATTACGTACGATCCATTTTGTTCTGTTGAGATAAACATCGCGATATTTCACAGACTTGATTTCACCTCCGTATGAAGCTGCACTGTTGTAAGAAAACACGTTTGCGAAAGAAAGACACTTTTCGGACAACCTAATATAATTGTAGACGTATCCTTTCAACGGGATACTTGTAAATTATCCTGAAATGTTTTATTTTGCAATTTCTTTTCTTTCTTTGTCCGTCGTTAACTAGTTTCCTTTTACGAGTGTAATTAATACATCGGATTCAGATTCTGAACAGAGATAGGATACTATTTCAGGACACTTAAAAAGAAAACAGAAAATTCAGCCTTACATACGATCGAAGATTTTCTCATTTCTGTTGCTCATTTTTCGAGTTCTTCGAAAACACGTAATTCGTATCATCGCATCGTTTGAATCGATCGAACGCGGACGAACGAAATTGTCCATTCGAACGTGTCTCGATCTACAGCGTCGAAAGGGGAGATCGAGAGCCGCGAGAAACGGCATAAAGCTGCACATGAAGCTCGTTCATACTCGGAATTCAATTATCGGCCGGACCGATGTCGGGCATTGTCTTCTCAAAGGAGTCGTTCCAGCGGACGTAGCCGACTCGAGGCCACCCTTGACTGCCACTCTTGGCCGCGTGTGCTGTCCCTGGGCAAACGCACTACATTCCCAGACTGGGATTTAGCCTCCAGGACGTCCTCATGGACGCACACACCACGATTCGTCCGGTATCCAGCCCTCCTCCTCCCTATTTTAACCGCTGACTGAGCGTTTTAAGCTCGATTCATGCGTCTCTTAATCGTGGACAAACCACTTTATTCGTTTGCTATTGTGAAACGAGAAAAAGTGTTCTTTATGCAGATTCAATTTTTCTGTCTTTTTAAGTGCAGTGTACTGTTTAGCTTCTTTATATCTGAAGTGTAGTTAACGATATTTAGTGAGCCAAGAAACCTTTGTCACTTTCATTTCTTTAGTTGTGCTCTTAAAAATTTCAATTTGCATAAACATCCACGGATTAATAATTATTACACCTACCGTCAAAGTTCTTTCAGAACACAAATCAAGGTTTATTATGCAGTCTATATTCTTCTCACATCCTTCAATCCCATAAGTTTATTTATATTAATAATTATGTTGAAATACATATGTATTCGGACTGGGTCGCTTGATATTAACATCTTGGTCTACATCAACGCTATTGCTCTCGTTAAAAAATCTTCCAAATGAAAGTAGAGTGAACAGCCTCGTGGATACATTTGATTAACGACGTTATTAACGTCGATCAGTCCCGTGAAGATCGAATTCGTCTGTTCAGATGGCCTCGTATATTTTATCGAAGCAGCTCGACGTTTCTTATTAGGAAGCATTGACCCAGCGGTTTTCACCATTTTTCATCTCGCGCATAAACTAATTACTAAAATTTCGCGACACGTCAAAGAATATGTTGTAATTTGATTCAAAACGGGGTGTTCACAGCGGATGGCTATTCTTACTTTTATCTGAAAATCTACGAGAAAAGAGGCCAATGTCGCAGACTAAATAAGTTTGAAAAAATGTTGCGTCATACCGGTCGAAAATCGCGGGGTTAACCCATCACAAACTCGTTCCTATAGCGTCCAGACTGTTCAAACAGTAGGGTCGACGTGTGAATCTGGCTTAATAAAAGCGGCCGGCTCTGCTCGGCTTAAGGAGCGCGTTCAAGGTCCGAGCGAGGTCGCAGACACATTCGAGAACGGTCAGAGCATCCCCCCTTGCGCGAGAGAAACCCTCCCCCCTTATCAATGCGCGAGACAACGAGGCGGCGGATGTGGATCTCAATGAGACTTTGCATCGTCCGCTCTTTCCGCTTCGAGAGCAAACCGCGCCTCCTACGGGATGCAAGTGCGAGACACTTTGTCCTCCCCCTTGCTTTTTCTATCTTCCCTCCCGCCTTCCCTCTCCAACCCCCTTTTTGTCGCTGTCTCGCTATCTTTCCCTCCTTTCTTGCTTTTCTTTTTGCTCGTTTCTTTCGCCTCGCTAACTCGCGGTGGAACGACAAGCGACGAGAAACGTTGATGCACGTGATTTTTCACTGCAATATTCACTTTTTACTTTCAATCCTTTGCTTTTTTATGCCTTTTGCTTCCGTTGTTTATTTTTGTTTTCGCCCTGTTCGTTCGTTCGTTTTTGTTTGCCTTTTAACGTGATCGCGAAAAAACAGATTTCTCTTTCTCTTTGGATAACTTGTCTGGGTGTTTTGTAATAATTTTTATTCCCCCTCCACCTTCGCCTTTTTTGCGGTCCTTTTCTTTTTTTGCCTTTCGTTCGTTGATTTCTGTAGGCGGATGATTTTAATCGTAGAGGTTTCTCGTGTAATCCGAAAAGGGTGAATGAATGGATTTTTCTTTCTTTATCGACGTGTCCGGATGTTTTACGATAATTTTTATCCTTCTCCTAGTTTCGTCTTTCTTTCAGTTCTTTTCTATTTCGCGCTTCGTTCGTTGTCCTTTGTAGTCGGGTGATTTTTATCGTTTTTAGTGCAAGTCTTTCGGCTGGCTTGTCTGGGTATTTCGTGACAATTTCTTCTCCATTTCTATCTTGGTTTTTCCATTCGATGGTAATTGTGGATATTTTTTATCTCGTATCACCCGTGTTTCATTCGTATAATTTCGTTAATATGATTTTACTTTTATCCCGAGGGGGTGAACAGGTATTTTTATACAGAAAGGTCAAGTTGTTATTTGTTAAGTAGCTTGTATAAGTGTCTTGTGATAATTAAAAATTTAATTGCGAAGAGCTCGATAAAGATAAGAAAGGAAAAACCAAGTAACCTTTTCCTGCTCTTTTTTAAAAATTCATTATGCTGTCAGCAAATTCCATTTCGTGAGGCCTACATTTTTATTCTGATTTCTAATTAAATATGTGTATTTGCCACTCTCAAATATTTCATAAACATTGCTGTAACTTTAGTCTCTAGCGCTTGGCGTTTAAAAAAACCTCGCGGATTTATCACATGTTTTTAAAAGCCTTGTATTTTGAACTTGACAGGTTATTCTCGGTTTTAGCTGCCCGATGGTGAAGTATCTCTGTTAGCTACTAGATGACATAAAAGTCAGAAAATCGACAGAAATCGACGATATCGTGCTTTTCTCTCGTTCAAATGTTTCAGCGGGCGTTTTTTGAAAATCGAATAATCAAAAAGTCGAATAGACGTCAATCGATGATAACGTAATGCTACTTTGTTAATCCGTGATAATTCTCGGATTACGAGGAATCGTTTCTCCATAAATTCAAAATTATCTTCTATATCTTTTGCTATATTTTTCAATAGAGAAATACTACCACTCTGTAATAAATTCCGACATCAAATTTTGCTGTTGTTGTATTTTATTATTTATTGAAGGAAAAAAAGAAATCTCCCATTTCTATTCAACCTTTGGAAATTTCTTTTTTAAATTCTTCTTCAAAGATGTATCTTTAAACGTTTATTTCCAATCGATCTCTTACGAATTCTTTTGAAATTTATTTTCTACTTTCAGAACAAAAATTGATAAAAGTTACAACGAGCTACGGAAAAAATGTCCTTAGAAGTTTGGACACGAAACCAAAACGAGTTTATTAGATGGGGTGTAGAAAGGAGACGAGAGAAAAGGGTTTCACAAAAAGGACTCTCGAGCAGACATCAACGTAGGCAGTTGCCGAGCAAAGAAATCGCTACCAAGGACACTCATTTACATGACTATAGCTGAGATCGCAGAATTACGTATTAGAATATAATCAAAAAGTCCCTTTTCCATTTGAAAATTTTTACCTATTCTTATTCGCTGATCTAATTATTGCCTTATTTCTAATTTACATCTTTATGTAATATAATCTCACCAAAGTATTTTCCTCTTATTACCTTTCGTATCAAATATCCACTCGTAAATAAATTACCAATTAGTCTAACGAACTACGTAAATAAATTAATTACCTTACCTTATATTAATTATACCGTAAATACATTTCCAGTTAGTCTAAGTGACCTTTTCACAGAGGTTTAAATTGGCTTAATAAAAAAAAAATACGAATTTCCATAGTTAAATGTACATATATAAATAAAATAGTATAGTGTAACAATATTCGTTCTGTTTTCCTAATGAAATTGGCTTAGTAAAAACAAAAAAAAAGAAAATACAAATGTCCATAGTTAAATGTACATATATAAATAAAATATAGTATAGTGTAACAATGTTCGTCCTATTTTCCGAATGAAAGAAACTTTTGCTTAAGGTCCATTTTTTTTTTTTTTTTTTTTTACTTACATCCACTAAAATATGAATTGTCATAAACATTCACAGTTTAGAAATAAGGAATGCTATATGTATAACACTTAATCTTCTTTCGAACTAAACCTACTTTTAGTCCCAGTCAAACATAGTGCAGTGTAATAATACGTGTGTACACAGTTCAGTGTAAATTCAACAGTGTAACTGTTCGAATCGTGACAAGTCATAACGAAACGAGTGCTAAGTGTACGACTTACGAAAGTTGAGAACGATAATTATCGCAACTTAAATAGCTGTAAAGAAAATCACTGAGAAGGGATTTAACAGTGCTATACTGAAATAACAGTAATATATCGGTGCAACGTTTAGTTGGATAAATTGGATCAAAAGAGAATTTCTTATCGTCATTCACGAACCCAACTCGTGTGTGCAATAGTACGCGAAGGCTGATAGAAAATCGAGATTATACGCGGCATTGATACTATTTGTGAAAGCAAATAGGCGTAGTACGGTTTACGAGCTCGAAGCGAGGGATTTTATAGAAAAATTTATATTAAATTACCTTTCTATCGCCGTACGTTCGTGATACTTGTTCAAGCTCCTGTGTAAAACCGTATGATAGTTTAATATTTTAACTCACAAACAGTTAATAGAATTTCTCGAGGCAAATTACGCTACTGTGTTATTTTTAAAATAAATTTGTAAAAGTTTCGAATGTTTTCACGTGAAATTTACGTTAAATCATATTTCTGTTGTTGCACGTTTTTGGAACTTTTGTCGAGCTTTTGCGTACCAATCGCAGTTTAATAATTTAAATTACAGTTAGGTATTTAATAAGATTTATCATTTTCAATAGGATAAATCATGCTATTATCCCGTTCGTAAAACAAATTTCATAATTTTGAAATGTTTTCATATCAACTACCCTCCAACAAAAATTTGAAATATATGAACGTAACTTATTCGAAGTTTTCATCTCCTCTAGCGCTCGAACGATCCTTTTTCTCAACTGGAAACGATTTTCTTGGTTGTTGATTTAATACGACTCGACCAACAGGAATCAGGGGATTCGTCCGTGGAGGAACGTTATCGAAGCGTCACATCGATTTTCCTTGTAATTTTCCCTTAAAAGAAGTCCTTGCACAACATACGTTGAAGTGAATACGTTTTTTAATATAGTAACATCGCCAATCGTAGCTGATCATACTGTCCTTTGTCCTTCGTCGTTATATTTTAATAAACATCCGAATCATATTATAAGCAATTAGCTTAAAAAAATAATATAAGCAATTTGCGACAGACAAAATCACAGTGGTCTTCTTAACTGCCACTAATAATTACTAGCTCCATTTCACAAAAGTTTGGAAATAATCTTATTCGCAAATAAATCTGGCAAGTGAACATTTCGAGCATCGAACCAACATGACCGGATGAAATTATTCCATTTTGAGGAGCAACGAATCTCGTTTTTCTTATGTGAGTAGTCAAGTGACCATTTTACGTGAACAATTGGTGGATTATATTTACACGCTTTATAGAGTAAATATCTTTCCCCCTCTCAAAACTATATATTTCAAAATTTATTTCCAATGTGTGATGATTAGGATACAACATATGGGAAATAGGTTTAGGAAAATTTGCAGTCTGATTTGGTACGTTGAAAACAGAAACAGCGATGAATTTCCTCGAAACGAAGCTTATAAAACTTTCAACGTTTCACATACTTCGCGCGTTAGGCGCATCGTTCTTGTACATTTTAATTTCCCGTAAACATCGTTCACAGCTTAGCAATACTTAACGGATCGTAAAACCTGTAATTAAAAACGTGCGAAGGAAAATCTCAACTCCCTTCGGGCAATACAATTTCAATCAGCGAAATCAAATTTACAAACTCTTGACTCTCGGACCATTCTGTTTCTTACGTTTCCTTACCGTGCTTCCTCTTAACAGCTTACTTACCTACGCGCCACAACTGCTCTTTTTCGGCGACGTACAGTTTCGACGAGATTATCCAGGATTTACCATTGCTCTCAGCTCTCGTTCTCTCTCTTTTCTTTCTTTTTTTTTTTTCTTTACATTCGCGAGCCCATGGATGGATGGTCATGATCGAAGGGTGTCGGAGAGATCGACGCTCCCCTTTATTAGGCCCGTGACGTTCTTCCGGGTGAACGTTCCCTCGTCCTTCGAGGCCTCCCACCGTGGCTCGTGCACGAGCCTCCACGTGGCAAGGTCACGACCCGCGCGAGAAAGCAACCTTGCCCGGATCTTTCTACCCCTCGTCGAAGGGAGGATTTACGAGCGTACGCCTACCCGGCGAGGCACGCGCGCACCCTGACACTCCGATACGACCGATACGACCGTTCACGCGTTGTTGGTCCTGTGCCTGCCCCCGTCACGGCGAATAAAGGCACGATTGAGTTGCTTATCGATAACTTCGCTTCCTTTGCATCTTCTTTCATTTCTCTCTTTCTGTTTTATCTTCTAATACGTTAGTCCGTTGAAATTACGAAATTCCGTAGAAACGTACAGTGCGAGAGCGCAGTCTAATTTTATTGTCTCTAACGAAGGGAAATGTTTATGCAAAATTGGATTTATGTAACAAAAGTTTTATATTAATCTATGAATTACTAGTGCTCTTCCGTTTGAATTAGTTTCTTCGGATAGAAAAAGAGATCCCTGTTGCAAGTGGAAAAAGGAGAAAATGTAAGAATTGGCGGAGAATAAATAGCTACCTTAGGGAAACGTGTTTTCAATGATTTCGATGCGATATGATCGTATTATAATGAAGCAAATTCGTTGGTATTACGCAAGAGAATTAATCGACGCTGATACCTGGTAGTTCGTGGCTTGTTGAATTTTACTATTAATATTAATAATTCAAACACTCACTTTCTGTCTTCTCTCGTTGTGTCTAAGGTATAGGTCTGTTAGGCGAGAGTCTTACTGAAGAGTCCACACTAGCAGATCTTGGACGAAACACTCACTTTCTATTAATAATTCAATTGCGTGCAAAAAGTTGCAGATCGTTGTAATTTATATGTGCGATTAAAGAGCAATTCGTGACACCATTTTGGATATTTATTGGACGCAACACAGCGACCAGAATATACTCTGCCACCCTACAACACTTACATCCCTTGATTCCACCCTCCCTATTCGGTTTCAATAGTATCGTTCCTGGCCATCCGCTTCCCCATATTTTTTCATCGTAGCCACTTCTTGGAAAGGGGATGAAATCTCAAAGAGGAACTTCCGTGTCTATTTTCGCTTGATATCATCCCGTTCTCGTTGGATTTTATGGCCATAAGAATAAATTCTCCACGCACCTCGTCCTTTCAGTTCCTAAGATTATAACTCGCCAGCGGATGTTTATGTATTTATGGAAATTCTATATGTGCAAAGAATAAAAAGGATGGTGAAATAAAAGCGGTTGATATAACATTTGCTCTAACAAATTTCTATTTATTCTTTACCTTCTTAGTTGTGTTCGCGCGAAGTAAATAAAAATATGAATCCGATGGCTGAGAAAATCTGTATATCATTGCGAGCAATTGGGAATCTCTTAACAAAAATTCGATTCTTAATTCCACCGATCCTCGATCTAATATTGCGTAACATAAAAATATCGGTAGCTGAAAAAGTTGAGAAAATCTCTACAACATGCGAAAGAAGGTCGACCGTATCGAAGATCCACAAGGGAAGAACAAAAGTCAGCAAACACCGGCCCCTTTGTCATTTATTTCCTCTACGTTCGATACGTGACGCGATAAGACGATTGTACGCGTCTTCCGCGTTCTCTCGCCGATTAATGACACCTGCCTACCGTCATTTTCCCGGAAAAGTAGAAGGGAGACGCTATACTTTTTTTCCCCTCCCTATTTCTCTCTCTCTCTCTCTTTCTTTCTCTGATCCGAGATAATAAATTCAGGCTGTCCAAGTTACCGGTGACACGGGTCGTTTATCATCTGCTACTACGTAGGATCAGTTGGCTGAAATAAATCTCCTTACCGAGTTACGGATTTTATTCTCCACCCTATACTTGCCTGATGCAATTGCCGAAGAATGGAGGCCGCAAATGGACGGGATTCAAAGTCAATGGGGTCGAAAACGAGATCAATGCTGCGTATATTTTTTCATGTTTCTCGTATTACGACTTTCTGCTGAATATCTTATAAGATGAGGAATTTTTAAAGGTATTATTTAACCATATTATTGTCATAGAATTATTGTAATGCTATTAAATATCAATAGCAATCGTTAGGTGTACATTGATGTTGATTATTTCATCGAATTAAATTGTACTACTTATCGTAGAGTGAATTGCGCATCTATTTATTATACAGAAATTAATATTTATAAATAATTCGTAAATAAGCTAAATTTATGATAACCGGTATCATTTCCAGTGTAGTGTTAAAATTTACGTTATTATTTAATTGCTTAACTATGTACCTTGTTTTTTTTACAAATTGTCTAAATCAGTTTCAACGATCAATTGTTTGAATTTCGATTAAAAAATACAGATCAATAAAAGTAGAACATAGATGAAGCGAAAAGGAGTATCTTCGGAACTCGCTTCTTATCAGTGCGATATCTTTTATGTAACTTTAAATCCGAGCCAATAAATCAACCGTGTTTACTAAAAACACATATCGATTCTCGTTTACAATCGAGGACGTTGTAGCTTTCGACGACGGAACAGCACTGTTCGTTTCTTGATTTGCCGTCGCGTTCGCTTCATTAGGAAGATTTCACTCGAACGACTTTTAGAAAATCAGACGGTTCTTTATTTCTGTCGTCCAAGAGAAAGAGAAGCTCTCGTTTGGTAAAATTACTTCGCGCAAAAATCATCTACGTTTCAGAGTTATATTTGAACGTTCCTCGAGTCATAAGTCTGCGCGGTTAGAAAGTATGTCTGATCAAAGACGATCCGTTTCCACTTAATCGTTTGTAGTTTCACCGTATCGAGTTTCGTGTTACTTACTTGTAATATTTTGCTCGTGTCTCGTCAAATTAATCATATTTCTAATAATTTCTGATAATTATTGTTACAAGTAACATTAGTGTCTTTGAAATAAATAAAATTTTCATATTTCCACAAATATACGAAAATATATAAAATATTCGTTTATGGTTGGCTACGTGCGACGAACACATAGAAATTTAATATATTTTTTTTGTTTTTGGATTAGTTTTATAAAGAACAGCCAGTGCACGAAAGAAAATATTATTAATTAAAAATGTTAAACAACTAATAATCAAATCTCTGATCAGAATATTAACGTTAGAAACTGTTTTTGGAAATTTTGGAATTTCATTCAGAGATTTTTAAGGAAATTTTCAGAGTTCTTTCTTGAAAGGATTTTTGTCTTTTCTTTGTTGCTGAAAGATTTTCTGTTGTTAAATGATTTTTTGCCTCCTCCCGAAATTTCGGACTTTTTCTTCTTAGAAATTCTCGAGTTCGTAAAAATTTAGACAAAATCACTCTGATACTTCCAATGTTATTTTCCCATATAAAAATGAAAATATTACCAACACTTTCAATAAAACAAAGATATTTACAATGAGAAAAAAACGACTACATTTGCAACGTATCACGAAGAGACGTACATATATACATACGTACATGTATTCGCCATAAGATATAGTGAATATTCTATGAACTCTCGAGATGATCGATCTACTAGACACAATGAAGCCATACAATAAAAAGAGATGACAGAACAGAGCGAAAGACGAAAGTCAGAGTCTCGAGACTGTGTCCCTTATCGTCAAGCCTGGAGTTCTCGAGTTCTCGAAATCTAGATGTAAAAATAAGCGACGACGTGACCTTGACACCCGATCGAACCTGATCCGAGAGTGTCGTTGAGCAATCTGCGCAGAAAACGCCAACGTCCCGACGCTCCTTCGTCGCCGCTGTTTTCAACATCACGTATACCGATTTAGAAGACATAAATATATTGTATATACATATGTATGTATAAACGACGATGTCATGCTCTTCTTTTTTTTCTTTTCTCTTCTTTTTCTCGTCGTTTTTTCTAGATTGAAAGACAAAGATGTTTCATTGACAGGAAGATAATTTGTTTTTCCGATGAACGTAAAGAGATAAATACGTATATTTATGGTATAGAAACAGAAAGAGAATAAATATAAGAGAATCTTTCGTTTCGATGTTTTCTATTAATTTCTATGTAACTTGCGATATCTGAAAAACCTAACGCCAATGCACATACCTGAGAAATTTTGTCAATAATTCGAATAAAATTTTAAATTTCATTGACAGGAAGATAATTTGTTTTTCCGATGAACGTAAAGAGATAAATGCGTATATTTATGGTATAGAAACAGAAAGAGAATAAATATAAGAGAATCTTTCGTTTCGATGTTTTCTATTAATTTCTATGGGACTTGCGATATCCAAGAAACCTAATGCCAATGCACAGACTCAGGAAATTTTGTCAATAATTCGAATAAAGTTTTAAATTCATATTTCAATATTTGAACTAAGTTCCAATGTCTGGCAAACTAAAATTGGTCCCGTTTCGTGAATTATCGCGTTATTACGCTGTCAATTTATTTCCTTCGTGGTCTATTTATTCCCCTTGAAATCGCTTCTCTTATTCTCCACGTCAATATACCAGTTCGTCACAAATCAAATCAGTATAATTACAGAAATATTTTATTCCATAATAACCTGATATCCTGACGAGACCAAATCCTACCTCTACTCGTCTTTTGCTCTTCGAAATAGAAACCTGACTTTTTGAACCATTTATCATATATCGTCTATAAAATCATAAATCAATAGATTCATCGACGAATGGAAACGAAATCGACGAAAAGGACAAAAGGAAAAAAAAAGAGAGAGAGAGAAGATTAATGAAATATTAGATTACACCGTTAAACGTGAATGTGGCGTACAGTTTCGTGACAATTTATCGGGGACACAGCGCGATCGACAAGGACAATAAAGGGGCAAGACGTTCGAATCGTTTCAATCCAGCTGACTGATCTAGACCGAACAGATAGAGTGTTGAGGTAAGCCGGAATGGAATATCGCGATCAGGGTTACGGTAAAAGTATGCCGGGAGAGCCTAGAAGTTGAGGTCGTGTTGAGGCCCAAGGGTGCGAAGCTCGAACGAGACCTTCGCGAATCGACAACGATCGCGTCTCATTGGACGAATCGGCGTGACGCAGAACCTGCTTCGATCAACACGTTGGTTGCCACCGTTGGTGGTCATCGGTGTCCCGTGTTTCAGTGAATCGTTTAGGATAATTAAAATAAGAATTAAAAAAATGTTCAACGACTATCCGGACAACTTTGTTATAGGAAAAGTACGCAAATTCGATGTAAATTTTCGTAAGATTCCTGCGGATCTGGTCCGACGTATCAAGTAGTCCAGTAATTAGGGGCTTTCGATGTTTGTTGACTCTTTTGCTATATCTGTCGCTATATTTTGCTATTTCCTCTTTGACTGTTGGCATCTTGAGGTCGCGATGTATTAGTTCGTTGATCACGTATGAGGGTGCATTTAAGATAGCCATTGAATTTTAAAAAACTTATATTGTTTAAATAAGTCTATTTTATTACGTACAACGAGTAGCTATATCAAAATACAATTGTTTCGATAGTTTCTTACATTTATTATTTATTCGATAGATATATCAGATAGAATATAATTCACAAGAAACACGGATACACGTTACTAAATTGACTGGAAAACAGACTCCCGAAATATTCGTGGATTTCCAGCGGAAAAAGTTGGCCATCCAGTTTCCGGCCAGGTTTCAATTCGCCCTCGTTCTCCGCGTGTCGACCGTCGATGAAAGAGAAAAATAAGTGTCATACGTTCACAATATCGCGGCGAAATAGCACACGTGTAACACAGCCGAACGAAAAGGACAAATTTTTGTTGTGTCCGTACATAAAGAGAAAAGTTCCGCGCGTGCCAGTTCAATTTCACCGGTTTCGAGCACGACTCGGTTTTACACGCGAAATTCGCCTTAGTTCCTCGAACAAATCTCCCAGGGGATGGGATTCTCGGTAAACGTTCTCGATGTTGGAACCGAACCGCTCAAGGGTGGAAATTGCATCGGGTAGTTCGGATCGTTTCACCACTGACTTTTAAGGATACAGCAGAGACTAATATACGGGGTGATAAGTAAATAGGGTTTAACATTTTCAGCCGGATTCCAATCTCATCGTAGCTTCAATAAGCGAAGAGCGTAATATTAACTTGTAATATTTGAACGAAATTATTAATAAATATGTACATGGATGATCGTGTCTATATAGCGATTATTTGATTTGTTTAATTTATTACTGCACGAAGAATATTCCATGATAAGACTTCAAACTTGCTTTCAATACCATGGAAAAATTCATTCCTTTGTCCAGTCACTACAATGCCCATTTTGAGGACAAAAATTCAGAATGTTCATCGAAACGATGAATTTGATTTACGTTTTCTATTTACTTCAAACTATTTCATTTAAAAATGATCCGACTTTGCCGGTTCGATTTACTTTGGACTTGTATTAATTGCAAATATTTCAACATTAAACGTTTCACATTTCTACTTGAACATTTAGAGTCTGAGCTTTGAAACTTGAAGAATAGTTAAAAATCCTAATTCTCTTGCCTCGTACTCCTCCACACTGATTTTTGATCGAACGTTTGGACCTTTAGAGTCTGAGCTTTGGAACTTGAAGAAGAGTTAAACATCCTAATTCTCTTGCCTCGTACTCCTCTACACTGATTTTTGATCGAACGTTTGAACCTGTTACGTCGGGCGACACTCTACGTAGACCAGGTCACACATCGCGAGCAAGATGGTAACCAGATGTCCGCTGGTCCTCACTGCGTACCCTCAATAGTCTCAAGGACCCATCATAAATCTCAGTAATTTACTAGCTAAGGTCCTTCAGACCGAACAAATATCCCTTTTCTAAATCGCCTTCTAAAGAGTATTGTCTACTACGGCTTGACACGGCAAAGTTAGTTTTTCTCACATATGATGCTTCCCACCAGCAACTTCCTATCGAGGGCGGCTAAGGCCCTTCCTAGTCCACCAACCTTCTGTTACCCAATCAGAAGCAATGTCTACTGCCCTCACTTTCCTAACCAAAATTCTCATCAACAAATCCGATGATCCCTTGCGTTAGACACACCCACGACTAGCTTTCCTCCGGTACAGCATCGTCACTTTACCTCACTTCTCCTACGACATTAGGAGAGTCAAGTCAACGACTTCTCCTACGACATTGGGAGGGTCAAGTCAACTACTTACTTAACTTGTACATACGCATCAGTGTAATCATTTCTCCATAAAGTTGTTGGAATAAACATTAAGTTATACCTGTTGAATCAGTGTAACTACTCAATTAAACCACCTCTATTATCCTAACCGAAATAGGGGATCGATCATTTCGTGGCGTCGATTATCTAATCGTAACGGGAATTTACGACTCCCGTTGACGTGCTTCCTCGCGATCGCGTCTCTCCGCGAGTGATCGAACAGAACCTTTAGGGTCTGAGCTTTGGAACTTTAATAATTAAACATACTAATTCTCTTGTCTCGTACTCCTCCACACTGATTTTTGATCGAACGTTTGGACCTTTAGGGTCTGAGCTTTGGAACTTTAATAATTAAACATCCTAATTCTCTTGTCTCGTACTCCTCCACACTGATTTTTGATCGAACGTTTGGACCTTTAGGGTCTGAGCTTTGGAACTTTAATAATTAAACATCCTAATTCTCTTGTCTCGTACTCCTCCACACTGATTTTTGATCGAACGTTTGGACCTTTAGGGTCTGAGGTTTGGAACTTGAAGAATAGTTAAAAATCCTAATTCTCTTGTCTCGTACTCCTCCACACTGATTTTTGATCGAACGTTTGGACCTTTAGGGTCTGAGCTTTGGAACTTTAATAATTAAACATCCTAATTCTCTTGTCTCGTACTCCTCCACACTGATTTTTGATCGAACGTTTGGACCTTTAGGGTCTGAGCTATGGAACTTGGGTAATAGTTACGGATACTAATTCTCGTTTTGTCTCATCGTCTTTCGATCGCAAAAAAGGGAAAACAGTCTGAAAACAGGGATAATCGACGACGACCAAGGACGAAACGGTGCGATAAAGTGATCGGCATTATCGCGAAACGCTATCGACTCTTACTTCGATCGATTTCACGGCTGTTGAATGTTTGTTTCGCGATTCGAAACGACACATGGCGAAACGTGGTTTTCCGTTCGCATGCGTCCAGTACAGGTTTATCGTACGTCGAATCTGTTATCTGAGTTCAACAGCGTACGAATCTATTCTCGTAGAACGTTTCTGCGGAATGTAATCGATGATTCGTTAAGTTTCAATAATTCGAAATATTACTCACGATCGCTGCTCATCGTTCGGAACTCGTTCGCACATCAATCACGACATTGTTCTTGACTGCGGAAAGATTCGCGGAATTTTCGATTGCCAATTGCGTTTCCACGGATTAGATTTGGGATTTTCCACTCCCGGGTGGATTCTTCACAACCGCGTTTGAAATTTTCCACTGCAAAGCGCGTTTTCATGGGCCAGGCACGAAACTTTCGAATCCCAAGTGCGTTTACTCGGCTTATGGCCAGGATTTTTGACTCGTAAGCGCATTTTCAACGCTTCGAACGTTCGACCTCCAAGTTTCCACGCGTTAGGTTTTGCGATATCAGAAAAAAATTTACGATAAAGTTTATTATACAAACTTCATAAGAGCGTAAGGTGAAAGACGACTGCCTTCTCTCTCTCTTTTTTTCTCTCTCTTTTCTCTTTGCACAAGCATAGGAGAGTTTTTATAGTTAAGACAACAACTACTAGCTTCATCGAAAGTAAAGTGAGAGGAGAGGAACTCGCTTGACATTGCTGCTGATAATGAGTGTTTGCTGTTTGTCGGCTCAAGGTCTGCCCCCTCTCCTCTCATCATCATCTCTTTATTATTCTCTTAACTAGCTAGTAGTAAACGTCTGTTACTTCTTCCTTTGTTACTGAATATTTGTGAATATTCGAGATTCTCAAGTTCGTTTAACGAATGCCTTGCACGCTCGTAGAAACCACTTTAATATCGTACAATATCGAATACAAAGAATGTTTCGTTTGTTAAAAAGGTTGCAGTACATTTATTCAAAAATTTATGCTGCTGTTCGATACGAACGTCTGATAAGAATTGTACTTAATATGAAATATGCAAAAATACAGGAAAAATTGAATTATACGAATAGCGTGTGTAATGGCTAATTTAAACGTATAGATAGATAGTCAAGGTTCAACTCTATTATATTACGAAATAGAATATTCAGAAAATTGTAACGTGTATTCGAACAGTATATAGCGTTTTAGATGAAAATACATTTGGAATCTTTTTTTCATTTTTTATATCCTCTTTATTTATCCTCACCGCTGTGTATCCAATTTATTTGCCACGTGTTTGATATACATTTTTTTTTCTTTTTTGTTTTTTTAATTGTATCCAGGGGTGTGGAGTTTGCGGAGAGATAAGCTTCTCTGATATGGAAAATGCCATTTTACCTGATGAGGTCAAGAGAAATGGTTCGATCCGACGAGAGGAAAATAATACGATGTATGCAGTAAAAATATACGGATAGGATAAATATTGAAATGTTAAATGACCAGCGACCGCTTCTTTATGAATCATTATGCTCATAGAGATAAAGCAACTTTATCAATTGCATTTCCGAGGTCGTTATTCATCGGTCTATTTTCCGTCTCAAAGTCTAGCTCGCAATTACATTCGATAGTGAACGCTATTCTAATCGTAAAACTAATACTTACAATTTACTATTTTTCAACTATTTGCATCGTTATAGAAGCTCGATGTTAAAAACATCAAAGGAATTCAAAATATTCCTTTTCAACTTTTAACCAGCTTAAACGATTTCCTGGTTCGTGCAAACTATTCCATTTCGTCAGACAAGTTCTTTTCCATCTGTTGGCTCTTAAGGGGTCGAATTTTCAAGGGTAGTTTCGTCCCACAAACTCGTGTTACCGCGGCTGACAACGAAATGTGTATCAATGTTTCTTGTTCTTCGAGCCTACGATGTTTCGTCCAAATTGAAACCGAACCGTTTTAACGATTTTTCCCTTTCACCATGCTACAATGTATCTCCTCAATGGAGAAACAAATGTATCGAAATTAACACGTTGACTGTGGCAACAGTCGTCAAACATCTACTTTGCTGGATCCTCCATACGTCACGTTGTATTTCTCACGGCGAGAAACGTGCAAATATTTCTACAAACTTAACGAAGAATTCACTGATTTCCATTCTGTATGAATCGATCGAACGTGGTAGAAGAAAGAGGGGAAAAACCTTAAGACCACGAAATGAAACTTTCCACAGGCGGACTCGGTCTATTCCGTGTTTATCCTGCGAAGCTACATGCCCGCCTGCCGTGTGAATCGCGATAAGGGTTATCGTTTGGCCTGGCAGATCAAATATTTAGCCATACAGAACGCACGGCGACGAGAGTGGTCCGCATTAACTGAAGGATCAGCTAGAAACGAGGCCGCCATTCTATCGACGGATTATCGGTCGATCGATTTTCAACGCACCCGTATATCGTCCGCGTTCCTCTTTCTCTGCTCGCGTCTCGATTTCGTGTCAGTATGTCACGAGGGTATTTTTCTCGTTCTACGAGTCTTCGAGTTTTACTTTTCGCGATGAAACGCCGCACAAGTGAGAGAACGTTTCGGGTTCAGACGTAATTTAGAATTGATCGCAACTGAAACTTCTTTCTTTCTTATTTAAACGATTTTATCTTGTCGTTGGATGATCGTCTATATCAGCCGCTATAGTTGTAAATATAACGTAACGCGTGTAAAATCAGTGACTTGATTAAAATCGTGGTTGAATCATCGGTTCAGTTTTATAGGGTTGATTCGTTTGAAAAATCTTGGCGATTATAGAGAGGAATTATTAATTTCGTTGTTATTGTCGAGATAAAGAGTTTGTAAAGTTCAAAGTATGCCACGCAAGTGTAACACGCACAGCATCCTGTAGAACAGAAAGTCGTGAGAATTCTTGGAAGAATTTTATTAGTTCATAATTTAGATTAAAATAGAATTCCGCTTTGACCAAACGCTTTTGAAATCCGCGATATATTGTATTGTCAGTGCGGTAGGCAAACTTATTCTTTGATATTATAATAACGTAAAATATACAGGGTGGTTGGTAACTGGTGGTACAAGCGGAAAGGAGGTGATTCTACGCGAAAAAATAAGTCGAAAATATAGAATAACAATTTTTCGTTCGAGGCTTTGTTTTCGAGAAAATCGACTTTGAATTTTCGTTCGGTACGCGTGCACTTTATCGCGTCTCGTTATAACGGATCTCACTATAAATCGTTGTCTCGATTGACGTTATTCTTTTAATTTTTTAAATTTTTAATTTTTAAAATTTTCAAATTTTTATTCTATATTTTCGACTTCTTTTTCGCGTAGAATCACCCGCTTTCCACTTGTACCACCAGTTACCAACCACCCTGTATAGAAAAGATACAATTACCGAAATAGAATGTTCAGAAGAAGAATTTAACGAAAATAAAAGACAATGTCGCAAGACAAATATTAAAATAGAGAATAATTTAACAACAGATACTTACTGAGCCAACTTTTAAGGAAACCTGAATCCGGGAAGCTGGAAAACATCTCGTCGAAAGCTGTTATCCGCTATTCGCTTTGCACTACCATACGCGCGTATATGTCTTTTGTACAAAGGACGGCGCTAGACGAAAGGGTTAAGCGAAAAAAATTAATGGAAAAGCGCGAGAGTGAAATGGTAGCGCGGCACGAAAGAAAGCGGCATTAATGCGCGTGCAACCAGGTTAAAAAGGTCGTCGACCGCGGCGCCGTGCCGCCAGGAACACAGATAGAAAGGAAAATCGCTACTTTCCACGATTAACGATCTACTCTCCAGGCTGCTTTTCCACGATTCTCTGCAGTTACATAACAGACAATTACAAAGCAGTTACTCTTTAATTTCAGCTATAAAGCAAATTGAAATTTTCTACTTCCTCCATTGAAATTGGTATTGGTAATATACAGGGTGTCTCAGGACGTGTGATATCAGGTCGTCAGATCGTCAGGTCGCGTTAAACGATTACGTTTGCTGGATAAGACGTTTTAGAAGGAAATAATAGACGATAATAATGTTCTTTGTTTTATATTAATTTATTGAATTATGCACGAACATAATAATAGAAATATAACGAAACGGATCGTACCTAATTCAATGAAATAATACAGGGTGATTGGTAACTGGTGGTACAAGCGGAAAGGGGGTGATTCTACGCGAAAAAGGAAGTCGAAAATATAGAATAAAAATTTAAAAATTTAAAAATTTAAGAATTTAAAAAATTAAAAAAATAACGTCAATCGAGACAACGATCTACAGTGAGATCCGTTTTAACGAGACGCGATAAAGTGCACGCGTACCGAGCGAAAATTCAAAGTCGATTTTCTCGAAAACAAAGCCTCGAACGAAAAATTGTTATTCTATATTTTCCACTTCTTTTTTCGCGTAGAATCACCCCCTTTCCGCTTGTACCACCAGTTACCAACCACCCTGTATAACGAAATGGATCGTACCTAATTCAATGAAATAATATAAAATAGAAATTGTTGTTCATCTATTATTACCTTATGAAACGAAAGAAACATTTCGGACAACCTAATACGATCGGGCAAGGGACAAAATTTCGTGGTATTCACGGAAACAAGAAGCGAACGCGTTCGAGCAACAGTTAGGCGAGTACACGTGCGAGTATTAGACAACCAAATTTCAAACTCGATTTTCTCGAAAACGAAACGTCAATCGAAAAAATGTTGTTCGTTTCTTTTTCTTTCTTTTAACTTATTCTTGCATATAGAATCGTTTTATGTTCGATTACACCAACCTGACTGTCCTGAGAAATCCTGTACACAGTGGCATAGTTAGGTTAGTATTGGTAGCAAATAATATCAGTAATAATCTTTAATGGGCGAGAATTTTGAAACTACAACCATTTATAAAGATCTATATATACCTCTTGAAATTTGGAATATCATATAACAAAAGCATTAACTTTTAAAAGAAATAGAGAAATTACATTTGTACTTGAACACTATATTCACATTCCAGGAAAGTCTAGTCTCATGTAACTAGTAATTAGTCCAAAAGAAATACATAAAAGTCACTTGCTTTCATTGTTGTTACACGAGGATACTGCAACTTAAACGTTGGATAAGAAGTCAGCATCATCGAAAGCATTGGCAAAGTACGACATTGGCCGCCTGTTTTCCTGATAGAATGTCATCGACCGGGCTGCTCGTTATCGTCGAGCGACGCATCCACGAGAGTGAAAGCAATAAAAGGAAAAAAGAAAAAAAAAAAGAAAAAGAAGAGTGAAACCGCTCAGCATGCTCGTTTATTCCGTTCAACGCGTGCTGCGATCATGCGAACAGTACGTTTTCGAAAGTTTTTGGCACACTGATCGCGAGAACACCGACTCGCCGAGTCCTGTGGCGAAAATGTTTAATTCGCGTCGACGGTACCTCTCTCGCGTTTTCGCGTCCTCGTTTCCCCGTCCCGTTATCGTTTTCAACCTGCTCCATTCATCTTCCAACGAATTCGAGCATTTTACTTGTTTCGACAAACCAGTACTATTTTCTTCCATGTTTACTTTTTGATTTAATATTAATTTTGATTTAATATTTTGATTAAATTAATAATGATTAATTTAAGATAATATTTAATATAATAATATTTTGATTCCTTTTTATTATGTGTTTTTCTAGATTTACATGTTTGAGTTTATAGATTACCCAAGCTAGATTTATTAGGCGTATTTACTCGCGTGTGACTCGCTTTAATCCAGTGGAACGTTGTGAATGCATTGATATAGCTGAATTCGAACGTCCTTGCTGAATGAAGATGAACGTCGTCTATAAATTACTGGATACTTGTAACAACAATGTACACTGACGACCAGACTATTCACCAATACAGGTAAACCTTGTGATTCCTTCATAATTTTATGATAATTCTTTCATTCGTCCGCGTGTACTCGAGAATAGAACGATTTGAATGAGACTATAAGAGAATTTCTTAATTGCAACTATAATCGTTAAGAATTTTCTTAAGTTTCATTATTCATTTACGTAATTTCTCCTTCTACTTTTATGCTAAATATTATTTACAAATATTACAAGTTTTTCTGTTTACCTCGACGAGAAGATTCTGAACAATTATAATTAGAAAATAAAATATTTGTCAATTATTCTTGTCATCCTTAAAGACGTTTCTCAAGAGGTCAACAATTTATCGTTAGAACGTGTTCCAGGAAATGTATCGTATACATTTCCTGAGTTTCTGGAAACGAATCACGTAATCGGAAGAGCGAGTCGAATAAGCGACGGTCTTCCTGTCGCGACATCTGAGATACGCGATCACAAAGCCGATTACACCTTTCGATTTTATGTTAAATATCGTCTGAAAAGATTATCGAAACGAGAATCAGACTGTGACAACTTTTAACTCGGATTACCACGTCTTTCGAAATAAATAAAATAAGATAAACCGCATGGACCAAGTAACTTTCGACCACTCGAATCTGGATAACTTTCTATAACTGGATAATTTTATATAATTTTCAGAACAAAAATACGCAAATACGATGTAATGCATTTTGCAAGAATTAAACGTTACGATCTGGTACATTGCAATTTATTGCAACTTCCAAAGCAAAATTCACTTTGCCAATCGACGCGTTAAACGATTACGTTTGCTGGATAAGACGCAATCGTCTTTTGCCACTGTTAAAAAATGTCTTTCTCCAGAGGTTAACGATCTATCGTGGCCATTTCCTGGATTTCAGAAAATGAATCACGCGATCGGAAGAGGTTGGCGAAGTGCGACAGTCTTCCCGTCCCGATATCTGGATTCAGATACGTAGCTGCACCTTGGCGGCAAGAGTCGATTACTCACGATCCCGTTAAAACCCGTTGATATCAGCTCTGAGTGGCCCCGACTAGTCTGAATCAGCGACCCACTTACCTCGAACCACCTCTTTGCGTAAGAATTTCTCACGTTTCCCGTGTACCGCTGAAGTTTCGCGTGTCATTACGGGTAAACGCCTTCTTCCTCTCCGCCTGGTTCTCTTGCCTTTCCGCCATCCACCACGATCCACGTCCGTCCCCGCTGACCACAGACAGGTCGTCGACCTTTCCGGCTCTTGGCGTTCGTTTACCGCACCGAGGAATCCTCTTTTCCATATCGTCTTTTCTTTTCCTATTTTCTTTTCTCAAACGTTTCACGGCCATTAGCGTCTGTATCTTTTCAGGAAGATTTATTTATCGAGGCACTCGTATGCGTTTCGTAAGAATTACATAAGCGGAGTAATTAACGAAAGTCGGCCATTCGGAGTGGAGCAACGTTCGTCGCGTGTGATTCGAATTTCGAGACAAAATTGAATTACACGTCATCCATTGGTGATGAAACAGAATTTTGAAAGTTCGCCTCGAATAGAGACCAACGGTATCATCGATTTTCTCGCACTTTTTCCGCTTGTTTTTTAACGCCCTATTCACGATCCAACTTTCACTCTGTTCATTTGGTTTAGTGGAATTTCCATTTGTATAAAATAAATAACAATCGTTAGAATTTATTCGAATCTCTTATACCTTAATACTTGTATCGTTTCTATGCAACATTATTCATCAGATTTAAGGCAAATTCGACGGGCAATTCCAAGGAGAAAAAAGTCCAAATCCAACTAGCGCAAGCGTCCATATCATGCTCAGGAATAGACGTTGAAATTAATAATATTATTATATTAATAATTATTAATAATTAATAATAAGTTAGTGTTGATTAAACCTATCGCAATCGTCGAATTTTTCATATCTCAAAGAACTATCATCGATGATATACACCGGTACATTTTTCTTCAAATTTAACGTCTCGCCGTTATTCCGCATTTTCTGTATAAACTCGTATTTCTGAGAATATAAATTAAGAGAATACGACACCTTGAATTTTATTTCACACGTCGCGTATTACATGCGTTCGGTGGAATTTCGCGTTTTCAAATTTCCCGCGAACGCATAGAAACCCGCGATGTAAACGCAAGAAATGTTATTCGAACGCGAAGCTAAAAGAGAAAAAGAAAAGCAGAGCCGCAGGAGTGGCATCGATCGATGCAACGAGAGTTGCCCGGCCGCGTGAGCCGCCGCTTTCCAGACAATCGGAGTCACCTTTGCCAGGTCGTCGAACCGCAGGGATTTCCTCCGCGCCTCGGTGACGAGGTGACCATACGGTATTTCCTTCTGCTCGGACGGCAGCGCGGGAGTGCGGTCGAGGCACGAGCTCATTGTCAGAAACGAGAGGAGAGGAAGAAGAAGAAGAAGAAAAGAAAGAGGAGGAGGAGCAGGAGGTTGGAGAGAATCAATCGTGTGAAGAGGAGAGAGAGAAAGACGTTGGAAAGGTGGAAAGTGGAAGGAAGACAGTGGACGAACGAAAGAGGTAGGAGAAGAACGAAGAAGGAGAAGGAGGTTGAAAAGAGGAAAGAGGCAGGTGGAGGAAGAGAGCATAACTGTACTGTCTATCCCTGGGGCCTGGCAGA
Source organism: Bombus flavifrons (assembly GCF_040668555.2). Lineage (NCBI taxonomy): Eukaryota > Metazoa > Arthropoda > Insecta > Hymenoptera > Apidae > Bombus > Bombus flavifrons. The sequence goes on along the minus strand of NC_138444.1, from coordinate 10,488,796 downwards.
GCTCTTTTCAGGGTTCACGAACCCCGTTGACCGGGCCGAATTCGAAGGTCGTTGCTCCAGTTTCGTACGAACGGCGACCTCGGCGATTCCTCAAATGACATAATTATCGCGCCGTCATCGCTGACGTTACGTCGGTATTTATCGCGGCGCGGCACCGACCACGCTTTTAGCAACGATCGATAGCATTTATTCTCCATCTTCCTATTTCGGTGATTCGAAGCAGAAACGTATCTGACAGGCGACCGTGTTTCGTTGAACTTTTCGTCGAACCTTCTCGGATCTTTTTAGGGATATTAACGGAGATACGCAGCTCGAAGGGATCGTTGTTTTCTGAATCGAAGTTCAGTAGCTGGTGTGGCGCGGCCCAAATTCTTGCTATAACGTGCTCTTATTCCACTTATTTTTCCCACAAGAGTGTCGCACTTGTATTACTACACGGTCTTTTTTTTTTTAAATTGACGTAGGTAAGTGGTACGATGCATGGTGCACATTAACACGTTCTTTGTTTCTTCTACAAGAGTATTGCGTTTATTGTTATACAGTCTTTTGAATTAAGATAGGCAATTGGTGCCAAATATATTTTCTTTCGTATGTTTTCTTGTTTATCCTACGAGAACGAGGTACTTTTTATCGCATGATTGTCTTTCGTGTAATCAGCTATTGGCTTAATTTTTTTTTTTTTTTTGTTATGTCGCTGTTTATCAACGATCAGTCGTACGCAACAACAGCTCCAGTTAACTATTAATCGGTAGTGTAATTAACTGATCGTTTGGATTGTCGATCATCGAAATATAATATCGTTCTACAGCTCTTACGATATATAGGTTGGAGAAATTCATAGTAGCGTGTTAATAGTTTCATTAGAATATAATTTCAAGCCGAACAGTTTCATTTCATGACACAAATACATTTATGTAATTCTTAGAACACTATCGTATATATTTCATCAACGAACGATACACACACGTACAATTTAACAATTTTAACAATTTCGTTAACTGTAAAATACTGCAGTTACGAATAATCACAATGTAAAGCAACGAAATATCGGAAGTGTTGGATAATATCGAGTCATTATCATCGTAGTTACGTGACAATAGAGATTATAAGTTCGCGTGGAGTTCAGCGAACCACATCTGGGTCAGATTTTATCACGGCTAACGAAACTAGGGAAAACGATACCGTGAATTTCCGACCACGATTTTTGACCGCTGGTTTGCTCGCAGCCTCGCGTGTACCAAGCGTCCGTGAGCTCACTGTTAAATCAAGGACGATGACTGCTGGCGGTCATCGAGAGAGAAAAATGTGTCGTCTTCGAGAGCGGCGCTCTCTGTGCGCCGCGCTTTGTTCGCGAATCGTTCGTGACTCGCATCACGATGACGGTAATCGACGAGTTGGAATGATATCCATAAACGTCAAAAAGATGGGAAACGAATTTTTCTAGAACGGAATGATATATATTACGCATGGTAATAAAATTCTCAGAATTCTGTGATTTTGCTGGAACATCCAAACCCTGTGATATTCCATTCATCGCAATTATCGCAATCGCGCAGAGCAACCTATCGTAACCACGACGTTAAATACGCTGTAACAATGAAATTCCACATGTAATTAGAAAATACTATTAAAGGATTGAAGGAAGAAAGGAATACGATAATACCATAATCGTAAACGTTATGAACGCAAAACTTCAAATATAATTAAAAGATAGGGTTAACAAATAGGACGAGAAAAAAATAAGAATAAAATATAGAGAAATATATAAGATAAAATAAGAAAATTCGCACAATTTAGGGAAATCGTCGCACAAATTGTTCACGAATTGTTCACAAAATTCCACACGTAATTGAAGTTAGGATTAAAAGATAGCGCGAAAAGAAAATAGGGAAACGAATTTACCATTACTTTACACGTACACGATTTACAGAGATCTTTGTACGAGTTGTTCACGAAACATTAGAACGTCGAACGAACGTTTCACCTTGGCTTCGTCACGTTGATACGCGAGAGCCGACCATCGTGGTAATTAGCAGCGGAGAGATAATGTTGGGGGCGTAATTCTATCGGGCGTTTCGCTAAAACGATAAGAGGCCAGCCACGGTTGGAGTGGCCGAGGGCACCGAGAAGGCGAGTTAAGCGACCCTGAAAGTTCAAGAACGCCGGGTGAACGTCCGCTCGCCAGCGATTTCGCCCTTCGCGGTTTACCGCTGCTCCTTCGGATATATCGCCATTCCGTGCCGTGGATCGCAACGCCAATCAGCTGTCTGATCGAATAGATATTCAATAAACACTCCTTCTTGCCGTACAATAATACGTAGTATTTATTTAGAATGAAGTTTAGGAAATTATCTGTACAATTACTATAGGAAACTTTTATACATTGCGTTATGTGTTATATAAAATATTTTGAAACTTCAGTAACGTTGAAATGCGATACGATTGTCACTGCTATATTGGTAAAATTTGAAACCAGTGGAAAAATGTGCATGAAAGGTAGGTATAAGAATACTTTTATCTACATATTGTCTGTGTTATATGAAATACATTTTGGTCGAATCACTTTGAAAGAATAATAAATCAATGTAATATATTTTAAAATTCTATAGTAAATATATTCTCTGCCACGCGATTATTTTATTTATATTCGTTGAGATCCTCGTTTTTCAATTTTATGGACGGATATGTAGCACAAGATCTGCACTAAGGAAATTAAAATAAAAGACGTACGACAAAATAGATTACATAAGGATAACAAGTATTTATTACTCGTAATACATAAAAAACGATTCTTTCTCAAATCTCCAAAAATCAACATGTAAAATCTAAAATCTAATTAATAAAATTTGAAAGCAGTCGAAAAATGTGCATGAAAGGTGTAAGAAAACTTTTATCTACATATTGTCTGTGTTATATGAAATACATTGAAATTTCATTGGCACTACGACGAGACACGACAGTCTTCATTATGTTGATAAATTCGGAAGCAATATGAAACCTATATACAGGGTTGTTGGTAACTGGTGGTACAAGCGGAAAAGGGGTGATTATACGCGAAAAAAGAAGTCGAAAATACAGAATAAAAATTTTTTTTTTAATTTTTCCATCGAGACAACGATCTACAGTGAGATCCGTTATAACGAGACGCGATAAAGTGCACGCGTACCGAGCGAAAATTCAAAGTCGATTTTCTCGAAAACAAAGCCTCGAACGAAAAATTTTTGTTCTACATTTTCGACTTATTTTTTCGCGTAGAATCACACCCCCTTTCCGCTTGTACCACCAGTTACCAACCACCCTGTATATAGAAACTACAAGATATTTGTTAAAAAATATATTTAATACGGAATCGATACATGATATGAATCACAGCAATAATAATAATAATAATAATAATAATAATAATAGCAATAATAATGATAGAAGTATGTTGTATGAAAAATGCCAAATTATTCGGATCAATACGTACAAGCGAACAGTGCGTAATAAACGTGCCATAAGAGTAAACGAAAAAGATTAATAAACGAAACAAAGTTTTATTTAGATTCTGCTTCTTTCGACTTCTCATACATACATAGAAATTCCAATTCGCATAAACGTAAATTAATCGAGACAACTTAAGCTAAGTTACTTAATTTTATATTATCTAATTACAATCCTTATTCTACATATAATACGAGATATAAAATACGAATTAAAATAGAATTTCTTGCAATTAAGTAACTTCGATTCTCGTAAAGGCAATTATACGGAATTATCCATTGTCTTTATGGGGATCAGAGAATTGGAGTTATGTATTTCGTCACAACTGGAATTCAAGGTGTGCGGTAGTTGTCTAACGAAGCCCGTTGTATTCGAACGTGAAATGCAAATGGGCCACAGCTTGGCTACTTTTCTGACACTCCGTGAGCCGGGTTCAACGATCGCCTTTATTTATGCTCGTGAATGAAGAGTGACGCGGCCAGCTCGCTGGCAAACGCGCGTGTCGAAGGTGAAGCAGGTTACTTTTCACTCTTCCCTTAAACCGTCTCCTTGTAACCGAAATACACCGGACTTTCATGTAAATTCATATTTTCGTGGATACAATTAAGAGAGAGACCTAGTCAGAGATCTGTTTTGACAATGAAACGTTGAAGATATTTTACGTTTATGCGCATATCATACGCGTTTCTGTATTTTTCAATTTCTCATAATTATAAAAAGATCCGCTGTCTATATACCACGAATAAAATAACTCTTATTTATGACCAATGTTTGCTAACGACCAGATTCTGCATATTTCTGCAAATATTATTTTATTTATATTATGAATATTTTTAGGATATTTTACATGCAGTGATAAAGACGCGAGAGTTGAACGAAAGTATGTATTTTCGCATTTGCACTTACCTTTGTACAATTCTGTACGTTTATACTTGTTGAAAATGTACAAATCACCACGATTTAGTAACGAAATATTAACTTTGTCTTTGTCCTTATCTATCAACTTTGACAGCAACGAACCATTTCTTTTTTATTGTAATTTTTCCATCACATTGATATCGATGTGTAATAAAGATAATCATTTTGTAAGATAGATTGGAGTGAAAGGAAATTAAAAATATCTCAGAATGTATTATAGCCATTGGTGGAAATGTAAATTGGGATTTTGCAGATTAAATTTTGCAGACATAATAGACACATGTTTTAAGCAAAATAACCTTCCCATATTATAAGATTCCTTTTTCTACAGAAATAGGAATAGAATTCCATGTTGCTTGTTCTTTTATTTTATATTCGTCAAGCATTTGGTCGTTTATAGCCAACCGGCCATTAAGCTTGTCGACCACATGAAATCGCAGATTTTCCGCTAGTTATATCAGTCTTTCGTTTCTGATATCATTGAAATAGACTGACAGATAGAAGGATCGTGAATGTTTTACGAAAGTTTATAATTGAGTTCAATTAAGTAGATCCGACCAAATTTAGACAGGAAGCGAATATATTTTCCGTGGAGATCGAAACAGACTTATCGAAAATTCGACGAAATTCTGAAACGAGTTTCTCTCTTATCGAGATTCGCTCGTGAAGCAATTTACGTATCACGTTTTCTTTTTTTTTTTTTTTTGTCACTGTGGTCAATAAAATGGCTCATATTGCTCGACTTTTTGGAATAATTAACATAAGATGTATCTCATGGACCAAAAACATTTTCAACAATACGAACGATTTTGATAACACTGACAAGAAAAATTGCACAAATGCGACATAATATTTTGCAAGAATTAAATCTTACGGCCTAGTACAGTTGAGTCTATTATGGCTCTCAAAATATATAAAATTCGTCTGCCAGTCAACGTGTGAAACTAAAACTAAAATAATATATTTCGCGTTACCCTAAGTCAATTTTCCAGCTTCTATCCTCTTAAACTGTTTCGCAACATTTTGGAATACCTTTAACTACAACTTGATATATTATTAAATGATCGTAATTGGCGTATTCGACATTGTTTCCTGAAGAGGTAGATTCATACTCGTTCTATCCGGAAAGGTTACGTCGGTTGAGAATGACGTAATGATGATGAATTGGTATTTTACAAGCAAGATGCGATCGAGGTGGAATTGAGTTTATTCGGAGGAGGAAACGGCATGTTGTGGGAATATTAATGAGTATTTGATTGGATCCTCCTCATTTCCACGACTGTAGTATTCTTGATGTACGTTTTGTATTACGATGATTTCTTAGGACTTATGGAGATGATAAACATAAGAGCAACGTGTCCTGTACTAAACATAAAAATATATACGGAATATCCAAAGTACAGTATTTTCTATAGTATTTAATTTAATATTAAATAAAACAATTCTCTACATAAATTCCATTTTTTTAATCGTATTGATAAAGGTACGAATTTGCATAAATATCCGCAGTCTATGCACGAGTATCTAACGGGTAAGACATATATTTTACAATGACCAACCCATAAGAAAATAAAAAGAAACGGAGTAGGATATTCAGGATATGAAATGGAGTAGGATATTAGTATACGATCGATATCTGGACACTGAAAGAGAAGCGAAACGTATGTCCGTTTTATTCCAACGGAATTTCGTAGAAATTGAACAATGGTAACCGACAATGGTGATCGTTTCACCGTGGAATATCCAAGGTCAAGCGTAACCCATGACCTCGAAGTGGAAAAGGTAAGAAAAGGGTTAACGGCCAGGCGGAGGAAGCGTAACTCGATAACCATCGACATAATGCCTAATTTTCGAGGGTCACTCGCATTGAAATCGATGATTCGGCCGACAACTGAACGTAACCGCGGTTGTCGATTAAAAATCGTGAAGGCGAAAGGCACGAAATCATGAAACGATCGCGTATAACGATCTTCCTGAACGATCGAACTTCTAAATAAATTAGTTACGTAAAAAGTAAAAAAGTAAAAAGTTAGCATAAAAAGCAGATTTCAGTGAATGTTAATATGAGAGGTCGGTGTCGGGAACCAGGGCCGGGTGAATAATAATTAAAGCGTTTCAGCGTGACGACGTTTGTTTTTTAATTGGTCCTTCTAACGAAAGTGACAAGGTTGAAAAAGTGGATCGTCCTTTAAGTTTTCTTTGCTATTATAAATTGAAAATGACGAGATTTTTATTTTCAGAAAGTTGAAAGTGCAAAATTGCACAGAATGCGCGTAATATGGAAAAATATACAAAATATCCAAAGTATAGATAGCGTTTTGTATAATGCTTGGTAGCCAATTCTCTACCAGGATACCAGTTTTTTTTTTTATTATATTCTGAAAAATATTGGTTTGTATAAAAATCCGTAGTTTACCGATGATTATTATCAGCATAAAAAATGGTCAGTACAATGTTACTAGTATTGATATAGCGTAGTTATCAGACACAAGTATGAATTTTAAACTTTTCTTCACCGACTATCGTATCTGTTCTTAACTCTCACATTTTACAGAACTGTATTTAGAATTTTGGTCGAATCATTTTGAAGGAATAATAAATCAATGTAATATATTTTAAAATTCTATAGTAAATATATTCTCTGCCATGCGATTATTTTATTTATATTCGTGGAGATTCTCATTTTTCAATTTTATGGACGGATAAGTAGCACAAGACCTGCACTACGGAAATCAAAATAAAAGACGTACGACAACATAGATTCTATAAGGATAACAAGTATTTACTACTCGTAATACATAAAAAAATGATTCTTCCTGAAATCTCCAAAAATCAACATGTAAAATCTATCGAATTTCCATGGATAATTATTAATTGGTTATCTTGTCTGTTACGCATAAAATGAAAATTAATTAGATACGCTATTAAAAGCAAGGTTCGACGAACGATATCGATTATGTGCACGATACGCAGCTACTTTAATTTAGGTCGAATAAACAAAAAAAAAAAAAATGGAAAAGAAAAGAAGGAAGTAAAAAGATGGAATCATACCGAAAAAATATGAGCAAGCATAACGCAAGAACGGGTTATCCAGAAAAGATAATCGAGGGCGTTAGTCTTTCTATTTCGCGGACGGTTTTAAATGACGTGGCACGCGACGCGATTTACGAGACGAAGGAAGAGAATTATCGAGAGTAAGGTGGCCTAATTTATGGAGTAATCTGCCGTCTAATTAATCGGCCTCGGGGTTCCCGGAAACACATCAGCAAGGCGTTACGTCGCGTAGCATAGGAAGAAGCCAGTAGGGTCGTTGACCGTGCTCCTTAACTGGTATATTTTCGTCATCCCGAAACGCGTAGTCTCGTTGGGACTTTGAGTCGTTTTCGTGCTCCGTTTCGAATTACGATCGCCAGGATGGGTCATATGCTTTAAAGTTTCTCACACAGATGCTAATATTGTATAGAAATGATTAAGTCAATTTATTGTTCTATTATTCGACTAAATAATCAGATGCATACAATGCACGTGGTATATAAAAGTATATAAGATATGCAAAACATAGTACTTTAATTATTTGTTTCGTTTATTTTAATCATTTCTTTAAACGATCTCCATACAAATACGAATTTTTGCAAATCTACAGATCTTTTAAAAAAATGTACATTATCGATCTCCGCTCGATTCACATTGCCGTGACGAAAAGGAATTTCAAGAATTCGTTCGATATTCTTTTTGCTGCTATTTCTTGTCTCAGTGAAATCCTATGGATCCTTATGGATCCTAAAGAAATTCAAGTATCTTATATCACTACGAGAAACTATTTTCTTTTTCAAATAATAGAAATCCTGTTTCTAACTCTTGCTGATATATTTTTTGTTACTTAACAAAGGAACAGCCAATGAACTAATTACAATGTCAATTCCACGATCTCGAAAGGGATAGGAGACGTCAAACCTGGGCGTAACAATCTTTCAACGATATCTCGAACGTGAAACAAATTCGAGCACGAGGAGTGCAGCTTGCTCTCTAGCGGTAACAAACAAACAGACGTATAAAAGGAAAAAAGCAGACGAGGTAAAAACGAGTGAAAAAAACGAAGTGAAGAGTCGCTCAGCATGAACTAGATTCGCGCGACGTCTTTTTTTTTCCATAAACATCGCGAGGGGCGGGTTTCACGCGCGGAACGCGTTGGATAAAATTCATAGAGAGAAAGAGGAATGGAAAAAAGAGGAGAAAGAGGAGAGAGAAAGAGAGGGAGTACTCTCACCATGAAGCGTCGATGGATACCGAAGCGTAGTTTACATCGCGTCGGTGCGGACCGGTTCAACGACCGACACGGTTTCGCTTGCGTTCGAATACGAGCTACGTAGCGTCATGCGCCTCGCGATTACGCTCGCGATACTACGCGAGAAATTCCGTGTCGTTACCGTGGTCCAATTTCCGGCCGACCGACGACGAGTGAAAAGACGTTTCCTCCGGAGTCGAATGATAATTTGGATCACTGCATCGGGTTAATGATGGATGAATTTATGAATTTATGCATCGTATGGATTTTGACCGTAAGGGTAACGAGTGCGTGGGTGTATCATGGTAAATGTGCGATTTTAGAAACTTTCTGTAGATTTTATATTATTGATACTACGGTATGAAGCTGGTTTGGTGATAAACTAAATTTATTATTATTTATGAAAATGATTTTATAACGAAGTAATTGGTAGTAAACAGTAATATCAGATATCATAGAAATTTTGTAATTAACCGACTGATCGTAATGTTGATTGTATTTAATTATGGCAAAACGTGAAATTGAGATTCGTATAGATTTGATATATTAATTGCAAATTTTGTTTACTGACAAATATGTGTATTTACTTTATTACAGTACGTGAGAATCGTTTCATGATAAATTACGTGTGATTACAACGTTGGATATTCTAATTATTTGCGGTTGAAATTGCTATGACGTTCCGACGTTAACAGAAATTAAACGATATATCGGGTGAGTGGTATATACTCGTTTTCTATACAACCTTTTTGTGTTAACGTTACTATATTTTTTACGTCTGACAAGTACTTGATTCGCATGAATCTGTCGCGATCGATACGTGTGCCTGAAAACGTAATATAGAAACTTCGTATTAATTAAGCGTAACATTGAAAAAATACGTTCAAGTAATTATATATGTTCGCGCGATTTTTCATTCGTGGTATCCCTCGGACAGGAAATAGAATATGGCTTAATATGATTTCACTTTTCCTGCAACTTTCTCGAATTAGTTTATATAAGTATCTCAGGTGTATGTAAATATTCATGTATCCGTTCCTTAGCGTTTTAAACTTTACCATTCAAATTTTATTCTATTTATCGTCACTGCATCGCAAGTTATCGCTGCACTATCCAACCAATATCAATCGATATAAGTCTCAATCGTATAAAAAAAGCTATAATAAATAACAATTCCTTTTCTCATACTCAAACAATACTTCTCACAACACAATAACAACTCTTCCCATAAAATTCGAAAATTTACTGTATCGATCATTCATCCATTCTCATATCATCGTTAGTCCTTAAATTATTCAACTTCTCAAGATCTCGAAAGATGATACAATACAATTTGATCGGAAAATCGCCGGACCTCTTCGACTATCGCATCATAGTTTTCCTATCAGTGATCGATACTGTACATATTTACAGAACGTTATTATTAATTTCAACGTTTCTACTATGAAAATATAACTGTGAAAAAAATCTGCTCACCTAACAAATTCCCAAAAACGTACCTTTTGCCCCTTTTGAATACACTGTACGTACGTATCGCGTACGGTAAGTGGACGCGCGAAACTCGCAGAGTTCCTTGCTCGGAATCTGCGGGACTGGCGCGGTCGTTGCTCCCTTGTACACGCTTCTACACACGTTCTCGCTGTCGGCTCACTCTCTTTTTCTCTCTCTTCTTTCCTCTCGTGACATTATTCCTTCTCCGTACGGCAGCCGCGATTTTATTTATCCCCCGTCTCGGTCGTGCTTTTAATCCGTCTAATTGCGCCACCCTGTAGCTCGTAAATTCACGGCAGGAACGTAAATTCGCGATGATGGCGTCCTCGTTATCGTTCGCCTTTCTCGCTGCTCTCCGGAAACCACGCGCTCGAGATATTTTGACACGTGCGAGTCGGGTTCAGGGTTTGTTAGACTATAGGCTTCTTTCTTCTTTTTTTCTTTTTTTTTGTTTTGTTTATACCTCCTTTCAATCCAGATGAGTCGGTTCATAGGATTTGATGGCTCTTTCGAAGAATTTTTTGAGAGAGCTCTCTTTCTCTGTTCGAATACTGTTTGGGTGTTTCGCTTCCTCAAAGTCACTTTCGTTTTTTTCGGAGGGAGGGGGTGGTGGTAATGGAAGTGGAACAGGCCTCTGGGCATATTTGTATTAGATAACGCTCGTAAATCACGCAACTGCGTAGATTTCATAGCAGAAAGACAGTGTTAGAGGAAAGTATTTACATATTCATTCTAGAATTTGTAATTATCTACCTCGTCCGATTACGACACTAGCGAAGTTGTAGCTTTGCGATAAATAGAATATAAAGAGAATGTGATAAATATTCTAGCAGAATAAAATACTCTGTTATTCGTAGCTAGCTAGCATGAAAGTACTTAAACGGTATAAACAACGCGGTATCAACATAGGAGAGATTGCAAATTATATCTCACATTCGTTCGTAAATCATTTTCCAGGCTCTGACGATCTACGATCTTGTAAAACCTAGATATAACCGTAAATAACACATCACCAAGTTCAAACAGCTACATATCGTAGATTACGTACGATCAAATTACAAGACACAAATATGAAGGAAAGTGACACTCGAAATGGATCGTTCCTTTCTTTCGCGGTTTCTCAGCAATTTCTTCAACCTGACTTCGATGGAGCGCGCGATTCGCAAAAAGCCGATCACTTTCGATCGCCGAATACCATTCGCCTCGCTGGTACCAAAGATCGATAGTTCGTTGAGAAAAGCGAAGATAAAGGAAATTCGCAGCGAACGAAGGATGGAGAAACGCGTGTGGCTGGCGCATGCTACACGTCCGCCCCTTCATGCTCGTTCGTTCGTCGTAAAATACGTTTGAGAGCACGCCTAAAAATGTATCGAGAGCAGTATGTTAAGTACTCCAGCGTGGCCAGGGTGGGACAAGGAAGAAGGAAGAGCAGAGAGAGAGAGAGAGAGAGAGTTCCTGTGAGAGGAAATAGAGGGCCATAGAACGTACGGTGAACGAACTGGCAACTCGTTTTCGAACGGTAGACCGTATAATTGCGAGTGTTCGTCGCGGTTCAATCGACAAATGGGTCTCGACAAAAATCACGTGATATCTGTAATCGTGTCACGAACGACTTCCACGATAGCCTCTTTGCCTATCCACGTTAATTGAAACCACAAGTGTATCGAATGCCGGAGCTGATCGCCTGAAAATCGACGTCACATCGCCAACTCCACGCACACGCGTTGTACGTTCTACTTACGACAGACTACGCTGTTCTTTCTACTGCCTCTATCAAGCTGGTCCATTTTATATAATACGTACAAACAGTATTTGTACATACCGTACTTATTTTCCAACGAAGCGTTTCTTTTTTTCTTTTTTTTTTTTTTCTAGCAGGTCATACATTTCGTTTTCACAGTATCAATTTTTCGTAGTTATACGAAGGTACTAATGGCACGGAATTTGATATACTTGTCTGATCAAATAGTGGTTATAATGAATATAAATAATTTTCGTAGCTGGTGAACATTCTTCGGTTCAGGTCATTGAAATATCGTCGATGTTTGAATATAAAGAAAATGTTGGGTTGGTCATGTAATTGTTTGTTTGTTCGTTTTGCATTTAGAAGAGCTTTAATGTATTGTACTGGTTATGGGAACTGGAATTAACGAAATAAATAATGATGTTTGATCTGAAACGATTCTTTAGACAAGCAATTATGAAGTAATTGCAAAGTTGCTTGAGAAAGAAGAAACGAAACTGCCTTTCCTACGAAACATGTGACACGTGTTAATTTGATTTGCAATGGTCGTTGCTCGTCAATTATTAAACTTGACCCTTTTCAAGTACCGGTATACCACTAATAAGTTACATATCGATACGGATCTAATTAAATCTGATTTAATTGCTTTTATCATGTTCGAACAGTTTTATCACGCAGTAGTATGTTAGAAAAAGTAGAATTGACAGAATGAAACGAAATAACGAACAACGAAAGTTTCAGGCAGACACGAAATACGTTGGAAACGATAGTCCGAATAGATAGAATACCGTCTTATTCGCATGAGTGCCGATTCGCGACTGACAGAATTCGTGCTGCCCCCTCCTAAGATGATTCCCTCACCCCAAACAGGCGTCTCTACAGATATAATGAGTAATCCTAAATACTGAATTTTCTCTTTTTTTTTTCTAATAATTAATAATTCTTCGAAGCAACACGTTTCTCGTCAGTCGAATAAAAAAACACTTTTCTATGTCGTCGTTCTGTTATATTCAGACTACGAATGTTTATTCCGCATTATGAGAATAAGAAAAAGTATGAAAATATGGAAAATTCCATGTATTGTGTTTAAACCTCATTTTTTTATTTATGTTTGTAAAGATATGAATCGCATTCACAGTTCAATTATGCGAATATAAGATATTTCATTTTAATTTCAAATCGAAATATAAGAATTTTACATTTCAATGAAACGTACTAAATGACGATTAAGCAGAAGAGCTTAAAATAGATGTATTTTTTCCCGATCACCGCGAAATACGTCAAATGTTAATTGTTCGATTTACACAGAATGCGTGAAGAGTTTCTATTAATAAGAAAGAAGAAAAAAGAAATCCAATGACAGAAGATCGAAGTTCATGATAAATGGTTCTGCGATGTCGTCGAAACGGCTGTTCGGAAGTAACGAGATACAAATAGAACCCTCTCGCAAACGTGCCACTATGGAGCAAGCAGAGGTGACTGCCCCCGTATTAGGTCACATTTGCGCCTGCTCGAACACCGCCGCCCGCTTGCCGGCAGACGATTATGCCGCGTTCACAGGACCGTCGAACCTTTGACCCGTGACCAGCGATCGGTGATCCGTATTAACTGGCCCGCCTGTCGGCCTCGATGATACATCGATCGAGTATATCGATACCGGTATGCTCTTCGTGTAAAGTACAACTGATAGAAAAACGTAGTAGCTAATTAGTGCCTAGACCGCGGACATTTATGGAAATCAAAATAATTTTTTCTGAATAATAACAAGCATTGACTAAACAAACAGAGTTTATGCATAGATTTTTATGAATATAAATAAAGAGAGCCTATGCAGAGATTTTTTTTCACCTACTAAATATTATGTATCATGTATTCGATGAGCTGATTCGCGCGATCCACATGGCTGAAGTCTCCCATGGGGGACAAAAGTGTAAAAGACTGCGTCTACGATTGTACTGATAGTTGAATTGATAGGAAAAATTACGTTATTATAAAAAGCTGTAAATCATTGGAGATAAGATCGAAAAATAATAAATAATACATTCTATTTATTTTTCAATTCTGTACCACTGCTTATATTATTGTTCGTAGTTAATTTATTTCAACAGGAATATAATTAATATTAACAAATTGCGTGTGACTCATAAACACGAGATTATATATGTATCTCTTCTACCACTTGAATTACCAATGTTCGATAATAATATATAGAAAATAATTTTTATATTTCATTACATCGTTAATGGAGAAATGCTTAATGTATCGAGCAATGTCACAAGATCTTGGCATTATTTTTTTATCCGATCTTACTTTTAGAACACACTACGGAAACATTGTTTCTCGTGGCTATAAATCTCTAGATCTAATTCATAGGATATCTAAATTTTTAAAAGATAAAAACACCCTTGAAATTATTTATCTTTCTTTTATTGTCAATTGACCAGATATCATAGAATATTGTAAATCCCGCACGAGATACATAGAGAGTGTTCGATACAAATTTCCAAGATTGCCTGGCAGATGTATACCACTTACTTTGCGCAACAACGATCATATTACTAGGAGCTTGGATCTTCAACCCTTACTCTATAGACGAATCATACGCGATATTACGTTCGTATATAAAATTCTTAGAGGTTCTATAACTTGTCCTTCAATGGCATATTTAGCTTCCATAAATGTAACTTCCAGAAGAATGTGAAATAACTTGCTTTCGTTCGAGCAACATCGAACCGCGTATGGATACCATAGCTGTGTTAACAACACGACGAATTTCATTAACTCTATCCATCGCAAAATTGATACACAATATTTAGCCAACCTATGGAATTTCTAAGATCCTCCTTAAGACAGATTCTATATCTTTTCTTTTTTAATTCTTAGTCGTATACCCTGGTTGCTTCTTCTTACTTATTATATTTTATTCTTTTATCTTGTGTTTTATTATCTTACCTGTCCTCCCTGCTTCGTATATTTTCTCGCTCGCTAAACGAATTTTTCTTTTCCTAATAATAAACTGATAATAAATAGATAGATGAACAAATAAATACCACAAACCAATTATCAATCTCATCGTCGATCTGAAGCATCAGACGAGCAGACACGCGCGTGGACTCACCTATAAATACATTTGGTTTCCGAGTCGAACGCGATAGTCGGTGACGCAATTCTCACGTTCGCGTTATTAACGGTGAGCAGCGGCCGTGGAGAAAAATCTCGCGTCCCCGTAACTCGTTCGCGGTGAAAAAGCGCGAGAGTTGCCGGAGGTCGTTGCCACGCGGTGCCCAGAGCCCGCTTCGTCCCTCTTCCACTGTCTTCAGCCCCTTTCGCCGTTTCTCGCTCGCTCCAGCTGCAACCAGCCGCCTCTTTTTCCTCCACCCGTCGCCTTTTTCACGAATTGATTAAACGTTTTCTTTATCCCGGGTTGCGTTTCAATTTCCCCACTTTCTAAACAGAAACGCGACTATTCGCCGCGCTCCAAGAAAGAAACCGAATAAACCCGGGAGAAATTAAATGCAAATCGAGCAAACGAAACTCTAACTTTGGTTTTCGCGATTGGAAAATCCCGTGTATATAGTTTCTCGAGTGTTGAGGTTATTCGATGTATAAACAGAGAAAACTCGTGGATAAATTGTAAGGCAGAAAATATGTTTAAATAGAAGTGTAATTATAAGTAAGAATACAATTTGAGCTGGTTCAGATCCGCACGCTACCAGTGTTACCCTATAACTGAAAACCCCGAAGCCAACGTCGCCTGTCTACTGTTTATGGTCTGTCTTCGTCGCAGTCTTTTGTCTACACGCTGTCGATGGCTTCGGTGCTTGAGAAAACTAAAAAGACCAGATGTAGAGTTTTCTTAGAAGTGGTAACCACTTCAACATCGAGAATTAGACGTTTGAAGGGTTGCTTTAAGGGTAATCGAATGGAAATTATAGGGTGTACGTGTATCGTATGTGATTTCTTCGAGTTTTCGTAGTATAAGAATGATATTCTTGGAATTTTAGCTACTTTTGAGGAATTTATCACATCGAAGACCGAAGATGTAAAGTCGCGAGAATAGATCATCGTCGTTTGAACCACTTTAAAGCATGCTGTGTTTCTTGGGAATTTCGTTTTCTGAATGCGAAGAATTATTCCAAATGCGAAACAACTTCTACATTAATCGATGTATTTACTCCTTTTAAGTTAATTCTTCTATAGCATAAAGCAGTTCTCCATTTAGTTTTTAGATCGATCGAATAGCAGCTGTAATTATCCTATGGTTGAGTTATCGGGCATTGTAATTTATAAAAACACCTAATCTCCGCTCGAAAGTCCTAAAATAATTTCTATATCATCTTCACAATTAGACAGAAAACAGGGCACAGAATAAAACCTTCAAGAAACGACGTTTATCGCGTACCTCGTATGATAAACAAAACGTATGCTCCTAATATATTAATTTCATTAAGACCTGCATTCAAATTTGCAACTTACGATCCACGCGAAATACCAAACTCTCTGCAATGTGTTCAAGTAACGTTCACGCGATATACTCGTACATTCTCGAGACTTTATACACAAGTACATCCTTCGTACAATTCACTAAGATCATAAATGATCAACAAATCAGAAATTTCACATACTACGATCTAATGTGACAGTTTGAAAATCAGCCAGCTAACATCGAGGCTCTAACACTTAGTATCATCGATCAACGATCACTGAATCGATTACTCGGTACTGGCATTTACGTATGGCGATGATCGAAGAAACGATGTCATCGACGTTGGTGCAAGGACCAAGACCGCGAGTTCACCGCGTCAAGTTCAAGCTGCGAACGACAAGGGGTTAGAGGAACGCTTGGCGAACGCTCGAAAGAACGCGAAACAATACGTTATCAAGTCGGGTGTGAGGCTTGGACGAGAGGGGGACGAGCTCGGAAGAAGAGGCTCGGGCGCCGTGGCAACGACCTCTGCCACTCTCTCGTCGCGACGCCCGCGCCAGCGGCTGACCAGCGGCCCGCACTTGCGCTGAATAGTGGCCAGGCCGTTGACACAAGCCGTGCTGGCTGCTGAAACGGCGACGAGAGAAAGAGAAAGAGGGAGAGAACAGCGTGCACCCGCCACTGAAAAAAAGTTCGTTCTCGGTTCGCCAAAGGAGACGACCGTGATTACTCAGGGACCGGCCATCGAGGTCAATCCTTTCTTACGCTGAACGAGGGCCGAAGATTCTGCACGAACGATTCATCGCGTACACGTGTTCGCTGATCGTGTTTGCTTCGCGAATAATCGAATGTCTCGTAATCGTGGAAACGAGAAGGAGGTTGTACGTTGGAGGTTGTCGAATGAAGATGCATCGTAGAGAGACGGATGTTGGATTTTTGCTGGACGAGTAATTTTATAACGATTAGAAAATAAGAGTGATTTTTCAAGTATAGGTGTTTTCAGGGCTGGACATTTTTTGGTGAATCGAGATTTTGTCGAACTTTGATAGAACAGAACGGGATATTATTTCACGATCGAATTATTTGATCATTTAATGACGATATTATATAGAATTTGTATTATATATGTCGAAGAAAGGTTGGAATTTTGGGGCGTTCGATGAACCTTTACTTACTTCACCATCGCGGATGTAGCTAATGTTTATCGGTACAAATGTGTACACTACAACAGGCTATGAGCAATAGCGGTGATAGGATGGTCGAGATGATGGTGACAACGAATTCAGGTTCGATAACGAATCCACGGTCCACGGGATGACGAGTACAAACGTAATACACGATTCGATAACTCAATCACAGCAATTCGTCTAACGACTAACTAACTAACTAACTGCTTAACTAACTCCCTGATCCAAATGAAACTGCCCTTATATATTCCTGTCCCCACTTCTCGGGTCAATCTTTGTTCTTAAGGAGGGCCATATAATCATTCCATACCTCTGTCAGGTACACGTCCCTCCCGTGACCGTGGCTACGTCTAGTGACCCGCTATGTCACTTCGAGCCCGAACCCATTGTCATAAAGTCAGATTGGAACATCAAAACTATTTCTTATTTTTATTACTTAAGTGTAGCTATAGTAAAAGTCTGGACTAGGGTATTGGGGGTTTTCACCACATTCCAGACGGGAAATCCCGCTGTACTTTCATCTCCGACATATAGTTATCTGTGTCTCTGTTGAATTATACAGCTGTTTCATTGTAAGTCTACTTTGCGAGCTGTAAGTCAGCTATAAGACAGAAAGAAGTTCGAAGGTGAGATTTTAGTTAGATTATCGATCTGATCCGATTTGTTGAAAGAGGTTTAAAACTCAGTCGTCAACCCGAAGGAAAATTTTCACTCGACGGTTTGTGCACGCCGATGGTTCGCAGGTGATCGAAAAACATCGACGGTGTCATACCGCAAACAACGGATGTGTAAAGACACCTGATATTCGTAATCACCTGTCGACGGCGTTATCGTCCGGCTGGTGTCGCAATTACTAAACTGAAGCTTGGTAACATCGATGCCATGCTCGTCAGTGTCTGATTTCCTGTTATTCTGACAGCCACCGTTTCACCAGACGATGTATGACACCGGCGATGATATCCAAAGCGAGCATAAGTCCATGAGTACACGATCCCATCGTTGTTGTTTAGTCGTATCGATCGAATGAATCGATTGCACGCGTTGTTATAGCGCCATGCGATGAACATCTAGTTGATCGACCAACAATACCAGAATGTGCCACGTGTTTCGTGCACGTATAGACCGTTAACTGTTCGTAGGCAACCTGAGTCATTGGTGTCGAGCAAAATCTCGCTCATAAATTTCTCTGAATCGAATTTTTATCTTTCTTGAAAAATCTTTCGAACGTTTAACTTAAAAACTGACTGTATATCGTAGCAAAGATATCGATAAATATCCCGGAATTTCATTGGATTTTTTGCAAGTTTAGAACAGTTAAAAAATTAAACGCGGATGTAAATGGTTCAGAAAATATGCTTAGCCATGAGTGATTGAATAAGGTAAACGATATTTATATGGCTTAATTCTAGACGTCATTGTCTAATGAAGGCAATTGATGTAGAAAGATGTCGTTTGAAGATTACTTCTTCAAGTTCTAAACAATTTAACTTAACGATTTCCGACATTTTTCGATCTGTACAGAAGCCGGCGAAGTTTGATGACAATGCTCGATAACTCGTTTCTAGTTGGTTGTCCTTGTATTTTTTATGCTAATTTGGAATAATTTAAAGGATTGATTGTATAATGTTCCAGTCAAGGATTTCAAAGAACGCGTGTATCGTATGCTTATGCTTGATAAGTTCAGCTAATTGTAAGTGCTTTTACATTATCATTGTAGAATGAGGAACAACCATGAATGATTCAAATATATACATATTACTGAAATCTGAGTTAAGCGAAGTGAGTGTCATTGAATAATTAAACGAGTATCAAATTGATTACTTTAGACATTGTTCTCTACTATTATCATTAGTGATCTGAGGCTACATAGGTTTCATTTTAACTTAAAAGCAGTAGCTCCCATTGTCTATTACCTAACAGTTACCTAACGACTATTACCTTATCTATAATCGATTATTTTTTATTGTCAGGTGTAATGATTACGCACGGTTATAAAACGTAACCATATCCGAATGATTGTAAATATATAATCACTGGTAATTACTAACTAACGTAATTATCCCAATCTGAACTTTATTACCATTCCATTATCCCATATCGTTATATATAAGTTTCAGAAGAGAATTACATGCTTACCTAACGACTATTATCAATTACTATTTATTACCATCGGTAATGGCTAGTTCGTACGACTACAAACGTGAAAATTACTGAAATTACTACCTAACCGTGACTATTCAAATGTAAACCCAAATATTATCTAAATCTTATTTCACATTTTCGTTGCGTACGATAAACATCAAAACATAAGTCATAGATATTTCTAAGTCAAAGTTTGAGAAATGCAAAAATCGTGATTACACTCGAACGACCAGAAGCACAATTGATAATTACCGAAACTTGCTAGGTAATCGTGATTATTTCAATCTAAATCGAAATATTACCATCTTACTCTACATTTTCGTTACATACGATAGACATTCAGACAAATCGTAAATATTCTCACGAAAACCATTTTATCACTTTGTTATACATTAAATTTTGGAAGATAAGATAAAAAAAATCGTCACTCATCGTTTCCAGAAACGTTGAGACCAGAAACAAGAATATCTCATTTTTATATTGTCATGAAAATGGCTGTTTCGATCTAAACGAACAAATACCATTAACATTACGATCGTATCACACCCCTTCGTTGTTCAGAAAATTTTACAAGACAGTTTCACCGTTTGCGTTACTAGCAGGAAGCTTCGAAACAAACCAAAAAAAAAAAAAAAAGAGAAGGAAGAAAGCAAAATATCATCCAACTTTTACATCGCCCACGAAAACGTACAGCGTTCATTAACCGCACTCGCCTGAAAATAACCTGAGGCCAAGAACTTCTCGTAATAATATCGTAAACTAGCGTAAACGAGAGTTTTAATCAGACACAGAGGAACTGTTAAACGGATGTATAACTGATGTCAATTTCATAACGGAATCTAAAAATTTCAAGGTCCACCCTATGGACCGACGAAACCAACAAAATATTCCTTTACTTCCGCGTGTCCGCACAAGCCGCACAAAGATGACGAACACGAGACTGCAGAAGAAGAACAGAAGCTTCGAGCGTTCCGAGTAACCTGGCCTGGGTTTTCCAATTTAGGATGAATTAACACTAAAATTACCCAAGGTTAAAGTGCTGTGGTTAAAGGTGTAATAAACAATTATGCAAATTGTGGCCTTTTCCTGGTCAAACAATGGAGACACGTAATTATAATTTATATCAATAAGAAGGTAGTTCCACTTGTCAGTAAATTGCGTAAATAAACAGAAAGCAAATACTTTTTCAAACTTGCTGGAAATTCACAGTCAACCAACAGTTTCTACCAATGAACTGTTGTACCTTGTTTCCTTTCCGATAAATATCACGTGAATATTAGAGCTTTTTAAAATGTTTCTCATCGCTACAGATTCCTCGATTAAACGCTGTATCAAATGAAAATTCAGCAAACGGTGATCGTGCGAGGATCGCGCGTGAACATTTTCGAGGAGAAGGAAACGAGAGCAGGACAAAGAAAAGGCGAGAATAAGCCAAAGGAAGTCACGTTGACAGGGCCCGGTTCAAGGCCAAGTCGTCCGGTCACAGTTTCACGTGGGAGCCACGCAATACGTGATTCGATTAATTATTTTTCAGGTTCGTCTGGTCGGGCATCGCGTCTCTTTCCGTCTTTTCTGACTTCCTCTTTCTTTTATCGTCTCCTATCTTTTTCTATCCGAGGCCACCACCACGTAATCGTCTTACAGCTCGAGCCTCGAACGCGGAACGCGGCAAAAATAACGTAATTTATATGCCGTGCGGATAAGACCGGCTTTGCAGTGTCCGAGCTGAAGCTGACCGGGTCGCCCATACGAAGTTCAAGGTCGCTGGATATCGGAGATACCGGGATTTTTACGAGCGGGAAACCTATCGTGATGGATGAGCATTAGTAGAGAGAAGAGCTTCGTTCGTAGATAATTTTCGTCGGATGGCCTTCGATGGCGCCTGGTCGGGCCGAGAATTTACAGTCGAACCTCCGAATTAATCTTAGAATATAAACGATATTCGATATTCTTCTAGAACAAACGTTCATAAAATTTATGATTTATGACTTCTCTCAGATTTTTATTTCTACGACACGATATTCAATATTTTATCTAGGTTAATAGAATAATACGTGCTATTCGATATTGCTCTAATTGTAGATGCTGAAATTTATGATTTTCTTCTCAGTTTTATTTTTATCCTGTAATTAACGCAATAGTTTGCAGTGGAATCTCCGTTATTCAAATTAATCCTGCAACACAAATTGATGTTCTAAGCTTACGAGTGTATTGTAACAAAGTAATCTATAAGACGGTAATAGAGCGAACTGAATTAAAGTTTACGATTTCTCTTCGGATATTTGTTTCCACGATACGATGTTGCATATTTCATATAGGCTAATATGGTAATTTTTCTACGTGTCGTATCTTGCAATTAGTATTTCTAATTGTTACAGCTATAACGCGATTACAATTTTTAAGAGGCGAGTTTCGAGTATCGTTTTCGTTTATTTCGAGCCACCTTTGAGGAAGTTTCATCTGATGTAAGGTATGAGACGAACACAGGCAATCAGATATTACTGGAATGGAAAGAACCGCGTTGTGTTTTCAAAACATCAGATATCAAAATACGCTACTACGCATATCAATGGTCGTAACGGCATAGATAATCGCGTAGCATCGCTGTTTAGCGACATAACGCCTTATCAGAAGCTAATTACAGCTGACGACACGTCGAGTTTGTCCCTGACTGATAGAAAGGTTGAAGGAATAAAACACGGAAGAACGAGAGATACAGTTACGACAATCAGATACAACGTGACTCGCAAATTCGTTTCGAGCCTGTTACTTTCAATTAATCGAAAATTACAATTAATCGCCATATCTATCCGTTTGAACGTTAGATCGATCTGATTATTTTAATTGCGCTAATTCTAGGATTACGTAATTCGTAAAATTCACGTTATACTTATTACGTCTATAATACTGCCACACCGTCTCTATATTTATATATAGAAATGCTATTCTATATTCTAAATTTTCGAAAAATCTGAGAATATTTTTGAGAACGAATTTTCACATTGTTTTTCAAGTAAAAATAAAAATTCATACGAAAGATACTCCATTCTTGAATATCTTGTGCAGGATTAATTATCCGCTTCTGATATACATACAATAATAGATTATGCATAAGATACGGTGATAAATAAAGAAAAACAGCAAGATATTATTAAATAAAAAATATCCGATAATAAAGCAACAACAAATAATAACACGGTTCCAATGAATAACAAAGAAAAATAATCGAATTAATCAAAATCCAATAAGTGACAAAGGCAAGTAATAAATATAGCAAAAAGAAGCACGTGATACGATGCAAGGACAAAGGAATTTTTGCTCGACCAAATTAAAACAGCGGCGGGAAACGAAACTCTGAGAATCGCGTGTCCGGGATGTTCGTTTTTATTGTGTTGGCAAATAGATGTTTGGACTAGAACGAGTTGTTGGCAGGAAGCTGAGCGTAATGGATTTACAGGTGATCGTTTTTTATCTCCCGAACGAGATAACCTATGGCTAGATGCTCGCGCCTTTACACCAGTGGGAACAGAACGCGATTACGAGCCAATTAAGAAATGAGATTTACGTGGGAAAAGCTTAGGCGAGCGATCGCGCCCTCATGAATATGCAGATGACCCGTAGAAATTAATCGGTCGAGTGCACATGACACCGCGTACTTCCAGTAGTAAAATTGCAACAAGTACGAGATTTTTACAATTTCCAGTGATCCCGTTATCTTGTCCTCTCAAACGTATATGTGCAAAGGTGATATATCTGTATGTGGTTCCATGAATAAATGTATCGTGTTATATAGAGTATAATACGTGACCATGATACAGTTATGGTTACGATTACGAAGATTAAAATTCTTGACAAAAGTGTTAGAAAGATATAGTGGAAGCAGTGGTAGTTTGATTTCTTTCCTTTTACTCGCATTCATTTCACTCAGGTCTCAGATAGAGATAAATGTTGATATTTTAAAAGAGGCTTCAGACGTTGATAAATCTGTGTGGTTTTTATAGTTCAGCAACATTATTAAATGGTTGTAGCAACTTGATGTGGAATATTACGTTATGTAATAATTTTGTTCAAATTGTACACAAGCAGGGTGGGAATTCTAACGAATCCAAAATGTTTTTTTACTATTTTTTTGTACTATTTGTATTTGCTATTTATAATGTTTATTGTATTTTATTATCGTTTTGTACTATTGAAAAACTTCGCTCAAAATCGTCATTCGGAATATTCTTCATAGTCAAGCGTCTTCAAACACGTTCAAACAATGAGCATTTCAAATCTCACTTATGTTTTAAATATATTCAAACAATAATTCGATCGAGAAATTGTTTCGCTTGATATTGTACACGAGAAATTTACGTGATCTGACAAATTTAATAAAACGTCATGCAATATCATTCTTCCGGTTGTAGTAAGTTTTCAGTTCGTGTATCTACTGTTACAATCTGTGAATCTTTCTAAACGCGATTCAGCGGCCATTCTCCGGAGAGACGTTATTAATAAACGTCATTACGACCGTGACGTAACGTGTTGGCCGCTGCAACAGGTTAGCACAGCCGAGTCCTTTACAGTTACTCGGCGCAGTTCGTTGCATCCTAACGGAACCGCCGCTGTTCCGGAAACGTCGCGAAGGATCCACATCCGATCGCCTCGATTGCGTCACTGTCCTCCGTTGCGCTACTCGATAAAATTTTATTCCACGTTTCTGATATTTCAATGTTACATTTCTAGCTTCATATTGGAAAACTATTTTATCTTTGATTTGCAGGTTCGTGATTGAAGAAACACGTTTCAAATTCATTTTTATATTAAAGCTCGATGATACGCGTCGTGTCACATTTCTATATAACGATATAATACTAATTTTAGTTTTTAATTTATTCAGTTTAATTTTTAATTTAATTTTTAATTTTTTTAATGAAACATACGTGCAATTAATTTACATCCAAAAACCGACCATCGACAATTACATCTTCCATAACGATGAAAACATGTAGCAAAAGAGCACGTTTTTCTTAACTGAATCGAATACATCGAAATAAAAGAAATTACAACACGTTGATGATATGTAACGTTAATTGGAGGAAATAAATGAATAATAAAATTAGTAGAAAATTCGATATAATTCCTAGAATTTGAAAAGTGGTCCGAAATTTTGGCTTCTGGTGTATAATAAATCATATTCAGTCCCAAAATGTTTGGATCACTGCGAACGTAGCATGGCTTCTATCGTGGTTTTTAAACAAAGTTTACGATTACGAGCGTAAAAATAGAGAGACTGACCGGTTGATTGCTGGCAAAGTAACGCAGAATCCTTTTTCGATGGTTGTCGGGAGAACGTTGATTCTACGAAGAAAATCGATAAAACCCGTCACCTCGGGACGAGCTGTGATCTCGAAGCAAACTGCGCCTGTTATCAGCGATACCCCTCGTGTTCTAGGAAGCGAAATCGCTATCACCGTCCTTGGACGGCAAAATGGTCGACGCACCGACACGTGCGTCGTAAAATCAACATTGCGACTGTAACCATTGTAACCGTTTTCGAATCTTAGCAAGGTGTATAACAAGGTTTACGATTTCCATGATTTAGTTTTGATGAATGTTCTTCGCCCAAAGAAGCTTTACTATTTCTACGACTATTTTATTTTACTGTGTTTATACGATCAAAATTTATCCTATATATCGTAATCTTCGTTTTCAGTTTCACAAGTCATAATTTCAGTTTATTTTTCTATTATTGTTTCCATTCGTCACGGTGATAGTTTTCCAAAAGCAGATGTAATTTCGACAACGCAAGAATGTTTCCTTTCAAAAAAATACTATCGCCTCTATTATTGTTATTTTATCGTCTTTATTAACTTAAAGATTATTTTGTAAATTACTAATCGTTGTTCTAGTAAACTTAGTAAATTCCGTTCATTCTCTTTGAAACGTAACAACCTTTACGGTTGCAATTTGCCTGCGAGCAAAAACAATCAGTTGGAATATTACAAACCACTTACAAACATATAACACGAAATCTTTATATCGCAATTTAGTTCGATTATTCATCACGCACATATGTCAATTACTAGAAAACTTTTGCCAAAGTATGGCATTATATTCTCGAGTAATACTTGTACGCAAAATTAATTTCGCGATGACTGTTTCTACATCTGTAATTAAGAATAAAAGTTCTTAAAGAATAAACAAAAAGTAAGAAATAGAAATTTGATATTAAAAGATGTCCTTCCTTTGGGGTGATTAAACGTTCGAAACTCTAAAACCATAATTCCTCGGTAAATACAAAGAAAAAGAAGAGAGGACACTCGAAGTGAAAAAGGAAAGACATGCACAGACTGTGGAGCAACACGAGCCGCGAAATAAGCGAATGGACGGGAAAATGGATTCTGGCGTTAAGTGGAAACGGCCGGGAATGCAGAGACGGAAAAAAGAATGGAACGCGCTAGCAAAGTGCAGGAACGGTGGGTATCGTCGAAGCAGCACACCACCTTCGACCTCGTAATTGCTTCCTGCTACAAAATCTTGGCTTTGAATCAAACCTTTCGAAAATGTGAGGAATGCAACGAGAAAATACAAGATATCATCCGTGCGAGTTTACGACAAGAGCAATAATCCTTTTGATTGGATCTTCAAGGATAAGTAAAATATCTGGTTGTCTATTCAATTTATTAATTAAACAGATTCAACATCGTCTCAATTTTGCAAAACTTGTACATAATATGCTTGGAAAAATGTTCTTATCTATGTACACGTTACAGGCTATCTCATTCCTCAGCCTGTAAATTACCTGATTCTCAAAACTTCCAAACAATATCAAATAATTATCACAGGCCTGATTGTCCAATTTATATCTTCATCTCCTCCATGTGATTTTCCTTTCCATCTGAAATTCTTACCAATGCAAAATATTCAAGTTTCTTCTATTTTCTTCCCTAAACGCAGAGGGGAAGTTACAAAATTAATCGTTCGATTAAATAATATTTAACAAAATTCCCATTTGAAATTTGTATCCCATTCAACTTACAGCAAATATTTCCAAGACTGCATAGTAGCTACCAAACCATATCATCGTCCATAATAATACGGTCCTTGTGTTACATCGAATGTCTGGACACTTAATCTGTCGCGATAATCCCCAATGGGAATTTGGTAGGTGGCCTTGGTAGAACGCGAGGGAGCTTCGCGTCGTGTATTCTTATCTTCTGTCGTTTCGATCCGCGACACGTTTCGATCCGTGATCGATCTAATCGCACGTGGTCGATGTTCGCGCGACACGAGGAGGTCGATCTACACGCGCCGAATTTTCAATCTTGGGCGTTCGTCATCGCCTTTTTAGCGCCGACCCGACGAAAAGGACGTTCCACGTTCGCTTCCACGGGCCTGCGTTTACGATCGTGACTACGACGATACAAGGGAAGGAGGCACAGAGAAAGAGAGAGAGAGAGAGAGAGAGAGAGCCGCGAAGGGGCAGGAGACGAGGTGACGCGACCTTGCGCGATTCCAACGATTCGACTAATAATAATACCAAATCGTTTCGCAAATGCCGCAACACGCGCCACGGAGTTCCATCGTTTTCTTCGCATTTTGCTCCTCCTTCCGCTTCTCTTCCGCGTGGCTTCTTTTATACGTCTGCCTTCTCGCGGTCTTGTCTGCTGTAATATATTTCGTGGATTTTTGCAATCGCTTGAAATTTTATTAACACGTTGACTGACAATTTCAAGTATTTCATCCTGCAAGTACTCTTATCGTTAATAGCTGATAAAATGAAATTTCTCCTATAGTTTAAAGAAGTTCGATCTGAAACGAATGAAATTAAGGACGATCGATAAATAAAATTATATTGTACTGTAGCACCGCTATACAGTCTATCCCCATTGTTCGTCGAATATATTTATACAAACTTTGTCAACAATGGACGTGGACGATGATCACGAAACCGGCACTGGATTTCCATTTACGGACGAGATACGAGAGAACCTCATGGTCGTTGGTTGAAAAATCGTAAACAAAAGTCGGTGGACTCCCATATGCCGATAAAAATCGCCAGAAACCACGGTCACATGATAATAGAGGCTTATTACGCAGCACCAGAAGCTTGTGACTAAGGCGATAAGCTAGAGAGTATTTTTAGGACAGATAGATGAGACGTTTATACGATACACATCGTTCCGACTCACCAAGTGGGCAAAGAAAGAGCAACCGCAGTCAGTGTTAGAGACAAAATGGACGGAGCTATGCCTTTGTTCACGTTTCTATTGGATCTTTTCAATGAATTATGTAGTATATATATTATTGAATCACTCTGTAAGATATCTTTGCAAAAGTAGGCTGTTGTAAAGCAAGTGCAATTCCTAGCTGTAAAACTGAATAAAACATACTACATAGTATATATACATAGTAATGAATTATTCTAATGAAAAATAAAGAACGTGACAGGAGATTATTCCGCAAGTCGGTAGCGTAGAATAAAATCTGTTCGTTCGAAGCATCTTCCTCTTCGACGAAGAAGACATAAATTGAGAGTTTACTTTACGATGTAGCTTTTTAAATAGGAGATGCATCGATAAGAGAACGAATAAAAGATCGAAAAATTCGTATGTTCGTAACATCGTATGAACGTAACAAACGATGAAAAGCTATTGAAAGCCAGAGGACGCTCGCTTGCTAGACGATAATTGGTGGCCGTTTAGGGCTCGTACTCGTGGAAGGCCTTGGCGTGCCCGAGTGGATTACGTGGCTGACTTCCGGCGTTTTTTCGTGGGTCAATCCTCGCGAGATCACTCCATAGGGTCACCTCCAGGTTTGACCGATGGAACGAATGCAGAACGATGACTCACCTGGCAGACGACGATGGGCTATTAGCAGTCGACGATTAAAAAGGCTTCGAGGATGTCCAGTCCGCGGAATTCGCCTGTTTCCAACCGAAACGATTTCTTTTTCTCTTCTTTTTTAACGTTCGCTCGATTTACGAAAAGGAGAAAAGACGCTGTTACGACATACGATATTTCTTTCTTTCTATGCTCTCCAATTTTTTACATCTTATTCGTTTCCTCTCTCGTTTCTATGGTTTCCTCTTTTTGTCAAGGCTTCCGAATGTCTCGAGTTTACGGAATATTTGGTTTAATGTTGAACGTTTAACTCGAAGGTTACGCGGTTGTCGGTGTCATCAATAATCCAGAAACCGATAAATATGCTTATGACAAGGAACTCACGGAAGGAGTGATATAAACGATAAAGTTCAGTTTGAGAAAATTCTGACTGAAGTTTAACTTCGATAAAGAAAATCTGCGTAACGATTTCACGTGAAACGTTTAAATACAGTATCATATAATAAAGCTCGTTAAATAAATATGGATAATACGAATTTTACTGTAAACTTCCTTCCTTTCTTTCTTGGAAAGAATGCACGTGTATTACTTTTTCGTTGAATTTCTCTATTAATAATTTCATTGAAAACCGCGCCGTTGTTATCGATAAATAATCGTTAGTAAGTTTTTCCACAGAATCATTCCGCGATTCGATATCTCATAAAAATAAAACAACTCTTACAGAATCTTTTTCTTTCCCTTCCCCTTGCAAAGATTGTTACTTACTGGAAGACTCTTATTAATTTTCCACACGTCGACTACGCGATATCGAGAAGCACCAAATCTCTCAAGTACTTAAGGCTTTTTATTTCTCCAATTCATAAGAAAGGAAGATCTCGAAGATAACGTTCGTGAAAGATAATGTCAATACTTTACACTCGTTTTATGTTCGTTTGGTATCCCTTTCGATCTGAGCGTCACTTGATAACGGAGATTCTCGCCATTTCGATTGCATAATCTACGTGGCATTATTTTTTGCTGGATACGCGCAATATTGTCTGCAACGTAATAGCCAATAAATACGTTGACGTCAGGAAAGTGTTGCGTATTTTGCGTCGCGTGGTGATCCTCGCCGATATACCATCGATATATCGTATAGTAATCTGTCGCGATATTTCCTGTCTACGTGTATATAGATCACAAGGTGAGGCTGAAGTTTGGACCGTCATATTAATTCCAAGATCGAAATGATGCAATGGCATGCAATTCAGCGCGTATTCTTTCAACGTGAGATAGTCGAATAGACTGTGTACGGGATGTTACATGTAAAATATCCACGAAATTTAATCGTTTCGTTAGCGTAACGATTTGATAAACAGATGCAGAGAATTGGGACTCTGTAAAGTGTTTTAGCATAAGACGAATAAGAAGGATGGCATTGCGTCAGAAATAATTAAGAGTATTACGACTGTTGCGAGTGTTCGTTCTTTTGGAAGAAAATATATGTAATACCTGTCGATCGATATCATCTTGAACATTTATGGCATAAATAATATAGTTTACGATATAGTCAGAATTAAGTCGTGAAAGTACGATACTAAGAAGAACGTTTTCATGAGAAAATAGAAATTCTACAGCAATGGGATCAATGAATAACGACGAATCGAGGATCAATTAACCTTGGTTTTAAATTGATTAAGAAGTCGATTGAAATTAATTAAACAAGCTTTTAGTTGAAAAGTTTCAGGAAAATTTTTTAATAAAAAGATCTAATAATTGTAATATGCCAAATGTTAATTTGCTGACTGTTAAGTTAGTTAATAAATAGAATTTAACATCGACTTAAATTCCATTTAAGAGTCTCTTAATCGAAGAAGCTGGTAGGATAATAGCTAGAGCCAATAGTTATAAAAAACGATCTACGATACAAACTGGTTATCCAATGTAAGTATTAATTAGTAAGGCATACAATCGCGTCAAACGAATGCAAGAAAATCAGAGGAAACCGTGTTATTACCAACGATTACTCCATCACTTAGAGCTTCTTGCCGGTTATGTCAATTCTGGGCAGTTTTTGTCGAACACGTTCGTCAAACGAGATGAATATGAAATTCGAAACAAGGACAATCACGAGAAGTAGCTGCTCTTTATATCAAAGAGTATCAATTTTACATATTTTAAACATACATGTACACACTATATATCCATATATTTTACAGGAAAATCGACGTAATTTACTTGTTTCGCGATTTTAAATTTTACCATTGTTTCGTTTATCGTTTATCGTATAAAAAAGAAAGCTGTGCGCATGAAATAAAATTTGTATTTCTATTATGTGAATAGAATAAATGTATATTACAAACCAATTACTTTCAAAACATTAATAAGAGTTAGCGTGTATCGAAATACTTGTAAAAGTAGTTCGATGCGATATTTTGTAATATAAACCTCCTACGTAATGATTTCGTCATTATACAATTTGTTAAGAAAAATGGTGTGTAACATACGCAATGGCGAGCCATGTTATTCGACAAACAACCAAACAACCGATGTGCTCCCTTTAATTTTCCTTCGAATATTGAATACTTAAACATCCGGAGCGTTGATTGCAAAATGGATGGAAAACAACCTCGAAGTCGTTCGTAGAATCAGTCCTTGATTCAATAACCTCTGTTTTTTCTCTGCTTCTCTTTGGCGTCCGAGGGAAACGAAATTCGATTAAATGCATAACGAAACACCAGCCGATGTGATTACATTGAAAACAAAAGCAGACGAAAACAACGTGGAAATAATTTGTGGTATATCGAAATAATATTAATCTCGATTCAACAGGTTTCATCATCTTCTTCATTTTTTCTTTTTTTTTTTTTTTTTTTTGCCAATTTTACATGAAAGGAAGCAAAGAGATTAGAATTATTTAAATGCGATAAGGTTTAACGTTTTGAAATTGAGCCTACAATTTTGTATAAAATAATCGAATTTGTTGTATATCGTAAGACACTATTAGTCTTTATACAATAAATGAAAATTTAGGAAAGCGGAAATAATAAGAAAAAGTAGAAGATGATTCAAATAAATAAATGACTCAGAGAGTTTCAGACTTGAATGAAAGAAAAATATCGTAGAAATGGAAAAATGAAAGACATAACTCTACTGGAACAATAAAAATAATAAAATAACGTACTCTGTACATGTACGTACTCTAAAATTATTGACAAGGTGAAAGCGAATATTAATAAATAATTCTCGTATCGCATTTTTTATGAGAAAATAATAATCTCCGAGATTAGCCTTTTTTTCGTTCTTCGATATCTCTTTTTTCTTTTTATTTTTACCGATAGTGGGATAATAGATACAATTAACCAAAAAACAACATTTGACGAACGTGTTTTCCTTCATTTATGTTTGCGTCATGGTTTCATGTTATTCCAATATTTTTCTTGTTATCAATAAAATGACAAAATTGGCTAATACATGGACAATTTCCAATTGTTTGAGCGACCAAACGCCACCTAAAAGAAAGCCAATTTCGCTATTCTTTCTTCGCATTTCTATCTTGCTTTTTGATCTTAGCCAAATATTCACGCAGCTTTAGAAATCGTGAACAATTTTCTTGAAAACTGCACGTTCAATCTAACCCTCGAATAAGTAAAAAAAATATATATATATATACAAAAATTTCTTCTCTAAATCGAATCTAATACCGCAAAGTAAAAAGAAAGAATGATAAATCCCTCGAACAATATGTCTTCTTCTATCCACAGTACACAAGGTCGTGGTTTCCGATCTACAAAATGATCTTTGTCGGAAATATAACGATTTATCGGCAGAATAACAATTTATGAAACCGAAGGGGCCGAGGAGTGGAACGCTCGTATGGCCATG
The DNA here is from genome assembly GCF_040668555.2 of Bombus flavifrons. Classification (NCBI taxonomy): domain Eukaryota; kingdom Metazoa; phylum Arthropoda; class Insecta; order Hymenoptera; family Apidae; genus Bombus; species Bombus flavifrons. The sequence goes on along the minus strand of NC_138444.1, from coordinate 10,456,428 downwards.
TCGAAAGAAACAAACGGTCGAGCGTATCATTATTCACGAATGTAAAAGGAAGGCTGACGCACGCGAAGCGGGAGTCGCGCTAATCGCTGGTAGCCCGACGCGACCGCAGCCTCGACGTCGTCCGATAACGAGGAAAGATTATGCCCAAGGACAAGGCCACGCCGACTCCGCGCTACGAACGCGCGGACGTTCGCTACGAGGAGACATTGCAACGAATCCGCGAGGAACACCGCCAGATATGCGCTTTGCAATTGTACGTCTGCTGTAACAGACACACAGTGGCTGCGGAAAATATTTCTACACCATTGTATAGAAATACAATGTATAATAACATACCATTCGTATACTAATTAAAGGAAGTTTCAAATTGACACACTATAAATTTTAGTAATATTTTTATAAAATTTAGTAATATTTTAGTAATATTTTTCTACTAAAAAATTATTTAGTGGGTGATTTTCATATCGGTACCAAGTCATATATTCCTTGATAAACGTATCATATTTATTGATTATTCTTATTAAATACAGATCGATTTTGTAAAATTCTGCGGTCTTTTTATACTTTTCAGTTTACAAACCTTCTTTTCTTCGCCGTTGCAATTAGGTTCGGGTATATTAAATTTCGTATCATTCGAGCGATTTAAAGGACAAAGTGATTGTAAAATTCCAGTTTTTGAAATTTTCGAAAATTTGATTACCAAAGCGCTTGATCGGTGGTTATCTTGAAAAAATAAAATTTTTTGTTTTGTCGAGTTAACCGATTCGGCAAATGAGCGACTCGTATGTAAATTTTAACATTTAAACGATTATTGAGATAACGAGATAACATCAACAATACGATCACCGTGATTCTAACACGCGTACCTACTGTCCTTGCCACGCTACCAGGCCGGCTGTCAACAAGAACAAAGTGTTAGCTGCTCCGGAGAGTCCGCCTGCTTTATCGTTCATCTCGCCATACGTCGATATCTAACGATTCTACATGGAAGATCGACGAATTGATAGATTCATTCCTTTTAGCGTTATGAGTCTTTACGACCTCGATTGGTATCGAAAAACTGCTCTGTTTAATTGGCGATTAGCGTAGTTTGAGTAGGTTTGTTGTATTGTTTCATGCTATTGATCGAGAGATCACTGAGACTCGATGATTTTAACAAGTGTCGAAAGTTTTCTGTAATTGGTGGTTTGAGTAGGTTTGTTCTGTTATTTGAAGATGTTGATCAAGAGACCATCGATGTCTTAACTTAAATTATGTAGTGTAGCGTCTATAGACGCTGTATATTAAGTTTGCACACGTGCGGAACAACATCCTGTCGATTATCTAATCCTATCCGCGATTGGCCAAGTTCAAATATGCTTGACAAGTTTTCAAACTCGATTTTCTCGAAAACGAAGCGTCGTATGAGAAAGTTTTCTTCAGTATCTTCTTATCTTTTAGCGGAGTAACATAGCGTCAAAATAATAGAATAATTCATCCGCATAACGTTTTCAAATTTTCTACAAACAATGGGCGCGCTTGCGTATGCTTCGTAAAAGCCTGGCTTGTCCTCTTCCGAGCTTATTTTACGCGAAAATAAATTGTTATTCAAACGCGTACAATCCGCAGAACGGAACGGGTGGTTGGCTGTTCGTCCCTTTCGCGGCCGAAACGCGGTCGAAACGCGGCGTAACGCGGTCACCGGTTACAAAAGCGTCCGTTCTGCTTGTTTTCACGTCCTTTATATTTGGGAAATACGGAAACGTAACAGACGTCCGTTTCCTTCTGCTTCCACGTCTCGTCCCGTTACGTCACGACACGCTCTCAGTTTCCGCCAATTTGCGTCATATGTACGTGTAATATAAACCATGATGCACACATACATAAGTACAACGACTACGAAAAGTATCTGCGCGCTGTTGTATCTATCGTAGCATTTACATACTAATCAATCAGATCCAAGTATATTAAATTCCGTACGAGTCGGTAGTGCTTTCGAGTGACCAGGAAAAATTTGATACGCTCCATGGGAATGAAAGGTATAGGATCTGACAGAAAAATATTTGATTGAAAAATAACGGTACATGCGAATATTTCCTGTAGCCACTGCATAGAGTGGCTACGTACGATACAACATAGAAGAATATCGCTTCGTATCAAGTAAATTAATTTGACGATCGAATCGATCGTTTGTACCGATGGACAGTTCGTGACACGCGTTTCGTCGACGATATCGTAAGTGGAATGGGCCATCCATGGTCAGACATGGTTTCGATATCGATACGTTGATGAATAATCGCGATGAGATAGTGTTGAATGTGGAAACGATGTTGGAACATTCGAACCACTTTTTACTTTAAATATTACATAAATATCAAACAGATGACAAAATGTGATGTTAATAAGTAACATCGTATACTGTACTTCTATATATATGAAAAATTGCTACATACGAAGTTTTATTTTAGAAAATGTTATTTTATATGCGGTAACCTAATTCGGTAGCTTTGTCTCATGTGTAACATTTCATATGCAACGATCTAATTTGGTAGTTCTGAGTAATAGATATCTTTAGAACCAATCTTTTTGGACATTGATGAAATTAAAATAAAAGGGAATTACTAAACTTAGTAGAGATAAATTATTATTAAATATTACTAAATACATACAATATAGAGATAGATAAACATAGAGGTAACTAATAATAAAACTTACTAGAGTTTATATTACTCGAACTTATTATTATTATTTATCTTGTCATTAGTATTTATTATTTATTTTTATCGTTTACCATCGACGTCTTTGTTGTATTAATATGCAACCTACATAGGATATATTATTACAAGGTTTTGTTCGAACATACTTGGCAAAGTATTGCAGATGATTTAGATTTGGTACATCGGATACGATATACGTGATCTTAAAAATGATTCAAAAGGACGGAGAATTAACATCGACGACAACAAAGGCAAGTTATTTCGTCAATGTAAGCAAATCGTCGACAGAATACGATACGAATGACGACGCGAATGATTTACAACAAAGCAAACAAGGGATAGCGAGCTTTCCGAGCTTTTGAAACGCTTCCAATCCTATGTTTCTGTTTACGATAAAATATCAGATTCTTTTCGAAAATGGGACCTTGAAAAATCTTTCTCACGATATATTTCATTTTGAACCACTATCTTTTTCCTTCAATTCCTTTCAGATGTTTGCAAAAGTCCGCCGATATGAAGATCGACAATCGTTGAAAAATTGAAAGAGAAAGAAGATTGGTTCGAAGAACGCTACCTATAGAAATTCGTATCAGTTGGTACATCTCGACTATCCAGTTGAAATCTCTAAAACAATTCCGCCAAGTTCGAAAGATCCCCTGTAACTAAGAAAGAAAATACTGGAAAAAGAGCGAAAGTGAATGAGAAGCGTGGATTTGAAATTTATCGGCTATCACGCAACGCTTGCTCTCACGTGACAAGGTGATCGACGTCAAAGATGGTTCAAGGATCGTCGACGAGGGCGATGAATTTCAAAGGTGCCTGAAAGAATATAAAATATCGACGCGGAAGACGAAGATTTCAAAGAAGTTGCTTCGCGAATATTCTATCTTGTTCTCGAAAACGTCGGCCACGTAGTGCGCCACTGTTTCTTTGTAGTTCGAGGAAACGTGAGTCAAAAGAACGACGCGTGGACATCGAAGTCCACCATTCGCATCTTCCTGGAAAGACATTAGACGCGATCTATTCTATCAAACGTTGGCCTTGGCGTAACACGACCCCTTCCACGAACAGATATATCGTTTCATCGTGGAATTCGAAGGAGTTCTGGCTGTGGTCTAACCTCGTCATTGATTTATCGTCGCTTCGAGGTGTTGTCGTGCAATTTCGAAGGAATTTCGTTGTTGACATTTCGAATTAATTTCGGCCATGTTCGATGGACATCGAAGCTCAGAATTCGCGTTACTATCTTAACCCTCGACTGGTATCGTTGAAACAAGATAGATCGTTGCAATAATTTCAATCGCCACGTATAATCTTCAAGCGTACAATTTTATTTATTTCCCTGTGTCTTTATCAAATCAAATTTTAGAATATCGAGTATTAAATAAAATTAAACGCATCGAAACCGAGTATCCTAAACCAACGGTGTCAGTAGACGACCGAACTGCGAAATTGGTAGAAATTTGTCGACTTGTTGGCAAAATTGACTGTATTAATAATACTCTCGAGTAGTAAGATAATTATCCTTCCGAAAACTGGATTATTTTTCAACGCGTGAAGACATTTTGTTTCCTATTAATTATAAATAACGCATTTATATAGAATTAATGCGTTTATATAGAAACCAGAAAGTATGAAAGTTTGAGACTAGTTCCACCGAAAATAAATATATTTATGATTCAATTAATTAGTAATTTATTAAGGTACAACGTACCTTATACGTAAGAGAATTATAAAAAAATTGATTGAATTTTCTTCTCCATTGGAAATTATGTCCGCTTTATTCGATTTATTATTACGTAGTTTCAAGTTGAAATATTGATTTTATTCAACGAATCAATTTCACGCGACCAGGTATGTCTTCGGATCGAAAAACCTTCGGCTGTATAAGAAGTAGCGATAAGTACTATATATACAAAGAGCGGCGTGTTTCTACCGATCCTCTGTTTACTGCGCCATTTAAACACACCGAACGTTATATCCAGATCTCTGATAAGCACACGTTGCCGTGTTATCGCGATAAACGCCGGAGTTCAAGTACGGATCCGGCTGGTCGTACGATCATAACCTCGAACAACGCCATCGTTTACACGCGTGTGCTTCCCTCGCGAGTAGGTACATACATATCTGAATGAACTAGAGGAAACGAAAGGAACAGAGAGGAAAGAAGAAAATTGAAGGACAAAGTGGAATTGTGGAACTGCTAGCTCGAATATCTCTGTTATTTCGTGTAATGAGCGAAAATGTTACTTATAATCGTTGCATGGTCGCAAGAAAAACGTAACATGGCAGTAACAGTTTCTCTAAGTCTAAAGGTTAATTTTTTTTTTTTTTTATTCTTTTAACCGTTAACTAAGTTTAATTTATGCGTATAATTGGATTAATATCACTCGAGAAACTGTACGAATTACAAGTTAAATTTGTTTATTGATCAGCAACGATAGAAGGTTTAGTAACGAGACAAATGAAATTCTACGAGGAAGTTTTATTATTTATACGATTTAAAATATTTTATACAAATTATAATTAATTGATTTCTCCATCCAGCTGGCATCCAATCATCCACAGTCCAACGATACGAGTAGAAAATTACCGATCTTTATCCTTCCAAGTGTAATATACAAATCAAAATGAAATACGTATTACCTTCGTCCCTTAAAATACAGAATATGCGAGTTAAACTCGAGTACCCTGAAATCAAGTACCCTAACACAAATACGCGTATCACTTGCGAGCAAACGACACTGTTTAACGATCGATTTGAACGTCGAATTTATTACGATAAATTATCAGAAAAACTATGGCTCTGAGTAATCGTGTAAAATAAATAAGAAGGACAAAAGGTGTTCGAACGATCTCGATCGTTCTAAACGATTCTACATTGGCGCTACCTGTCGAAAATACTAATCTCTTCTCGATATCTGTGTCTGATTATCTACGGCCACTGATACGTCTGTTCCTAAATCCGCACGGCCAGCCGTTCCAGCAGGATTCTTTGTACTCGCGAAGGCCACCGAGGCCATGGAATTTTATTTTTTACCGTGGCCAGCCGGAATATTATGTCAGCATTATGTATAGACGCGATACCGCGGACGATGCTTCGATCTTTTCGGGCAGAAGTCAAACTGAAGGCCAGCCACGCACGAGAAACGCCTCGTAGCGAACCCGAACGAACCGTTCGACGTCCTTGCGACAGTTTTAGTCTACGTTTTAGCGAGTTTTATAGTCGCGTCGGCGTGCAAGTCTCACCTACAACATATGAAAGTTGATTTACATTAACCGTTCAGAGACAAAACGGGTACTGCACTCGTTTTGTCTGAATGAAGACACATGGTGTTCATACTATCGGTTTGTGTCTGATACGCTAAGATAGAAAAATAATGTTTATTCGTATTACGGAATGGCTCTCGTTTCACGTCTTCTCGTACATTTTTTTTAAAGATTCTGTATCGTTATGAAAAGAAGATGATAATAAAAATTCAATTTAGTCGGTGTATCATCGGTATATAATATGTAATTTATCATTTATGAAAAATTTAAATGTGCAAAAATGCACGCAATATAATAAAAGTATGTAAAATATCCAAAATATAGTACCTCTTATAATATTTATTAAATAAGACAATTGTCTATCTAGGTTCCATTTATTTTTTAACTACTATTTGGACAAATATGAATTTGTATAAATATCTGTAATTCAATTATTACAAATAATCTGTAAATCGATCTTAAAAGAATTCCGAGTGAGATGTCGCCTATTTTGAAAATTCAACATGTTTAAACGTCGCAACAGCAAATTTGCCCAAGTGGTAGATACATCTTACGTCACTATTTTCAATAAAATCGCGTACTATGAAAATGATCGTACACGTATTTGCACGAGACTAAGGCAGAAGGTTTTCATACATCAGAATCGAATGTCTAATGTCTATGCAGAATGCACGTTTGGTTTCTCTGCGAGAAATTCAAGGCTATATCATTTTTCTAACTGGGGCAAGTGGTGTTTTTAGGAAATCGTGTTTGTATATATTGTTGTTGATTTATTTGGCCGTGTAATTCGGAGATGAATCTTTATGAGAGTGGGAATTGGAACGTGAAGCTCGTTAATGGGAGAATATCGGCTGGTATTGGATAGCCAGCCTTCTGGCATCAGGTTGATAAGTTTACATCACGAGTCGTTCGAAGCATCTAACGAATAAGTTAAAAAGCAATTATAAAAAATAAAAATAAAAATTGTTTCTCTTAACTGCAAGAAATTAGTGGAAACTAATAAATTAATGGAAACATCATCATCTACTTCCTTTACATTGGTCCATTTTCTCCTTAAAAGTACACGAATACATAAAAATACGTAGTCGATAACGTTCTCGAAAGAAGTATTACCGCTTATAGATATTTTGTCAGTATTTTGATAGAAATTGTATCACAAAATATTATCGAGACATAAACAGTTAAAGGTTAAAAAGCGGAAGCTCGACCTCCTAGAGAAACCGAAGAATCCACGAGCGAGAGCTATAGAAACTTAACGATCGGTGCCAATAAGAAACGAAACGTCTGTACGATAACCATGCGAAAATCAGCAATCAAAGCGTCCACGAGTTGAAATAGCGGCGAAGCTCAAGGCCAGGAAGTCCGCAGATAAAGTTTCCGCGAAGCGGTCGAACAATCAAATCGATCGTGACGTTACTCGAGGTTAAGATCTGTCGACGCTCTGGATCCGTACTTGAACTCGTCCCCGCTGAATCATGCTGATATCGCGCTCGATAACGAAATCACACACGCGCGTACAACACACGTTGCTACCATATACATTATCGTTCAAAAATATTTGAATATCTGCTTATTTCTAACAAGACGTGTAGTAGTTCTGTCGCGATTCTCGAATTTTTATGTTTCAATCTAATTTTAGCAATCAGCAAGGATTTCTAGCGGTTTAGAGGAAGAGACGTTTAACATTGAAAGGAGAAATCATGCGTACGAATAATAAACTTTGTATATTTCGTTCGAGCTTGAGATATTTTTTAACGTGAAAAAAGAAAGATATAATTGGATCGAAAATGAGTGGGGAAAATCGGCAGGATTAATCGACGATCGACGATTTTGTTCCCTAGGATCGTCATTGGTACGTATCAGGATATTTCGACGGGATTAAACTGATTTTGAGAAGCATTGCGCATTAACGAAATTAATGTTTGTAATTGATAAAACTGATCGAATTATTTCGTCGTTTGCAGATAAACTCCCCGCGTCTCGATTCCGCAATTTCTCAATTAAATTTCAGTCGCATTAATACACGAATTACGATCGTGATTTCGTAATAAAGCAAGAAATGCTAATTCATCGTTAATTTGTAACACTTTAATGAAATTCGAATACCGTTGCTAGAAATTGTGTAAACTGTACAGAGCTTACGAACGATAGTGTACGTGTACGTAAAGACACTCGGCCAGATAACCTTCCACGCTGGCCGCCAAAGAATCCGTTTAGAGGCGTGCGGTCGCGGTAATCCGCGGCCAGAAAACGCGAGACCAATCGATCATTCCAGAGGGGACAAGGGCAGAAACGTTTTATGTAATCACCGGACACGTCAGAGATCGTACGTGAAAACGTTAAAGCGAGCGTGGCGCAGCTCGATTAGCGATGCGAGCCGGCCGTTCTGAAACCTCGGTGTTGTCGCGTTTGCTACATGTTGTTATTGGAACGGGCAACTATTTTATTTTTATCTTGTATTTATTTTACTTTCTATATTTTATTTTATTTTAAGGAGAAGTTAGGAAACTTTGGGCGTAATTTATACAGAGATATTATGCAAATTAGGATTAATTAAATAATTAAATAACCGATGATTCAAAGAGACTGAAATTCTTCAAAGTATTATTTCATCGCGGTCTAAGCATAACTTTCTCATATTTAATTGCGATTAACTCGTGGCCGGTGAAAGAGGAAAATATTTCAAAGAATACACTTCCTCAAAAATAAACAACAAGAAGAGCGTCTTGTATATAGAATGTTATTTGTGAAATCGACTGTACACCAACTGTCGCCTCGCTATGTCATAAAATCGACGAAACTCCACGTACTATCCATTTTTCACCTTCGTTCACGATTTGGCCAATAAATCGTCGAAACTGATAAGAAACACCTACTTAACGTGTCTTCTTGTCTTTCTTTTCTCAAAACCATAACTTGTGCCGTTTCGCCGTCTCGAATACATCTTTGATCCACGAGGATACGTGGAAGATGACGCAATCAGTGTCTCATAGCAAAGACTCGAGTCAGTGAAAAGTGCATTGTTATCGGCCGCTCCAGCAGCTCCTGTAAGCAAAGATTATCTCTGTATGAACGTAGGCGCTGGTAATAGCGCGGCAAGGGGCCACCACGAAACTTGTCGATCCGTACAAATTTCAAGGCCGATGCGAGACGTCGCGCGGGTACACGTGCGTCGTCTCTCAAGGCCGTGACAATAGTATGATCTTCGTCGTGTTCCTTGCCCGGGTCCTTGAGCGGTATAGGTGCGAGAAACGCGACTTTTGCGCGCTGATACGGTCTATCGACGTTGTCAGGAAGTTGCATTCAGTTTACTGGAGAAAGGAAGAAGTGTAAAAGCACTGATGCGTGGAAAATGGGGCAATCTCCATGTGGAGATCATTTTCCAACACATTTTACATTACACGTTGCCGAACAAAATTATTTCTATGAGACAACTTTTAAGAAATGAATAAGTAGATAAGTCACGATAAGTTGAAAGGGAGAGTATTCTGATTTGATTTCATTGAATTTTATATTTCAATGAATTTAATCGCTGGAAATGGTTAGGAATATTGTTTGAAAATTGGAATTATTGTATGTCTGTTGTTATTGTATGTTTTCGGAAAGACTGACGAGGAAATTATTGGAATTATTAAAAATCGGTAATTGATTCTATTAAAATGATAAAATGATAAAGAAAATTCCATTAAAATGATCCTGTTGTATCGAGCAATGTATCAGAGGCGAACATGTTTTGTGCGCGTGATAAATTGATAACGTTAACACGAAGTCAACATTCGTACGATATTACAGGGAAGATCGACTTTAAGACAATCGTTAAACAAAAGTCCAATAAAAATTTCGTTTAGAACGAGATCGTTTGACCAACCGAGATACATTCAACTTTGAAACGCGACTATTCGTAATACAATTAATAAAATCGTAAGAATCGTCGAGAACTTTAAACAGTACAAACGTTTACCTCTCGGTTAAAGGAGAAGTTACAAAAGGACAGAGCAGCATAGACTCGTAAGAAACTTCCATTGCGCCTGATAAAACAAATCTCAAATGATGAAACATTTAAATTTAAAGCATGAAATGCAAGAGGATGACTTTGTGTTTCCTATTGTTTGGCACATAATTAAATCGTATTGTACGTATCACTGTGGCACTATACGTGAAACTGTGTTGCAGTGGGATAGTATCGATTACCTGGGCGCAGGATATTTATGGATGTTCTATTATAGCACCGAACGTTAGAATTACGTATGGAACGTTCACGTGTAGTATATAGTTCACGTATAGTATATACTTTACGTGTAGTATACACCATTCTACGTTGGTGAAAAAAAAAGTGTTCTCTACTAGTGTCATATTTATTTTTATCGTCCTTTTCTGCGATAACACGTGACAGATATTTGAAGCGCGTCGGTGACCGTGTAATTCAGCTGTAAGTGAAATAGATTCGTAAAGATCAGACACGACGGCAACTGTACGTAATTCGGTAACCAAGTCGTAGTATCTTTATTATACAATGATCGTCAACACAGTCGTTGGGATTACTAATTTTGTCAAATTCACAGACAGTTGCGCTACGATCTTTCATAATATAAACAAACTCCCAAGCTAAAAAATAGAATATATAATAGTGTGTTGATCGAAAACACCAGCCATTTTCCTAAATATAATTCTCCTTCCGTCTTCTAACTGGCAATATATCTATTACTATGTAACGAAATCTCGGTTCGTTTCTCGCTAACGCTTATAAACTAATATAGGGGGGACAATTATTTAACGGGAGAAACTAAACGAGTTAATTGACACCAATTAAGACTTCGCCGAAATAAGTGGGATTCTACAACAGTTCGCTCTTCTTCTACGTGTCAAATTGTCTCAAGTAAGTAACACAAATAACTTTCAAACAGCTGCTCCAATTTCCAGTAAAAAAAAAGGAATAACAAAGCTCGACGATATTCAGTAGCTTCGTCGATAAAATTCTTCTGTAATATGAAACACAGGTAATCCTCGAAAACTTGAAAGAAATTCAGTTTCCATCGAAAATAACGAAACTCGCTGTGGTTAAAGTTTCTTGATAAGTATCACGAAACTCAGGCGATTCGTGAAAAAAGTTCTTTCGTAATATACAACGCACGACGCTCAAAGACCTCCCAATAAGAATTACGTAATTCAAAAGATTCGTCGATAAAATTCTTTGCGAATATAAAACGGATATGACCGTGGAGAAATTTCATCCACAAAAACAACAAAGTTCATCGTTCTTAGAGGCCGTAGCAACATGTTTTCCTGTTGTACATACGACACGAATAATTCTAGAAAATTGATACAATTTCGTCTAAGGACACCAAAGATCGACTACGAATCACCAAGTTCGAACGATTTGTCAACAAAACTTCTTTCTTCGCGTACAACGCGAATAATCCTGGGAAAATTGATCCAGTCTTTGAAAATAACAAGGTTTGTCCCTGTGATTTCGATTGGTTTGGATGGACACGATGGGTAGCGGTCCGCGGAGAGGTCAGCGATGGTAAACGGTGTCGATTATAGGCGAGCCTGTTGTGGTGGTGGCAGTGTAGCATGACTGGTAGCCGATATATCTGTATACGTGTCCGTCCCAGCCGCCCGTGACCACGTGGCCTTGTCCTTGTACGACGTCGACGTCGAGCGTTCCGTGCCACCGACACCCGTCGTCGGTCGCCGTGGAACCTTCCTACGAAGAGCCGCGGCGGAGAGAAGAGAGATGTCCCAGCTCAGCTCGCGTGTGCGCCCGAGCTTCTCGCTCTCCACGTATAAATGCACACGGCCAATACATGTAGAGGTAGGAATGTGTGCTCGTGAACGCGTTTACGTGGAGCAAAGGCGCCGTTTAACGCGGAATTACGAGGTAATTCGTCTCTTGCCAACCGGCAACTGCGTCACCCGTAACTGTAAATCTTCTACCTATCGATTCGATGCAACCTTGGACAGCGGCTAATTGAGAGGTTTAGAGGAAACGCGGTGCGAGTGATCGAATCTTTAACTCGAGAATGACGTGAGTAAAGGCGAGTTTTTATAGAGGAATCCGTATGTTTTTGGAGGGTAAGCTATTAGGCGTGGAAACTTGTTACCTGTAGATTAGGTGTAATTTTGAATAGTAGATATTCGAGAAGCTTAATGGAAACGTAAAACGAGCGATAAAACACCTTCATTGGAGAAGATCGCGGGTAAAGTTGCGTTTTAATAGGGAAACCCGGGAATACATTTTTGGAGAGTAAAGTAATCCGATGCTTTGCACTGTATCAGTTACAACATTACATATTTTCTGACTATTTTGGAATTTTACAAAGCACGACTTACGCGTATAACGTCATCCGTAAAGCGAAGCATGGAAACTCGCATGAAACACAGGAAATCTCGATATCTCGTCACAAATAACGCGTCACGTTTCTCTTGACTACAGCTTGCAGTTGGAATCACCTTTTGCTCGCATTAATCACACAGTGCAAAGGAACTATTAACTTTAACCTCGGCAGAAGATTAAATTGTAACTGACGTTTTCCTTAAAAGAAAGAATACCTTATATAGCTTATAGCTGCTAAAATATAAGCTTCAAAATTACCAAGGATTTTGTACTTACACGTGTGTTTTATCAGAAGATACCCAGAACATGTAAAACACGCGTCCCGCAATACATACAAATTTACAACTGTGATCCAACCGTATACATGAAGCTTGTGTGCAACTGTAATTAGTAGCCTGATAACTTCACAAGTTTCGTATACCGATTTAATCAACCACAAGAAATATATTGCTGAAAATTATTTACACGCGTAATCGTGTTTATCATTATCGATCGCGTTCTCGATTGACTCGCCCTCGCCTTTCGATTGCATTTCAAAATCTAACATTATTCTTATTCTTACACAACGAACATGTTAAAACGAGATTATGAAATTTTTCATTCAAAGCTGACACGGAATAAATGGTTCAGGGTTACTCTTCTCCGATAGATTCTCTCTTAAACAATAAACGAAGGAGAATAACGTGACTTAATACGAGTTATATTCTTTGTTTTTCACAAAGAGACAATTTTTTAATCGCGGACGCTAACGTCAATCGATTCTGTATTATGGAAATTTTTATTTCTTCTTTAATTTTTCTTCTTATTTAATCTTATTCTTCTTATCTTACTTAATTTTTCGAATTGCAGGATTCGACAGATTCAATACAAATTTCCGTGGATTTATTAATTATTTCGGAAAGATTTATATCTTCCTGTCTCTACCGTCAGACGGCTCGTATATGAATTATAATAATTATATCAAATTAAATATACGTAATACTTTATTGGCACTTTACTTCCTTAGAACACAATTAATCCGAAATATATGCATCTAGAAATAACTTGATAATTCTAAAGCAAATTTTATCTGAAATACTCGACGCGTTATGAATTTATTCTTTTACGAGCTTTGCTTCCACGTGTACGTACGTATATATGAGAGGAACATGTATATATTCTGATAGAAAAAAAATGTTGTAAAAACTATATAAAAATAAAAATAAAAAAGAGAGTCGATCCTGAGAGTTTTATATTTCACGTAAATTAAAATCATATATCTGCCGTAACATCCCTTATATCAGATTTCCCTTGGTATAGGTTAACTTTCGTTTGAAATACTCTTTTCATTGGCCATCAATCTTGAAGATATCGTGGAAAGATTGAAATAAAACCCCTTGTATACCGTTTCTATTCATGAATCTGAAATGTAAACGTCGGTATTGCGTTCGCATTTTGTGCAAAATTATCCGGAAGAACTGATACCGCGTGTCGCGAATAGGAGAAGATTGCTATAGCGTCATCGCATCTCGCATAACATTATGCAATTTGATTAAAAACTCTTCGAAAACGAGGACAGGACGATTCTCGACGAGAAGTAGAGTAGTAGAGATCTTCTGCTGATCCGTGGATTTTCGCTGACGGTTTACGATGATCCAGCAGTCGTGTGTTGCGACGCTGATCAGGCAAAATACTATGAGGCAGATTAGTTTCATAGCTATTACTACTGTTATATTACTACTGTTTATTTCTTGTTGTTTCTCATCATTATTCTATGATACTTGTTACTTTTTATATTTATTAAAATACTTACTACTTGTTTACTGTTACTTACTAAAATATATTAAAATGTAGCTTTTTATACTTTGATTTTTTTATTCTTCATGTCATTACATTGAAAGATCAACAACGGAATTGTAAAATTGTATGTAATTGTATAAGTATTTAATATTTTTAATGAAACAAAAACTAACTAAAATATGCAATTTCCTTTGATTCCAGGATTATGTAATACCAAACAGTTTTGTATTATTTAAATGCAGGTATGATTAAATAAAATTTTCTAATCTCCTAGAAAATTACTTCTTTCGCGGTTATGTCACTATTCTTCCGGGACAACAGTTTGTGAATAATATAATCACGTTACATAAAACTAAGCTAAAACGGGAATAGAATATTTTCGATTCGTTGTTTCCACTTCGTCGAAGGATCACTGAAAATACTACGCTACTCGCAAGCCAAATCTGAAGAAATCAACGCCAAATTATTCTTGACCTACGCCACGGCACACCTATACGATAAATCCAAATATAGAATAAGAGTAAGATACAGTAATCGACCCAATGAACAACAATCGATCGTGACTCGATCCATGAAACTCCTAAGAAGAGTTTAACCTTTATCCTGTGTGTCAATTTCATGGTCCGATTAATTTTCTGTACGATAGCTTCATTATTTGTAACGCGACACGAACAATTTAACACTGAACGTGCAGAAATTTCATTCCTTCTGTTTCTGATAGAATAATTCGTAACTATCGCATTAACTTTCATTAGGAAAGTAAATTATTGTTTTATCGAGTTACAGAACACGCGTAAGGATAATAGACACATCACGGAACCACATTACATAAACCGCAGGCACAAGAACAATTTCTATAATTTGGAAAAAATCATTTGTCACAGTATCGTCGAATACCGCAGTTTCTCCTTCGTTTCATCGAATTGCAAGATCCGCACGGAGGAAAATAAACTATAACAGATATCGACCAAATTTCTGAAATTCCCCTTCGCGATTACGATGGTAACCCTATGGCAAACTGTAAATTGGCTGAACGAAACGATTAAATGAAAATTTGCGTTAACGCGACGCAAATCTAACATCGGCTAATTAAGAAACGCATGTACAACTATTCCTACGATAAAAGGAGCTCCCTTAATCCTCTAAACCTAACCCAAGCACTGAGCAAAAAACCTACCGACGCAATTGTCCCGATCGGAAATAATAAATTCCCCATGTCTTGGCGTCTGTCTTGGTATCGTTGAGTCACCGCACTTGCACAAAGCTTCGAAACCGACGCTACGTTTCATCTTCTCTCGATATAAGAAACTATCTCTAAAGAAAGAACCTAAGAAGCAGACGGAAAGAACAAGAAGCCTTGAGAGGGGAGCAGAGAAAACGGAACTCGTCTCCGCCACCGTGTTGGACACGTGACACGGATTTCGAGATCGGAGGATGGCCGGTCGACGTGGCATATACGACGAAAGCACGCGATGCATCTAAACCGGGAACACGTGAGAACCAGTTCGGATCCAGTTCCCCCGGCTGCAGTTGCACCGGCTGACGGTGGCGGTCGCATCGATCGCCCGGTCGCCAAGGCTGCGTCTTATTCGGGCAAGGCCAAGGTCGTTGGCTGGCATTGCCGTCGAGCGAAGGTGAGATCGCAATTTCCCGCACGGGGGTTGCGCGCGGAAAGTGCAGCCGGGGTCACGGGCGATCCGCGAGATCGAACCAACCGTTCTTGGCATTCGTCGGGATCGATGCGAAAACAGGGAGCAAAGGGATACAGAAGTCGCGGCAAGGAGAAGAGGACAGGCATTGGTCTGACGTGCCAACAAATTTTGTGTAGGTGCGTCTCAAGCAGGTTAAAGTTAAAAGTAGTGGTACGAGACAGATGGAAGAGGTTCCGATTGCTCTTGATGTCTTTTAAAGGGGATCGAGCGAGGTTCAGAGAAATATTTTTGGTTAGTTTTGTGCACGCCTTTGCAACAGATTGGAATTGTTGAGAAGTCTTTCGTAAGAAGTACATTATATATTTTTAAAGTAGAACAGCGAGTCGACGTGCCAATAGATGCGCTTTCTACACAAGTTAAATATGAGACGAGTAGCGAAATTAATGTTGACATAAGCTTCTAAGGGCGACTAAAAGGATTGTAGCAAATTTTCTCATGAAATTTACGAGCACCGTAATTTGTAAAGTTTGACGGTGATTCTATGTGCTTGTAGATTACTTCGCTAGTATTGGTTAGTAGGTAGTTGGCAGATGGTTGATGCGAGCTTCCTAAAGGAGGACATTAAAATCTACTGAAGTTATCGTAGAGTTTAGGTCATAGATTGTCCTATATCTCGTGATTATGAGTATAACACTCGTAGATTGATTTCTTCGTTGAATGTCTCTGTGTTGAATATATTTTCTGAACAAGAAATTTTCTAGTATTTCGGTAGTATCTCGTATCCATGGTATAAATAATTTAGTTTAGAGGAAAGGTCTGGCAAGAAAGTGGACTGAATTCCCTCATTCTTACTCGGAAGCTCGCATACCTCATCGATGATCCACGTTCTTCTCGAAAACGAACCTTCGTTTATTTTAATTCCTGTCTATGTGACTATTCATTTCGCTTTTATTTCTAAGAAACTAAATGGATCATAAATCTATTCGAAATTAAAATGAGTCACACAATTAGAAATGAAATAACTAAAAAGTGAAAAGGATAACTTTTATTTATACTCTCTCTCTCTCTCTCTTTCTCTCTTGTGAGCAATATTACAGATTTGCAAAAGTGAGCAATAAAAACAAATAGAATATCGTGGTATATCGTTCAGGTATCAGCAACAGCAAAGTTGCGCAATAATGACCACCTCAGCGATGATATAATAATGGTATTGCAAACAATATTAGTCAATAGGACGTTTCCTGGTTAGATAATGGCAGCAAGGTTACGTGAAAAGAAGCAACGTGTGCGCGAAGGTGTTGTTAAAGCTGTTCGAAGCTGACTTCTACCTAATCGGTCTATAATACGAGACAAGACTGGTTGCGGTCGGTTCATCTCGTAGCTAGGCGGCTTATTTAATTGACTCGAGTTTCGTGCGTTGCTCAATTTTCCACCGAGACACGTATTTTTATCCGTCATATCGCTTTCAATCTCGATGTTGCTACCTGATAAACAAACTACAAATTAAAAGAAACAAACGAAAGTTCCAGCAAAGGTCACTTCCTACATCATTTACTTTGCCAGAGGGAAATTTCAATCCAATTCTCATAATTAGTAAAAAAAAATGATTCTATTATCATTCAATCGCCGAAACATCCTGCAACATTTATTACCACGAAATGGCATTCCATCTTAACTGTTCATAAAAATTTATATTTTCTTTATATTCAATTACTAGGCATCTCGTACTATTTATGCCAAATTCCATTACGATTCTCCAATTAGGAAAAGTTTGAAGCCCCGCGTACCACGTATTTCGACAAAAGCAAATCACCTCGTTCTCCTTCCACCCCGTAGACTATTCTTCCGTTCAATGTTTCGAAATCTGTGCCTTCCTCGACGTTCTATAAATTCTTGTGTGTGTCGTAAAAATCGAAGGTCTTGACATTGTTCCTCTATTCAGCCATCGCATCGATATCACGACTTTAAATACGCCGATGCTCGTTTAAGCGGTACATCACCCTTTAAAGGAGGTAGAGCCGGCGTCGAATAGAAGACCTGTGGCGATATTCTACGTACAGTAGTGGCTCACGGAAGTATTTCAACGTCACAGAAAACTTTTATACGTGCGTGTTACGTAAAACGTATCGAGACTTTATTAGCGGTTTAACGAAACGCTTCGCACAATTTGGATGCGACGTGGAAATGTACGTGAAAGTTACGAGATATTTACTGCAACGATGCATTTAGTAGTAAATTAGTATGTCTATAGTATAGATAGCCGTAAACATGTCATTGGTACCAAAGATAAACATACATCGTGGCTTATTATTAGCGAGTAACTGAGTGCGTTCAGACACTGTGTTGATCTTTCCAAAGTGTTTCATGATGATGATCATTATGAAACTTATGTCTTGAAATTTGTTTCAAATTTTGCCAATCTGGTAGCGATAGACGAGCCTCGTTGCAGCGCTATTGAAATTCCACATTATGGAAGTATAATAACGCGTGTTGAAATACTTTCGGCAGCGACCGTACATCGAGGCTGGTCTGGCACACAGTCAATAATGCACCTAGTCGATTGTATACGAATCGTGTACGGCTCGAGCATACTGAAATATTTTAGTCTTATGTTTCGTAGTTTCTGTTGGCACTCCGGTATCAAGGACAACCTTCATTCTTGACTCGAGGCGGAAACGCGCGATCTTTCGCCGTTTCGATCGTTCCAACGTCCTAACCAAACAACATTGGAGGAGGACGGAGAAGAGAAGCGAAGTAGGAAGGGAGTTGTTTTGGTGATTCAAACTTAATTGTTTCTTCATCTGCACGATGATTACGAAGGATTGCAGTTGGAAATGAATCGCAATTATTGTCATCGTTTGCTAATTATTGACGTAGAATCGATTCTATTTGCATTGAAATACATCGATACATTGTTAACCGGGCACGTGTATAAAATCGATTGCATATGCATTAAGTTATGTAATTATTAATATATGGAATTGTTTATGTCGTTGTCAGAGCGTCGTTTACTGTATCGAGTGATGACCGTTTTCTCTCGATTTCTAGGATTTTTCCGATAAACGTTGATATCATTAAGTTTTGTAAAACAACAGGTCGCAAATTTTGTTAATCGCCTGTATATCGACGTTACATAAGGTGGTCACTTCAAATAGTTTTAAGAAGATTTCCTATTGATATACTTAAAAATAGTATATTTTATAAATAAAAGATACGAAAAGATCGATATCTATTTTCTTTAATTCACCTGCAACACGAAGCTACTTTTATTAGAAAAAGTCCATAGAACATTGCTATTTATAACGTTATTTACTAAATATATTGATCGCATATACTGTTAACACGTATAGTCTACAATAGAACATAGCAAAATTCGAGGAGAGGCCGAGATATGTTAATTACTCGTGTCGAAAGGAATGGACAAGTTCTTTCAAGGGAAACTTGAATCCAACGCCACTCAACTGGCGATTATCTTACAATTTTTACCAACTTTATCCGCTATCTTTTCGTTAAAATTTCGTTACCACACATCCTAATATTATTCCTACTGTTTCTCCATCAAAACCAAATTAATTCTATCGTGCTGATTACGCGGATTATGTAAAAAATGTTTCTCAATATCGATGTAAGTTTAGAATCGCGTGTGGATAATCTAAAGAAAACGTCGACTAATATCGACAGATATCGATGCCAGATGATATAAGTTCGCTGATCTACATCGGAATCACATAAAAAGTTTATTAGCTCAACGTAGAAATTCTCTAGCGTTTACCTTGCTTCATATTTCTTCGTACACGCGCGTAAAGCAGCGTGTGTATCATTAAGAAGCAGATTTAATTACTTCCGGCTTGAAAATTCCGGATCGTTCGATCACGAGAAACATTAAACGGCCACCTTCCAGCAAAACGCGTTTATATTCCAAGGCCTTGAGAATCATTTCAAAAATGAAATTTTGCAGTCGAACACACAGCTCGCGTATCTCTTCGTCGTTAATAATCTTTTCACAAGGTGTATCCATTTCGAAATGAAATCCATCAGAAGATATACTACACTGTAAACAAATAGGTCATATTCATCATTCCACATGAACGAGCAATTTTCTAATCGAATAGAATGTACGAAATAATATAGAAGAAGATTGTTAATAGCGAAACATTGAATTAATTTCAATTATTTATAGTAATTTTAATATCTGCTGTTCGTTTCAATGGATTTTGAAACTTTGTCAGAGAATCAACGCTGCTCTACCAGATGTATATCGTGAACGCTAAGTTACTGCTAGACACGATATCAAACACACACATAATCGAGTTCGACATAGTTTAATGTCATATTACGTTCCACGAATATGACTCCTCAGATCGATATTAATTCCTTGACAGTCTTTTATCACTGAAATCATCAACCTAGATTATTAAAATAGATTATTATTATTGTATCAAGCTGATTCTAATCTCGTGCGAATAACCTGTGTATACAATTTAAGGAAATAAGAATTTGAAATTGAGGAATAATTTCCAGCTGTTAGTTGTCATGTTTGACGACATCGAACGATTGCAACGTTATACAGGGTGGTTGGTAACTGGTGGTACAAGCGGAAAGGGGGTGATTCTACGCGAAAAAAGAAGTCGAAAATATAGAATAACCATTTTTCGTTCGAGGCTTTGTTTTCGAGAAAATCGACTTTGAATTTTCGATCGGTACGCGTGCGGTATGTTATAACGGATCTCACTGTAGATCGTTGTCTCGATGGAAAAATTAAAAAAAAAAATTTTTATTCTATATTTTCGACTTTTTCGCGTAGAATCACCCCCTTTCCGCTTGTACCATCAACCACCCTGTATATTCGACATAGTTTCATTCTATAACACATCCCATGAATATGTCTTTTCAAATCTCAACGATTGCTTGTTACCCAAACTATCATTTTGTATCGGTGGAAGTTTTCGTTAATTTTTTAAAACAGACAAAAGAAAGAAATAAGAATTCGTAATCTAGAAAAAATATTCAGCCATTATCTGCTACGATATTAAAAACTGGAAAAATTGTGCTCGATATAACGCCGAATAAACTTCTTATACTCCAAATCTCCACAATTTTTTGTCCCTGAAACCATCAATTAATACAGCAATATGTAAATAATATCAAACTAATAAAATCTCATACAAATCTTATTAGCAATCGATGCCAAATAAAAAATCGCAAGAAATAATAAGAAAATGAAATTAGGCACCAAAAAAGAACTTTCAGCTTTCCCTATTTTCCTCCCTTTGCTGTAGATAATTTTGGACAAGCTACGTAGTCGTTAGGTTCGAATATCGAGTTTGATTAAATTTGTCATTGTTGGAATTTCGATGTGGGAGGATCGGAGGATAAACGAATTTTTTCGTCGAGCTACGTCGCCGAATATTCGCGGTCAATTGACGTCATGTAATTCGAGCAAACAACGATCGATGGTTAGTCGCGCGGCAGCCGGCAGAGCAACGATTTATCGATTCCATTTCACGTCATCGCACCACGTGTCACTAGATAATGCAATTTGCCGCAAATAGAATCCATCGCGGTAGTCCATTACACTATCGAGAATCACTTTGTCCGAGTGTATTAATTCGAGAGCTTTGCACGGTGCAAGCTCGTTCGCGGAATTTTCACCGATGTCTTAGAATTATATGTGGCGAGCTTACGTATGATCGCCGGACAAAACGAGTGATGTAGGAGGACGTCAAATAAGTTAAACGTTTGTCGTGACATTTCGAGTAAATGAAAACGTTCTTTGGTGAGCATTTGTAGCTCTAAATGGAATTACAATATTTCTGGAATATATTAATACTTACTTCTTAACAAATATAGACACGCGGAAGGGATTACGAGATAACGAATTACAAATAATTTCGATCTTTCCGATCCTTCGTCGAATTCAAAGCGGCAGCTTCGCTCTCCAGTGATTTGTGTAAACCGACAGAAATCAACCGAAAATCGATCAGAATCAGTCGATAATTTGTCAAAGTTTGTCTACTTTTTGATGATTCGTGAATGAAAGAAAATTCGATCTTTCAAATCGAATGGAATTAAACTTCGAACGTATAAAGCTTCTTCGATTTATCGTTCAGAAAATTAGTGGAAACGGGTGAAAATTCGGTTCTCGAGTCACGTACTTACGTACGTGTGTACGTGTAACACAAGCAAAGTTTTGCAAGCGCCTTCAGTTGAACTTGCGCACGTCCTCGACTGCCGTTTATCTGTCCAACTATCTACATTTAATATTTTTGACGGAACTTTTTCAAGCACCGTATTTTATCCGTGCACGAGGTTTCTTTTTTTCTCTCATTGGAGATAAATTAGTATTGAGAAATGGGTTATCACTTACGGTCACAACGTCAGCAAGGACTGCGCGGCCTGACGAGTCAAGGAGCAGAAACCTTGCAAAGTTCACGTTAAACGTTACCTTCTATCGCAAGTAGCGTGCAGGCCGCGAAATCAAGCTATCATTGCGTCGCTGACGAATCGTACGAACGGCTTCTTCGCTGACGAGAACGTTTCCAATCGAAAGAATACCACAAATATGACACTTTACGTTTCTTCTTCTGCATCTTTCATCCCTTTCAGCGTTTCGCTCTTCCTTACTGATAAAATTTATCAACAATTATCAGCCCAACTTTGACATTCGCGCTTATTCATTTGCACCTTTCAAACCTTCGACAATTTCATTCTTGTTTATTAATAAAATTTCATAACAATCGATTCGATAATAAAACGACGAAGAATTGAGGACGAAAAAATTATCGTTTTATTGCCAAGAGTTTCCAACATATCTCATACGAAACTTTCAATCTTTTCTACAATACCTAACGTTATATTTGATGCGTTATATTTGATGATTATATATGATAGCGTGTTCTAAAGATCGATACTCGCCGATCACTCGTTTCCGATTGAATTTTTACTGCCACCCTGAAGAATGTAGAATCAACATTTCAAAAGTTTCATCTGCTTTTACCCGAATCTATTCAGCTTTATCTGACCACGGACACGCATGGCAAACTTCCTTCACCTTGCAACTTCTCTTTTCACGACGTCAAATGAAACGGAACCTATTCCGATAAGATGGAACTCTATAGATAGAAAACGACACGGCGTCCTCTGTGACGGTTAATAAGCGAGGGTATTTAGGTGCAGTCATCGAAGATGAACCGGCTTTTCGTACCCTGACCGAAAGTTCGTATCCTTGACACAGAAAACGGCAGTAGTCTAAACCGAGGAAAGCGGCCGTTCCATTTGCGATTCAAATACCAGAAGCAGCGAGGACGAGAATGCCAGAGCAGCGAGGCGAACTAGGGGGTTCAAGATCGCGACGCGACATTTCCTCTTCGACAATCCACTGTCTCTTCCTTCGGTTTTTCGCAGCCAGTTTTTCATTCTTTCTTCGTTTGCTTCGTTCTCCTTTCGATATTCGTTCGTCATTGACCTAATTTCCTCGTTACGCTTCTATCTACGATTACACGCGATTTTTTTACCTACACGTTTCACACAGCGTGTGCTTGTCCTTCCGTGGAAGGATTTAGAGTTTATTTATGTTGAAGGTATGTCTAATACGTCGTCCATTTGGTTTCATTAAGCGTAGCTTTTCTCAGAATAATGAAACAGAGTTGTTATAACCTTCGATATTGTACTACATTTGCATGATAATGACCCAGTTATTTTTTATATACATGTATATACAATATGTGTACATATATATTGACATCGAATATATTATTATTATTATTATTATGTACTGTTACGTGTGGATAAACAAGACACTTTATTTATAAAAGAATGTTTCAACAGTGTGGCAACTCGGAATATTTGTAAACTCAGTCCAGTGTTAGAAGAACATGGAAACTGTCAAGAGAAAATTTTAAGGACTCAGTGTAAGAATGAAAAATTAGAAAAATGATAAATTGTTTCCTAGAATCTATTCGTTATGTGTTTACAGCAAACGTCTATTTCCTCCGTACGTTCCGAAATAGTTTTTCGTTAATCGTCAAATTAAGATAATTCTTCGAACTTGTAAAATAAGTCTGCGAAACGACGAACATTCTGAATCCTTCCATATTCCATCGCACCATCAAAGGATCACAAATATTTAAGTTATCATACATTCGCTCATAGAAACCTATTCAACCAACGATCAAAGAATTGCTGTCGGCTTATCACTTATCTTCTTTTCTCTATGGATGTTCACAACTGAACTGGGTCGAATCGGCGAGAAATTCTCGCGTGAACGTTCGTTCAGCGAACAGCTTTCTCTCTCGCCCTCTACCGCACGATCCTCGTGAACAAACACTAGGAATGATTTATCATGAAAGGCAAAAGGGGTTCGTGCGGTGGCGTAAGCGGTCGAAATTGAAATGTTAATTCGCTGCTACGGCAGAACGCGGCTCGATAAACTGAGATTTCCACAGTACCTAACCGATAACTGTAAACACGCGGCTGAAAGTCGTCGCGAGCCGCGAACACGCGCATGTATGCGGATTAACCTTGATCCTTACAGACTTACAACCTCGGCCGCACGCGCTCAGACAACGTATTTGCGTTCGGTAAAAACTGCGGATGATCGTCGATCAGCGAGAAAAAGAGACAGGAAAAAGAGAGGAACGGAAAAGTCAGCAAAAACGTGAAAGAAGAAAAAAGATGTTTTCATTCGTTTTTTCTCGATCTACGACGATTGTGTTCTTCCCGAATAATCTGAATTTAACTCTCGCGTGTGTGTGTGTGTGTGTGTGTGTGTGTGTTAAAGTACAAATTCAAACTTTTTAGATGACTTGTGAATTTTTTCAAAATCAACCGTGCTGTTTTATGTGACCCGAATTGTTATTAAAACATAGACAGCGTTTAATGATTTTGTTTTGGTACATAGTATGTGTGTTGAAAATCTGAAAAAATCTGAACAAAAGATATCTCTGATAGGGCGAAAACGCGGAGGGGAAAACGACAGGATTAACGAGGATGTTTAAATCCAAATATTTGAAATGGTTTTTGATCTTTCGGCAATCGTGAAAAATGATCGAGGATTGGAGATTCTTGTGGAACGTCGAAAGAGAAGTTCTGGGAGAGACGTTTTCTCTAGCGATTTTTCGATTAAGAATGTATAATTTAGAAAACTAAGGACCACGACATTTTTGTCGAGTTTCATAGAATCAAATCTATTTTTCTATGTAAATTGCAACTCGTATGCATCTTCTTCCTGACTCCTTCCCTGCAGATTCTTCATATTCCTTTACGTACAACAATAGCATTTCTTTCTTTCAAGTATTTCTTTACCGAAGTAGTGGATCACTAAATTTTCTTCTTCGAGCCAGGAAAATCATCTCCTTTTCATTAACATTGTCAGTTATTCTATTTTTGTTATAAAAGTCGTAACGCAGTATCACGAATGTTCTTCATCTTCGGCTACCATTCTTTCACTACCCCTTAATCCTCTTTAAATTTGTATGAGGTCATCCGAAAAGTATCTTTCGCCTTATAAGGAAATAGTAGATGCACAACGTTTTCCGTTTTATATTATTTTATCGAATTACGTATAGTCCATTTTGTTCTAACAAATTAAAGATCACAACGTTCGACAGATTAGGTTTCATGTTTGTACAAAGATGCATCGTTGTAAAAGACGTGTCTGTAAAAGAAAGACACTTTTCGGACAATCTAATACATACTTAATAAAGATGAATTATTAATTTAAAAAATAGACAAATAAAATGTCATAGGATTTCGACAGATTAAGAAGAATATTTCGTTAAAAATCACAAGAGGACCTACGTAACTCAATACATTGCAGACTCAATATAGCGTAGAAGGTTAAAGGGACGCTAGACGAATTCATTTACACGGACGAACGTATAATTTGATTAAGCAGAATTTATTCGCATGTATCGCATACTTCATAGACGAACTTTCAGCTAGGGCCAACGACATGGACCAGTCACGTTCCCGTGTCTAATCTATTGTTAAAAACAATTATACGAATTAGCCCGGAGGAGTCGAGACGCGATCCGGGGCAAGGTTGGCTATAACGGGAATTAGGCGAATCAACGAATTGCTCTCGTCAGCGTCAGCAGTGTCGTTAAATTCTCGTTGTGAATTTTTGTTTAGACTTACACTCTGGGATTTTTCGACGAGAAAGAACCGTACACGTGTCTGGACTTAATTTTATTCTCCTTGAGAATACATTCGACGATGGACATTTTGAACGTTAAACAGTTTAAGCTAGGCTATAAACTAACCTCATTATCGTGTTTAAACGTTTTCATTTTATCTAAACCTTTTGTGCTCTATCATTCCCACGACACAGAGGCCCGGCTTTTCAAATGTCATTTTATATCACGAGCTTGGCTTTTTATTAACCGCAGTCTCGCCAAGTACGTTATATTCGAATTTTGTCTTCTTTTCAACGAGCAAGAGCATAAAATTGAAATTGGATATCGCATAGGAAAAGCTGAAAAATCATAGTGACGTTTGTCGGATTACTTCTACTATTCCTGTAAAACAGAGAACGTGCTGTGTTTGTTATTGTAAAAAATTGACGATATATTTCCCAGTCGTGTAAACGTATCGTGGCGTAAGATAGAGTCGTAACTATACATTGATTATGGAATTAAACGTGATATATGGAGAAACTCATGTACAACCGAATTCAAAGTCTTAGAAGCTCAAAGTCTTCGCGTACACCACCGTGGTTTTCAATGGATCTAAAAAACAACGATTACTTCGTATTTTCTTTAAATACATCTTTATGGCCTTTATCGTGTAAGATATATTACACAAAATAAAATCAGGTACCTAAAATTATCATTAATCAAATATCTAGAATTAAGCGATTAATCTAATCTAAACGTAATTTATACTGTCGAGAATCACGTATGACCCAAAAATATCAATCGAAGGTTAACGTGCATTACGTTGCATTTTCGATAGAATCGCCATTCCTAGAAAGCATTCCTTTTTCCCCTTTCGCCACGTAATTTTCCTCGACGTTGGAATCTCAAATTTGTCGTAGCACTCGGCGTTCCTTAAGATCAGCAGAATTTTTATAAAATCTTTCTAAATATCCAGGACTACGAGAAGGACCCACAAAAAAAATAGGATGTAGAAATAGACAAGGTATTATGTCGAAAAGATCGAATGAAAATTCGGCACAGCTTCGCTTATGATTCAAACTATATTCGATCGTGAACGTTCGACAGCTTATTTCTTTCACTGTGTGTCACAATAAGACCGGGAAACGACCAGGAACTGTTGGATCAGCGGTCGAAAAGAGTGAAGGGGACGCGAATACAAGACGGCCCTGAGAATGACGAATTCCAGAATGTTTAAACCGTCCGCCCTTGCCGTATCCGCGTCAGTATCCCGAAATTCGACGTTCTTTAATATCATCGAATCGTTCGCCTCAACTTCTTTCTCCCATCTTGTCCTTCGAATAGACCAGACATAAAACCGATTTTACGGACCAGCATTGTCCGAAGATCGTTTAACTCCTGAAGGGAGCCATAATTCAGCTCTGATTTGATGTTTTTGCCGATTAGTTAATCAAGGACGCTGTTACGTTATATTTTACTATATTTTCTTACTCGAAGAGTATAGATTTTCTGTATAAAAAAAATAATCGAAAAAGTAAGGACGAGAGAGAGGATGAAAATAATTGTACAAAGAAAACCGAATTAGAATAAGAAGAATAAATTGTGTAATTTAATTACCGTGATTCGATAGAACAATTTGTAGTAAGGAAATTTGAATTTTTATTCTGACTTCAGATCTCGTCCCATTCGATTGTTATCTTCAAGTTTCTTGACTCGAGTTGAAAACGAGAAAACAACGGCGAAACGATGGATAGAATGGAAAGATTAGAATTACAGAGAGTATTAAATGATCGTCGACCTCGGTCGAGGAAATTCAACGAGGCTACCGTCAGCGTTAGGCGCTCGTTCAATCGCGTTATCTGACCAATTAAAATCAACCGTTTGACGTTTGTTGCCCTAATAATTCAGAGAACGAAGGCGGATCCAAGGTCTCGCAGACTGCTTACTCGAACGAACAATGCGACTCGCATTGATTTCAAGCCTCCAAGGTTAGCTGAAGCGAATACATCGTGCGTCCACCTTCTGCCAGAACGATTGTGCAGCTAATAGAATGGCATTCTTGTGAAAAATCAGTGAATTTATTGCCAATAAAACGAACGCGCGTAATGAATACGTTCAAATGAACGCGTTAAAAAGAACATGTTAATAAGAACGCACGATATAGATGTGAAATAATCACAAACTAAACTTTGTCGATTAATTAACAACCTGCGAGTTAGTACACGTATTTCGTAGATTATTAAATTTGTTAAGGTATACCAATGCAATTTTCCGTATCGTGACTATCATATTCAGAGACTTGGCGTAATATTATTAACTTTCGTTAGCAATATTTAATTGATAATTAATAGAAAATTTGTCACAGTTTACGATGTATCAGAAACTTAGTTTCAGGAGTAACAAGTAGCGTTGAAACAGCTAATTGTAAGTGTAAAAATGATATTTCTCATACGCGAAGGAAAATGTGTAATAATTAAATCAGTGTAAATACAGAATAGACAAAGATATCGTACCTGTACTGTCAAAACTAGGCAAAAATACGACATTCGTAGAATTATAAAAGAAAAGCGACCGAATAGTCACGGTATATCGGAAGTACGATTTAGATTTACGATGAAACAGCGGAAACGGAAGGGAAAGTAAGTGCATACACGATCCATGACGAACGACGAAAACCTGCGGCAAGTGTTTCGATCGATTAGTATAAATTCTATTCTGCTTTCATCGTCGATCGATTCGTCAGACTGGAATTCCTATAGACGAGAAAGGGAGGTAGATAGACAACTGCAAACGCTGACTCACTCGATTATCCGCGGCAAGAGTTGAATCTCAATTAAAGAGCAGTCTTGTCGTCGGTCAAAAGCCCCATTGCAGTGCACTGTACTCTTTGTTTTCCTGATGAGGGCGCCGTTTGCCGTTTTCCATCCAAAACTATAATAACACTGTACGTTTAATTCGCAGTAATTTTGAAGAAAATTTACCGTAAAATCTGTAATTAATTATAATATTCCAAATTAGATATTCTACAATAAACATTTATTTATCCCACGTTTTCATAATTTACGTAACTTGTCTTTTAACATAAAATCGACATAATGATAAAAAGACGAACGATCGAATTAAGTATGTTCTCTTATCGAAAACAGGAAAGAAGTCGATCGATCTTGCTAGAATCTGATAAAGACGAAACAACTAAAAACCTAATTTAAACTATTATGGTCAGCTGTGACTCAAACGTAGCGAGGATTAAAACCACGAAATCCCAACGATCAAAAGTGTAAGGGATTTATTGTTCCAGGAAAGAAATTCGATATACATGAATACATAGAAAATTTCACTCGATGAACGAGAAGGTATAAACTATAGTTCTCAGTTTAGTGTTCTATCGTTCTGGTTGAAGTGGGAGGATCGTTAAGACGGCAATTAAACACGTGTTTCGAGGTAAATTCGGTGATGACTAAATGAACCGACGATAGCACGTACGACGAAACAAGAGGCAGAAATAGCGTCGTTACGATCAGAGACACGTGCGCTGAAGCGAACTCGATTGTCGGTAATGAAGCTGGGTTCAACGAACTCTGTGATACTTTAACACGTGGTTATATTAGGACTTTGTTTATAGTCGTTGCACCGCGTGCACTTTACGCCGCCTGTTCAACAAGTGATTCAGTCTCGTGACGACCAACGCGATGAAAACAATTTCACCGTTGCATCTTTTTCAATGGCAATCCAGAAATATCCACAGGAAAACCGCCCTCGTGAAAAAAATGCCAATTTTATCCCCCTGACGATGGATTCATCGGGTACGCGAATGTTTGTCGCGAATTGAGCTTCTCGCAAGCCAAACCGATCGATTATCTTTCCAATTAATTTCTTCGTTTCGTTACGTAAATTTATTTAAGTAGATGACATGTATAATGTAACATGTATAATTCTAAGATAACATGTATAAAATGACATGTATAATTCTAAGGTAACATTTAAAGAACAGTATTTGTAATATCATTCTGCTACTCTGCTCAGGATATACGATCCTAAACAGATGTCTTATATCGATAGATATTAGTGAAATATAAATATTTCTGAAATATCTGTTTTCAGTATTCTATATAATTTTAGTATCTGGTATATCCCATTGCTTTTTACGAATAAAATATTCCAGGAAAAGAAAAGATACAAACACGAGGAACATGTTCGAAGAGCTAAACACTCTTCTACTCTTTCCTGCCACTCTCACTACGACGTTTATGCTGTACCTTTCTCTATAAAATAAATATTTGCATTTACGTATGAGCGTGTGTGTTAAATATAGGAATTGATAAAACCTTGTATCTCGAAATGACTTTCGCTTATTGACATAAATCCTATCGATAATGATATTGCATTTAGCCTTGTCATTTTTTCTTCTTTTTTTCCCCCCTTTAAAGGGAAGTTTTTTACTTTTGGATTTATGAAAACGTACTCGTATTCGATGGATTAAAAACTGTTCCATTTTTCTCTGGCTCGTTGCAACGCATCGTCCGCGAACCGTGCAACCGTCTGTCCATCAATAATTTCGCGATACGTCGACGAATCGTTCAGCCACATTCGTCTTCGCGCAACCGTGCGTTCGAACAGACAGGTCAAGGTTGCCTCGTTGTCTCGCCACAGGTTGGTCAAGGTTTCTTCTTTGCTTCGTAATCAGCATTTTTTCTTCAAGAGTCGCGACATCGCCCTTTACACGAACGCCTGACGAATCGAGGAAGGTTGTATTTGCCAACAGTTCGAGCTTATGAAGCAATCACGCGGACCCTTTACAGAGGAATGAAGAGGCGATCTGATATTAAAGCGACGACGCTTCAACAGCGACTAATAACTCTGTCGCCAGCGAGTTTTCAGCAAGGTCTTCTCACCCATAACCTTACCTACAGCCAAGTATGACAAGGTCATCGACACGGTTCCAAAATTACGCAAAATCTTGCCCATTGCGGAATACTGGCGTGAAGTGGTCACGTTGTTTAGACACCGTCTTGCATTGGGCAATAATATTTGATCAATCGAGTTGTTTGATTTCGAGATTAAAATCGCGCTTGTAAGGCAAATTTTACTAAAATAGAAATCGGATCTCTTCGATCGGAAATTTTCTATATTCTCGTTAGTTGGATAATTTGAGATCGGCGAATTTACATTGCGTAAATAACGCGAGATCATGATTTATAGATCACTGAAATGGTACTTTACATTGAATCTGATCTTTATGATTCATTTAGCCTCTACTAAACGTAATTCTTGTACTTGAATAGTTGAAATTTTGCCTAAACGATCGAAAGCATGGAAATATTATCTGACTTAAACGCAACGTTAATGAATTGCACGAGTGACCATGTAACTGTACAGACTCTGGTATTTTACGAACCAAGGTTTTCATAATTTCAATTTGGCACTGTTAAATCTGTTTGTATCAGAATTTGTGAAGTGAAAAAAAAAAAAATTGTAAAAAATGTTGAGAATGTTGAGAAGACATGGTTCCGTATGCACGAGATTTTCGTATTTTCTTTTTCATCATGCGTCTGCTCTTCTTCTCGTAACAATAATGTTACGATGATTTTGAGAAAAGCTTCACTACACTCGTTATGTAAAATCGAATGTTTTAACGATAGAAACTAATGTTTTCGAAGAAAGATCTCTTGTAGGCGTGGACCAAGTGATGACACGATTCAGAAGGATATTACGCAATATTCCAGGCTACTGTATCTTCCCTTGGACTTTTTATATCCGCTACAGATCGTTCAGTCAGACTGTTGCCGACTGAAACGATTCAATGACACGCGTTCTAGAAGATCGTATAGACAGACTTCAGGAGAGGATCGTATAATTTAACAGTTTAATAGTCCGTGTACCCTTGTAGCCAGTTATTTTTACGATACACGATGCCATTCACGTCAATTTCAGCTATTAGAAGGTGGCTGTAACGAGTCTGTAAAATGTTACTCGTGTCGTATGATCTGGAAATCGAAATAAAATTTTATAATATCTTAACGATTTACATGGTATCGGTTAGGAGAAAAGATTTTACAGTCTGAGCCTGATTTTTTCCAATAGATGTCCCGAATTTCTTTCGAGTCTTTGACGATCTCGTTATTATTATCTTATTATTTTTTATTGAATCTATCTACGATGGACTTGAAATATTTAATAATATTCGATAGAAAAACTACCTAATGCCAAGTGCTAATTTTCTAACTAACCAAAAACTAATCCATCCTATAATTTTTCACGCCAACGTCAAACGCATAAAATATCACCATTATCTACTACCATATTATTTTTCTTTTGTTTTTTTTTTTTTAGAAAAATTATTTCCGTATATATAAGCAGCACTATCCGGTTAAACTTCAAATCAATTACGTTCCAGTTTTCTAAACAAGTCTGCAATACCGGTATTCCAATACCGGTATTACTCTCCTCTCGTTGTATCTGGTTATGACAGATACCAAAATATCGTCACGACACCTTCCTACTAATATCGTTTACGCTCCAATTTTCCAAACAACCAATTACATTCTGCTATTTCCAACCGATGTTGTAAGCACTGTACCACGTAACTAACAGTGCAATACTATTTTTACGATAATATCGAACCTTTACATCCACGTTCCAAGTGACTTTCTTCCGAATACCACGCAGTACCATCAGGTCGTACGAAAGAAAGATGAGCAGCAAAAGGAAGAACACGAAGAAACATAGCACGAAACAAAGGCCATAAAACGCTCCGTCATCGTATCATCGAGGTACATCATCCTACATAACTGAATCTCGCGTCAGTCACACGGTGTCAAGGTCATTGATACAAATGGATCCTTGATCGTAGAACCATTCTCGCTAGCGTTTCGGTATATCCGTAGTGAGGAACGAGAGTCGTACACTCTCTCGTCGGCCTATTTTTAGACGTCATTGACATTTGCACGTAGACAGACCGAGTCGCGTGTACACTCCACGCACTCACGCACTCCGCGTGCACGCCCACACGTGCCCTTCAACGCGTACGGTCCTCCTCCTCCTCCTACGGGACGATAATAACAAAGCGGGGCGAGGAATGGAACACGGTGTGTTCATTGTTCGCTGGTCGGGTGCGCGGACGTGATTTCTTTTCTTTTCTCTTTTTTTTTTTTTTTGCGATATTTTTAGTGTCGCCACACGGAGAGAGTCACGAGATAAGTGGAAAGGGAAATGAAATGATCTGCTGAGCGAAGAAGTTAGAGCAGCGATCGGATGTTCTGGACTATGCAGACGCAAAAGGAAGGGACGTGTGCTGATTCGATGAACGAGTGCTGTTTTCCTGATTCACCATGATCATCCTGCAGCCACCTTTTTTGGTAGTTGCCGATGCTACGGCTACGATATGATCTCATGGAACAGTCATAGGTGAAGATGGTGGTAATTTGATCGCAGGATTGTATATTAGCGAGGATTAATCGTATGTCGTTCGAGGGTATTCGATAATCGAGTATCGAGTACGTCGATAGTGGTATAGTAACAGCAAGGATTACTGTACTGTAATTACTGTTATACATATACGGCGTCATGTACGTAACTACACTGATCCCTAGACTGCGGATAATTGCGCGTTTATGGGAAATTTGAAGGTACGAGAATACAGAACGCATGATAATGTAGAAGGATATATAGAATATTGTAGTATCGTAAACTGTTATGATTAGTTTATTGATAGTAAATGAATTAAACAGATGTTAATTAAACAGAAAACGATGGTTATTTAACATGAATCACAACAACGTATTATAATTAATACAACTAGATAATTAATTAGCAAAATCTCGTCACCACGGATTCAACTCTCTCTCGACAACGCTAGCAACGCTATCTCAACAACGCAATTCGCACTCTCTGGCTTCTCAATTTATACTGCTGTTAATTCGTTTATGTCCCATAGCAACCCCTTGTCTTTTGTCTCAGCGCCACCAAGTCTCCCGTCCACGATACTACAACATAAAGTATGTAAAGCACTGTCCATATTCGTATAAAATAGTAACACAGAGACTGCGTACGAAACACAGAAAAATTCACCGTATTGATCCTAATTAACATATTAATACAGTAATTACTACTTCTGTCTAACAACGAAATTCACTTAAAGCACAAAACTATGTGTATATAATTTTAATAAAATGAGGTAGTTTAATAAAAATTCATCGGTCATAGCCGACGCATGAACTCTGGAAAAGAACGCGTATGCCTATGCAACACGAAATTTCGCTGGAAATACGAAATTCCTCGCGGCTATATTGACCGGATAATAACGTGCGAATAACGTAGCTTAAAAAGCAATAAACGAGAAATATCTGCGTGCGTCATACTTGACTCGAGGTCCGAGGGTTAACGCAAAAAATCCCAGGGAACAGATGGACGAACCACGTCCCGTGGAAACAATCGAAAACAACACGCTCCTCGAATGGAACGTTGGAAACGATAAAAGAGCTCCGAGAATCGGCCAAGTCGTCATCGATGGACGTCGGTGGAGAACAAAACGACACGAACCCCGGCCCCTCAGCCCGCCACGGACGTCGCGTTGTAAACCCGCGAACTTGATTGTCCTGTTTGGCCGAACGGTGGCCGCGTAATTTCGCCGAAAGTATGGCTCTTTTGTGGGTGGTTTACGATGGCCGATCGAACGCCAGCGAAGAATACGCCTGGCAAGACGCTAACGTAAAAAAGAAAACAAGTCGGCTGAAAAAGAGCGCGTAATCGCCAACGATCGTCGTCCGCGCGGTGAAAGTTCAGAAAATATCGAGCAGCCTAATTTCGGCTTCTCGAGAGCCGCCCCCGCCTTCGATTCGATATTCGTGATCCGGTTTTATCGTCGCCGAGCTTTTCGACTAACTGTAAACACGCGGCGAGCCTCTCGACGTTTCTGATAACTTTATCGAAGTTTAAGGGGAAAAGACAATGGTCTCTCCTCGGTTCTCTGATTCTTCTATATTATATATATAAAGAGAGAGAAAGAGAGAGAGAGTAGAGAGGAGTCAGAGGGAAAGAGTATAGCTTTCTTTCTTTGGTTTTTGTTGGTTTGTCTCGTCTCTTGGTTTTTTGGGGAATTGATGACGAGGCACGACAAAGACTTGGCTGCTTGAAGAGGCGGTTGTGTGTTGGGATGATTCCGCTGTTAAAAGAGATTGGTGGAAGGCTTATTAATGGAGAAGATAAAGGAGTGGATGATTTTGCTGAAGTTGATGTTATGGTAGGATGTGGTTTAATATGAGTTGAAAATACATTTTTGGACAAGAAGCGTATACGTTTGGTTGAGAAGCTTTGTATTTGCTTAGTCACTGTAGGAAATTTCGTAGGGGATTGTTATATTGTAAGGAAGTTTTCGTGAATTTCTCTGGAACATCGTTGGAGGGAATTTTTGTTTAAAGATCGAGAACGATGGATTTGATCGAGGCGGAAAATAGAAAAAATAAATAGATAGCTTATCACTGGTTCGTAAGAATATCACAGTCAATAATTTCTTTGGAAGATTATCGGATGAATGATTGAAACAAATATCAGTTTAACAATTGCTTACTTCGCTTGGTTAAAAACAGGAAAATTATAAAATGTATTATAAATAGTTTCTTGCGTTAAATTAGCTGTGGTAGACTTCCAATAAAAAATCCTAAAACCTTCAGTATCCTCTTACGAAGACAAATACAAAAATAGCTAGTCGAGTCTAAATCTCGTCAGATATACTAACGTGACGAACTTCAATATACAATGTGCAATTTAAGCTACAATGACGAATTTTCTTGGCTCGCGTGCTGTCTCAAGAAACGTCGTTGCTCTTGATCCACTTACACGTCCACGAAAAATAGATTTATCGGTCAAGTTAAATACGCGAGTGGTGAAAAAACACCTGTGCACGTTCGATGCGATTAATCGATTAAAGAAAAAAAATCCAAAGAAGAGATAATTTAACATTTAAAATTAAAAAATTATATTTCATATTAATTGTAATATAACAATTTTTATATTAATTACAAAAGGACATATAATTATTCTTATAACCACTATCGATTAATATTAAATTCCAAATAATAGAAATCTTACGTTAAACGATATTAATTTAAATAATACATTTTAAATAATCCTTATTGGCGTTCGATGCTGTAAAAATCTCAAAGTTCGTTCGCATTTCCTCGTAAAACGGCGCCTGTTAAGATTGTACGTGGCAGAAGATCATTACTTGCCAATGCAACGTAATTATCGTTGATTTTTATAGGATTAGAAAGTCTGTTGCATGACTGATGTACCTACGGTGTATACCTTATGCATATTGTTAGTGACAACCATTATTCCGTCTGTTTTCAATCATCGCCTTTCAATTTGATCGACGACAGTAAAGGATTTCACGCGCCAATAGGCGAGAAATCGACTCGTTGTCCCTCTACACGTCTTCCCTATTTTCTACCCTCTTCGGCTTAGTGACAATAAGACAGCACATCCACTGCCTCGAACCATTCATCTCTCTTCCCTTATTCTATCCGTTTATTTCTCCGGCAATCGCTCGAGTCCTGACAACGAACTTCCGCTCCCTCTTTCAGGATTACCATCATTCGCTTTCTACCAATTTTCTATGAACGTTTTTGTCAGACTTAGATCGCCATTGCGAGACGATGATATAAAATATCGTAGAATAAACGCGATTATTACGTATACGTATGTTATAGTTAGATAAACGCGTGACACTTGAGATCAGAACTGCGTGAAATTTATTTGAAATAATAATTTCTAACTAAATATTTCCAACAACGTCGATCGCTACGTGTTGTGTTCTTCGTTCGGTCGATTTAGATTTAAAGGTAGAAAGTAGTTCTAAGATTTCAGCGCGTTGCCAATCAATCTCGCATTAGCGAAATGATACATTTGCTTTCGCAGCTAAATATACGTTTCTTGGTCCAAAATTTTGGAAATATTCCTAGTCGTAATAATTCTATAATTTAATTCTATAATAATAAGTTTCCCACGAAACTTCGTCGACTTATCACGCGTTTTCACAAAACTTGCGTCTTTCCGCCTAACAAGTTCACTTTCAATTCTGTCGTATCGAGATTCTCCTGTATAATCGTAAACCGAAATTAAAGTAATTTAAATGACAGAATTTTCAACTATATTCCCGTTGTACTAGAATTAAATCGCAACATGGGAATTTGAATTATGTTTGCGTTATAAGGCAGAATTTGTTTAGAATCAAGATAAAATGAGAACATCGACAAAAATGTAACTCTCAGATTTCTCTCCTGTGATCTTCTCTATTATTTTACTGCCTCTTTCTAAACAAGTTTCAACGTTTTCAGTCGAGCTAGTATCGTTCACGATTCTAAATCCTTAACGACGATCGAAAGCAAGATAAAAGGAGCATGTTAAAGACCTGTAAAAGCGTGGGCGCCTGTGAATGGTTTCCTATCTCGGTTTCGCTCTATAGAAATCGGGCCAGTAAACTCGGATAAAGGTATCGGTCGCCGCATTTTCCCCACGAGGTACTTTACTCGCGTACCTACGCGAACAGGTCTCCGTCAGTTAACCTTCTCTATACCCAAGAGAGATTCATCGTTCTCGTCGGACAGAAGGAAAGTTCTTCCGGCGCATTGTCGACATCGTTCAACCGATATCGTGAAGTCTCTCGGGTAAGAAGCTGGCATCGCGGAGGCGGTTTAAGTGGCGGCGGCAAAAATAATCTCTTTACTTTCACCGAGTGCAGACAGTGAGAGTGGACTGTCTCCTCTGGAACGTGCTGATCTTCCTTCGAGGATAATCACAGTTCTTTCCTTTCTCGCTGTGAACCGTGTACAGTCTGTATCGCAAGATTACGAACGCAAATTCGAATTACTATGGAGAAAATTAATCGTTCGCGTGAAATAAATTTACCTGAATTTCCTCGAATCTTAGAGTAAGGTATAAAATTTATCGAATTTCCTTCTTTGTGTATTTTGTTTAAATAATAGACGTACACGTATGTAAAATTAACGTTAAATCGTATTATTATTATCCGATATCATTTCGCTGCATGTAATTGAAAATACGCTACAGATTGAATTGCAATATAGAAATTTAAACGACAGAATTTTCAACTGTATTCCCGTTGTATTACAATTAAATCGCAACATGGAAATTTAAATTACGTTTGCATTATAAGGCAGAATTTCTTTAGAATCAAGATAAAATTAAGTTATACTTGAAATTCACCGAATTGGAATTAATTACACTTTCGAGTCAATTACACGAAATTAGAGTTACAAGAGAAATTCATTTCTCGTGGTGTCTGTGTTGCAGACTGTACATTGTACATACATATAGTGTACATACATATAGCGGCTATAGGTAGCACGGTCGAGCGACCTCGTTTGTATCCGCTGGAAAAGAGCGGCTTAAGACGATGTTAAGATTAGGATCGTTGGATCATGATCGATAAGATGTTAGGTGTCTTAGGATGTTGGCTATATTGTTGGCTATAGATTGACTGAGTTAGATCGACGCGTGACTCTTGATTTTTCCTCGTTCGAAAGTTGAACAACACGCTGTTGCTCTATTTTGCGATACTCGAACGGCGGCCTGTGAAAACGGAGCGAGAAAGTTTTCGATTTCTCGTCCTCCAGTGTCTTGGTACTTGATACATATCTTTCGACGAACAGGGAAGAATATTAGAGAAACTTCAAGTGTATGAATATTTGCTTAGACTACGGAAGATTGGGAATATTGCGTAGATTATAAAACCAAGTTTAAATGGACACTGTAGAATGGAAAGAATATTCGTAGAGCGTTTAATAAAATAGGAAGAATATTTCTGACAAATTGGATAGGTTGGTAGGTATATTTGAAAATTGCAATATTTGAGAGAGATCTAATAGAATAGAAAGAACGTTCGAAAAGGGTTTCATAGAATGGGAGTAACATCCGAAAATTTACATATCTACCTGAAATAGATTCGATCGGATAGTTTCGATATTAGAAAAGGATTTGATAAACTAGAAACAAATATTTGGAAAGCTAGTTGATTATCGAATTAGAATAGCATGGTATATTTATGTATACTTACTTGATACACGATGTATATGTACGTTGAAACATATTCAAGTGACTTAAGAATATTATTCGTACAAATTCTCAAACAACGTAATAACTTTGAGTCTACTATACCAATTAGAAATACCGAAGAATCGGAATGATTCAAACGATATTCAGCGATAATTTTCGATCTTTCGTGAACGATTGATCGCTCAGGATCCGAAATCTTATCCATTTCGATATCAAAAGTCCTATGAATCGCAATAAAATTGACAAAGGAAGAAAAGCAGACGTCGAGAGGCAACGTTTCAAAGGAAATGTGTCAGAAAATACTAGTCAGTTTGAAGCAAAGGGTCAACTGGTTCACCTCATTAATTGGAGCAAGGCCCATGAAGCTAATTAAAGTCAATTCCACGTCCAACGTGCTCGGCTGCTTCTATTTTTCATCTCGCTTCGCAGCGTCGTCCACACGTTTATTTCGAACTCGATTATGGAACGTGAAAAAAGCACGTAAGGAGCCTAAAAGCGGCTCATGTTACCGTAATTAATGCGTGTCCTTGGCGTGTCCGATTATTCGTAGCTAGCCAATGCCAGAAAAATTACAGACAGGAAGCTACGTGAACATAAACGATTCCACCGAACCGCTCCTTCTGTCCAACTGCGAAAAATGGTAGCAGAGAGTTACAGGTGTGACGATTGAATCGCTACTTACTTTACAATTTGCATTTTAGTATTTCTATCGAGATAAAGGTAACGTAGAAGCAAGTTGAATTCCATATGGCAACAGCAAGTTTATTTTTGTATTTTATTGAAATAAATAAATATATCCTAGATTAAAATTCCATTCATGAATATGTATGCGTATAATAACATTTTATTTATTCCATGATTTGTACTTTCGTATTTTGTTGGAGTAAAGACGTTTGTAAAAAATTAGGATGAAAAATAGAATGAGCAGAATTTTCGAAAAAAATTTATCAGAATGGGGAAAAGGATCGAATAGAACGATATAAATTTCTTCTTTTACTTTTTGTTTAAAAGCAATAAATGTATTATTTGCTTCGTTTTATTTTACGTTCGATTATTATCAGCGTGCAAAAAATATCAACAATGAACATTCGACAAAGGAAGTGGTTTTATACTTTTGTTTGTTGTTACCCTTTTATTTAATGGCTGATCGATGTTGTTTGTATCTCCTTTGATCGACAAACGACGAGATAATCGAAGTGATCGAAAGTTCGTCGCACCGAGAGCAAAAGTGATGTTCACTGGCGACTGAAAGCAATTTAATCGATTGCAGAATTTCTCTAACTGCGGAAAGAAACTTTCGATTTCGTTTCGTGAAGCAGAACAGTTCGGTACGGTATTTAAATAACGTTTAGCACGAGCAAATTGAGCTATGTCGATGAAAGACGGAAATGAAATCGACTTCGATGCACCGTAACAGCAGAGACAATCGTTTCGTCGTTACTCGGCGAAATTATTCTAGAAATCGTCGAGTGTTTCATCGATCATCGAAAATTTCAGTTATCTTATTTAATTCTCAGAGGACGAAATCTCCGATCATCGAATTTTTACATTTCAATCTTCTCCTCGTTTTAGCGGACAAAAGGAGATCTCCGATTTACTTGAAATATCGAACATAAGATTGAAAGAAAAAATTATACGTACGAGCGAGAAAGATACTTTTGAACGTTTTCAGAAAAATACAATTGATTGTTAAAATTTCTTTTTGTTACGATCGTCTGTTAATCACGTCTCTACCGTCGAATAAAAGCTTAGTATAAATCATAGCTAATCTCTTCTTCCACTGCTGTCTGCGTCCCAATTACGTTCCAAAGGGAACGTAAAAAGCTCTCATGATGAAATATGGAATATGAAGTCCTCGAATATCCGAGAAAAGGTTCCTCGAGCGGCGATAAATCTTCTCATTAATTTTTATCAAGGATTCCGATGTTGGATCAAACTTTCGAGCAAAATAATACTCCGTTCCTTTCGCA
The DNA here is from genome assembly GCF_040668555.2 of Bombus flavifrons. Classification (NCBI taxonomy): domain Eukaryota; kingdom Metazoa; phylum Arthropoda; class Insecta; order Hymenoptera; family Apidae; genus Bombus; species Bombus flavifrons. The sequence continues at coordinate 10,415,538 of NC_138444.1, read as the reverse complement.
TGGTCAATTGCAACATAGAAGAGCGAACGAAGTGAGGATTCTTAGTATGTGGGTGGTTTGGTCGTGCCAAGTTACTGTCAGAATAATTACTATGATTTGAGAGTAACTAGAATGCAATACGTTTCTCTTGTACATCTGTTGTCCACAAACGAACGATACGTTTAGTACAAATGTTGTCTTATTTGAAGTATGAATATTTATATACTTGTATCGTTCATTATATGTTAATGACTTACAGCATCTTAAATAACATCTTTAAATAACTAATAAATAATAATTAATCTCGTTGGAATATTTCAATGCAGCACTAGAGCAAGTCCGTGAGATTATTTATTAGATAAATGTTACGTTTGAAAGAAGCAAAGATCAGGAAAACAAAGATGTTGTAGATCCGTGAGAATTTTACTAGAATCTACTATAATATTTTACAACTTCGTAATAAAAACAAATTAATTAATCTACGATTACTAAAAGAAAATAGTCACAGTGAAAAAATTATATTTACATAAGTTAATAGCTTAATAGTCAAAAGAATGTTCAACATCTATTTGCTCTATCTGAAATTATAGATTTCATGTGATATCTAGAAATAACATGAAACGTATAAAATAAAATACTCCTGTTAATTGTTCACGAATAATAACTAAATCTATATTCAAATTCAAAACATTAATCTATTAATTTATTAATAAATACTATGTACCTGGACGATGAAATTATAAAATGTATAGAAAACTGAGTTGATCGGTTTGTCGTGTGTTTCAATTTGAACCAAATACATAATATACCGAAAAGGAACGAGGTCTGCGAAGAGAATATTGAAAAGTCACAAGCACAGTTACATACGAACGACTAAAACCCAATTACGTAACGAAGACGAATTCCCTCGGAGCTTCGCGGTATATAAATCGGTTTATCGGACGTCGGCCGGCGATTGAACGACCTCGAAACAGTGACAGTGGATACTCCCTGTCAGACAATTTGAGAGACGCTGGTGTGCACGACGCCTCACGTGGTCCACGTGGTCTCGGCACACGCTTTCACAACATGGCGATGAAAGCGGGCGTTGAACCTTCCACAGGTTGTGTAACATGGTCGAAACAATATGTAGGTCGCGTCTAGTTATCCCGGTTTGTCGACGCGAGACTGATTACGTCAACAGTCGTCTGACGTCGGCTAATGCCCGAAAGAAAAAAAAAAAAAAAAAAAACAGCGTTTAACGGTACACTTAGGTGAATTAAGTTATTCACCGTGTTACGCCATCGGCTAAATTCTTTGACCTTTTAAACTCTGAACTTCTTTCCCTTTTCTTTCAATGCTTCTGCTTTTCGTCGTATTTCGAGTTTTGGTATCTTTCAGTAAAATTCGCGTGTTTGTCGAATTGAATCTTTCGAAAGATTCGAAACAGTTTACAGAATCGAGTGTTTTGTCGATTTTGAAAAAGAAAGAGAAAGTTGTTGGTACATAACGTTCCGAAGGAACTTTAACTCTGTCGTTCTCCTGCTTTACCCTCACGATCGTGTCGCTTCGCATATTTTCTTTCCAAATTTTGAAATACTTTACAAACGTGCAGTGATCAATTGTAAAACGTGCCACACGCAATTTATTAAATACGATGATAATTTATAATTGTACTACTAATCTGTTGTTTCGCTAATTTGCTTGCCAAAGTTCTTCCATTTGTTATTGTAATATCTCTCTCTCTCTCTCTTGTACAGTTAGTATATGCTCGAAGCTATTTATATTACTATCGAAGGTTTGCCCGACCCTTCCTCAAGTTTTCTGCTTTTCTTCGTTTTCTAACAATCCAACTGCTTTAAGTGAAACGTTGTTTAAATACTTGAACATATGCAGTACTATACTTTAGCCAAGTTGTCAAACACCCGTCGATTACGTCTAATTGTAGTGCATAATATATTCTTTTAAAAATACAGGGTGGTTGGTAACTGGTGGTACAAGCGGAAAGGGGATGATTCTACGCGAAAAAAGAAGTCGAAAATATAGAATACAAATTTTTCCATCGAGACAACGATCTACAGTGAGATCCGTTATAACGAGACGTGATAAAGTGCACGCGTACCGAGCGAAAATTCAAAGTCGATTTTCTCGAAAACAAAGCGTCAAACGAAAAATGTTTATTCTATATTTTCGACTTCTTTTTTCGCGTAGAATCACCCCCTTTCCGCTTGTACCACCAGTTACCAACCACCCTGTATATCAAACTCTTTATGAATAAACAAACACGCGTATTAAAAATTGGAAAATGTTTTGGCAAAAGTTTTCCACGAATTCTTATCGTCTATAAAATTTCATCTTGATAAACACGAACGAATTTCCATCTTAACTTCTTAGATTATCTTTCGTCTTTACGCTTTTGCGATTATTTTCTGCCGTTATGAATTACCAGCGGCAATTTTAGTGCCGCAATAAATACCGATCTTGGTAGAACCAATATACTTAGAGTACACAAAATTCGCGTTACTTATCAGACGACAAATGTACTTTCGTTTTCCGAGCGTAAAGGCATTTCCAGGTGGAGGGGCCAGGGAATATATAGTCGTTGATAATAAATGGACGACCTTGCCGTGCGTAGAATTGATAAGAATTGTAACTCGCGTATCATGGCCTTGTGCATATTTACAGCTGCCGGGGACCTTGACGCGATTAACCGGCCAGCAATTATTCCTCGAAATTGCCTCGTGATTCATTTCGAATCGATTATTCAGCAAACGTATTCGCCGATTTGCTCGCGTTTTCTCGTGGCCCTCGAATCTATCGTAACAGCCGTTTTTCTTCCTCCGTTTTGATAAACATCTGCCACGTTAATAAAACGGAAATGATAACATTCGATCTACATAGAACGCTATGTTGATTAAAAGGTAGGATAGGCTGACATTGGGAACTTTGCAGAAAGGGAAATTGATTAGATAGGCGTATCAATTTTCATTATTCTCTTATTTCTATGTAATATCTGTTCTTCTCGTTTTACGATTTTATTCTTATGTAAAATCGTAGTAAACGAAAGGAGAAATTTTATATTACTAAATATTGCAACGTAACATACCAATCACGTTTTCTATATTTTCGAAACAAATAGAATTCAATAATCTCGTAATCGAGTAACTAAAGCCAAATTCCGATATCCAGTTCGGCTCGATAAACTAAGAAAGAAAGGCTTGAAATCAATCAACAACTGTCGATTAATTTCTCGCCAATCTGAAAAACAATCCCACTATTTCAAATTTTGGAATTTGCAAATTCTAAAAACATCGATCATTCTCGTTAAAACCGACGATCACGACGATTTATCGTTAGAGACCTGTAAACTTTCAAACTGTAAAAAAGCTATCCACCAGTTGCCCCCATTAAAATCAATAATAGCAAGCCGATAATCGTTGGATCGTCCGTAAACCGAGATCGTTTCACTTTATAAAAAAGAAATTTCACTGTCTGGAAAGACATCGCCTGGTGGAGATCCAGGAAGATGAGGATCGTCTAGAGAGCTTAGGCAGTTTCACAGGCTACTCTCTCTCGGTTAGCTCGGGTCAATAGGTCACCCACGCCTCGATTACTCGACTTCTATCGAGGCAAAGCGAACCACGTTGGAATTGCGACACCTTCCCTTTTGCCATTGTAAATGCATCGCAGATGCCACTAGATCGAGACATGGTGGTTGTCGTCGACGACGTCTTCGTCGTGACTCGTCCGCTTTCTTCCATGTATATACTCTTACTTTTCTTCGGTCGAACAACGCCAGCGAGTCGTGGATCAACGACACCAAGTGCTCGATCCAGGAAGATGAGGCGGCCACCGGTTAACTTTCTCCGCTCGAACGAGGCTTGTAACGAGTTCTACTTTATTGTAACCAGTCTCTTTTGCGCAGGGTGAAATCAAACCGTTGTTTATAGGCCTCTGTCCCGGCAAGCTAAATAATAGACGTGATTTGTATCGCGCCTCGGAGAGAGTTTATTTATCTCTTTAACGCTTTAGTTCGATCAGTCGCTTTTTTCCAGATTTTGCGGTTTCATGGGTCTGGGTGGAAAGTGTTCTTCTATATTTCTGTTTTCAAGTTTATGCATACGTCGAGTGGATATTACACGTTTCAAATAAATGATGTCTATAAATTTAGTCTAGGAATTCTTCGAGGCCTTATAGCTAGGTCTTCTTATTTCTTCTCTGTTTTTAAGAATATAAATGTTAATCGGATGTTACGTGTAATTTAAATTACAAAATTTGCAATTTAATTTCATAATTCCCTTTTCCCAGGTTTTGTAATTCGTTGGATGTTGTGCTCTTTGATCTCTGCTCTCAAATTTACATATATATGTTACACGTATATTTGAATGTTGTGTATTTTAACGTATATTTTTAGGCAAAATCGAAGAATCCGAGATACACTAAAAGCGATCATCTCCGTATTCTTAACGAGTACGTCCTTAGAGAAGCGAAGAAGAAGCTTCGATAAGATGTTCTTGTCGATGGAACGGAAGAAAGTTATCGCGACGGACGCCGGTAACGAGTTGTTGTTTTACGAGCGCGACGAAATCAGGCGAACGGCAAACGATATCACACGCGAATCGATTTCTCGGGATTCGTGTGACACGGTGTAATATTCGACGTGTGTATTAACCCGTGTAATTTAACGCGAAATTTTATGATTACGTTTGCGCGAGGAATTCATGCCCAAGGTAAGGTTCGCGGTTAAAACTCTTTGTCACGTGTTTATTTCTCCGCGAATCGAAATGGTATTTACAGCTGTCCACGTGTTATAATTGCCATTTGTATCGCTATATTTGACTAGCACCGTGTTCTTTCGATCAACTAATTCCGTCTTTGCTTGCCGTTGTCACGAGAATTTGCCTCTGGAGAATTTCTATCTTTAGGAGGAATTTTGTAAAAGAGAATATACACGAAGTTTCCACTTAACAGTTTATCTGATTCGACTTACAATCGTTTTCAGTTTAATCAATTCGCTTAATTAGTTTAGTTCAGTTTCATCCATTACTCGAATTTTAAGTTTACCCATCAATTTCCCTTAGAAACAATTTTTACAAGCTTCCGCTGTATTTATTACGATCTTTATCTCGGATAATTAATTGTATCTTTGATAATCTGTCAAAATTATCGCACTTTGTGTGGCACCTATTACTCATCGATACCGATAAACATGCTAATATCTCTGAAGAAATTAAAACATAAAGCTATTTCAGAAAAATTGTATATAAAATATAAAAACAGAAAGTTGTATATAACAGAGAAATTCTTGAAGCAATTCTTTTGCAAGAACTATCGTAATAGGATGTAGACGAAATAGAAATATCTCGAGCTATGTAGTAGCTGGAATATTTCTTTTCAAAGAACGCTCAACTTACAACCGGAAGGCCTCAATTTTGACAAACGTGCGATACCGATATCAGGCTGTGAAAGTGTTGAATCTCGGGGAAACAATATCTAATAATCGACTGTGTCGAGACGAAAGTTTCCTTCCTCGATGCTTTTGTTCTCTCGTTCTGATTCGTCGGTTCGATGAGATTCCAGGTGAAAATCGCAACAATGCCAACGAAAGTTTCGATGTCCGCGTTAGATCTGTCAGAAAGGAACGCACGAAATCGACCATGTTCGAATGGAGGTTACCGAGTGAAAGACAACACCAGCGAAACCGAAAGTTCTGCCATTCGTTCTACTTTCCAGCGTGAGCGTGCGAGCAATTGGGTCATTCCATTTTTTTACGAGTCACGCTCGCAATTTTGTGAATGTACCGATCTTCTTCTCATCTCGTCTGCTCTATGAAAATTTCAATTCTCTTGCAAACAACAAAATTATGATTTTTCTATGGTTTTTGCTATGCAGAGTGATTTCGAGAAACGCGATGATTTTTCGCGTGAAACTAAATCGAACAAATATAGGACAATATCTTTTCGTATGATTGTTCGTTTTCGAGAAAATTGAAAATCTCTAAAGTGTATACTCGACTTTGGCTAATTTCCAAATACGACAGAGAAGTAGGCTGAGACTTTGAGATCTCGTTTTGGAGAAAGTGGAATTTAAAAATCCAGATTTCGACAAATTTGCAAATTCGTTTCTTCCGAAAAACCAAGCGTCGTTAAAAAATCTTGCATTTTTGTATTTTCGACTCGTCCTTTACGTCGACTGGTTCGTGTCTTTCACGATCGTATCGCAATTCCAGAACCACTCTGCGCAATTAGTTCGATGGAAATATGAAAGTTGAAGCTATTCAATGGCCGAGAGTCTGCTTCTTATTAGAATTTCCGTGTTTTCCTACACTTCTTCTACTATTATATAGTAAATAGCTGTGGTGTATGAAATGACCAGCCGCGAATAATTCCATACTGTTACATATGCTACTTTCGATTCCGATCCCACGGATCAAGCAGACACGAGTGAAAGTTTTTCCTGTCTTTTGAGAACGAATTTTTTATGAAAATATCTCGTAGTGCTGTACACTGTGCTAGCTTATAATAAGGTATAAAATGTTCGTGACAGCAGAAAATTTATGAATATTTTACCGTTGCATATAAGAGTGTGTTGCGATGTTACTTTTTCTCTACTGGCAGAAAAATAACCAGTGTTGAGTAACAGGAAGATTCTTGCCGTTCTTGATTATAGCATTACGATAGCACAACTTCGAGATTACCTCGAGTCGTATTGTGCTCGTTGTGCTTCCTAGGTTTGATGTCATAAATTATTTTCCTCTATGTTCTGATAATTTTATGGAAAACGTAAACACCGAAATTCTATGTTCCATTCTAAATTTATATGCAGTTAGTTTTGAAAATATAATGAACACACACTCAATTAACACCTTCTTCTTGAAGCGTTTCATAAATTTTCATAAATTTTAAGAAGTTAGAAACAATAACATTTGAATTTCATAAATGTTCAGTTTTGCTTCCTCCTTTCCAGACTTTCGATCGAAAAATCTTATACACTTTCCTTTTAATTATATTCGAAGGCAAACTATACGAAAATTATTTCCGCGTGATTTTCTCCGCGATTCTTTATTACCATTGTACCATGACTTTTGAATCTCATTGTATTTTTCGTAATTAAAGAACAATCCTTTCGATCTAAATTCAATAATTTCGCAGAATATTTCTCTGTCTACGAGCAAGAAGCAACCACTCGAGATTATTTCCATTTCATTCTTCTTCAAAGCCTCTATCTCTGCTCTCGATCTCTCGTCCGTATTTCAAAGCTTCTCACATTTTTCAAACCGCCCATAAATCACTGCCAACCAAATTTCAACCCCAACAATTCCACGTGAATAATATTTGACACCTCTGAAGCTTTTCTAAAAAAAAAAAGTTAGGGTTGCGGAGTCGGTAATCAAAATTTCCCACTTCAACGCCAACTCCGATTTCTCTTTCTCTTTATCACCGCCACGCAGTCCAACTCCATTTACGACAGATTGTTAACGTACTCTTCATATGTATGTTTACGTGCTAATACTAATTTAAGTAGCATAAAAGGCAAAATTTATCATCGTAATGATGACATCGACGCACAAAGAATGAAAAGGCCATTCCCCGAATTTGATACACAATTATTATAATATTATTATATTATATATGTTCTTAATTATTATATATGTTCTTAATTGAAAAGATTGAAATTACGCGGAGATTTATTTTGTTTGGTAAATGTTAAAGACGAGTGGTATAGGAATGAGCGAATGAGTTAGAAATATGTAAATATACAGGGTGGTTGGTAACTGGTAGTACAAGCGGAAAGGGGGTGATTCTACGCGAAAAAAGAAGTCGAAAATATAGAATAACAATTTTTCGTTCGAGGCTTTATTTTCGAGAAAATCGACTTTGAATTTTCGCTCGGTACGCGTGCACTTTATCGCGTCTCGTTATAACGGATCTCACTGTAGATCGTTGTCTCGATTGACGTTATTTTTTAATTTTTTAAATTTTTAAATTTTTAAATTTTTCAATTTTTATTCTATATTTTCGACTTCTTTTTTCGCGTAGAATCACACCGTATCCACTTATACCACCAGTTACCAACCACCTTGTATATAATATTACATTAATATATTATAAAATTATTATAATAATTATTATAATTTTGTGTGCTAGACTAGACTGGCCGTGTAGTAGTGACACACGTATGTGAATAAGAGTGTGTGGAAGTATGTGTGTGCGCAGCGTCTCGAAAAACAGATGAATGTAACTGTTCCGTTGGCTGTGTGGTATGGAAGATGGTGAGACAAAGAGAGTGCTGAGACGAATGCAAATGTATATCGACGAAGATCCTGGAAATCTATTTTAAAACTATTTTAATATCAATTCTAAGTGTAACCTTAGTGTTCCTTTACTTTTATTTCGGCAATTAAGATCCGCAATTCTCAACACTCTTTATTCATTAAGAATGTATCGCTACAATTGTAACACTTGCGCGCCTGCAAAACAAACTATAACACGAACTATAACCTGACGTGCTTCAGAATTCAGCAGTTTCTCTCTGTAGTACGAAAAACGACGAAGTTCGATATTTAACGTACGGTTTCGTGCCACGCGAGATATCATGGAAATGTAACTGTCGTTTTGTACGAGAGTTACCTATATTTTGAGCTTTTGCAATTTGATAAAAATGTAGTATTTTTAATATACAAATAGTTTCGTTGCAACAAAAGCTGTAGAATTCGCTTTTATCGGACAGAAGATTTACGTTATGTTTCTTTATGTATCTTTATCATGCAATTTATAATTCCATCAGCTTGACGTCAGAGGGCAAAATTATTACTTGTGCCGATATCAAATTGGCCTTAGTTTTGCAACGATACTGGTTCAGCTTCTTGTAACGCTACAGATGGAAATTTGTACTATTTTCGCGACATTTCGTGGCACGTCTCGCCTTACGATGTCGTCGAAGCGAGTCGCCAGGATTTCTCCGTAGATTTTAGAAAGACCTCTCCCACGAAATTTATATTTTTCCAGTTGCGCAACTATCGATACCAAGCTGCGCTATTTGCTCTCAACTGCAGCCCCGACTGCAATGATCTGAAACTCCCTCCGATCTCCGACTCCTGCTACGACTTCGCTGTCTCGAGAAAAATCGTCGATTGAAAGAGCAAACACACCGAGCCATAAATCGAGCCAGTTTATGCCACGATAGAAGACATTTCACGTGTTACGACAACCTGTTACTCGAACGGCGTGTTCGAGACAAGGAAATGTTCACGGGGTTCCCCTTTCTACGTAAAAATTGGGCTGGTTACGAGACGAACGACTGTCTCGGCTCGCGGCTTTCCTACGTTTCGGCGTGATCGCTGGGCCAGACAATCGGACGATGCAATGTGCAATAGCGTGTACGGCACGGTGCAACGTGCCGCGGCTAACGACCGGCCAGATCGTTGCTCCAACCAGGAAATGAAATGAACCGGCGTGGAATTGCACGGTTTCTCGCGATCGTGGCTCGCGGAAAGTGTGTCAGCCCTTAAATGGGAAAAGCACAATGCGGCGAGCAACGAGTACGGGGCTCATTAACGTCGGGCCGACAACTGACTCGAGAACGATGAACGTCGATTAACAGGCCACTCGAACGAGAATTTTATCGGCACCGATCTACGTATGGAACGTCGATCTAGCGTCGAACGTTTCCACTTTTCATATATCGTTCTGTTCTCTGTGACAGGTGAATTTTACACCAATTAGGGAAATATTAATCGTTAACTGTGCACGAAACCGAAATTGCGGTCTACTGAATTAATTATTCCGTTTATTTCCAGCGAACATGCTATCGTCAGGATGCGGTTTTTGTATCGCATTTCTTACGATAAAACAAGATACAGAACAAATCATAGAAGATACAAACAAGGCATAGAATCGCCCGTGGCTAGAAAGTTGAAGGCGAGCACAAGTAGATGTATCTGATGAGGATTTCAAGCTAATTATACTGTTTAGCGACTTTTCCCAATTACGATTACTCGACTGCAGTGTGTCCATTTACGAAGGTACAACTTTTTCAATTTAATGTCTTTCTTTTAAACTCCATAGGTGGATGTGTTCTTACGGTGGAGTAAGAGCGTAGGAATTCTTTAAATAAAAATTTCGCACGCCGGTGAAACTTGTAAATTTATTACAAATATATTTATACTTTCTACGAAACGAAGTTGCACGCTTCGGCTTGTACCGTAGGAACGGCTGGACGTTGTCCTTTTAGAACACTGACGTTCAACGAATCGTGCCAAATATTTTCTATCTATAGTCTGAAATCCGTCATCGATCAAATCGACACCGGTTTTTTCGAAATACATATAAACAAAATTAAACACCACGATTTTACTTTACATTTATCTCGCGCGTATGTCGATATTACTCGCCCAAAAAAAAAAAAAAAAAAAACTGGTGATTGAGGAATCACGCGTCCTTTTTCAATCGCGCGTGGATTTTGTGTCGATCGAAACAGCCCCGGCATCGCGAAGATGAAAGGAACGAAAGGAAATACATTTTCGTTTTGCGATCTCGAGACAAGAGCGAATTACGCGTTCTAAGCGGAATCGCGAGAGTTGCAGCAGCGGTGCACTTTCTCCGTAGTAAAAGTAAAAGTTTCGCCGAGCGACCATGTTGAGACACGGTGCACAGGCAGCGCATTTAACCAACCAACGGAATCGTAGCTTTCTATTATTGCAAGATCGTCAACCTTACTCGCGCAGCTTTTCATTTCACGCAGATCTCTCTCGATTATGCTAAAATCGACATCGTTTTGCAAGGCTGACATTATCCGTAGCAGTCTGAAACCAGCTCGTCTTATTCTACTTGATCGTTTCTCGTTGTAGCGAGTTTAGGGTATTTTACGGAGGAATTATAACTCGGAGATCGTTCAGTGATTGATCGTGGGTAGACTGTATTTGAAACAAAATAATGGGATTATTTAAAAAACACATCTTTTGTGTTGGTTAATTTTTTCTAATAAAATAAGAGATAACTTGAGTTTGGCCAGTTTTATCGTAGAAATGAGACACGCATGTAAAATTAATCGAAATTAAGATTCTGTTATTGTATTGGTGTATTAATTGGAATATTATTCGTGGCATCCACTTGATTCTACAAATGTATTACGGTTATTTCAATTACATATTTTCAAACAGTCAATTGAAACGGACGTTTCTCCTCGTTATATATACAACGAAATATTTGCATATATTATTTTCATGAAATCTTGCCGTAGATTCGTGTATTATTGCATATATTTCTTTTCTACCGTAGCTTTGTTCATTATCGTGCACGAATGGAATTCTCATCGTCGGACGAGAACCGTTACGAATGAAAATAAATTAATGTGAAGATAGAGGTATCATTTTGAATGATCCTCGAGTGTGAAAATGACTTTTTATGCCTAATTCCTTTATCGATTCTAGGAAAGATTGTTTGCAGAGCTCGTTGCGAAACGTGCACATGATTGAAAACAAATAGTCGAAGCGAACTTCCCGAAATAATTTCTCAAATAATCTCTGATACTATTATGTCAATGGTATTAATAATAGAAATTTATATAATAAGGCAAATGTGTGGAAGACGCGTTATTTATAAATCAAAATTACCTATTGTTCCATAATAATAATAATTTAATCGTTGATCGAAAAAATCGATCTCAACGTATAATATGAAATAATTTCCGCAATTCGTACCTACGAACTTCTGTCTCTGTAGCAAAATTCTCAAAAGATCGAATCTGTTGTTTCGTTTAAGAGAACTGAACTAAAATAAAAAAGAAATCATTTAAAACACGTTGCTGCAATAAAGCTGTCGAAAGCATTTAAACACGAACCAACGTTGTTCTATTTCTATAACAAAATCAGTAAAACAATTTAGCTGTTTCAGATCGTTACTTTGCATCTTCGTTCCAAAATAAAATTTCCCTAAATCCACCCTGTATCAACAATTCAAGCTACTAGCATGATTCGTACTGGCATATTCACGGGTCGACAATCGCCTCCACATTTTCGCGTTTCGCTCGACAAAGACGACGCGACGCGTACAGTAGCTTGCAAAAGTATCGAAACGCTCGTAGAAACCTTCTGCGAATATATTACGCGCGCCATACGGAACACTTGGAGACGCGGTAAGTGGCAAAATACTTTCGCGAGCTGCTGTAGCTTTTATTCAATCAGTGAGAGAAATTCCACTCTAAAGTGGGTTCCTTGTTGAATGGAACAAAAGCGTGGAAAGGTGAGAAAGAAAGGACGCGAGAAGAGGTCGATCCATTACCTGAAATCGCGTAGTTTCAGGCGCAACGTTCGGAAAATGCAAAGAGCGTTCGAGGGGAAATCGGTTTCGCGTGGTTGAAACGTAAAAGGATCTGTGACGTATATTATAATGCCACGAGAATGCGATTTTCGCGTACATTCTAAACGTCGAGGAGGACGATCGATCAATATTCCAAAGAGAAACAGCGACCAAGAGTTCTCAGAAATGAGCTCGGTACGGACAAAGGAGCACGCGTTGGACCTGGTAGCGCAGGTCAGTTCTATTTATGTATACGAATTCTTGCGTTTTCCGTGAAACTGCGTCCGCAGGATCTACCAAGTCCCTCCTCCCTCTCGCGAAACCATCGCAGAAAGTTTTACGATCGATATGCGCAGGTATAATCACAACGTTTCGTTTTCTTCGATCAATTTGTAATTTTGTCGAATTCTTGTTCTTTAGTCTGTTTCTTGAGATTATGAAAAAGAATTTGAAGGATTCGCTCGATATTAGTTTCGCCGTTGTTTCTTCAATCGCCAGGATCCTACAATTTCTACCATCGATTTCTACAATCGTACAATATTCGAAGTTTATGATCGTGTTTTCTTTATTTCATTGTTTGCAAATCTGTATTATTGACTGTTTGACATTCGTTATTATAATCATTGACGTAACGTTACTATTATTAATACGACTGTAAAGTTATATTAGTTAAAGAATGGTTAAAACGGTACTAAAAATATTTGCGGGATCAGCGAGTGCAAGAAAATTTCGAATATTTTAGTACGTTTATGCATTTGCATAAAATTATCGGACATAAAACTGATGAAAGATTGATGAAAGTTATAAATATCGAAAATAATCAAAGGACGACTGAGAATGAGTGGAATATTTCACATCGGAAAAATTCCACGTGTTATATAAGAAATTTGGAGGTCAGTACGCAGAAACAATAAAAAAATGTTTATATACACGTTTGACCTAGCTGACCTTGTTTACACGGTACGGCTGATTTTGTGTTTTACCAGTTGTTCGTCTGTCTTCTTCACAGAATACTACCAAAAAATCTTCGATACAAACTGGCTCTCGTAAAAAGGATATTTCGATACGACACGTAGGATATAATTAACGATATAATTAAATAATTTATAACGAAAAATGAAAGTGTGCTTGTAAATATAATAATATTGTATAGAAGTTATTCAAATGATTCAAGAATAAAATCAAATTGTTTGCATCTATGTCCTCCTCTTTTATTATTATTATTATTTTTATTTATAACGAAAAATGAAAAAGTGCTTGTAAATATAATAATATTTACATAGAAGTTATTCAAACGATTCAAGAATAAAATCAAATTGTTTGCATCTATGTCCTCTTCTTTTATTATTATTATTTTTATTTATAACGAAAAATGAAAAAGTGTCTGTAAATATAATAATATTACATAGAAGTTATTCAAACGATTCAAGAATAAAATCAAATTGTTTGCATCTATGTCCTCCTCTTTTATTATTATTATTTTTATTTATAACGAAAAATGAAAAAGTGCTTGTAAATATAATAATATTGCATAGAAATTGTTCAAACGATTCAAGAATAAAATCAAATTGTTTGCATCTATGTCCTCTTCTTTTATTATTATTATTTTTATTTATAACGAAAAATGAAAAAGTGCTTGTAAATATAATAATATTGCATAGAAGTTATTCAAACGATTCAAGAATAAAATCAAATTGTTTGCATCTATGTCCCCTTTTTTGCTTTATAGCAGTACGATATAATGTACTTTACGTAAAGTATTTTAAACTATGTATTAAAAAACATTTGAGAAAGAATAATTCACTCTGTTAAATAAGCAACGTTTGTATCAAAATTCTTCTTGTCTCTTTCCTCTCTTAAGCTGCGACAAATATAATTTTTTAATTATCTTTAACATATCGAGTTAAGAATTGGGGTTGTTAATCAAACAGAAGGGGGTTGCTATCAACGTTTCCGTGGTGTAGTGGTTATCACATGTGTTTCACACGCACAAGGTCCCCGGTTCGATCCCGGGCGGAAACATAAATGTACCCTTTTTTTTTTCATTCATTGACAATCGAAAAGTTAAGACAGTCGATGATAGTGTAACTACCGAGAGGACAAAGATTTTCAAAGTAAACGTTCGACATATGTGTCCTAGATTATTTAGTTACACCATGGAAACTTACATTTATTTTACGAGAACATTAATAACTAAAAACTGAACGATCAGGCATCAAGCTTCTTTCAATTTCCGATCATTGTCTTCAATTGCAATCTAAGAATTCTCAGACGAATGCAGCTTGAAGATATATCAATTCTAAGAAACTAACGAATCCACTGTATATACGATACCTTCGAGTTTCTCCAACTTCTGACCAATATATTCGACTCGGATGTAACAACCGTTGAATGAACGAAACTTCGAAATATGTAAAAGTTAAAAAATCGACCGATACACGCCCTAACATCGCGTCGTTTGTCTGAACGAGTAACACCGAGCGAAACATTGAGAAGATAGAAAAAAAGAAGAAGGAGAATCCGGTGGACGCTGAACACCTGTTTGAAAGATTCTTGTGGACGATGTTCCCAAAACGGCGAGATTCCATTTGCAAAATTCCACGTAGGGCATGGAGGTGATTCCCAGCGAGGAGGACAGTTCTTTGTGTTACGAGCGGAGGATGCGTTCGTGGTATGGGGCCGGTGGAGTCAGGCTATGGCAAAACGGGCTGTCTCAAGGTCGGTTAGGCACAAGGGCAGCTTCAGTCTAGCCTGAACTCGACCGCGCCCTTCGAGGTCGTGCCATCTCGTTCTCACACGGCCAGTTTTCTCTTTTTTCTCCTCTGTCCTTTCTTTTTTTAATCTTTGTCCTTCTCGCTCTCTTCGTTCCTCTATTAATTGCCAGTTAAATGTCGTTGCTTTCTTATGTACGGACCGCAGCCTCAATTTCAATCGACGAATACATATCTCGAGACGTGAATCTTCAACCCTTTGTTTCGTGACTGGATTTTAGCAACAGCAAAACTGACGCAAGAAACAGTAATACGAATCATTACGATTGTTATTATACACAGCAACGATATTTACATCTGATAAGTTTATATTTAAAAGTTTGTAAACTACTTGTTGCGATCTTTCACATTTCAAACAAAATAGATTAATTTTGTTAAACTCTCTTTATGCAATGCGTTTTTATATACTACTGCAAAAATTGGCAAATATGTTGCTACCTGTCAGTCATCCTTTTGACGGAATGATAGACGTATCTGGGTTAAGGTTAGAGAAAATTCGAATTACGTGGAAATATTAAAAATTGATACAAATGAACACTGCAAATTTAAATTAACACTAGAACTACCGGCATTTGAGACGTAGCTATCTCTACCAAAGCTAGTCGAAATGGCTGGTCTTCAAAAAATATGTAATAGAATATTTTTATAATTATTGATCTATTACTATCTTACAGAAGAAACTCCATATTCTAAGATTATAAAAACTATATAATAACAATAAGTACAATAATGAAGAATATTCAGTACCAAAATCCTTGCTAACAAGAAGATTAAAAAGAGATTAAAAAATATTTCATTCGAGTTCTACAATTACTTAAGCGTACAGGATATGCGCTATTCTGAAAAATATAACATAAAATTGAACTGATCTGTTTCTTTCCGAATTTTTATTTTTATTATATAGTATGTAGTATGCAGTAGAATTGTACAGTAATTGTAATTGTAATTGTGCAGTACAGTTGATTAACCAAAAAATTTCAACGACAAAGAAGAACAGCGATCCGATGGATCGAGCTCATTGCGTGAACGTTATTCGCAAACTGAAAATAGCCAGCTCTCGAAGCAATCTCGTTTTTCTTAATCGACAGAACCTTGATCCGTTCGTCGTTCCCTATCGCGTGCCGGACGATTATGAAGCGATTCGAAGCTCTTGGGGGGTATATACCCGTGGGCTTATCTGACCTGGCCGACGCGACGGGCAATTAATTGAACGACAATGGTCGCCGAGCTTCTCGCACTAATTAAGTTCAACCTCTAGAATCGGTGGCGCACGATCTTCAACAAGGTCACTAGGTCATCCCTTTCACTCAGGATTTTCAAGATAAATGTTCTCCGTCTCGATCAACAATGGTATAGGATGAACGCAATGAATGTTCCTTTTTGATAACGTAAACGTATCTTCTATAGGATATATCTTCTAAATTGGTTTCAATGTATCGGCGAAACATCGGAGGAACGTTGTATTAGATTCGACCGTTATAATTGAATAGGCAAGAATTGTCATAAATTCGATCGCGCAGAAAATCGTACATCGATTTTCTAGAGATCATTATAAACGCAGACTTCGCTTTTGTCGAGTCTAAAAAGGAGAAAAAGCGACTTCGACGAAAGATTGAACGATCCTTTAATTCTATGGAACTTTACGGAATTTCATGGAATTCAGTGTGCGTATATAACATCGCCTGCTTGATACCAATTAATTTACAAACTTTTTAGAGTCACGTGCACATACGTACGTACTTATTGTTGCCAACCGTATAAAAGCTTTAGAAGTTTATGATAATCATACCTCAACTGCAGAAACTCCAACTACAAAAAAGGAGACAGATTTACGGAATCAGATTATTTGGCAAACGGAAAGGCAAAATTTTACGCGAACGACGTCGAGTCCTCTGCGTTTCTCTCTCGGGTTTCGGAAGACGCGCTCGCGTACAGAATTATTATTGTCGTTTCAGGCAAGAACGGAAACTTCCTACGTAGAAGACGGTAACTGACGAGAAACAGAATGTATGGTTGCGTTTCACGAGACACAGAAAGAGAAAGAGGGACAGAGGTCGATACGGGGACTACGTGGAAAGCATTCTTAATTAAACGCAGCGGCGTTTATCGAGTTTCCCTATCTCTTGTCTCGTGACCGCGTAAATCGGCTGCTCTCAAGTACCGATCCTTTCATGGCTACCACCAAGGTCACGACCTCCACTACGTGCAGAGAGCGATGCACGCACTATTAGGCACACGCCACGCGCGTGCATGTTGCGTACGTGCAGCCTAATCTGTGGGATGCATCGACTCGCCAGGGCTGGCTCGTGGTCACCACGTGCCACCTCTGACTCTAACGGAATTACAAAGGTACGTTGACAAGGAAATTTTGATCGAATAAAAATAGTTTGATACGCTAGAAATACATTAGAGTTATTTTTGAATTAGGAAATCGGTGTAATTAGCGAGCGGTTTAATTGAGTATACACACAGTGGCTGATGAAAGGAACATTTACCATAAAAAACTTGTAGAATATCCATGTGAAAGATATGAAAGATCTTGGAATTTCATTAGCACTGTATCGAGACACGGTCGATTAGATCGACAAAATTTTTAACGAATCTAGAGACTTGTATAGAAATTACGAGACGTTTAACGTGAACTTTAACGGAGTTAGAATTTAGAGTAGGAACTTTAATCGAATTATAAAGATTACCTCTAACTGGTGATATTTATCGATCGAAAAAATTTATGGAACAGGTGAGCTCTACTGTCCACCAAGTAATATACGCTCTATCAGACGGAATATACTCAAAAGTCTATTTACCGCAAATAATAGTAAATTTCACGGTAAGACCTTTTCCTACTTTCCAACTTACCAAATTAATCAATACGGATTGCGAGCGATTCGCGTATCCTACACAAAAGAGAACAATAGGGGACCTATCCGAACAACTCCATACAGCCTCCTATCAATACAAAATCATCTCTGAAAACCCGCTATACGCTCCGAGCGCAAGAACCAGCAGAAGATTTCGGAAACTTGTTCCAAAACGAATCTCACGGAACTCTTTCAACTGGAGGAGCAAGCATCGGTCTATTGTCTGTGCTGTCGCAGACAGCGGCGCAAAAATTCCGCCCCTGGAGCGTCGCTTGGAGAGGGCTTCGAGGGTGAGGCGGCCGATTCTCGGCGAGTTTCAGCCTCGAGTAAGCCTGGAACGAAGACTGTAGAAAAAAAGGGCCTGGTACAGAAGTAGGGAGAGGGGCGGAAGGGCCGGGGAAGCGAAGGGGGAGACAAAGAGGCCGAGAAAGAGGGAGTCGCGTTTCTGAACGCGCGCGAGTACGTTCGCTCCGCTGCTGACGGGGTGAACGTACGACGGTAGACGCAAAAATCCCTCCAAGGTCGGTGCATCCCTATCGGTACCCCGTACGTCCGTCTGTTCGTGCCACGGTTCACCGTCTCCCGTCCCCGCCCTGTTTCTACCACCACTCCTGGCCAAACAACCGACAGTTATCCCCACCAACTGCCCCAAATCACCCACGCGACCGGGCTGACTCGATTCAGGGACGCGCGAGCTATACCTGCGCCTCCTGCAGGATCAACCGAGTGGGAAAACAATCGGACCGCAAAAGCGCGGCGCTCTTTGCCAATTCCTATGTCGTTGTGAGAGTTAAGCTGCGTCCTCGCTCAAGCAACAGCCAGCAACTTTCTGTCGGTGTTCCGTGTTTCTGGTTGATGTACGAATATCCTTCCGCGTATGTCGCCTTCGCGTTTTTGTCGCCGGTAACAGAAATTGCTACTTGTTGCATGTTTTAGCTCGGAGCGGTGAAAATGAGGAAAAGTAAGAGGTGCGTAAGAACAAACATCGCGACGGAAGAAATGTTTGTTCGGCGCGTACTCGTCGCTAGGAACAGACGTCGTTTTAAAATGGAGACAAAGCAAAAAAATATTCCTCCGATTACGTTGCTTCGGCGTGAACGAAACGTTCGTACAAGTCGGTGTTCGTTGGAAATGTCTTGAAGCACGCAGCAACAACAGGCGATAAAAGCTTCCTCGTTGTTACTTCGATAGATGCAGAGTTTTAGGTACCCGTTGAAGCACGTAGCAACAGCAGACAACAAAAGGATAGTTCTTAACGTAGATTCGTATTTAACTCAAAAAACAAATGAAAGGAGTTTTGGTGTCAGTTTGGCAGAGTAACTAAAATTGAAAAACTGCTGTCCTAAAAAGTATAGCCGTCTTGAAATAGAAAAGTACAACGTGAACTATGTAAATCCGATACCGAGGCCTTCTCGAGTAACCTCGAAAAACAAGAAAACTTGCCCTTTTTGTATCGAAGGGGTACCATATATTTGCTGACCTTTTTCCGCTCAGATGGTTCGTGAAACGGCAGGTTTAACTCGCATGTCCCTACTTTCGTCGATCAGGGTCGCGTGGGTGATTTTACCTGATCTGGTGGGGCTGCGTCCTTTATTCGGATGCATCGACCGTTCATTTCGATATTATGCTAATAACGTTTTAAACAACGAGCCGGCAGAACTCTTGGTGATTCGGATAAGATTCTTGGACGCATCGGGTTCAAGAAAGCCATTTGTGTGAAAATAGAATGTAAATATATCGTTCAATTACTGGTTTGCACGCAAGTGGTTGGCAAATGTACAGGGTGCGTTTGTAGGACGAATATAATTTCGACCGTTTCAATAACGAACTGATATTTTTATTATGTCGTAGTCCAATCTTCTCATTCTTTTTCCGAGGCGACGTTTCTTACTTGTCTTTTGTAGCAAATGCTGCGAACTATAATATAGTTTCGAATTATTTTTATTATTCTCCTTTTTCCATTTTTATTCTTTAACGTTCTTCCACTTTTTGGAATCTTTTTGAATTCGTTTAACAAATCGTAAAAAGCAGTGTGAGAAAAGTTATGGAGGTAAAAGGAAAACAAGATAAATAATGAAAGTTTATGACAAACGGCTCACAATGTATCAAAATGATAGTCGGAATAGATAGAGTGCTGATTTGCGGCAGCTGGAATCCGCTGTGCCCCCATATTAACCCCCACCTTCAACATGACTATGCTACAAACGATCGTAATAACAGTATTCGAATCTTAAAATAGCTAAATAAAAGGTGTCCGCCAAGAATCTTTATAACCCTCTTTTGTAACACTCTGTATAATCTATAGACCATCGCCAAAGCCAAAATACCCAAATTTCATTTCATTTTGTTGACCGCTCGCAACCATTCACAAATCTACCAATACCGTTATTAGCTACCATTAAACGCTATTAAACCATTATTACGCCAATGACGACTACAAATTATACTGTGCGATCATGAAGACCTGCTGCCATTACACATTCAAGCAATGGAATTACGAAGAATAAAGAAATATAACGCGTGACAAAATAGTAATTGGTTATATACCAAACGCAGCGGTTGCAAAGCTAGATGATTTTATCCCTTTTAAAAGTCAAAAGACTTCACACTTGTATTTTACGTTTATCTATGGAAAACGAGAAGTCCTCCAGTAGAAGAATTTTCGATTTATTTAAAAAGTTCCACAGAAAGAAAAAAAGAGTTAAAAAGTTAAAAAAGTTAAGACGTGCTTTAGTATACCTCGTGTACCTGAGGTTAGAGAGTTAAGCGTCAACCTGTGTTCGTAAATCTCGCGCGAAGGCGTGATGTGACAGCGGGACACGAAATTACTTGGCTCGAGAATTCGAAATCACCGGGAGAAATTGTCAGCCGCCTTGTGCGCGTATCTCGGCCTCCGGGGGCCGTTGGGAAACCGGCCGTTGGAAGAAGAAAACGCGTGTCGGATTTATTCCGGCGCAGTAATTTGCGGTTTCACGAACAGCACGTGGACGCGAGCTGTCGGCGGTAAATTAAAATTTCACGTGCCTCTTCGAATCTGACGGCACCCCGAGACGGAATTTTTCGAATGGAAAACGACCTATAACTCTTCCAGCGATTGCAATTAACTCGTAATTCTCACTTGCTACGTCTGTGTTGTGTAAGGGGTGTGACAATTCAATGGCACAAGTGCTTAAATATTTACTTAACGTCCACGATGATGGATGTTTTCTTTGGTTTTATCGCGTGAAAGATATATGATCGAAATAACGAGAAAAGAAATAAAGAGAAAAACGACGTGCGTTTAAAATTAACTTTGGAGTATACGTTTAAAATACACTATCACGATCTTATTATTATTATTATTATCATTATTAATCTTTTATAAGCAAATTTGATTATAAGACGGTGAATAAATTAGCAGGGTGTGTTTAAAGCAGTGGAACATGCTTTATAAAAATTAAACCATTAATAATTGTTCATCGTCGATTGATCATCTTTGTCACTTTTCAACCCCATCGATTCTTACGCTTCTACGCGGCTAAATACGAGAACCAACTTTTACCATTGAATCGTCAAATTTTCTAATTTCGAAGAAGATTAGGATACAGTTATAAACATATTTAATCTATAAAAGCTGCTTTTGCTCAAGAAGTGTAAGAATGAAACTCAACTTCGACTATTGAACTTCGTCCACACGTACGTTCGTACGTGTACCAACGAAATATGTCAAAGTATCCAGTAGCAGATATCGCAGATCCAAACTCGTTAAATTACAAGATAGCTCGTTCAATTTCTCAATCGAGAAGAACTCGAAGAAAGATTCAACTAGAAGAAGAAAATAGCGGAATGAAAGGAGCGCGGAGCCCATTAAACGCACGCCAGAATTCATGAACTACTGCTGCAGTGGTTCGTAA
This sequence comes from Bombus flavifrons, assembly GCF_040668555.2. Taxonomy (NCBI): domain Eukaryota; kingdom Metazoa; phylum Arthropoda; class Insecta; order Hymenoptera; family Apidae; genus Bombus; species Bombus flavifrons. The sequence continues at coordinate 10,393,756 of NC_138444.1, read as the reverse complement.
ACTCCTGCAACGCACACTACAACGTACATAGTCGAAGAGAATGGATTTTGTCGTTCATAGGGTCGAAAGGGTTAATAAGAGCTTAAGGCGGTGCAGCGAAGATGCTTTTCGGTAAGTGACCGTCCGTCAATTCGCGAAGAATGCGTCGCTGGCTAACGAGCAACGCTCCCAACGGTTATCCAACAATAAAAATAATTTGGCGATGAATGAGGGTAGACGGTGTTTAGGAGAGTGAGGCCGACGTAAGATATTTTTATTGGACGTCTGCAGTCTGGATGCACGGCCGGCCGTTAACCCGATGCACTCATTGCTCCGTGCCAATCCATATGGAATCCTTGCTCTCGATTCCTCTTCAAGCGTCTTCCATCTTCTTCGACTACTCTGCACGCCCTCGCGCTTTTCAACGTTTACGTCCGATCTGTGTGCCTCGTTCAACTTAGATCGAGCACTGTTTGCTAATCGTCTTATGGGTTCCTTTTAAGGTATTTATTTTATATACGCGTTTATGGTAAATTTAAAAGCCCAGATATATCATATAGTATATAAAAGTATATCAAATATCCAGAAAGGAATATTTCTCATCATTTTTTAACAGGCGAAACAAATTATCACGTAGGTTTAAGTCCTTTAATTCTCTTCACAAAGATATTGGAATTGTATAAGGATACACTGTCTATCGATAATTTTACAGAAAGTGAGCTTTTTAAAATTGCAAAAGTGGAATAACTCGTAACGTACAAAGATGTACAGTGTATCGAAAATACAGTATTCGTTATAGTATTCAGTGGAATAAGTTTCTACTCACATTCCATTTGTTTAATTAGGTTTATAAAAAATACGAATTTCTATAAAAATCCGCAGTTCAGTTGTCAATAACGTTCTTCGATACTATTATATATCATTGTTGCATACTACATGTATATTATATACATACGTACATGCCAATAAAACTGTCGTTACGAAAATCGTCCGTATTCACGAGGACTGTCATCGAGAGCGTTAATCTTCAAGCTCGACGATCTTGAAACGCACTCATCGAAATTCCGTGACGAAGATGGAGGCACGCCAGCTGTTGAGAATTGGTCGTAGAGCAAAGTTCCTTGCACTCATCGGCTTTCAATGCCAAAGCAACGAATGCGGTTCGGGAAAGGGTAGCACACGCGAAGAAGAGGAAGAAGATGACGAAGAAGAGATATGCGGTTTTACGCGAGCGTTCAATGGTACTTTGCTATATGGCTGCATAACGTTTATGGTACTCGTTCGCCACTATTTCTGGAGGATCAACATCTAGATGAATCACATACGTGGCGCTTTCCTGTATTTCCATCTTCAGTACGTGTTATTTCAAAATGCTTCGACGATGGTTCGCTTTAAACGCTTCGAGAATGGAAATTTATACTTTTTTCGCCCTTCTTGCTACCCTTCTTTCAAGAAATACAAACAGACTTGCCATTTTTGGGGGGCTTTTATTTTTCGTAGCCCATCTAAAACGCGCGAATAAAAAATAATCGCGATTTACATATTGTTTTATTACAAAAAAAAACGTATTAAAATAACAGACTATTTGTAAAATTCGAGGCACAAAATTTCATATCAGGTTGTCCGAAAAGTGTCTTTCTTTCTTCTCTCTTCGTACAAACCAAGTCTGTGAAATGTCGCGGTGTTTATCTTAACGGAACAAAATGGACCGTACGTAATTCGACAAAATAATATAAAACAAGAAACATTGTGCGTCTATTATTTCCTCAAAAAACGAAAGAAACTTTTCGGACAACCTAATACAGCAACACATATAACGCCACAAGTAGGTTTTACATTAATTCTATCCACGAAATTATAGGACTTAAATGGAAGAAGAAATGGTATGAATTACGACAAAGTATAAAGAGATCTCAAATTCAATACCCTTTGCGAAGTCGTATTAAAGTTAAATTATTACTTTCGACCCCGGTCTACCCTACAGTTGTTATATAGTGTAGGTTGCTATACGCTTCTTTAATTAAAGAAGCTTCTACAGGGAAGTCTCTTAGTCAGTGTTCCCGGAACAGCTCGATTTCTTCGATCCTGTGGGCGTTATCGTTTGTCAAGTTGATTTCACAAAGAGCACAGTTTGATTCTTCTTTATAGAAAAATTATCTTGATTCTTTCGTGGAGATGGTTTACAACTTTTGCCTAACTCTGTTTTATGATGAAAAAATATTAATGAATTTAGGTGATGATATACAGAGTTAATCGATATATTTGAAGGATATTGTCGATGTAATAATTATTTAAATATCATTGAAATAGAAATTTATCTTTCCATTATACCTCTTACGTTCTATAGAAAAGTTACCATTTTAAAATCTTCATTATTTACTCATTTATTTATTTGTTTATTTATATACTGTTTCAATTCGTGGAAGCTAGTAAATAACAAATAAATAATTTTCCACTTGGAAACGCCCAAATTCTTTCGTTTTATGTTTTATGAAGAGGATCGAAGAGCTCGATCAAAAAATGAGTCGATCAGCATGGCGGCCTCTAAAAATATCAGAAGGCTCGAGGAACACGTGTGAATCATCTCGATCGAATGCGAGCAGTTTGTTGTATCGAGCAAGGCCAAGGTCGTGAGAGGTTATCAATAGCTAAATTAATGTTCCCCTACGCCACGACGCCTACGTACATTGTTATAAAAAACACACTCATATCTGGAACTGTGCGTAGGACATCTAAAATAACAGCGTCGTTATACTTTTTTCCCGATCGACATCAATCGCATGCTAAATCTCATCGTTACGAAAAAAAAAATTTCATTTAGCCGTTACGAAAAAGCTCTTTGCCACTTAGAAAGTTTTTGATTTATCAAACTTCTCGATCGAATATCTCACGATGTTCCTTTTTTCAATTTAACAGCGCGATTTCGTCAGCGTTTTTATTTTTATTCTCGAGCCAATGGAACGTAAGCTTGCGCAATATTTCTGATCGTTTGTCGTACAATTTTATACGAAACAACGCGCTTCGTCCCTTTGTTATCGAACATTTGCATCAAACATCTTTGACAGCACGCGACGAAGGAGTATAGAGTCGAGAAAAGGGGTGAATTTTTTGCTCGTCGACGGGAATGTTCTATTATCTGTTCGGAACGTTTCGTCTTCACGGTTTCACGAGTTTCTTTCTAGCATCCTTGAAAAGGAGTCTCTCCCCTGACCTTAAACAACGATAGGTTAACCTTGGCACGTGTTCACGCGATTGCCATGCAGCATGTTGCATCCCCTCGAAACCACTTCTGCATCCCCGTAACGCAGCCTTCCATCCATTAAAATGATAAATACGGAAGCGTAAGTGAATCTTCGATAAAGGCGTCACCGGACCAGAGAAATTGCTGGATCATCGAATCTCGCGAGTTTCCATTTTCAAGGCGATCTCGTATTCTCGTATGACGAAACATTTACGGTCAATACCATTAACCACTAAGAACTATTCGATGATAGGGATAAATATATATTCAGTGACAATAATAATAATAGCAAACAATTCTTGTGAATAAAAACGATGTGAATTTGTAAGGAAACATCTACTACTACTACGTTACGATTAACGATCAGCGAAAGTAGTAAGAATATCAATGTATTAACAAAATCATACGCTTTGATATTTCAAAATTCTTACAGAGAAAGGGTTCTATATTCTGATTCTATAAGAATTTTGAAATGTCAAAGCGTATGATTTTGTTAATACATTAATACATTAATATTGTTAATATTGTTATGTAAAAACGCTGTGAATTTGTGAGGACATATTGTAACGATCAACGAAAGTAATAACAATATTAATGTATTAACAAAATCATACGTTTTGATATTTTTAAATTCTTACAGAGAAAGGATTCTATATTCTAATTCTATACGAGTTTTGAAATATCAAAGCGTATGACTTTGTTAATACATTAATACTGTTAATACATATATACAATATTGTTAATATTTTTAATACATATATACAATATTGTTAATATATTTAATACATATATACAATATTGTTAATATTGTTAATACATATATACAATATTGTTAATGTTGTTAATACATATATACAATATTGTTAATATTGTAATGTAAAAACGCTGTGAATTTGTGAGGGCATATTGTAACGATCAACGAAAGTAATAACAATATTAACATATGAACAAAATCATACGCTTTGATATTTCAAAATTCTTACAGAGAAAGGATTCTATATTCTAATTCTATAAGAATTTTGAAATATCAAAGCGTATGATTTTGTTAATACATTAATACATTAATATTTTTAATACATTAATACATTAGTATTGTTAATACATATATACAATATTGTTAATATTGTCAATACATATATACAATATTGTTAATATTGTTATGTAAAAACGCTGTGAATTTGTGAGGACATATTGTAACGATCAACGAAAGTAATAACAATATTAACGTATGAACAAAATCATACGCTTTGATATTTCAAAATTCTTACAGAGAAAGGATTCTATATTCTAATTCTATAAGAATTTTGAAATATCAAAGCGTATGATTTTGTTAATACGTTAATATTCTTATTACTTTCGTTGATTGTTACAATATTTCCTTACAAATTCACATCGTGTTTATTCACAAGAATTGTTTGCTATAATTATTGTTCTCACTGAATGTATATTAAGAGAATGTATATACAGAGAAAGAATTCTATATTCTAATTCTATATCTTTCCTTCCTAGTTATTTTCCCCAATATCTACGTTAAATTCAGAATAATAACGGACACTATAATAGGCTCATGGCCCGATTATAATTACCAGCGTTACTCATTAGTAGCTCCCATTTCGAAGATTCCATAGTAAAATCTAGGCTATTTAATAATAGCACAAGCGTGTTTCCGTGCGGCGAGTAATACGCATCACTAATGTTAGCGACCTTATAAATACAACATGGGAATACCCTGACTATAAAATATCTAGCCTTGTATATCCATCCGCATATTTATATTCTTCGAGTATGAATGACCAAACGATGGATTTAATTATTTAACGTGTCGTAAAAGAAACATTTCGATAGACCTCGAATTAAATCGTAAATAAAGAAGATTCTACTTTTACTCGACGATGACAAATATGTATTAGGAAAAGCTATGGAAAAATCCATTAACGTAATTAGATGCACATAAAATTAACGTTGCTTTACGCATTAATAAAATCAACATATGGCGTGGCAAAGAGAGCCTTGAACTCGATGCTGATTCCTTCAAAAGGGGAGAGAGAGAGAGAGAGAGAGAGAATCATTGGAACCAAAATAAAACAGTCGGTCAGACACGAAATAATTAGCAATATTCTAAGGTTGAAGGGGTTTGAAAAACCGGTTAATGAATTTTTTATGCGGAATCGTATATTTGCCAAGGGTAGCATCAGCAGGTATTATAAGCTCGGTATTAACGAGTTAGGGGCGCAAATTAGACGTGCCTCGTTTCGTTCGAGCTATTTACCCTCGACATTAACGGTGTGGACCTTCTAAATACAATCGGCCGTTTTATATTCTCGTTACTGGCGTCAACGAATCGATCGGTGTTCCTATAATAGAATCAAGAAGGTAAATCATTCTAGAAGTTACTAACAATACGCAAGGAATTTTCACGCTTCTTTGCTCTCGACAGTCACAGAGGAAATAATTCTTTCAGATGAATTTCTCGTATCGATTTTCGAAAATCTAATCGTAAATATTAACAGACGTAAGGCGCATCAGTCTCCTTCAAGATACACCTACATTTATATTAACCCAAATTACATGTTAACGTATGTACCTACCTATAGAAAATCAAGTAGAATTTGTAAAAATTCTCTCGCAATAAAATTCCTTTTTCCAGGAACCGATATCGCTAATAAAATTTATTCTCTATTAAAGTATACTCTTTCCCTTAAAAACGCTAAAAATCTGTCTTTCATAGACCCACGGACCAATACCCACGAATCACTTGCAAGTTACACACCAACTCGTCACGCTCTGAATCAACAAACTCTCCGCTCTTGACTTCGCGAGAATCTGCTTCAAATTCCATCCGGTTCTCGACCATTGCCGATCCATCGATTCCATATAAACGTCGATCTAGCCTTATCAATCGCGTTGATTTGACGCTCTCTCGCGGAACCGTCATGGAATCGATAGCGTTCCGCTTAATAGAACCGACGAGGTAAATCACTTCGATGACCTCCGATGGAACAACGCCGGTGAAACGGTCGCGGTGACCCTCGCCAGCCTCGGCTCTCACCTCGTTCGAGGACAGATCGATGCTCGAGCAGTGTCAATGTCAGTCGTAGGGCGGAGATGCGCGACGAGGCGAGAGGGGTTGCACCGGCATTGCGTCATCCTGACGTCAGGGCAACCCCTTTCGCTTTACGCCACCCTCCAGCCTGTATGTTTGCCCTTGTACGAGGCGGCTTACAACCCTCCCTCGTTTTCGCGCCGCCTCTGCACACGGCTGACACGAGGTATAGGCCACGTTGGCCTTTTCCAACTACGCGATCTAGCCGCCGCCGTCGCCACCGCCAACGTCTGTCTCTCTGCGTCTCACAAGCGGCCCAACCTGTTGATCGACCACGAGAATAAACTGCAACCCTCATTATGGAAAATACCGGGGATCCCTTGCCACCAGTATAGCAGATAGTGCATCAGGATCGATCAATATCGAGTGATTTGGAACATTCATGTGACGGCTTTAAACTAAAGCAGCGATAGGACGATCGCTAGATTGCGGATTTTTATGCAAATTCGTATTTTTATGTTCTTAATTTGAAAGATTGAAATTACGCGGAGATTTATTTTGTTTGGTAAATGTTAAAGACGAGTGGTATAGGAATGAGCAAATGAGTTAGAAATATGTAAATATACAGGGTGGTTGGTAACTGGTGGTACGAGCGGAAAGGGGGTGATTCTACGTGAAAAAAGAAGTCGAATATATAGAATAAAAATTTTTCGTTTGAGGCTTTGTTTTTGGGAAAATGGACTTTGAATTTTCACTCGGTACGCGTGCGGTACGTTATAACGGATCTCACTGTAGATCGTTGTCTCGATAGAAAAATTAAAAAAAAAATTTTTATTCTATATTTCCGACTTCTTTTTTCGCGTAGAATCACCTCCTTTCCGCTTGTACTACCAGTTACCAACCACCCTGTATATATATACAAATATGCATATGTGATGTTGCGACGAGTATTAGACTTCAGATATTTTGTATATTTCGTTGGCGTACTATATACATTCTACGGATTTCTGTATCTTTATGTCTGACGTAAGTCCATAAAAATTATTCTCACATTGATAACGTTTATATCCAGGATCAGTTACCAGGTTTTTCTGAATTAATTAATTCTTCATTTATTAATAAATTATCACCACGCCTGTTGAAGAGTTACTATCAAATATACTCGATAAAAGCACGCGAGTAACGAAAAATCAGTTGTAGCGCTATAATGCGAGTGTTTGGCTTGTGGAGAGCAAAAGTCAAAAAGTGTAACTGAAATGTTTTTCCATTATTACGTAAACATTAAATACATAGATATACTTCTTGGTTAACGGTAATACACGTGTCGCTGTTTTATGTTAGCTCAGAAACGTTAGAAACAAATTAATAATTGCGTAAATCCTTATTTCTCAACGGCGTCAGTGACGTACAAAAGATTCAAAGTTATAAAACATGCTAGAACTCTTGGGTTAATAGTTGAGTTTAAAAAATGAATTATGTTTAAAAAGAAATTTAGGAATTGCTTTTATTCAAATGGTTATACAAAACAAATTCGGATATATAATTAAAAAAATAAAATTAGACAGGCAAATTGATGTTTACGATTAAATTGTTCTTCGTTTCGAAGCGATACGATTCATTCTGTTTGTTTTACAGTAAATAGGATAATTATCCGATTCGCTTGTTTTCCTGCGGAACTTTTTATCGTTAGAGTAGAGAAACAAAGAAAAAAAATACATTTGCACTTGGTGCATTCATTTTAATGTTTGTTATATAATAACAAGAGATCACGAAGTTTTGCCAGTCTGTACGACACGTGGCAGAATACGTATGTAGGTTAAATCTCGCTCGTGATTATTTAGATGATCAACAGGATATCGTCGGTATTTAACTATCAGCAACAAATACGTGAAACGTTTTCGTTAAATGGTATTCAAAATAGAGAAACCAATTATCAATTGAAATTTTCATCCATCGATTAATCGTTGTATCAGTACGTCCATACGCTAGTTATAATATCAATTAATATTAAATATTAAGAGAAAAATTAGCATTTTTATAAAACCCTTGGTACTTCGAGTTTTTTGTTTTGAGGAAACATAGTCCTGCCAAAAATTAATATTTTCTTTTAAAATAAAGATAAGTATGTTTCGTTATTGGAATATATGTAAACATAGATACAAGACGCATACGACAAATAAATAAATAAATAATCCGCAAGCAGAGACGGAGATAGTTAAGGCAATTGAGGCGACGAGATCACTGATCGAAGTTCAAAACGACGGCATTATTTTTCTCGGAACACGAGGGAAGCAACGCCATTGAAAACGTTCTAATCGTATCTGGCCAAGGGACGTCCCGATCGACTATGTATTCATGCAGCCAAGGTCAGAGCCGAAGGAGCACCGTGGAAACTCTTCCGATAATTGGCTTCGTGCACCGAATACAGAACAGAGAATCATCAGTCGGCGTCGCCTTTGAATCGTCCTCGAATCGTCGAGCAACTCGTTTATGGAAATTCAACGACACGAAAAAGAAAGTGGACGCGTCGAATAATTGGCCGTGGAACACGCGCAACCACGGTAATTTTACTCGACCGCTTTGACACTTGCAGTTGCTCTTCCGAGAGAATCTTCGAAGCCTTCGAAAGGTCGAGCGAACATAAACAACGAAACCAGGCTAAATAACAAAAGGCGAAACTTTCATCGAGGATAAAAGAAAAATATAACGAGAAAACGATAAAAGAAATTTGTTGGATATCGTGGAATGAAATATAAAAGATATTAGCTCGGAGAAATCATAGGTGTTGAAGTAACTACTTCAAGAAAAACTCTACATCTTTATTTATGTATATCCGTGACCCAGAGACTGCAATTACGCAGAAAATAGAATTTAGTGAAACAAAAATATTCTAAATAAGGAGAGGTCCATATTATTGTACCCTTGAATATACATTATGTCTTGGATTACAAGGTCTAGGAACAAAGGAAGTAATAAACAGATTTCTATTTATGATCCTTGTAGCCTTTAGCTAAAGCTATAAAGTTAACTTTTTTGATAATGTTCTTTTGCTATAAATACAGGGTGGTTGGTAACTGGTGATACAAGCGGAAAGGAGGTGATTCTACGCGAAAAAAGAAGTCGAAAATATAGAATAAAAATTCTTTATTTTTTAATTTTTCCATCGAGACAACGATCTACAGTGAGATCCGTTATAACGTACCGCACGCGTACCGAGCGAAAATTCAAAGCCAATTTTCTCAAAAACAAAGCCTCAAACGAAAAATTGTTATTCTATATTTTTTACTTCTTTTTTCGCGTAGAATCACCTCCTTTCCGCTTGTACCACCAGTTACTAACCACCCTGTATATGAACGTGCTCCCTATCGATTCCATTGTATTGTAACACTAAGGGAGTAAGGATCTGGATCAGCATAAGCTTATACATTATACTTATACCTTTATTTATTTCAATATATTTTTCTATTACAAATTCATCCACTCGTTCTTCTATCAGTCAACCTCGACAATAGTTCCGGAAGATACAGCTCGAAGATACAACTAATTTTTATACGAAATAATTTTAGCTTCGTATGTGATCCTTTCCATCATTGGCAGATTGACAAACACAGATATAATATTCTGCTCCTTTTTTGGCTAAAGTGTGATCACGAATCCTTTGAATATCAATAACACGCCAATTAATAATATTAATGAAATATTCCATATACCTTGAATATTCTAAAGAAATCTGTCTGATCGAAGGTTCATCTGAGAAACAAAGAGAAACGGAAGACCCCTGACGTTGAGTACCAGCATGAACACCTCAGGATCTCGAGTTACCCTTGCCTACCCGGATGGATGCACCTCTTTCGGGTGGTCCCATGGCGAAAAAAAACAAGAATTCCCAATGGTGGAGTGCCATAAGGGTGCAACGAACGGCTAATCGAACAAGGTCACGATCGATGATCGAGTCTTCTTATGAGATCTATTCCATATTTTTGGACGATAAAGTATCGTTGATTAACGATGCAGGTTAAACGTACTGACATTTCTCCATTAACCCATCAATGGGCAAGCTGGTTCCTTTATATCGGCGTGAAATTTCATTTTTTAATGTGCTCGAAGGAAAAGGAAGGGAGAAGAAATGCCGACTCTGTTCCCTAAAGAAAAGTTAGCACTGCTGAACCCTTGGAACTGATTTTTGTTATTCTGCTAATTTCAGAGAAACTTTTTGAGATTCGCCTTGCTCTACCGCTGTAATGCAAATGAAATGCTATAGCAGAGCGTGAGTGCATATTAGTATAACGTAAGGCAACCAACACTGACGCATATGCTGCCACGGACGCGCGATTATATTCAGAACTCACGGAATTAGTAGCGACAGTTTTTCGCAAATATCTGGGAAACCAAAATTAATCGTTGGTAACTTGTAGAGGGAAAAATAATCGAAATCGGCGAGGTTGCTCTCGTTTCGTTTCTCCTTCGATTCTCGTCCTTTTTACATTTTCTTCCGAATTCTTATTTTTCCTAATTAATCCTTTAAACATTCGACTGGAAAATGTATCATACACTAAAATAGAGACTTTGATGAGTATCTCGGAATTTTGTCAGATCTTTCGAAAGCCAAGAACGATAAAAAAAATTAGTCGCCAACGTAAACAACTCCGGTTGCGAAAAGTGGAAAATATGTGGCTGCCCACGGAAGGTTATATCAATTTATCGTCAAGTTAAGGATGATTGACATAGTTATCCTTTGAACAAATTATTAATCAAAGAATAATTGACATTTTTACTCTAATCTAAACGAAGGATATATTCCTTGCATTTCAAGAAAGCAATTAAAATCTAAAGAAGATCCTTTATCAGGACTGAAAAAATAGAAAAAAGCGAAGTTTACAGAAGCGAGACAATTGCTATTTCGAAAAGTATAATATAAATTTCTTCTCCTTAATGAAAATCTTTATTATTGCCAGTTGTATCGTTTGCCATTGTAACTTCTCAATTTGCTGCAACTTTCATCGACTCTGTTACGTGTTCCTATAAGAACCTGGTGGATGGCGATCGGGATTTTCGATTTCGACCCAGAATCTCGATTCGATGTTTTCGCAATCACGATGGCGACTGTTGGAGAGTCGAAAGCGAGAGTCTCGACCAGGTCGAACCCAATACCACCGCCCAAGGTAGTGATTGGACATCTTCGTTTTTCGGAACACCACAGGTCGGCCACCTGCCTGATCATCCTGTTCGTTCGAGGTCGTTGCTCGATTTCCAAGATACTTGTGGAATTTCAGAAGAAATTCATCAAGTACTTTTATACGTAGACAGCGGAATTTTATGCACTCGAGGGAAACTCAGAGGCGGAGAAAAAATCATAGAATGCAAAACCGTATAAAATATGCAGAGTAGATTACTCATTATAATATTCAATAGATGAAACGTGTCTCTGTTTATGATTCACTTCTTTAATTATGTTGAGAAAAACATGAATCTGCGTGATCTATCGATAACAATTTTCAAAGCGACAATTTTCCGGTAAGAAACTCTCAGCGTGACGAAAGTGGAGGTACAGAATGTCGAAGGGTTGAAGTTCTTCGTCAAAAAACAAATAAATAATTTCCAAAATAAAACGAGATGTACAACTATTAGACGTAATTGGCTGGATTGAGACAAAGTTCACGTCTATCTTCGTAAACACCAAACACATGTTAAATTCTAATATCAAGTGACTCATATAGAGTACAAAGAGAAGGTTGTAAATTTCAATCTGTCTGTGACATTAATATCTCAACGTTAATTGACCATCCATAAACCTAAACTTTGGAAACATTAAAGTTCATTCGATAACATTATCGAGAAATTCAATGGGAAAAGTGGTGCGAGTACAATCTTTCCCCATTACTCGTATCAATATTCCTGCGAATATTCTCACGAATTGCCACTTGGATATCTGAGACTCGCAATAATATAATTCGGGAAAACGAATAAGGTTATAACGTGACTAAATCGAAATTCTCAGTATCCTGACTTACGCCAGTATGATTTTTAGCCTGCCATTTATCTAGCTTGAATCGCTCGTGTCAAAGCAATTTCCTCGCTGAAAAAAAAGAAAGGTCCTCGTATTATACGGAAATAATTCCATCCAATCGTACTTGCCGTCTTTAATGATAAAAATAAACGTCCCCTAAAAAGAGAAGGAAAGTCAACGAAGGAAAAGTGGAGCCCCACGTCGGAAACGAATAATTGGATCGGCAGCTAAGGGAAAGACAATTTCCGAAACGGATATGCCAGGCCGTTATTATCAACCAGGCAGATTAAATGTTTCATTTTTAATAATTCGTATATTTGGTCAAGGCCTAGTCGACTGTCGAGGGTCGTCGTAAAACGCACGCAGCGTCAGGAAGGCGGCCAGGTGTTTCATGAGCGACGCAACAACGAGTCGATTTTCTGGGTCGTCACGCCAGACGGACACCCCGAATCCTGCGTTTGGCACATGACTGTCGGGAACACATTTTACTGCCGTCTATGTAGGTCACACGCGCCATGCGTGAACCTATGATATATTGTTTGATTGATGCCTCATGCTGATTTCTCGGCTGCTCTACCCAAAACCCACGAATTGTTATTCTTCAATCGTGACATTAAAGACGAGCTGCGAGGTATTTAGAGACGTAGTATTAGGTTGTCCGAAATGTTTCTTTCGTTTTATAAGGAAATAATAGATGCACAATGTTTTTCGTTTTATATTTATTGAATTATGCACGAACGTAATAATAGAGATAGAACGAAATGGATCATAGCTAATTCGATAAAATAATATAAGACAGAAATTGTTGTTCATCTATTATCACCTTATGAAACGAAAGAAATTTTTCGGACAACCTAATAGATTCTATGGATTATTGGTAAAAGTATAATAAATAGGGGGTGGATATTGAGACATTTTCGAGAAATTCGAGATTGGAAAAATCTTCTATAATATAGGAAAATGTATATGATATTTAAAGCAGAACACTTACTACGATGTTTAGCAGACAAGTCTTTGTTTAGATTGCGTTTCTTTAATTTTGTTCGTAGAAATAGAAGAGCGCGCGAACGTCCGCAGTTTAGTAGTAAAAATAGTTAGCGAAGCTTTGTTAAATGTTCTTTGATTTCTAATCTTTCGAATTTTGGAAATTTTCAAGGTTTCGGATCATCCAACATTCGAATTGTAGAACTTTTGAGTTTCTAGATATAGAGATAGCATTCAATTATTTAAGTTTCCAAATCTTTGAATCTGTTAATATCAAAATTTATTAATTCTCAAGTTCAACATGTTGAAATTTTGAACTTCGCGAATCCTTTCGAACGAAAGATAAAGTAAATAATTATTCGTAAGTAACTTGCAATTTTTAATAAATCTCACTCGTTTGATCCAAACCAAGAACTATCCTATAAATCGTTTGCACAATTAAAAAATCATTGATGAATAATGGATGAATTATTCGAGTTCTATATCGTCTGATATTCAAGTTTCTGAATTTCCAACTGTTTGAAAATTAAATGAATCATTATCGACAAGTAACTTTGCAATTTTAATGAAGGTCGTTTCAAATAAACCGTAGATTATTTTCCAAACCGTTTGGACAAAACATTCTGTCATTGCAAATAAATCGTGAACAATAGATAAATTGAAAATGTGACGATAAAGAGAGCGGACAACCTGTGTGACTTCCAGGACGATGCAACAGCATCACGCTCGAGTTATCGAGTCAAGCATTTAACTTGAAATTCTGTGTTTGGCGCATGACTGGCACGTAATTAAATTTCTTGTTAATTGCTCGACCAAAATCGACACTTTTCGGATTGGAATATTGCACGAAACAAGGCACTGACGATTGAAACGATCGACTATGGCAAACTAAAGAAGAAAAGTGAAATATCAAAAAATAAGACGCAATAATTCGAACGGTACGCGAGTACATTTCACCTCCGCAAATATTAAAAATTTTTCAAAACGAAAAGTTTATTCTCTTCCGATCTCGCGAGCTTATTGCAATTTTCATATATTTCCAACAGAATTTCTGCCGAATAGAAATATGAAATCTCTGAAAAAAGCATATATAAACTTAAATTCCTTTCTTCTCTGCTTCGTCATAGAATCAAGGTCTGTTTCACCGTTTAATTCCGTTTCTCCGAATGTTCCGTACACGTTATTTCATGCGCTCCATTAGATCAATTGAAGTATCTAATCTAATCTGATACATCTTCTATATTTGCAATAAATTTTTTGTATCTTCTATATACATTTTCTTCTCAAATCACATCGATATAATCACGATAGTTGTGAGTCATCGCAGTGTTAATGAAAGTTCGAAACGTTTTACATAACACGCATAACATATACAGGGTGGTTGGTAACTGGTGGTACAAGCGGAAAGGAGGTGATTCTACGCGAAAAAAGAAGTCGAAAATATAGAATAATTTTTTTTTTTAATTTTTCTATCGAGACAACGATCTACAGTGAGATCCGTTATAACAAGACGTGATTGTGGATCTTAATTGCCGAAATAAAAGTAAAGGAACGCTAAGGTTACACTTAGAATTGATATTAAAATAGTTTTAAAATAGATTTCCAGGATCTTCGTCGATATATATTTGCACTCGTCTCAGCACTCTCTTTGTCTCACCATCTTCCATACCACACAGCCAACGGAACAGTTACATTCATCTGTTTTTCGAGACGCTGCGCACACACATACTTCCACACACTCTTATTCACATACGTGTGTCACTACTACGCGGCCAGTCTAGTCTAGCACACAAAATTATAATAATTATTATAATAATTCTATAATATATTAATGTAATATTATATACAAGGTGGTTGGTAACTGGTGGTATAACTGGAAAGGGTGTGATTCTACGCGAAAATAGAAGTCGAAAATATAGAATAAAAATTTAAAAATTTTAAAAATTAAAAAAATAACGTCAATCGAGACAACGATCTACAGTGAGATCCGTTGTAACGAGACGCGATAAAGTGCAGGCGTACCGAGCGAAAATTCAAAGTCGATTTTCTCGAAAACAAAGCCTCGAACGAAAAATTGTTATTCTATATTTTCGACTTCTTTTTTCGCGTAGAATCACCCCCCTTCCGCTTGTTCCACCAGTTACCAACCACCCTGTATAAATATAAATTTGCCGTGATAAGCGTTCGAGTGTTTAATACGCTTCGTGAGCCACTGTATAAACTAGAAACTTGGAAAAGTCTATTTCCTCAAGTGTATTTGCAATTATATATTTGACATAATATTAATTATATATTTGAAAGAAATAAAATAAAAAATAATGTAGGTGGCTGTTGGATATGGTTGAGAATAAAATATCTTATTCGGAATGGATTAACAGGCACGACGCATTGACAACGATGGTATCTTTCTTGAAAAATATATTTCACTTAATTGGCCTACTTTGACTTACGTTTTCGTCGCAAAACAGGGATAAGGTGGATCGATCCTGACCGAGATCCCGCAAAAGGCAAGATGTCAGGCACGAGTTTGATATCTCGTAAAAAGCATTTCGCTGTGGCAGGTGTTACGAGACTGGGCAACCGCTGTTGTCCGTGTCCGAACCACCTGCTCGTTTTTTATTCGATGTATACCACGCGTTGTATTCACACTTCGCCGTCCCGTTCGCCCTGTTCGACGCCAAACGAGGCGGCCAGCCCTCCACGCACCCAAAAAACAGCCACGAGCCACCTTATTTCATCTGATGTTGAAACGCGTAGTCCTCTGGACCAAAAGGATCAAACAAAAATAACTTTTCGACGAAGAGAAATCTAACGTAATACCATGAGATTGCAAAGTAACCTGTAACCTCCGGACTTTCTTTTAATCCTATTGGAATCGCAACTAACATGAAAATTGTAGACTACAGGAGAAAAATGAGAAAAGTTACTGTTCAGATATGTGTAATTTTTGTGTGCTACACTACATTAGTAGTAGTGACACACATATATGAGTATGAGTGTGCCGGAGTATGTGCGTGCACAATGTCTCGTAAAACAGATAAATTCAACTGTTCCGTTGGTAGTGTGGTATAGAAGATGACGAGACAAAGAGAATGCTGAGACGCGTGCAAACGTATATCGATGAAGATCTTGTAAATCACATTTATATACATAACACGTAAATACATTTACACACAATTTTCAACAGTTACATTTTCTTACTTTTATTTCTTTACATGCAAACAGTTTCAGGATTCAACGTGTTGTTGTCGATCAATCGCATATTATTAAAACTGTCTTTTTCTTTATTTCATTTTATCTATGGTTATCGACCATTGATGGTTCATATCGTGGAAAATATAGAATACTAAGCAAACTTGAATATCCTGAAATTAAATGATCCGACTCAAAATCTAACACGAACTTCCAAGCATCATCTACGACCGTACAATTGAGATTTAAATAGAAACCATGTGTACATTAATTTAACTAGCTACTAAAGAAAGCATAGCGCAAGTGAGAATGCTGCGATCTCACGGATTCGTCAAATTCTCGCGAGTTATGCCACATCGAAGAAATTCTATTTTACGAATTCACGAGACTCGAGAAGCATGAACCATCGTTTTAAAATTTACTGTCTCTTGAACGCATAGGATCGTGTTTCCCATACCCGTTCCCATATTTCGTGTCTTAACGCAGACACCATTACCCTTCGTTTATGAGAATTATTTCTGGCTGAACAGCGATTGAAAAAATATGACAGTAAAGAAGACGATCTGAAACTTATGGTACACCTTGAGCGTTTAAAAAGCATGTCTCTAACAAATCATTCTTAACACGAAGCGAACCTGCTTCTCGAAGCAGGTGGAACATGGTCAACCAGAATACCCGAAATCCTAATATTAATAAATCTTTGCGAGTTCTTTTTCTCTATCACTATGTAAGTATTCATTTTTGGATAAGAATCAGCTTCTTTTTAAACTTATCGAGTTACACGACTTTCCAGATCTGTCTATTTGAAGTGGAAAGCATCGAAATACCCCGAGGAACGGTGGGATGCAGGTGCGACCCCCTTTTCAAGGTCCTGATACTTCCCGCGCCCAGACTCTGTTACAAGGTGACGAAAAGAAGAGAAATCGTCCTTCGTCGATTTGAAGCGAACCACATTGTATCTGTCGCATACCAGATGATCGTCATCCAACGAAACAAACAGGTGATCTCCCGTTTGATGGAAGACAGATCGGTTATCTTGCAGCTTGCGGGAAACATGGAACAACTTTGTTCGTTACACGTTAGCCCTTTCACTCGTTAACATTCCTCTGACCCATTAAGCTGCGTTCCATTGAAGAATATTATAACATATTTTTCTCACACGTCGATGTACGATAAAACAGAGAAAATTCTTACGATGGCATTCGGGGCTATTATACGAAGCTGAGTAAAATTTTTGTGAAATTTTCAATTAATTTTTTCATTAATCTCTGGTACGAATAATAATTTTTGTGGTCATAAAAATATATATCGCCCTTAGACTATTCTTGTAAAATAAATTCTAACGTAATTAACATGAAGCAAATTGAACAAATCAATTTAACTTAATCAATTTAGATTTTTTTTTTTATAAGGAAGAAGGACTCTGCCATAAGCTAAAGGGTCGTGAGATTTTTTCAATGTTATCTTACAGTTTGGAAAAAAATTGTTGTCACGTAGAAACTATATGTTGATGGAAAAAATATTACGATGAAAACACAGTCTTTAAAAAAAAGTTGGAAGATTTAACAGATTTTATTAGGATTGATCATTGGATCAAATTTTTCCTCCCGGTTGTTTCTTCGTGCCAGGCGTCATTTAGTCGAGCAAGACGGAAGTGCCGTGGTTAATTGACTTAGAGGGGGCGAAAGCAGCGCAAAATTAATTAAACCATTAACCCTTCCAGCTAGCCAGCCAGCCAGCGAATATTCCTAAAAGCTGTACCGCATTGAACGGTAATTCCCAGTCAAGGGTGCACTTTATGGGGGATAGAATACCCTCTAAAACCATTTGCAATGAATTACGACACGGATGGCAATCGATAATCGTCTCTCTGTTTACGATCCATCCTTGTCAAGGCTTGACCAGTGATCGAAACTTCTGTACATGGCATGCGCCAACGTCGATTATATCAGTTCCGACAATAACGAAATTATGAAAAATAAAAAAATCTGTCTGTTGGCTAACATTAATCCTGAGATATTAATCGAAATATCTTCAAATATTTTTATTGTATAAATTTCAAAACGTCACTGAAGATGCAGCAATAGTCAATAACCAAACGTTAGCGTCATTCACTTCTAAAAACAACTAAAAATCATTGTATAAAATGTATTAGGTTGTCCGAAAAGTGTCTTTCTTTTACAGACACGTCTGTTACAACGACGTATGTTTATACCAACATGACACCTAACTCGTCGAACGTTGTGATCTTTATTTTGATAGAACAAAATCGATCAGACGTAATTCGATAAAATAATATAAAACGGAAAATGTTGTGCATTCATTAATTCCTCATAAAACGAAAGAAACTTCTCGGACGACCTAATACATTGTATTGTATATACAGGGTGGTTGGTAACTGGTGATACAAACGGAAAGAGGGTGATTCTACGCGAAAAAAGAAGTCGGAAATATAGAATAAACATTTTTTTTTTTTTTAATTTTTCCATCGAGACAACGATCTACAGTGAGATCCGTTATAACGAGACGTGATAAAGTGCACGCGTACCGAGCGAAAATTCAAAGTCGATTTTCTCGAAAACAAAGCCTCGAACGAAAAATTTTTATTCTATATTTTCGACTTCTTTTTTCGCGTAGAATCACCCCCTTTCCGCTCGTACCACCAGTTACCAACCACCCTGTATAAAATGTATATTGTATTGCTCGTTAAATTTGTATCGTATAACAGTAGGAAATTTGAATAAGAAAAATTCAATTCTATTTACTGCGAATTACTAGCCAACTGATCGTTCCGTTCGATATGAATTTACAAAATTCTAAACATTTGAACGCGGCACTAGGAAAAGAGTTACGACTTGAAACAGTTCGCTGTGTATATTTGTCAGAGCGAAAACGTCCTCTGAAAAGATTAACAGCGCTCTCTTGGCACGGAAAGTCCATCGAACCAATGCTGAATACCGAAAGCAAAGGTAACAAGAGCAAAGAGACGGAGTAACGACCAGGACAAAAGAATCGAATAGACAATACAATCGACAATAGTAAATACATATTTCCATTTGGACGACGGCAATTGACGCGAGCTCGTTGCATTTTGATGCTTGTAGTTGGAAATGGAACGCACGTAACAAGAGAGCCGTCTTTTTGTTTCGATCCGGCCCATTTAATTAGCCGCCGTGGCATGTTCGTGTTAACGCGAAATTAAGGACGACCGGGAATTATTAAATAATTGTTAAGGTCTTACGCGACATTCTTGCCGACCGCTGCTTCACCTAGCCACCCTGACCAAGCGAAGAACGGTGCCAAGGTCTGCTTGCTGGACTAAACTTCGATATTATATACACAAAGCATACACTGGCACACGGACGATCTAGAACGAAGCGTGGGCTAATGGACGAGACAAAGGTGACGAAGGATGACCATCGGCACGGAAAGATCAACTTTTCATGACGAATTTGATGACATACTCGTACGTTTATTTTTCTTTCTTCTCTTCTTTTAGTATGGCGAAAGAGAGAACGAGAAGCTTCAAAATCCTGAAACTGGCAATTCGATAGTTCTCTTTGGAATATCAAGAGGGTCGACGATATTCGTTTTAACGGATGATAATAATAGCACAAAGGTTTGTTATTAATAGCACAGATAAATTAGACTATACCACAATGAAATTATGCTGCAAACGTAGGTGTTTTATTCGACATTCTATAAATAGTATGAAGCATATGATAAGTTATTAAAATCGCTAATTAGAAAGCCTGGAAAGTTACTTGGAAAGGTAACAAGCTAGCAAAGTGACGATAAGAATAAGCGAGCAATAAGCCAACGTCAAAGTCACAGTAATTTCACTAAGATGAAAGGGAATATTCTAAGTTTTGTGTATCCAAGTACTTAACTAGAAGAGGTTTGGTCGCCTGTAGCTAGTTCATGCTCAATTATGAGAAGTAGAAGAATCGTGTCAAGGTTCAACCGCGCTAGTATTAAACTAGCATTAAGTTCGCGTAGGATGCAGTCTTGTGAAGACACAGGTGCCACACGCTCAACGCTGCTTCATCATAAATAAGAGAGGCAGCGCGATCATCGGCGGAATTAGTTGGATCGTCCCAGTTTTGTGAACAAATGACACCTATTATACGGTATAACGTGAAACGTCCAATTTGGACTTTCCAATATTCGATCTATATTTTGTATGGATGACCTGAGGTATTTTTATGAGACATTCTTCGTATATTAGAATGAACCACACTGAAAGCAGATTAATTCACTCCATTGTGATTAATTGTTTGGTTTTCAAACAATTGAATATATCGATCTACGATAAAATTAAAAAATGTCGAGAAAGTTAATTAAAAAAGTAACTTTGATAATACGAAATTATTATTATTTATTCTCATATTATCTAGAAGCAGTTTACAGTTTAGATGATTAAGAAACAAATAATTTATTAGAATAATAAGATATTGTGAAATTTGATAATATTTGCATTTCTTTCATTTTGCACGGTTGGCTGATATTTTGATCGACACGATATGTTAGTCTCACCGGAAGTTGAATATTAACCTCGATTAACACCGATATTCCTATACCGTGGCTCCTTGGTATGAATAATGTGCGGGTGACTAAGATTTCTTCCTCTTCTTTCTACTACTAATTCCCGGGTGATTTCATCGTGACGACCTCGCAAGACCTCGAACTCATTCCTCGCATCATGTCGTCCTATTTACTCGACTAATCCAGCTACGCTAATTTCAACTTTGAATCGAAATCGTTACAGCCTCTTTTTCTTCAAATTCGAAGGCTAATTTTTAAACAGAAACAATTGCTATCTTCTATTAGAATTTGGAACATTATAATGTCGTTTAAAAATCGATACTAGAACTATTAGAATAGCCAAAGTGACTGATAATTTGATTTACAAAATATTTTTAAGGATTTCTGTAATTTTTGGCAAACTACATAAACAAAAGTTTGTGACAGTTTAATATTCTCCTTTGAATTACGCTTCTGTTCATATATTTCTCATTTTGATTTCTTTCGTATACCTTTCGTATTCTTTTTCTTTCTTTCTAAATCGACGCATAGTTTTAACGTTAAATAGATAACTATTTGAATTTATCGTAACCTTGAGTATTTGATATAAAATTCCTCTTTGATGTATCTCAGCACGTGGTAGCAACTCGGAATACCCTCTCGTTATCAAAGGAATTCCTAGACAAGTTACATAAAGGCTTTGAATGAACATCGATACCACAGGATCCTTCGAGATACCAAATTCTTTAGAAAGGACCTTTCTGCGCTATACTGTACTATATTAAACGGTCAAACATTCCAAGTTAGGAGATACAATTTTCTCGGAACAAAATTCTTCTATATAGTAAAACGTACCCTTAAAAGTACAGTACAAACAGATCTTGCTTTTATCAGGTTTTACGTTTCATTTCCATAGTATGTATTAATTTTACACATATATAGTTGTACGAAAGTACTATTAAACGTAATATACTCGAAGCCAATTTAAGTATAGTACGTAAACGTTGGTAAATAAAATAGCACTTTAATTGATTCTATATAATTTATTTTAGACATGTCGCCTCTCATCTTTCGTTTACATGAACAATTTCAATATATTTACATATTTCGATCGAAGTTCAATTTTCAAAACAAGTTTTTGTCTAGACTTTTTGCACATCATCCGATCATTTTCCATATCCTTCACATTTAATATAATATAACCTTTCACATATTCAAGAGTTTATTATACAAGTGTCACGTACTCGATAACAGGAGGTCAAATTTGATCAAAATAAGCTTTAGCTCGCCAGAATGACGAAAGCAGCTGTTCTCTCGCTGTCAATGTTCCTTTATTGCACATTCGTTATCGATCGTTTAGATCGAAAGTATTTATAATCGCGTCTAGTTGAGGCTGTTAGTTTCTCCCGAGGGGGCCACATTCTCTTCGTGAGAAGTTTGTCTTTTATATTTTCTTCTCGCAAAGGACAACTAACCCGTGAAACAATTACAAATTTTATTCGCTTCTAAAAATATCCAATGCTTTTATGCTTGGTTTTCTGAGTTCCAAGAATGAAATTTGTATTTATACTCATTAGCGTTATATAGTACGCGTATGGTAATCGTTTTACGGCACAATAGTTCGCTACTAAGAACGTGAACGCAAATCGATAGTCGTCGAACAGTCGGAACGATAACTGTTATCGTGAGCTTGCGAGCACAAAAATCGAAGTTCGCAGGAATCAATCGGGAAAAATGTATGTTAAATATAGTAGTATGAAAAACGATAAATCCAATTTACTAAAAACATGATCACAAATAGATATTAAACATAAATTAGTAGATATTAAAGAAGGCTTCAGAAAATATACACAAATTATCAAAATATTTCATTTAATAGGGAAGACAAAAAATTTGTTAATCAAAGAAAGAAAATTTTTGCGGTGAAAGGTCAAGAAAAATACGAGGTCGTCGTTTACTCAACAAATTGTTACCCTAACGACTTTTATTGCGGTAGATATCCGGCTGTGGTACCGGTATCGGCGATAATCGGGCTCCGACGAAGCGAGAAAATGTCGAGGTTCAAAAACACCATATCCTAGCGATCCTTCCGCGAACTACAAGGACGTATGGGGTCAGTATGCGTGGGTTGTTGCACCGGCTAGAGCGACGGATCGATGCAGCTTGCAGAGCAGGGTGCACAACCCGGCTAGCAACGACCTACCATGTTTCCATTTTCTCGAACACAGCAACAGGCAGCTGTTTACGCGGCTCTCGTTAACGAATTATTATCAACATTGTTTTTTCCAAACCGAATTATGTCGTATTTTGAGGGGATCGAGCAATAAGTTTGATCCTTCTAGAGATCAGAGAACAAGAGATAAAAATCAAACTGCATACAAAATTCTGTGAACTCGTAATATCATTTACGATAGATATGAATGACAACAGATACAATGAAAGACAATATAGCCAAGAAAATGTTTGATTGAGAGAAGAAAGAAGAAACTATCTAATTACTGAATTAATGTTTTCATGGTGCTACTTAATTGTCTGTATCATCTACTGAAGATTTATTATAGTTATAGAATGTAAAATTTGAACTGTGATAGCGACAACAATTTTTATTATACCATAATGTGTTTTTTTTTCTATAGCGTACAATTTCAAAGAAAATAATAATTTTCTAATAATTTTTCAAATGTATTCGTTTCGTTATTCTAATTACTTATGAACGAGAATGCGTTATTAATTTACATTCTCCATCAAAATATCTAAATACAGCAGCTTTGAGACGTTGATTCTCTAGTTGCACATAGCACGAACGGTTTCAAGGGTGTCGCAGCGAAAGTAATTAATGTGTCGCATAAACTTGCGTCGTTGTTAATAATTTCAAATTGCATTGCTCAAAACGAGGACGATGTATATAGCGTATCACTCTATACGAGGACACGTGTTTCCCTTTGTTTCAGAATATTGAGAATTAATGCTCGATGCGTAATGTAAAACAGCCGAGTTATGAAAGCAAGCTAATTTGCCAGGTTCTTTTCCAACTCGTAACGCTTTCATCCTCGAGAAGTTAATTACGTTTTTACTTCAATCTTAAATTCGCCTTCTTCCATTCCTTTTCGTTGAGTAATTGAGTTTAAGTGTAATCGAGGAAAAATGCGTGCTTAATATAATCCCTAAATCGATGAGTCTCTCCCAGAGGTTGAGTTCAGACATCGGTGAAGGGTAATTAAAAGAATGAAATGAGAAAGAAAATGATGTTTGAACGTTCGATGCCAGTCGAGGCTTTCCCCTTTAACGAGAGGCGCTTTTCTTTTTAATTTCTCGTTTCCCCGGCAAGTGGCATCAGTCGCCAGCCAGACACTCCACTTGTCTTTTCGTTAAATGAATCGCACCTGAGCACAGACCTCGCCAGGTTTAATCCTCTGAACGTAACATTTGTTAACGTAAATTGAAGAACGCTTACACGAATTTTGAAGCTAAGTGTGGCATTTTGAGAAGGTATACTTAAATTTTCGAAAATCCGTATACACGTTGTCTCGTATTTTAAGAGTTTTATTTATTTGTTATTTTGCAAACACACATATTATTTGCGAGAGTTTGATCAATCGAGTAATCATGATACAATTATTTGATATTTTAATTTCACCATTCGCGTGTCTTTAGTCTTTTGAGAGAGAATCCTTTGAATTTTCGGATTTTTAATTTACGAATGTCCAATTTTTGCACGCACAAATATTCTGAGTGCCGTGTTCTCTGAGCTTAGAGTATTTAAATATTCGAATTTCCAATCTTTGAAACTTCTAACTTGTTAAATTTCCAAATTACCAAAGGCAAAGAATGTTCAGGAAATTGCTGGTGTCCTGGAGGAAGGGCAATTGGAAATAAATGTCGCTGTTTAAATTCCTGGGCATCTTCTGATACACAATCTTTGACGTTCGTGTTGACCTTTGCAGGTTTTCACGTGTGGAACGTTAGCGTAGCCAAAATGAATGCAAGTTTCCAACAAGAATAGATTAGTGAAGAATAAATCAAAGGTTAAAAGTGGAAAGTCACGGGAGATGTTTCTATTCGGTGCTACTTCTTCGTTACGAATACTCTTCGATCTCAACAAAAGACTAGAAATGTGTTGCGCGATCTTTGCATTAAAAACGTTAATATTCACCTAAACATAACGGTAGGTATTTCTTTCTAAAAATTATTCGTATTTTATTTCTATAAAAAGCTCTATTCACTCGCAACATGTATAAATTCAAAATTTATTTATTTATAATAAAGTCAACAACAGAAAGTTTTTTACCGTTCATAACGTTGTTTATAAAATTGCATAATATTCTACATAATTAATCGATTTTAATGTAATACAACAACAAAGACAGACGAAAGTTATATTCATTCGACAGAATGACAGGGTCGTCATTTAGAAGTTGATGACCGTGAAAATGGTGGTCTACGATGACATCGAAAACACCCCTTCATTGAACAGAAACTACGCGACGACCTAACAGGGGCGCTTCCATTGAAATAGAAGACTGGTGTCTTAAAAATTTTCAAGGTCTGAGTGGACAAAAATATCTCAACAGGTTCGTACGTCACTCGTAGATCTGACCTTTCGATTGTACCCTTCACGAGAAAGACTTATCTCTTACGCTATAGATATGCGTACAAGTAATTGTTATTTTTAAATGATACACTAAAAGCTTAATTATCCTCAATACGATTTTACTGGCAACTAAGATCAAACGATAACGAATAAATAACCAACTGGAAGAATCTTATTTAAATATTCACAGTTCATTTTATTTCTTTTAGCTTGATCGTATACGATTATTAATTAATCCATGCAATTTATAGTAACTACTCTAGAAACGAATTTATTATGCCAAACAGGACGATAATTACGTATCTTTCTCCACTGACAATTTTTTAAAAATGTGTCTACGTATATCGAAGCAAACAAAAATATTCTAAGATGTGTGAAACAATCGAAGACGTAGAGTAAGTATATTATACTAAAAAAATTGGTCAATTTAATAACAAAAAAAAAAAGACATTGTAGCTGGAAAATCACAAGCCACGCGAACGGACTGCAAAATCAGCCCTACGAAGAGAAAGTGGAGAAGTCAAGGTCGTCCCTTGGTTTAAAGAGGAAACTTTCCTTTTACAAACGAGGAGACGATGCCCCCGAGAAATTTCTAAAAATACAGTCGCGATGTATCTTCATCAGCCTTCATCCCGAAACATCCTCGGTTGAACCACCCTCGCAATACATTATTAAACGAGCCTGTTCCCTCACTCTTTTCTTCTGCTCCTCCTCCACTCTCCATCGCTTAACGTGACGAGAAAATCAACCGTCCCAGCAATTTACTTTCGCGATAAAAATTAAAGGGCTCTTTCTCTCGAGCTAACTTTCCTACGTGAACAGAATGATTCGCTGCAATTGTGCAAAATAAAAGAAAGAAAGAGAGAGAGAGAGAGAAAAAGAGAAGAAACGTGATCCTAAGCAAAGTCTATTTTAACTCTTTCAATATTAAGTATACGTAATATCTGTATGTATGTATATATAATGAGTTATGTAATTAGCTAATACGAACATTTATGCAAATTCACGTTATTGCGAATATAATTAAAGATATGGAATCTACCAGAGATTTGCTTAAGTTACTAAATATAATGAATACTATACTTTTAATATTCAGTATATTGGAAGAGTCATAGCGATTAATAAATACTATTTTTTGTAAAATAGAACTCCCTAATTGTTACAAAAGCAAGAAATCGTTAAGTTAATCGAAACGACAAACTTGAAGAATTATGAAAATTAAAGGTACGATACTTCTAAGAATCGAGGTACGTGAGGAAATCCCAATTCTCAAAATCTTCGTTCACACCGCCTACGATCTTTGACCTGTCGTTTATCGACGAAAGGAATATTTTTCCATAGAACTCGCAGCTCTGGAAAGATAGGAATGCCAAATGGCTTGACACTGATAAAATTCGTTTTCCAAACATCTACTACGCTTAATCAGCTCTCAGCCTCGATTTAAATCGTTCAGGCGAAACCAAGGGGTTGCTTTGCATGCGAAAATTCTCTCTGGGGGAAAATGGACGACAAATGGGGAGGAAGCCAAGGCCCCGAAAATTCACGGACCAAAGTTTTCCAAGCTGTGGAACAGAGAGGTGGCAGCTGAGGCGAATATATAGGAAAGGGATGAAGATACGAGGGAAAGAAAGACCCGGAGTAGGGTAGCGGTATCGTTCTCGCTACACGGCCGACCTCCAAATTCCCCAAGAACACGCACGTGGCCCTTGTACGCTCGTGCTTCTTCCATTCCAAGGACGAAACATTTTCACCAGGCTGAAATGGTAGCGTGGCCGTTCGAGGAGGGTTCGAGAGATAGAAATCTGAAGTCTCTGCCGTGTGGTAGGGTAAGAAGGTTCATTAATCACGGTCGGCTTGAAAACAAAATCCACCAATTCGATCGACCGACAATCGTCGAAACGATGTTCAAGGAAAGTTTAATTATCTTTCTTAGGGAAATTAATCGCGCGATTTACAAGATACGCCGTTTCAGCTTTTATCGCTTCATATGACGCAATCAAATTATTGGTATTATTGATCTGTTATATGGTCTATTATATACAGGGTGAGTCAGTGTAATTAAGTTAATTATTAATTACTAATTTTAAGTTAATAAATAGATAAACTGGCGGCTCTTTGGTATTTAAATAAATTGATACCTTTTGCGGTGATTGCTGAACTGCATCGACTAATGTTATAAACAATGTACGGTGTCACTTAGAAAGCTCTAAGATGCCTCGATATCTCACAAAATATAAAATGTTAAAGGTTAAACTATATTTGCCTGATCAGACCTCCCTAATACGATCAATTTAATTTCGAACATTTTTTTGATAAAGTCGATAGGTAACGAGTTGTTTCAGCTGGTCGTTCTTATAATACTTGCTCAGCCTGCACGAAATAATTTGGAATTCTACGATTTTATATTCTATGATCCTGTAATTCGTTTCAAAATAAACGAAAATCCAATAAAAAATCTGCAAATGAACTTGCTGCATCTGCTGGATTCACGACCAAATATTACGTTTTAATTGAAATTCTATCGGAACGAGCCTGCAAGAAGATAAAATCTCGTCAGCTAATTATTTCGTTTTTCTTCTACCCCGTTAACAGAACTTCTTGTCGCAAGGCAGACACGGACATTCCTTTTGAATTTAATTACCAAATATTCAAAGGAGAGGAAGAAGTAGAATGCTTCAACTTTCAACGAAGGTCGGTGTTTTCCAACTTTTTCATCGTAGAGAAGTTTTTGTCCATTCGGAAAATCATATTTGCCGTTGAACAGAGGAAGAAAGAAACGAGAAAAGACAGCCGCGAATTAGAAGCAAAGAAAACGTGCCTCTGATAAGCTAAGGGCCAAGGCCAAACGTACTCGACGACGAAGTGGAATTTACCCGTTCAAAATCTTTCTTCCGCTGTTTTTCCTCGATTTCTTAATACGTTTGTCGTCACTTGGAAATCCTGCATAATCCGCTTTTAACTCGTCTTTTAAATACACAACATACATTCTTCGCGCATTTGCATTATGAAAATAAGCCACTTGCAAAGATTTGAAAAACGAACCCTCACGTGGTATAGTTATCTTAAGACGCTTGATTTTAAGATCTTCTCGTAACGTTACTCCGCCAAAACTTCTCCACGCAATACGAAAACTCGCGTACAGTAACTCGCAATGTGATTCAAATATTTATATCGTAGAACATTTTTATAAACATATTATACATACATACAGTACGCAGTCGCTATAGTGATTAGCACGGTCAAATTTTAAACCAATCTGAAAATATACTTATTTTTTACTTTTACTTTTACTAAATACTTTTTTTTTACTAAAAGTTGGAAAAACAATACGAGTAGTTTTGCTTTAAACATACAACTAAAATGTTCTCGTAAATGTTGAAATACTTTGGTAAGCCATCGTATGTTTTATAATTTCTCGGAATACGTTTATACAGGTTGAATTTTGATATCGTTGGAAGAAGTTTATCGCAGTGAAAATTCTTGCCTGATAATAATGCGATTTAAGAGCGAGAAACTTAGCCACTCTGCTTATTCTTTCCCGAGGGTAGCCTCTTTTTTTGTTACATCGTTGTAGACACCATCAAGGGGCTAGAAATTGCCTCGAGACCCACCGAGGGAATTTTTGTAGAAATTGGATAAAATCGTTTCTCGCGACGTCTTGGACCCTTTCGTTTCCATTGTAATCTGACTTGATTTTTACAAACCTTTTTTTATCTGCATACAACCGCGTAAAAAGCAATCTTCAGGCTTTTATTATATCGTATTTCGTGAAATTCTATTTTCAATTAACCCTCTTCTCGCAACCTATCGCTTTACGTTTGTCAAGATAAAAAAGCTGAAACGTCATGTACGAATATTCCTGCTACTTCCAAACATTTTTATTGACTGTAATTGGTGTCGCCGGATCGTCGATTATTCACAATGGTTCCATTTAAATTACCCAATGTTTGCGTAATTTGCTTTAACACGTAGCCTGTATTCTACAAAATACTCGAACACTTATTAGACTTTGAACGGTACGATTTTTCTAGAGACTGAATTTGGAGTAATGGATAATTAATGAAAGAAGGATAAAATATTTAATAAAAACGATGACAAACTGTTATAAAAACTATGTTAAAACACTAACAGATAATTATTTATTTTCATTTAGCATATGTTCAGAAAAAATTATGTTCGGATAATCATCGGTAATGTTTACCGCGTATGATATAAAACGTAAATTAATCGTAAACGTAAACGCTGATCTAAATGATCGTCTAATGATACCGGTTAAAAATTAAATTTATTAAATAGAAATACCATTAGGAAAAATTACGTTTACATAATTACTCGTTGTATTAGAAATTATTCATAAAATAACACAGAGGGGAATGAACAATCTGTTTATGCGTTTTATGGAAAGAAAAGCTGAATAATTTTTTCGCCACTCCCGCATCAAACAGTGCGCAATTTTTCCACCTCTAAACACGTCGATAGCTCGTCCGAAACGAAACCCACTAAGTATGTAAATATTGTATCCATATCGTGGCCACTAATAACCATAAGATGGATGGGAGCTTACATAAATCAATAAAACAAGTAAATAAGAAAGGACAAAAGCCAAAGCGAAGAACAGAAACGGGAACAGTTGGTAAAAGCTTCGTACTGAGCTTTTCTATTCTCCCTTTTCTTGATGTGTCTCTCCACGTGGCTCGATAAAGTCAAGCCGTGCACGCGTGCGATTTGTTTCCAATTCTTCGACGACAATGCGCGTTTCTCTTTTATTGATTTTCATTTCCCCTTGCCGACCTTTCGTCAAACTGCGAAACAATCGGTCTGTTTTCCACGAGAACGCGTAACCTGCTTCGTTATCGCGGATGACGAACGTCCTTGCCACTGTCAGATATCTGCTCTATACGCACCTTCGTTTAATTCATGTAATCAACAGAACTGTCTCGTTCCTCGTCGACCGACTCGCTTAATTGTTGCAAATTATCACGAATTCGCCAAGCGTAAGGAACTCACACCCCTCGATCGCGAATCGTACGATCTAATTAATTTCTATCGCCCCACTGCACACCCTCCTATTTGAAATCGTGTCTCAAACAAGTCAGCGTTGTATTACGCTCGTAAATCATTTCGATGATATTCGTTTCGACCTATTATTTAGGCGTGCAGATGATGTATTTTGATGAGAACTAGAGAAGCTATTAATTTTCACCATTTGACATTTTTTTCTTTTTTTTTCTTTTTTGACAGTGCGAATTCATTGGTGCAATCGTTTGTAACGTAATTATTCATACAGATACAGATACTGGTAAAACAGAATTTGGAGAAAGATAATAAGGCAATGAGGTCATAATAACGTTTTGATTTTAAAGGACTTCTCAGAATCGATGCAAGCAGTTAATTCATTAAACGCGTTAAACGGTCACGAGATATAAATCCAACCGCGCCACCCTCTTGTATCTTAAATTATCCCAAGACCAGTGGTACAATTTTCATTCTGTAATGCAATAAAACCTTGAGAAAGATTGCAAAGATTCCAAAGAATCGTTTTAAAGGAAAAGATTTTTAATTTATAAATTCCTAGTGATTTCTATCGCTAAGAAGAATTTATTGCTCTTTCTAGAGTTATCCGATTCTGTAAAATGTTGAAGAAAAAAGAAACCATCTCAACTTTCTCCCGCCTTGCTTCCTCATATAAAAGTATCTCGAAGGGAAAAATTAACTTATACAAGAAAAGATAAAAGGTTCATTGTTCACGAGTGTTAATTATTACAATAACGTTTATTAATAATAATTTACAAGAGTTAAAAAATCGATCATTTTTCTGCAGAAATTCCCTGATCCTCAGTTTCAATGCCAAGTCGTATTTTACACTCGTTCGTCCATGTATACGCCGGAAAAATCCGCTTCCGCTTAATAGATAGATATACAAATTAGTTAGAATTCCGATGATTCTTCACGCGCTCGTGGCCTCACTTACGTTCCCGCGACCGTCTTCCACGTGCAACATTTACGCTGTGCAAACGTTTAACGTAGAATAGAAAAAGTAATGGTATAGATTCACGGGTGAAGGCCAAAGGAAAACGGCACGTGAATGACAATCGTGCGTTATCAGCCGCATGGCGCAAATAGTCGTATTAGCGTTAGGAAACGGTGCGTCAGCACCACCAAGTTCAAGGACAACTCTCCACGTGATCACGTATCTTGCCTCTTGAATTATTCAGGGAAACGAAAATTTTACGGGAAACAAATTCGTAAACACAAGTTCCACGCACCTGATTACATAGACGTTTAGGAACGATCTTTCGCCAATTTTCTTGTACGTTTCAAAGACAGACGTAAAATTTATAACGTATCATCGTCGTTGTATCATTTGTGTACAAATTATTTAGAATGATCATGGAAATCCAACTAATTTGTTCGTGAGAATGCAATCTTTCGTTTGGTTCGTGTGATCCTTTGGCAGTTGCGTTAAGATTGACAACGATATGCAGAGTTAAAATGTCAGGACAAATTGTTAGAAGCTTAATAGTTCATAATTTCAAAACGAGGTACTTAGTCGATGCAACGTAGTTTGTAGATTATGATAACGAAACGCGAACTGCGCGGCGCCTTACGTTTGAAATCGAGCTGCGAAGCAAAGTAATCTTATTTATTGTTTACTTCAAGGGCACTGTCAGTGGAAAATCGACGCAAGTGGAATTCTTCCGGGAAATTAAAAATCGTATCACCTGTACCATTAGAAAGGGACGCGTTAATTCATTAATTTCATCAATTATACGACATCGTACAACGATTTTTAATCGGTCACGAGATAAAAATTTCAACAAAAATATGATGGATCGCGTTAAATTATGTTTATACGTTCCTCGCGCGTTATTTATATAACTTATCGATTCTAATTCTATCGGCTTCTAATCATTCGCGGCAGCAAAGATTACAAGAAAAATCGCAATAGACAAAGAATCGAACATTGATACATCGATACATTGAGTCATATTACGTTTACGAAAAAATAATAGCCCCTATATATATCTATATATATATGGAGCAAGCATTACTCAGCGATTGATATCATCCTTTCCGTGAAATCGTACACGCGGCCGTATATCTAAGACGATTGAAAGAAAATCGAGATGAAAAACCGGCGCGGCGCCTAGATATGTATCGCGTTTAATCTGACAGAAAAGCCGGCGATAACGATAAGGAGATTCCATAGTGTTCGAGTTAAGATCGATACTACGATCGGTTTCTCCGTGTCGAGAAAAAAGGAAAATATTAGAAAGGAAGTAGAATGAAGAACGATATGAAGAAACGTGACTTTTTGAACCTACTACTTGTGTAGTTTCATCGTTGGACAATATTTCAACGGCGTCAAGAAAAATAATTGAACGAATCGATTTTAATGAATTAATCTTGTTTGCGTCGTTTTTAATTACTGCGGATCCCATTATTCTAATATGATGTGTATATACATACATGCTTCGAACGAAACACGACATAACTGCAAAATACAAATGCAACGATGCATGAACTAATAAAAAATTTTGGGAGAATTACTAGAACTCTTCTAGTTCCCGAGCTATCGAAAATTATTTTTCAAGATAATGTTTAATACTTGATGAAAATAAATATAACATTTTATTTAGAATTTCGCGAAGGAAAAGGTATAAATATAATTATATGTATAACGTGAAAATAAATTTTCTGCGATATAAAAATGATTCGTTAAAATCAGTCGTATGACTACGTCTGTAGAATTACGAAGAGAATATTACACTCGACAAAAAGCTAATCGTAAAATTCCCGATATGTCTTATTCCATCAGTAAACAATGCTTGCGCGTTTCTAAATTTCAAAATCGCTTATACGTGATACGCTAAACAGAAAAATGCCGAACCATTGATAAAAGTTTAACGAGTTCTATTGATAAAGAGCTAACGAAAGTATCGAATAATAGAAAACACGAGAAGGGTTCAAACGTAGTAACGTGGCTGGTAAATTGTGAACTTGTTTAAAACGTGTAGACTAGTCGAGAGAATCGCCAACGTTTCGTCCTCTGTCCTGTCGTCGTGCAACAGATCAGCGCGAAATTTTTCAAGTTCCATCGGCAAGGCCGTGAATATTTTCTAGCCAATCGGAAACTCTGTCGTATTTCCATCGCGATGTTTCGCTTACGACACACAGACGAAGCTACTCCGGTCACATGTTAGTCGTGCACGTGAATCTTATTGAACACTCAACTTGTCGGCGATGTGTATACACGGACGTATTATTCACGTAACGCGAGTACCAAAGTTCTTGGTAACGTAAGGTCAATCGTTTCTGGTGGCAAACACACAAGCCGTGTAACGCAAGCCTATTCAAATGCAACGAAACAGACTACCTTGGCAGTGAGAAAATGCATTATGCAAGCTGGCGCGTAGCAAAGAAGCGTCGTTCGATTGGCCTATAATGACATGCAATTAAAGTACGTTGTTAACGTCGTCCACGGTAAGGGTATGGCTTTGCATCCTAACATTCCACGTTCGATTGTCCTACGTTCATGGAAATGATGTTATTTTAAGGTTCAACCTGAAGCCTCCTTCGGATTAGTTGAATTCTCCACACGATGAAAATCGTCAATTAAGATGATGAAAGGAAACAGTCGACGACGATTCACGACTCTACGATCATATATTTCACAAGGATCAACGGAAACATTAAAAATATCAGAAACTTTCGTCTAGTAGAACTTGGTTCGGATTAGTTGAATTATATTGCTGAAAATGATTGAAGGATTAATAATATGAATGCTTCTTGCCTATTAGATCAGTTGAAAAAACGAAAGTGAAGAATGACGCCAGATGGAGCGTTAATCTTTTAATTAAAAAAACAGAAAAAATGAGCAAGTCCTATGGGCCTAACAGATTGACATGTTACACGATAAAAATCTCAGGCTTGAGTGGAATAGGACGTTACATTACAGCGTCTCATTTAATTACTTCCGTTTAAAGTCATGTGGCCAAACTTTTCGTCTTATTACGAAACGTGATTGGCAATGGTTCACTGAAGATCTTGTAACAGTTTCTCCGTTAAATTCGATTTCATTCGAAGTCAAATAACAAAGTGTTAAATAAAATCCGTTTGAAACGTGTACGTTTTTACCAAGTTTTCTAAATTTATCGCTTGTTAATACAGAACAAATAGTATATAGATATAGCTAAAAGACTTTCAGATTTATGATACCGATAGAATATTCATAACACAATCTGGATGGTGAGGAAAAATGTTTGCATGATATAGCTCGATTATGGAAATAATCACTATGAGAAACTGCCGGTAAATTTCCATCTGATAATTAACAGCTTTAAAAATCTTTATGTTATGAACTACAAAAAAATGTATAACGCCAAGGAAATACCAACAACGCAGTCTTTATCACATAATTCTTGAATAAATCGTTAACAATTTAAGAAACTGAACTCTTTGTTAATACCCTGTTTAACATTTCCCCGTAATTTGTACGTATATTATAACGACTTCTATCAACTACAACAACGTCGAAAACAAACACGAAAGATTGTGAAATGATCGTATTATAAAATAAAACGAAGGTTAATGACAAAGCATACATAGAACGACAATCAAACTAACGATAGGACGATGGAAAAATAAATATTTTTATAGAGGAATATTCATGGAATTGGTTATCAGGAGGAGACGGCAATATGGTGGCATCGACCGTGCGATATGATAAGAGACGGGCATTGTCTTCTCTTTAACCCTGAACTCGAGTACAGCAATGGAGAAGTAAGAATGCGAGTAACGAACGACGGCAAATTACATTCTCACGCGTTTGCAACGCACATAACGATCCCAGGATATCCTGTCATCGAGCCTGACCCTCTTCGATTTCCAGTAGACACAGACGCGAAAGTAGGTCGAGGGGATTGCCATGGGCACACCCTATAGGACGAAGCTCATGAATGGTGTACTCACTGTCGCTTTTCAACGGATAACGACCCATATAAATAGAGGAAAGTTTCGTTGTCACAAAGGAACAAGTCTCCCCTTATTGACCCACAAGATCGCGTTTTTTTGATACTTCGCTCGATATAATTGGATTACTCCGTGGCATGAAAGTGAATCATGCTTGGACAAACTTGGGAAATATCGGTGGAACTTTTCTACCTATGGCTCTTCATCATTTCGATACATTTTGGCTTAAACTTTTGTATCTATCTTTCCCTCTTCATAATTTTTGCAACATTTAGATACCTAGACAATTTATCAATATTTAAATCCACGTATATTTTATGAAAGTGTCGTTGTAATCGAAAGACTTTTCTCAATGTTGATATACATTTAACTGTTTCCAATTCAGCTAAATAATCCATAGATAAGAATAAACGAATCTTAAAAAATTCGCAATTGCAATTCCATTCGTTCTAGCATACTCCATCGTGTCTAAAATCTTTCGCATCTGCGTATGAAATATCTCGAAACGCAATCTTAGTCGTAGATTCTTGTTTCCAAATGTTTCTTGCAACAGGCTGTTCCAAATTCCCGATCAATCAACGCGCCAATAATGATCGATTGTTTCTTTAATCAAGCTTCCACTCGTACGTATCGATTGACATACCAAAAGGTTTACGAAACGATCAGAAACATGCGTTTACGATCTCGTCCTTGCCACGACGTCGGGAAAGGCGTTTTCCATCGAGAGGATGAAAGTTAACCGTAGGAAACGTAATCAGCAGATGACGATACGTGGTAGTCTACGACAAACATCAAACTAGAAGTTAGTCGAAGGTCGAAAAATTCGACCTTCGCCAATACTAGCCATTGCTACTTAAAAATGATCGTTCTAGAGACTCGCGGCATACACTCTAATATATGTACCACAAATATGTCCTTCGACCGTGTTCTTCCAACGTTCTATACACACACGTATTTACAATAGTTAGTTCAGGAAAGGATTCGAATACTTGCAGAAACCTACTGTAAATATTTTACCAAGGTATGTGTGTTGTACGAAATATTTTCAAATTTAATCAGCACTGTAACGAGTTTCATGATTATATCGTCATGGTTATACTAGTAAAATTTGAAGCGAACGCAAGAACGTTTATATATCTGTAGAAGTTACAAGCTATTCACTGCAAACTTACGATATATTTAAAATAATGGTTAAGCATTTTATATTTTATATAAAATATAGTATAAAGTATAGTAGTAAAATATAGTAACAGTAGCGGTATAATTCACTTTCAGTTTCCGGTTACGCACTTAATCATCTACACACATATCCACCCTTATTTTACCCTTATTTTACCATTACATAAGTATTGTCTATCATCTACATACCTAATTGCATATTAAATATTACATATGTCAAATGTACAAAATATTATTAAATAATATTTATTAAATAAATAATCATAATATTATTGAATAATATTTGAAACTTTATCAATATAATCGTAATAGTTGACTCTCATTACAATGTTAATGAAATTTTAAAATGTTTTATATAACACGTTATGTACATAATAGCTGTTTGTGATAATTGTTCAATACTTTCGCAAGCCATTGTACATCGCGTTCGTGCTGGTTCAATCACACGCATGGACACGAGTCCGTGTCCGCATGCAAGATGTTCTTCGTTCATATAATATGTATGTGCACGTGACCGTGATTGCATATTTGATTCTCGCGACTACAAACACGCGATCGACGTTTAATCGCGAGCTTTGTTCGATTAGCTGGGTCACTAAGCACTGATTCTTCCATACAATTGTTCTCTCGTTATAATTTACAGAGAATAAAGATTATGATCCTTCTCTCTTATTGGTTTTTCTGTTAAATCGGATTATATCGATCGATGGATTATATTTAAATGCCCGATTCAATGTTGAAACATATTAATTTTTATCTCAGAATTTTTTTCTTATTAGTATCACCAGTATCAGCACAGGTTATATTTAAATGTCAGGTTTATTTGTCTGTCGTGTGTGCAAATAGGAAGCATCTCTGATAACCTTCGTTATCGAGTTTTATGCAGAATGCTCGCTCGTCAGATCAGTTTGCTTAATCGCTAAGATAGTTGAGAAATTGCGGATGTTTATGGAGTAGGAGTGCCTGACTAATCGAAAATAGATATTTTCCAGCGGTAATTGATACTGCGACGCTCAAGTTTTGACAGAAAATGTGTAAGTAGCATGATTTTTTCAAATCATAAGGAAAAGTCAAGTGTTTTGCTGCTAGTGACAAGCGATAACGATGAATTCGTTTCACGCTGCGTCTAACTAAAGTGTATAAATTAAAGTATCTAAATAAAGTTAACTAAACTTAAAATAACTGTTTCTTGATTGGCGTAAACGCCGCATTTAAATACATTTCTTCAGCTTTATTCATAGAAATTTGCAGAAAATTGTATAATCTATCGATAACGGCATTTCAATTTCGAATTTAAATAGACTTTAAATTGAAGCATCGCTGGGTATTTTACAACAATAAAAGTAAAAATAAAAAGCACATCAATTTGCAACCTATCTATAATGTTGACTATCTCGTTGCAAATAAACGATCAGAGTCCATGACTGACCTTTCTCAGGGGGCGATATCATCCTGATAGGTGCAAAATAAAAGCTAATAGCCTGACAGGGGTGACCTCTCGGTGTCTTATCAAAGCGAGTCAAGAAACCAATAATAGCTGACACGATAATTGCTAAAGTCGTTGTTAACAACGGGAACTAATTAAACATTGTTCTTGATGACTTGAGCAAGGCCAAATTTCGATATCGCCATTATCATTGTCTATCGTGTTTGCACAGCGTAAATGTATTTCGTCTAGCGAATAAACACAGTCTACTTTCAATACAACCGAAAGATAAAAGAACTATAGGATTTTGATTTTGAGAACTGAACGTTGAATTTATAAAATTTTTAAATAATTACGCAATTATAAACATTTCATTAATCTTTAAGAAAAAAGAATTAATCTCTTTAAGAAAAAAGAAAAAATAAGAGGAAGAGTCTGTCTTATACTTCGACTCTAAAATCTTTAATCTTCTTCCCTACTTCTCTTCTTATTCGGCAAAACATAAAATATCGCTCCAATAAAATGCGTTTCATTTTCACCACTAAGACCTCTAGAGCCTCTTTCTTTCCATTAGATCGTAAATCTCTAATCGAACCTTCGAATATCGATATTTAAATTTTAATGAGGTATCGAAATTTTGAAGGACTCGAGATTAAACGTTCAAGAAATTTATCAAGATTTTCGCGAGTTCCTTCGAATCACGTTCGAATGGATTCCAATCCTCATAGTCTTGGAAAGCTTTGAATTGCTTCGAAGTTAAGATTCGTCGAAAGCCCATCACGGCGAACAAAATATTCCTCCACTGTCGTCTTCGTAGCCGCCGACAGGGGTCATTCCACGCTATTATCAGTAGTTTTTTTTAATTTCGCTTGAACGTCGTCAGGACGTTGGCCCCTGAGGAAGGTCAGGCTGCGGCAACGCTGTTTGCCCTTCCAGCGGACAAAACAAGCTAAGAGACAGCGATTTATCGGAAATTCCGAGTGCATGCTTCGAATCGTTCTGCTGGGATTCCTCGTTGCACGATCATCTTCGTGTTTGCTTCTAATTGCTCGCTCGAACTTTGCAGATGATATCTTTCGTATGATATTGAGAATTAGAATGACGTGTGCTGCAACTTCGTTTGTCTCCAGAAATTAACAAACGAGATGTAGCAACGGATACTTTGGGAATATGCAGCGGCGGTGTCTTCGGTGCTGATAGGAAAGTACGATCGTGTGATTAAGAGGAATGTTTGGTACAGGAATAGCGGAAGATAAGGCTATTTGAGTCAGAAGGATATCGCAGCCAAGGTAAATGATCTACATTTGAAAACAGATTATTTGGTTCGTATTGCCTCGTGCTATATTAGTGGAGCGATAAACAGTGACATATAGTATATCATGTACCTACAATGACAGCTCGACAGTCATAGTTTTTTACCGACATATAATTTTCAGTGGAAAAATAGTTTATTGAACTAACGTCAATAATTTCAATTTGTAATTATCGTAATTAAGCTTCTTCGCGCTTAACGTAAAGCACATGATATATTCTCGTTCTTTCGTTGTTACATCACGGACTAATGACGTTCTACGATCTACAACAAACTGGATTATTCTATGCAAAGTTGAAGACCGAGTTTTAAGATGTCGAAACTTAGACGATTCGAAATAACACGAGCTTACTGTACGTTGAGCATCTTTGACTCATCCCGGTGAATAGTCTGTAGCGTATAGATTGGAAGCGATTTGAAATGTTTCAGATCCCATGGTTACAGAGTTGATCGTCAGAATTTGTCGCCGTCTTACGCAAACGGTTATCAATTTCGTTGGCGCGCGAGATGAACAGTCAAGGACGTGGACCTTGTTTGAATATGAATTGCGCCAATTAGGCTCACCTTTATTCCCGGCGCGTCTGTTTGTTAGCTGATTGGCCAGGATTGCACAGCAGTGTTCGCGCCCGCTTTAAGTCCCGACGTTCAATTCCAATCCGAGGTCAGGTCAGATCTTGAAGGGTGACCGAGATCGCTCGAATCACTTCACTCGCTGATAATTCAACACCGAGATAAAGCTCCTCTGATTCTCTGCTTCTTTTCATCTTCCTGCCGCCTGTTTGCTCCGCTGTACTCGGTCTCGGGTTTCTTGAACCCTCCTTCGCGATCAATAAGAGCAAATTCAATTGAGACCAACTCGAGACCATAGCACGTAACCAATGAGCAAAAATATCTTGCAATTTTGAGTTACGACTTTGAAGAATAGAGCTAAATGGTTACGAGATATACCATGAAGCTTGTAACGCAACGTTCGTATCAGAAATTGGGAAGGTACGGTTTCGATTGTGCTTTCTTTTCGCTCCCAATGTTTCCATCTACCGTTTCGAAATTGAAGAAAATTATAAATCCGATCAGTTTCTTTCTTTCTTTTCGATTTCAAATATTTAATAATCGCTTCGTAACAGCTTGTATGATATAGCTTTACTCGAAAGATAAAAAAAAAGAAAACGGTGGAAACGTCAACCAATTCAGCGTATTCCGAAAAATGGAAAAATACTAGATAAAACGATTTCAACTAAGGGGAGTCGGTTAAAACTTTGAACCTCCCTTAGACTTGTCGACGACCTTTATACTATTTCCCGACATTCCACGAGTTGCAACAAATTATTTACTTGTAGTTCCAAGTATAAACTAACAAAATAATCCGCTGTCTTATTTTCCTCGTTGCTCATCGCGATAACGGCGACGGGAAGGTAATCACGTGACTTCCGGAGCGGTTGTATTTACTCAGGGAACAAATGTTGTCGACGAATATTTCATGGTGGCCGCAATGTCCTGTGTCACATTTCAACAACGACCGTGCCGCATTAAGATGTATCCGCGATGGGAACGACAATCGCGTTTTCGAAAAACCGCAACTTCCTTCGAGAGTAGTCAAATCAAGGATACGATATCTTTCTTGTTGCGACTTGTGAAAGAAGAATTTCTTGCGGAATTATAGTGGATGCAAAGAGTATTCGCAAGTATCTCTTATTTTGCGACGATACATTTTTTTAGCTGATTCTTTATATCTCATTTTCAAAGTAACTATTGTAATATCGTATCAAAGGCGAAGAAGAAGCATCGGTGAGAAAAAGAGAACGGATATCTCGAAACGAGCAAACATTCAACCATTCCATGAAGCCGGTTACGTAACGAAATTGAAGCTTCGACACTTTTCGCGTGTAAATATTAAACATGTTTCCAGCAAACGTATCTCCATTATCTCACACGATCGAAGCAGATCTTTCGTGTTTGTGTTACCGCGTGAGGATCAAGCTTCATTCAAGGATTTTAAATAGAGTCTTCGTAGTTACTTCTGTACTGCTGTTCTCGTCGCATTTTTTTTCCTTTTCTATGTAAATAAAAAACAAGCTCGTAATTTGCATAGACTCGTCAAAGTATCGAGGTCTTTCCTCGAAGGTCTTCGAATAGCAAGCAGATTGTAAACATTTATATAAGATTTAGATTTCGATAAATGCAAATTAAAGAACAATTGAGAAATAAATAAGAAATAAACGGAATATGAATGAAAATTTTACATCGAATACGCTGTGTACGTATGTTTTACGTACAGCAACGAACACTCTTACTCCAGAATTAACTTAATTTACCTTGTAATTATTAATGAAAATAAACAGCTTCGGAGATGCATTTTTCAATTGTATATTTTAGAACAAGATAGAGATCAAACTTTCGATAATCGATTGAATTTGCAAGTAGTCGTTTGCTTATTGCATTTTCTTCAAGTTTACGTTTTATGATAATAAACAATAATGATCGTTTGATATGTACAGGGTGGTTGGTAATTGGTGGTACAAGCGGAAAGGGGGTGATTCTACGCGAAAAAAGAAGTCGAAAATATAGAATAAAAATTTGTCGTTTGAGGCTTTGTTTTCGAGAAAATCGACTTTGAATTTTCGCTCGGTACGCGTGCGGTACGTTATAACGGATCTCACTGTAGATCGTTGTCTCGATGGAAAAATTAAAAAAAAAAAAATTAGAAAAAAAAATTTTTATTCTATATTTTTTATTTCTATATTTATTTATATCACCAGTTACCAACCACCCTGTATATATAAACTGTAAAAAATGTTGTCTTTTAGCAGCTATGTTGAAATCGGGTTAATTCCATATTACGTATGGTTACCTTACACGCGTATTGCATATTTGCGTTTCAATAAATTCACTAATGGCATCTCGACCTCCAAACGATTAATATAGCTGAACCAACTTGAATGACAATTCTATTTGCAAACACTAAATGTATCATTGTATTCATACTATAGTTAACCCCATTTATCTGCAGATATATGGTAATTAATAAATCGTGTAGCTAAAAATAGCGTTTAACGATCCTGATCGCTGGTACCAAGTATAATGGCTTTCTTTCACGTTCACATCGACCCTGAAAGTTTGTAATGCGACACAGGACGTTGCGGCTGATAGATACCTTCCTTTTACCAGCATTTCCGTCTAGACGAGTCACTTAAGACTTCCTTAAAGCTCGTGATTCTAACGTCATAAACAATCAATCATTAATATATCCTTGACACTTTGGTGTCATAAAACTACAATATGCTATGCTTGTATCGATCGTCCTTGTTTTTATCAAACTGTTGCGTTCCTCTATCTTTTCTCTCTCTTGTCTTTTTGTTCTAGCTTCTGTGTAGGACAAAACGCGACAAGTCGCATCTTTTGCCGTTTATAATTTTTTTAACAGTTTTTATTTTCTTAACAATTTTAAGCTTCACAGGCTATCAAATTCGTTTATCCGATACTTTCTTTTTTTCTCCTTTTTCTTTTTTAGGAGAACGTATAACGTATATCTCGCGTTACGTTTTACGAGTCCCAGGAATATTGGATAAAATATCGAACAACGAAGAACACCATCATTTTTCCAATCCTGTGACTTCGAATGGTAAATGTCACACGGGAAATCCATCATGAAGCAAACTATCGAGCAAATATTTTTCGATTGAGATAAAAAGAATGTGACGTGACAAAGGTCAGCTTGATTGTCAGCTGGAGGTCCGTTATAGCAAACTGCATACAATGCGAAGTACAATTCCAAGATATCGATCGTGTCATTCTCTATGCTGTGTCCTTCGAGATGTAGATGGAGATAAACATTACTGAAATATCCTCGACACAGCTATTTTATCGTACTCCTACCTTTTCTTCGACGGTCCTAGGTAGCACATACGCGTGCTTATTCTTTCCTTCTTTTCGTTATATTGTATAAATTCCGCTTTTAAGACGAAGGGCCACTATTAATAAATATAACTTATTCCTTCTTCGCCGTGATTAACATTTTTGGCAATTTCAGTTACGTCAATATCGATTCTTAGCTCGGAGACCAAGTTTATGTTTATGATGAGAAATAATCAAAGGAGAATTGCATTTCTCTATATTGCGTTTCAAGGAAACCAGGATGTTGATATTTTAAGAAAATTTGCCATTTCTAAGCTAAGAAAATGCTGTCTAGAAGATCTATGAAAAATCGAAATCCACTTTCCACAAATGAAATTTGAAATAACGCAAAGATAATTCCAACATATTAGAATACGAGAATTATTTTGTGAATGAAAGGAATCATTTCAGAGAGAAAGGCTTTTATTCGAACGGATAAGAGAATTATGATAAAAGTTTCTCGAATGACAAGGCGCCAAACTATGACAATGAGATGAGGCGAAATGGAATACGAAACGAAAGCAATGTGGAACAATCGCGGATGAATAATTAACTTGTACTGTCATTGAGGAAAACGGACAGA
The DNA here is from genome assembly GCF_040668555.2 of Bombus flavifrons. NCBI lineage: Eukaryota > Metazoa > Arthropoda > Insecta > Hymenoptera > Apidae > Bombus > Bombus flavifrons. Next base: position 10,349,832 of record NC_138444.1, on the reverse strand, counting down.
ACTCCAAGGACGATGAAGGACACCTCTCACGCAGGTGAGAGGATAGCGGTACTCCTGATACGTCATAACGACCTCCTGATTCCTCAATCTATATTTTTTTTTCTCTCGCAAAGAACTAGAACTAACACACCTTTTGAATGCCACTTTTGTTCCTGCTTACGAAGATTGAACGAAAGGATCATAGTCGATAGAAGGCTCGTAGTTTACGACGATAGCGATTTGAAACGGTGCTTTTTGTAAAAGTATGCGAACAGTTCTCGTATACTTTTTTACAGTGCTTACAATACCTGGCTCTGTGTAGGGTCCTTGAAAGAAATTGAAAAATGATCGCTCGTGTCTGTTAATTGATTCGCGTAATCGAGCTGAACGTTTACTCATACGATAATAATTAATCAAATTAAATGATTCGCGGAATTATGTTCGATTACAAAACGTGTGGTAAAATTAATAACAGTCAGTTACATCTGCTTTCGAAAAAACATCTAATAATTCTTGTCCAACGAAATACAGAATATGTTAGGGTAAGTAAAGGTTCGATGGCGCTTACTAAGACGTTTAAATTCATACTGCACGTCAATCTCTATCTACACCTTTATTTATCTAACGACAATTTTGATATATATTTTCAAATTGTTTTCAAATTTGTCCGATATAATCGCGATAGTCGTGTTTCATTACGGTGCTAATGAAATTTCAAAATGTTTCATACAGAGTTTTCTATGATAAACGTTCGATTACTTTCATGAGTCCACTGTATGTATGTTCCAGACGAAAAACAAGAGGAATTGATTGGGTGAAATGTAACGAAATGAGCGTTTCATCTGAAAAGCGAGCAATCGCTTCGGAAGAATGCAGCCGTGAACGCACCGGCTTCGAATCGCTGGAAGGTCGTTGCACAAAGGCTGCATTGGCTCATTCACGCGTACAACAGCATAACGGATCCCGCGAGAATATTTATGCGATCCGACAATCGGGATTACGTAACGAATGAGTAGAGAACTGGAATAGCGGGAACTGGTCCCCGTGCGATAATTGCGCGCCGCTTTAATCGGTCGACGCACGCGTCCTTCGGGCAAAAGCCGACTCACACAGAAACCGGGAACGATCCTTGCCGATGGCGTGCTTCTGCACACATACCCAAGGTATAACGATAAAGACGTTTGACGGCCGTCCGCCTTTTCGAGTATTAGATCGATAATGATTTCTTCGAGGAGTCAGATAGTGTTAATAGATACCAATTACAGGTATGCACACTATCACACAGTATGAAAGTACCTGAACGTATCGTGTATTTCATAAGTGTTACAACTCGAAATACTACTAGTCCTGTGTCGGAAGAATATCAAAACCGTGGAACGGTGATTTCAGGGAATTTGTTTAATGCTACTATCGAATCCAATCTTGCGAAAGTGCTTACTTTTCTCTCTGTGATCGTAGCTTATATATAGAGTATACATGTGTTACCAACAAACTTCCAGTGTGGTCGTACATATTTGGGTAAATAAGAGAAATTATCAAGTGAAAATATTCCCTTTATCCATCTAATAGTACCTACATAATTTCAAAATGCAAAAAACTCTACGACGTATCTAGGTGATAAAAATGAATTTCGATTGTCGCTCATTATCGGAGGAAGATTGAGAAGGCCATTGAATAAGAACTTAATCGTTTCTATTATTAATTTACAAAAATCACTAACGCACCAGTATCTGATTTTTTCAGGCCAATTGATGCACCTGCAGATACTGTTATCTATCGGTGGATGATGCACGAAAATCGATAAGAAACACCTGGTTGAGGAACACCGAAGTACGTATCTTTCTACAAACAAGCTCGTAAATAATCCTTCTAATTAAGATATCCATCGAAAGGATTGGCTTTCCCTTCGTGTAAATGAATATTTATCGTGTATAATCAATAAAGCAAATGGAAACAATTCGCGATCGGTTTCCACGTTGAGATTTGGCTCGTTCTTACACGTACTTACCACACCTGTCTATTTACCTGTAACAATCGCCTTAATAACATCGCCATGGACAGATCGTCGTGCGTAAAGTCGGGGATTCATCGGAAAGCTGAACTAAGCTATGCTATGCTAAGCTTAAAAGTGTTCGCTTCAATGCACACAATACGAAACTGTTTCCGTAGGAAACGGCACTGAGCGTGGCTAATATCGTGCGTATCCATCCTCATCATCGTCTAAACCGTGCAAAACGTGCAGCATTGTACGTGACAAAAGGCCTCATAGGACCTTCGGCCTATACAAACGAGCAGATGTCCTCCGACAACGCAAATTGTCTTCGTCCTAGTTCGCCGTGCGACACGCTGAGAACTTAGCTAACTCGCTCATTAGACCGCGTCAATTCCAATTCGAATTGTCGAGATAGATTTAATTGCGGTGATCAGGAGATTTGCTAAGGATTTTACAAGATTTTCGCAAGTCAGAGTGGACCAATTCGTTTCAAATATTTCAACAACTTTTTTGCAACTTTAAATTGCCAAATTTAAGTCGATTGTCATCGACGAAAGACGACGACGGTGTACCAGACAATAAAACAGATCTATTATTTCTATGGGATAAAACAAGGGCAGAAACGTTGGAAATACCGAAACGGTGAAATTGTCAGACAGTGAAAGTTTCCTGGAGTCTGATGTTCTGCGAACAACCATCATTTACCGGGCGGTACAGCCCCAGAGAGTACGCCATGGAGGGACGATGACGTGTGGTCACTCGACCCTGACTTTATTTATGTTTCCCCATAGCGTTAAAGGCAGTTACACACGTGCTACGAAGGCCTCGCTCGCGACTCCTTTGTCTACGCATTTCGTTCAACGGTTCGAGTCGTAGCCTTGTCGCCATTATACATACATCCGTATAGCATTGCTACTCTGTTTCGTTCCAATACGAGATGCGAATGTGCTTTGTTCCTTCAGATCGACTACTCAAACGCTGCTTCTCCTCATGAATGTTTTCTTTCTCGATCAAATATGTACTCGGATAAATACAACGAAACATTTACCGATCTAATCCTCTCGCGTTCGAAATTGCACTTTATCTTTCCATGTACATTGTACTTCAGTCAGTTATTGATTCAATAAACGATGAACGTATTTGTTCTCGGTAAAATTGCTTTGAAATTTGTGTTATATTTTCTTTGGAATATCATCTCACAAAATGAGTTTCTGCTATCAGAAATTAAAAAAAAAAAACAATTTTCCTCGCACACTAAAGGACAGTTTATGACATTTTGAATCGTTTGGAGGAAAATTCCTCGAATTAAGGACTTGTTTTTTGGAAATTTGCATTTCCTGCTTAGTTTAAAGCAAATTCGACAATTTATGTATGTGACCTATATTATGTGACACGAATAACGATCTATAAATATCGATTGTTACCGATATATAGTAACGATCCTATAATTAGTTCGAACAACGTATATACATTTTGGTTTCAATAGAAATAAAACGACATGCAAAGAAGGATATGATATAACCAAGTGAAAAAATTATTACCTCCAGGCGATTGGCAATCCGAGTGATAAAGTTAGCTCGTCTGGCTTGGTTAACAGGTTAAAGAGTGGTTCGCGAACCGCGATATGCCAAGTACATGGATCTGTCCTCATTGACGAGCGAATTGAAGCGCATGAGGACAGCCAGCTATCGGTTGACATCCAGTCGAACGCACATGCATAATGTGTTCCATTGAACGTAATCAACTAGGAAACGCTTCGGTAAGCCTTGAAAACCGACCTTGACTCGCGTAGGAAAGACGTTTAATGTATGGATGATCTCACGCGTATACGCCTCGTGCAAACGATCCATGAGCGTTTCCAGAAGCTCGTGTCACTGTGGGAACCGTATGCATATGGATAGTCTCGAGTCACCAGACGAAAGTGCATTCGTTTAAAGAAGAAGTGTTTATTAGTTTGTTTTTTACATCGAGAATATTCTAATAAGAGTGGTACTATTGGGAAGGGGATGATTTCTTATGCAATCATAGGTTAAAATTGCAGAACGAAGCTTTCGCGTTTCAAGACTTCGTTCTTGAGAAAGAAGGTTCTGGGAATTCATTAAATACTTACGCGTGTACATACTAATTGTACGTTTCGAGCGAATAAGATAATGTTAATGACAAGAAGCGACTCGTGTCGTTACATTTACAAGTACGAAATTATGCGATCAACAAAGATGTTTGCACAGACATCGTACGTGATGACATATCTTCTAGCATTTTGTGCAAATTTATCATTTTTTAAACACGGTTTGTTACTTAATTTTTGTTTGCGCGATATTATTCCTTCGATAGGAAGATTTTATAAGAAAATCTCATTTCTATCGACGCTTCTATTCATCATACGGATGGATCCGTTAAATTGAAACTTATTAATAAACGCGTGCTTATAGATTTTCAATGTTCACTGTGTATAAAGTAAAGTTGATAAATTCTTTATTTATTTTTACACGAAGAATCATCTTCTTGTGGATTGTACCACCGTCCTGGGACATGCTGTATATTTCAGTCACGATAACCAATGGATATTAAAGCGGCGTTCAATTATAGCTATGACTCGATGTATTGGATACGCATTGTTTAAACAAGTTCCCTAATAAACTACTTCCTCTATGACTTTCGTGCTTTCCTCTTACGACACGAACGAACCACGGTCGACCTCCGCGACAATGGAATGTCGCTTGTGATCCCTGACGTCACGGTATCTTTGCGTTTGTCATCCCGCTGAAAATACCAGCTTACGCGACACACTCTTATTCTCCGATGGGATCGGTATGTGTATTTCTGCTGTGTCCGTGCTTCGAATTCGAATCTCCTTTAAATACATCTCCTCGTTAATTGTGAACACCAGTAGGATACCGGGAAAAATAAATCGCTACTTCGACATGTTTCTTCTTTTACACAAAGAAATTACGGGGAATCGAGGAATGCATGGGAAAAGCAAAGTGGTAAGTTTATCTTTGTTGACCCTTCGATCTTTATATTATTCGGTAATTAAAGCCTAGTACTCTCGTTGTATACTCGTTGATTATGAAGTAATGTCATTCTTCTGTATCTTTCTGTGTTGTTTGAACGTTTCGATATTTTTTTACAAGAATTGTTATTTCTGGGAAATTCGATCAACGTAAGATTCAGTGAGGAAAAAATGTAGTCGACATGTTCGACTTAGTGCTCGAATAAAGGAAAAGTAACATTTTATGAAGTATCGCAAAAAATTTGTTTGCAACTGCTGTTCCGCGTTCAAAATAGTAGACCCTTTAGCGATTTATCGTAAATCCACGAAGTTTCTTGAAGAATCAAGACTATATTCGATTTGATAAAGATATTTATATAGAGGGTGGATGGTAACTGGTTCCGACATACGTGAACTTGAATAATATGATAAATTACACTTTAACAAATTTCTTAAAACAAACCGTTTCCTCTACTCTGCTGCTTCATTATCTCAAATATTTCAATATTCGTTAGAGACGATAAAATATATCTAGTGAAATGGCTTTTGTAAAACCTTAGCTGAATAAATGCAACAAAATAATATACAGTGTGGTTGGTAACTGGTGGTACAAGCAGAAAGGGGGTGATTCTACGCGAAAAAAGAAGTCGAAAATATAGAATAACAATTTTTCGTTCGAGGCTTTGTATTCGAGAAAATCGACTTTGAATTTTCGCTCGGTACGCGTGCACTTTATCGCGTTTCGTTATAACGGATCTCACTGTAGATCGTTGTCTCGATGGAAAAATTAAAAAAAAAAATGTTTATTCTATATTTTCGACTTCTTTTTTCGCGTAGAATCACCCCCTTTCCGCTTGTATCACCAGTTAGCAACCACCCTGTATATAAATAGAAAGATAGTTTCGATAATGAAAAATTATAAAGTTGACGACGTATGGAGTTTCGAAAAACGGGATACATGACCTGTTATGTTGTTCCGCTGTGATCTACAATTACGAAATTATTAACTGAAATAGTTTCCTCAATTTGATCAAAACGTCATACTAATTTCATCATTAACGATAACTCTTTTGACCTGCGCTAAAAACGAAGCTGCATCTTCTTATTAAACGCGAAATAATATGCAAACGGTATATCAAAACAGAAAGCGGCGCGACAGAAGCTGATTTCGAATAACGAGGACAAAGCTTTCTCTGTTCTCTATCGTTCTACTAGGAAGTCGTTGGAACAGATTTATCTCCGTCGTTTCTCGAAAGTAATAATAAGTCGCTGGGACACTGATTACCGCGTTACAACCACTGGACAAAAGCTTTCTTCCCGCCTCGCCTACGCACGGGGGATTTCACCGGTTAAAAGAAGAGAAGGTGAGGAAGAAAGATGATGAGGCGAAGAAGAGGGAGGAGAGCAGGTCTACGCGTTCACTTTCTCGTTTGATGGGGCGAACTGTGTCGCCTGAAAACCGGGTCGTCGGAAATATCGCAGAGAAAGTGAGAGTACGATCGACGAACCTCCCGTGATCGTGATGCAGCTGTTACTTAAACGATCCTGCGGATCGCGATCTACCGCGACTTTTCACTCGGGGAATACCGGCCAGAGGGCAGCACTTGTTGAACCAATTTTATTGGAACAAGAATCGAACTGCGATCTTCTCTTTTCTCAAAGAACAATTTAAATCTTCGTGAAGAGATTATCGGACGTTGTACATAAGAAAGATAAATTATTTTCTTAACTGTTGGATTAGAATTTTTTTACGAATTAATACTATAGGTTTGGTAAATAAAATAGTAAATGATAATGGAAGATAGAGATTCAAATTCAGTAATTTAGCTGAATAAGGCACCGTCTGATCAATAAAATATATAAATAGTAATAATAATAAAAAGATGACACAGCTGTCTGGTTTCGCGCATACCAGATCTACTTGAACAAACGAATACGTAGACTAAAGTATAAGATCAGAGTGGCTGCGTAGCATGTTTCAATTGTCGCTATAATTGTCGTCCGCTACGAATCTCGTTTCCCGATTTGTAGAAATGTTTGAAACAGTCAACTCGAGTCTGGTTAAACTTTCTTTCTCTCTGTTATTAATAGTGATACTCATCTGTAAAGAGAAATATTAGTTAATATCATGCTTTGAGACATTTATTACTTAATAGTAGTAATAATACTTGGCAATAATGCTAGTTTCAGGAATCGGAAAAAATGTAAGCAAAGAACTGGGAGGAAAGTGTGAAGAAGTAAATGCTGCGCAACGCTACGTAAATTGCAGTTGCGGAACCTAGTTTCAAAGTTTAAACTGCGTGGAATGAATTTATAGGAAGTAGTTAAGGATAATGGGTCGACCAGCACGTTCGAAAGAGAAATAATCAAATAAAATTAGAGTAGCAACTTCTAAACGAAATCTACAGGCTGGAAGCAACAGCAACGAAATCTTACGACAGGAAACTTCTCCATATGATTATCCAATTCTGTTCAAACACCGATATCAACAATTTCCAATCCTCACGCACATCATTTTTCGACAATTATCCAATTATTACTACACTCGTCTATACATTTATGAGAAATTTAAATGTACAAAAATGTAAAGAATCTTTGCCATAAACATAGCATAAATAATACACGGATCTCACGTCGAACTTAAAAAAATATTCCCATCATCGCGTTTCTCTGTTTTCCAATTTATAAACTTGATCAATACTACTCTTCTCAGTGACTCGTATATTAATCCGAAATCTAGTTCACAGGAGCATAATTTCAAAAACAAACGCAGTTCGCTGTTTCGAAACATCGACGAATCAGAAAGTTCTACATTCGCCAGAGTACACATACACACGTATGTATATCATCGGCGAAAGCGAACAACCGAGCAATCAGCGAGGAATTTCAATAACGTATCATTCCATGAGCTTTCACACGAACGAATACGAAGCAGTCGGGTACATGTCGCCTTCGACTTTCGATTTAACTGGTCGCGTCCCCGCGTGGTCCATTTTGCCCGTAGAAAGACGACCAACTGCCTCCGCTTGTACCGCGTAACTCATGACCTATTCACCCACTTTGAGTTTAGCTTATTCCCCATTGTCCACGGGCAGACAATGAATCCGTAGGAATTCTTCTCGTACGTCTCCCTCGACATTCTACTTTCGTCGAATAGAAACAAGGTCGGCTGTTTTCCCGCCTTTGGCGAGCATCAAATCCCATTCGCGTGCAACGAACGCTCGCGTGTTTAACTAGCTGCGATGCTGCTCCACATTAGAAAGTGAATTGAACTTGCTCTGGCAGAATGACAAATGTGCTCATCCACATTTTACCACGGCTTCTGTTCGACGATTTATAAATATTTAACAGTTAACAAGTAACGTTAATGTTAACAGAGTAGTACTTGTACAGAGCAAAAAGGTCGAAGAAAGAAATCTCACGGTATTTTTTAATCCGTTAACCCTTGAATGTATTAATATCTTTATTTACGAATTCCCAATCTTTTAGCGTTTTTTTTTTTTTTTATTTAGTTGTTTACATTCACAATTTGTCCGATGTGGACATTTGGTAAAATTCCATTATAAATAGATCGTATTTGCGTTTATAATGATTAGAATTGACCTGAATGAAATTGATTTATCTTTGTTGACTATTAATTCTGTGATTGTAGAAGTTACTGATTAAGAGATCCCCTTTTCGCTTCTATCAAATAAATATTTTTTCTATTTATAAAACATACTGACAGAATTTATCTAGGGCGCCTCGTTATCTACTCCGACGCAAAGATAAAGAAACGTTGATTTTCAAATCTTAACAGATTATTAGTTCTATTCATAGGAACCGTGTATGTATATAATTCTGTTCTGTATAAGTAAACCTTGAAAATGAAGATATTGGAGAGAGGCAATAATCCCGATACTAAATTTTGATTGAAAGACGGTACTCGGAAAGGCGAAAGTTTGTTCGATAAACGGTAGATAGAATCGCATAGGACGAGTAACAAGTCTTCTGCTATAAATACGTTTCGTGTGAGACGTAGAAGCCGGCTGACCTTTAACCTCGAAAGGCAGACGGCCTGAAAGTTGAGTTCTATAGAACCCGTGCGAGCAGACAGTTCGCTAGCATATATTTTGGAGTCATGACCCACTTAATCGTCCAAAGTGTGTTGCCACGTCCCTATTCGATCCCTTTTCGAAGGCCATGAACCGCCAGAATAATGCACACATACGATACCGATCCGAATAACACATGATACGCGTGCCACATTCGTCGCTTCCTGCCACCATCGGCTTAGCATAATATCGCTCTGCCTTTGTTTCCATTTGGAATCTAATCGCACAACGCGATAGCGATTCGGTGAATAACAGACAAAGCTGAGTAAACCTACTTTGAGAGGATTTGGATATTAGAAAGTTAAGAAGGAAGTAGTTGCTTGATGGAAGAAATTCGAATTCGAAGAGAAATTTTGAAACTTCTCTTTAATCGTAATGTGAATTTTCTAGAAATTGATTTGAATTTTTAAATATCTATTTGATCTTTTTATATATAAATTATTCCAGACTTTGTATTTCAATTATATAATTATCATTTGATCATTTCTAATTCTATTATTCTTTAGATTATTATTCCTTAGGATTTTTATAATTCTATATTTCTTCTGTAACGAAATTTCCTCTGTATCTGCCTATTGTTGCAATTTCGCCCGTAACAGAAATATTTAAAATTAGTAAAATTCATAAAAAGATAGTTTCTAATAATTTCTCACTGTACTAAGATCTCTTGCTTTCTTTCTCGCTCGACGATATTCATCGATAATCTCTCACGTACATTATATTAAGATCCCTTAGATTATTTTCTACATTATCATTTATTTACGAACCTAGTAATATTTAGTATTCAATTTAGTCAATTTTTTCCAGTCCTTTAACAAATAAAATTCGTAAAAATAAAAGAAAGTAAAAGGAGAAATACGTAGGTTCTTCTCACGGACGATTACTTGCTTTCTCATATGCTGAATTCTAGAGCCACGCGCAACAATTTCTCGGTCTGTGACCGTAACGATGGTAGAGAACGTTAAAACTATATCTAAAAGCAGGAACATCTGTCGCGATGACGCCAGGACACCAGTACGCCAGGTCGCCAGAACGGAATTTTACGATCGAGCCTTTACCATCGGCAAAACCGTCAGTTTTGAGAAAGAAAAGAAGTGAGATCGTGTCGACACACGACAGAGAGATACGTGTTCTTGTAAAACGATCAAGAGGAACGCAGAGGCGTCTTCCGGTTTTACAAGGTCGCCTGCGAGCGTGGCCCTCGCGTGCCTCCTCGTGCCTCCTCGAGCTCGTCGTTTACAGGTTTATGTATTTACAAGTATCGACGCAGACCTGTATTGCCTGTCATAATTGCGACTGTCTGTCAAGTATATTTGACTTTACGATTGTCCCTAGAGTTAACAAGCTCGAACGGTTCCGAAAAATATGTCAACAGACGTTCAGACGATTCTACCATTTTATTCCTAGAGTCATTGAGAATCTTTATGGCTAGTTAAGTAAGTTACTCGAAGGCTGATGTTGAATAATAGAACCAGGATTATTTTAATCTCCGAATGCCAATGTTAGTTACTTGACAAACGATCGTAGTTTGCATTAAAATTCTTAATTCGAAGTTGCGTAACAACCGAAATTTCGCTCCGTTCGTTTAAAGCTTTATTTTTGTTGGAGAATATTACAAAAGTGTTACTTGATGAAATGTTAAGTGTTGGTTAAAAAATATTCCAAAATTTATTCACACCTTTTTAACATTAACTTTACCTTCGATGTTATAACTTCTTCTCTCTAAAATTTTTCGGACAAAGAACAACAAGTACATCCTATACGTACATTACAAACTCTTTATCTCGACGATGCAATAAGATTACCCTTTGGTCAGAAGCTCCTAGCAAACCGCTGTATCCATTAAAAAGAAATCACAAGAGAATAGGTTAAACTGTGACATGAAAGAAACTTGTAGAATCCAATAACATAAATCACAAGCACCGTTAATATTCGTCCAATAAAATACGTTTGAAAAAACTCGTAAAGGCAACTTAAAAGCGTCCTTGAATGGAAGATGACGATGTCAAAGCTCAAACAACGAGAGGACAAAGGAAATTTCTTCATCGTGGTTCTTCGTGTCCCTTACTATTTAGCAGTTCACGCAACCTCTTCAAACATCCCGTGTACGTACAAAACGAACATTCTTCACGACATCGTACACTAATCGTTTTCAATGTCATTCATCGGAGTGGAAGGGAAATTTCGATCGTCGAAAGGCTGGCATCCTCTCGTCCAACGAATTCACGAGGTCGTCGAGCGAGGACGAAGGGACAACGGGGCTTCGCTTTGTTTCCTGACCGACCCAGAAACCCGATTCATCCTTCCTCTCAGTTCCCTTTTTTCTCTCTCTCTCGCTCTTTCTCTCTCTCTCTCTCTCTCTCCTCTCTACCGATCTACTATCGTAGGTGCGCGCACGAGTCGTTTCGCGGAGGCCTCGTTAGTGAAAGTTACCCGCGTTAGTGGGGGAGAAAGTGAAAGCCGTTTCCGGGATAAGTAGTCGCGGTCGCCGTTGAAATTATATCAACGAGGCGGACTGATATTAATGGCTACCCGATTACACGCGATTCGCCGTCATCTGTATCGCGTATTTACGACGAACTGATAATAACGCGGCCATTAATGTACCATACCATCGCATCGTATCGCTATTTAACGATGTTGTTACGACCAAATAAAGTAAAACGATATTACATAGCGCGGTGTATATTTACATAGAGTAATTGACGGAAGTGGTGGAATATTTATAGAAAGCTTTTACGAATATGTTATGGGTGTTGTACGAAACATTTTAAGCACGAAGGGAATTTTCTTTCTTTTTCTTTTTTTCTATTGGTTAAAAAAAAGATCAACCTGCAGAAAATGTTCGTAGAAATTACAATACATTTATCGCAGACATATATTTAATAAAAGAATAAAATATGTATAGAACGAATAAATGTTAAATATGGCCCCACCGAATACTGACATTTATTATGTATTTAAGTAATCGATTATCGAAATACTTTTGTCATCGATGCGAAATATATACTTGCAGTGAATAGCTTGTAATTCCTATATGTATATTTCCAGACCTGTTTCAAACTCTTCCAACATAGTCATAACAGTCGAGTATCATTATAATGCTAATGAAACTTCAAGATGTTTTATATAACACATTGAACATATGCATCATACATATATAGAAGTTTTTTATCGTACGTGTTTAAATCTTTCATGAGCCAGAATAGTGATATTTAGAACTATGTTTTGAAGTGCTGACTATTGCTATAATAATATCTCTCTGAATATGGATAGAAATATTACTATTAATATTGCTATTTATATGATCGACACGTGGAATCGCAATTGCTGATTAACAATTTAATGAACGACATACCTAATTAACCGAAGATAAATTATCGCCTAAAGTGATACGTCCGCGCGAAAACTACGGTTACAATCATTAATACCTGTCTGCCCTTTCGACGTCTAATGCCTTTTTCTCTCGTGTGATTACGTAAATTCATTTCAACGATGCAACAGTCATTAAACAAGTTTACAGCCTGCACTGTCACACTTTCTATCGTAATTGCTTCATCGAGTATCAGAAAGATTTATTGTCCCGCGATGCGGATATATTGTTTTCGAAATAGAACAAATCATGATAATCGAATCTCATTACAATGCTAATAAAATCTCAAAATGTTTCGTATAACATTGATAACATATTTATAAAAGATATTTAAAAGTGGACGAATACTTGCGTGAGCCTGTGCATATATTACATTATTATTATTATGTTAGTATTATATTAATCAATTAAGATCGTAGTGTAAGAATGAAATTAGGCGCGTTAATCAAAATTTTCCAAATATCAGAACCGTTGAACTTCATCGTAACTCTTTCATGGTGCGCTATATCTTTTAAATTATTTCGGATAGTACAGAGAAACACGCGCAGAGGAAACACGAGCTGACATTAATCAACGTTTTTTAAATATCGACGCCACCGAATGTTCTTACAAATATCCCACGATAAATTTTCGAGATTACCTCGACCCGTACATGAAAAGAAAGAGTACGACGAAAGTAGGAATAAGCATTAACTTCATCCTGTTAATAACGTTAGAATTATGTAATTAATAGATAAATAAGTTACAGAGTTAGAATGTTATTCTGTTTTCTTTGATAATCAATTCATACTCACTAAATTTCCTAAATAATTTGGAAAAATTAAATAATCAAATAATCTAAATGACTGAAAGAATTCGAGCCGATGTTACAGAACAGAAATTGCCTCGATGTTTTTAATAAATCATTTCATGACCGAATATTATTAGATTACAATGCACGAAATGAAATTACAGGATTCTCTTATCTACCTAATATCTAGCGAAACATTAAGATATAATTCCTATTAAATGTAACACACCAAAAAAAAAGAATTAAAAAAAACTCAAATAGTAGCAACTGCGTAAATCAGGGTCGTGAAAGCTTAAAATCGTCGAATGCAAACAGACCAAAAAGGGAAGTAACGCGATGGAAGAGTGACTGGTTGCGAAATCTGGCAAACGAAACACGGCGTGTAAAAGTAAGAAGGAAAAAGGCGTTCCGTTTTTTCCTTTCTGTATCGATTCCCCCCTTTCACGAAACGCGAACACACGAAGAGAGCGCGGCGTGGTCCTCGATCTCGAAAAGGGAAAAGGAACTCGGAAAGTGGAACACGGCCAATGGCCCGATGACCTCCTGACACACATTTCACCGCTCAACGAAAGTGAAAAGAATCGACCGTTTTACGACCCGTTGGTCGGATTTATGGCTGCGGGTACCTGACGAATTGTATTTCTTTCAATTACGTCGATGCCTTCCTCCGGCCAGCATAAAACGACCAATTTTTCTGCCCGCGGCAAACACACCTTCGAAATACGACTATTACATGAGCAAATCATAGACCCTTCGAATTTCGTTTCACTTCTTCGCTGGTGATGATCAATATATTTTCACGTTGGCGTTTATAACCCCCTCGTGGGTGATATACGTTATTGGATATGTATAGTGATTCATAAATCTGTTTAAACGAGGCTAATGTGTTCATTCAGACAGACGCGGTACAGCTGTCGCGAAAATTTGTATATATGGCAATTATATGACTGGAGTAAGTGACATGTGTGTTACATTATGTGTACGAATATGTTCGGGTAGATGAAAATGAATTATATTTATATTCGTAGATGTTTAAATCGTATTTAAGCTGTGTTGCAGGTTGTTCACTCCTCGACACCGTTGAATTATAAACGATTTCCGACGATGTATATTAGCTCGAGGCTAGATCACTTAATTTTTGAACATTTAATTGTATTCTTCATCGATGCTTGATAAAGTTCGTGTTTTCCTAAGTAACACTTATAATCCTGGTAAATGACATATCGAGACTTTTGATCATTTAAAGATATTTTGATCCTATCGTAGAAAGTTGATAATGATAAAACTAAATGTAAAGACAATTATCTTAAAAAGGTATATAGATGCTATATAGATCCTATGTTACGCTCTATACGCTCTATAAATGTAATAAGATGCTTGTGGTAGTATAGAAATATCACAAAATCCCTCTTCGAATTTACACGCAATGACTTCCACGAATGATTCGAGCTACATAATCTAAAGAATTCAGTGATAAGTGTTTATACAATAGATCTTATAAGAATACTTTTTTTTTTGTTTACAATCAATTCTCATTGAGAATTATAAGTAAATTATTCTAACGTGGTACTATAACGTGAATAATAAGTGTTTATCGTATGTTTGATTCTAGCTGAATCTAATGTATCTTATAAGAATACGAAAGAACTTCGACTTGTACAATACTTTGAATTACCGTAGTACTAAGAAAGGAACATCCTTAAGGGCTAACAATGTAGGAAAGAATTGTGGCATTCGTAAATACACGCCGATACAGTTATGTCAGTAGAATAAAATAAATGATAGAACGAAAGCAAGAGAACGGTTCTGAAGATTTTGGACCGTTTGTACCGAACAAAAGTTCCCTAAGAACATGAGTCGGAATGTAAATCGTTCACAGCGTGCATCGATCCGAGATTTAGGCATGAAACCGCAAAGCTTTATCGAGCGTTCCATGCGGTGAAAACTCGGTTTCGAGAAGTTGCCCTTGGTACCTTATAACTTTCGTAAACATCTGTAGAAAGTCCCGCTTTCTCTAAGATAAAGATGATCCTTGATGAATCAACGAGATTGCCTTGGTTAACCTTCGCCTCGACCAAGGATGCACAAATAGTAAAGCAGTCGTTATAAAGCTGGTTGAAGGTAAACGAAGAGAGCGAAATAAGAAAATCTTCTTATGCCGACCTTTAGAGGCACTTACTTGGTTTTTCAGAGTTCCTTGCAAAAACGAAGAAGCAATTCGTACTTCTAATCCGCCTCTTTTCTAAATGGCACGTTTCATCTTAGCTAAATTACGATTTAATCCTGATACAGACAATTGGAAATCTGGATACTCATTTCTACATTTCTTTTACCCATTTCTACATTTCTATTTCCTATTGAAAATATCATAAAACTGCTTTACATTCTTATCGTTTGAGTATTTCAAAATTTATGTAAAATATTTAGACGCTAGTACTGTGACCACGTGTATGTATATCTATTACTTCTATACTTTTAGTTATCAAAAATCAAAGTTATTGAATTTTCCTCTAAACGTACCCCAAACCATCATAGTCGCCATCGTCGTATTACAACTTCAAACTGACTTATGTACTTGTTGAATAAGGGTTGAATGCTTTATATGACGATCGAGCGGAATCGTAGAACAAACTGGAAGAACAATTTTAGAATTGATGACAGTCCTTGGTCAACAAAGAACAGCCACGGTATTGGGCTTGGATTACCCTAGCCCTGCTTATCGTCCCGATATCCTTGGCTCCGTTTTTAGCCTGAAATCGCGGGCATAGGTGCACTTTGGCCTCTGTTTTACACACACGTGCTCACATGTTAAAGCCAGTATATCAACCACTTGAGTAAACGAGCACGTAACTTCGTTGCTCTAACAATAACCGCAGTGGCGCGCACACGGAAATCGAACCTGCTTTGGTAGCTGGAATGGCACAACACGCTTCTTCGCCCACTCTACGCATCACGATCCTATTTTAAACAGCGCGAGAATGATGAATTTGCCATAAGCAAAATTATACCAACAACAAGTCGCATTATTTTCATTACATTTTTAATGGATATTCTTTGTAAATTATATTCCTTTAATTTTGATACTTTGACGAATTCCCTGTTTTCCTTTCCATAAAATCTTCGAGTATACCGAATGGTACAAGAAGTGGTCAGATTTCAAAGCAACGATCGAATTTCTTGGAATCACTCTTAATAATAGACATCTTGAATAGCCTTATACACTTTTGATGTATTTAGACCGAATGGCGACTGTTCATTCAGAATGCCGACTATTTCCGAGGCAGAAGCTTGTATATGTCCTGACACTACACGGACACGAAATTTGCTCGTGACGTGGTGGTAGTCACGGTTATTAATAACAACTAAATAACAGGTTGACCTTCGTCGATACGTCTCGATGTATTTTAACATCAGAACGGGAAACGCGTTCGTGAAACAGGCGCCATCGTGAACTCCAGGATTCGCGTACCATTGAACGTGGTCCAAAATCCTTCGTTACCAGCGAACGATCGCGTGTGTCTCATCAGTCACTTTGTCATTATCATCGTTGCGAAGTGACGGCAGTAAAGCGATCGTGCGACACGAGCCTGAGGCCATCGAGTATTTTACGAGGCATTGTTCGACAGAAAGATCGCGCCAGTCGTATAACAGTGCACATTAGAGCTCCCAGACGGTTTAAGAGCACTTTAGGGCCATGGTTTTTATTCACAGGTAAATTCGAAGGCCTCCAATGCTTTTTACGACGATCCTGTGTCCGTAAATCTCGTATACGATTTCAAAGGGCAGAATAAAAGAATCGCCGTTCTGAAGGATGTTGGAGAATATATCTGAAATGATATTAGACGGTAGAAATGACGACGATATGATTTCAAAGAGATATAGGGCTATTTTTGTATTTGCTTGTATAAGTTCGAATGTTTTCAAAATGTCGTAATCTAAGCTCTAATTATACAATGTCGTAATTATACAAGTTACAGATTGTAATTTGTCTCTTGTCGATCAATAATAAAATTGATGATTTTATTAACATTAGTTGTAGTAATACAACTAATATTACGTGCTGAGTGGTATCTCTGGTATCTGTTACGAGTGATATCGCTGATCACTAATATCGAAATTAGTAACTAGTTAAAAGTTTATAATTATAGTTACGCGTGCGAGTGACTTGAAATCTGTAAAATTTACTTGTGCAACTTTATTACGTTGATCCTATCTGGTCAACAAAATCTATTAGTATTTATGACTTGTAATACTTCACTAAATACTAATTCGATTGTGTACAAGAGCATCTGATCACCTTTTTTTTTTAAATGATTTAGAGAGTCTAAGGAATGAATCGAACGATCCCGAAACTTTGTAATACATTCAATGTAACAAAGAGACGGTTCAAGGCTTCCCTTTGGCGTGTCTAAAGAAAAAATGTATATTTTTGCGACGATGTGTTTCTTTGCGAGAACAGACGAAAAGAATACGGAGCAACAGAGGTCGCAAATCATGCCAACTTACTCTTCGACCCCTGCAAATCCATTACGATATTTCAGGGCCGAATATTTAAGGGATTCAAAGCGTAAGGCGTAACGGTCCACAAGGAGCCGTAAATTTCGAACAGTCAAAAGAACAGGACGCGATGTTTCCCCAGTTTCAGGTGTAGTCGATTATGAGAGAAAAGTAGAGGTTGTAAATATTTGACAGAAGGTTCCCCGGTGCTTTACGATGTTTTGAAAAGCTGTATACTTCAACAAGGCGTTAATAACCAAACGAAATTACAAATTGTCTGCTAGTAATGGCCTGTTTAACGATCCTAACTAAATCATAGTAGATTTTACAAACGTATCATGTTACTTAAATCTCAACGAAGTCACGTCTATTAAAGAGACGTAAGCACATACGTTCAACGAAGACGCGGTCACCATATTATAATTACAAATGAAGAAACGAATTCTATTTTTATAAGACTTCAATTACTAATGTACTCCTCGACGATCTATTTTTTGTATTCTGTTTCGCAATTTGCCTCTTTATAGGCATCATGCGATGTATAAAGTGACAAAGCGCCGGTTCTGTCGCGTGCTTCTCAATTTAAACAATCCTGAAAGTCGATCGACAAGTAGTATCTTCGAAATTCAAAAACAAATGATTTCCTTGCCATCACGAGCTAATACAAATGAACGATATACAATGGTTCATGATCGTTTTTAGATACTTATCATAGAAAATTTTAATAGTGTTATGTACGTTGCATGTAACTTTCTCATATTCAAACTACCTGACATACTCAGAAAACATTTCTATAGGTGTTCAAATACTTTTGTGACGCACTGTATAGCTTCTCTACGTGTTGCCCGGTTGTCTGCTTTATCTTTTACCATGTAGGTAGTTCCCAACGAAGGTCGAGTGCCGTCCACCATTCAACAACCGATCTTTCCGTCTTCTTCTACTTTCCGGATTCCGTCTCTCTATCCTGTTTCTCCCTCCTCTCTATTTGCAGTTCGCGGAGCATGCTTGGAACAACAATCGAATGCGGAAAAATTCTTGACAAGGACGCAGATGTCAAGGACACTTAACACACACATCGCTATATCACCTGACTTACACTTTACAATGGGCCATTACCGCAGGCTGATCATTAAAGATAGGCTTTTCAGTTGACGCCGGTCTACCTCTTACCAACGAGATCATTCTTAGTATACAATTGAACTTTTCATATTCTTAGGATCGTCGTCTAAAACGGGTGACCGCTATTATTCGTTATTTTTCCTTTGTTATCCGACCACACAAGCTAAGCTTGTACACTCAAAGTACATTTTATGTTAATGTCGAAAACGGAATTTCCAGCGGTAATCAGAATAAAATCCTCGAAAAGAGGAAAAACCAATGGGTTTAATGCGATTGCTGCCTTACTGGAATATTACTCCATTATCCTCGATACCCTGATTCTTTCTAATCACATGAAATCTCCAGTTGCGCAGTCCGTTTAAGAGGCAGCATTTGGTTTCTAAATGAACCCAACGATTTATAAAGTTAATTGTACATATGATCTTTTGATTAATTCATACATCGCAAAATACAATACATAATAAATATACACGCATACTACTACATAGTACGTATATTAATGAAATGTTAGGTCAAACAGGAATGTTAATGATGATCGCGAAGAGCAATTATTACCTGAATTTTGCAGGAAGCTCCATTTTTTCCGTCGTCGTGATCGTGATTTTCCATCGTGAATCCTCGCCTCTACGGTTCTGGCCTTGACGTGTCTCGATACGACGTACATGAGCTTACACTGACGTACACTATGTGCACACAGCTGCATACAGGTCACGAGGACGTGACGTCTAGTTGGAGCACGTACGCGCGTCAACAAAAATTAATCATAACGCAATGTAGAAACTGCTCCAAATTTCGGCTACCTCGATGAATCACCTGTAATTAAACATAGTTAAATATATCAGAGAAAATTATACACTTTAAACATTTCATGACAAAAACACATAAATATTGATAAAAATATATAAATTAACGAGAAACTGACGGCTAAAAGAAATATTTATCGTAATCTTATATTATCGTACACTAATAAATTTTAATTATTTGTTTGGGAACGATATATTAAAATCGAATACGTGATTCATATTCATAGATATCGTGGTTTGAACTAATAATGATAGTCTTGTTACGAGATTAGAAAAATCTTTATTATCTCGTATGTATCTTGGAAACAAAATAGTCTAGAGATAAAGAACTTTTCCAGAAGATTTTGCTGTAAATTTTGTTGAAAGATTGTGCCATAATATGAATAAGTACATGTATACAAGAAGAAGGTAATAAAGAGTGAAACTATAGCCGATGTAATTTGAGAGATTGTATCGCGGCGTTCAATCGTTCAGATTGCTCGAGAATTTTGTAGGCAAAGAAGGAAGTTTTAGCTTGCAATCTCGGAAATTACTTCAACTTTTGAAACATTGTTTTACCACTCTCCATTGATGCATATTCTCGAGGCCATCGCTAATTCTTATTAGTATATTAGTATTACAACATATGTATTGATTGGTATTATATCATTCTAATTGATGTATGTAATTGATAATGTAATAGGATTTAATCTCCTCTTTCTTGTAAAACAAAAGTGGAAAAACTTTTATTACAGAATTCAACTTCTTTGGATTTCTGAAATCTATGTTGATAGAAGTTACATTTTGTAATACAGAGAACCAAGTTTTCTTGTAGTATCTAATTTCATAAGACTTTTGAAACAATGTCAAAGCGTAATTCTTCAGTATCATGACAATTACAATCAACGACATAGTCGTAAATAGTTATCATCCATCGTTCTACGTATTCCAATTGAACGACAGAATAATTTATTCTTACGAAATGAAATTGTAAATTCCATGTAAACCCTGTTAATGACAAACCGGTTCGATATCGTCCCATGGCATCGCGAATGTACTCCCCAACAACATAACGAAAATGTGCGTGTGATTCACGCGAATCATGAGTTCGTATGCGACGAGATGCATTAAATGGTAGAGCGTATCAAAAGAAACGTACACGTGCGAATACTCCACGTGTATGCAAGTATAAACACACAGACCCAGTCTTGGGATTTCGGGTCGATAGCCGTGACGTCAGTGAATCAAACGAAAGAGAGTAGGAGAGAGGAAAACGGCGCACGTTGATAGAGAGATAAGAGAGTGGAGAAAAATAGAAAAGTTGTTTATAGAAAACCAGAGAGAAGGAGAGAGAGAGAGAAAGAGAGATATAGCGAAAAAGAACAGGACAGGGTAGTTAAAGAGGAAAGAGAGAGAGAGAGAGAGAGAGAAACGAAGAGGCGAATGAAGTTCAAGGTTGACGCGCTTGAATGCACGTCCCACGCGGAAAATAGGAAAAGAGAGCGAATGTATTTCCCAACTCCGAGGAGAAACGTGAATCGGATGGTAGGCAAGCGGTACGATTGTCGGTAGGAAAATCTGCGAACAAACTTTGCCTCTTGTGAAACCAACCATGATTGATCAACCACTGTGGCTATTTTAATGGAAAACCACTCGCGGAGCTTCCATTCACTTGTGGAATCGTAATCCGTTGAAAATGAAACATGTCGGTTTTGTCAGATGGAAAACTCCTTGAAATCACTTTGGTAAAAATCAAGAAAAAACGAGACGATAGGCAAATTCGTGAAAGAAATGAAATTTCATTGACTCCCATTAGCAATAAGGGAGCCATTATTAATGACATAAGATTGTATTATCATAATAGGATTATGAAGTTATGAATGTTACAACATTTCCTATGTAGCTACGGGAAATAACGAAAATTTTGTAATTTTAATTCGACGTTCAGATGATTCCATAGAATCGTTAATTGTTATTACGTGTCGATGGTGACATCAGCAACAATGTTGCACTATATGAACATCTATAACGAAGCACGTGTTAGATGATAAAATTCGAGGAAGTTATAAACAAGAATATTTTCTCATTTGGTTCGCTTCTTTCCAGAAAATCGCGTGTTTGGTGGGTGTTTCATAATGAGACGTCCTAGTGACATTATTACGAGGCGATAATCCTCGTGACTAAGCGCAATAACAACGTGGATAACTTGCGGCGCATTGCATCCTTTTGTATACATCACAGATGGATAGGTGCAAAATATAAAAATTTTATATTACGGCATATAGTCATAAAAAAGATAGAAATTGATAAAACGGTCCAAATGCCAACTACAAAAATCAGAAGATCGAATGTCACAAGAAATTGGGATTTACACAATAAAAGATTCTATTTGTTTATAAGTAAAATTTAACTCGAATCTAAACAGTTAATGAATATACGTTCAATGATTCTCATCGATCGTGATAATTAATAATAACAACGTATCACAATAGATGATTTTATTAATTTAACAAGCTAAAAGACTGAAATTGTATCCATAATATACAGGGACTCTATTTGTTCAAGGTAATCGACATGAAACAGTCTACAGCTACTACGTATTATTGTTCTTTCACAGGTATGATGCAACTGCATGAATCGCAATCAACCGCGAGAGCGCGTTTAAAAAGCTGTGCCAGAATTTTAATCGGCTCGTAATTTCGCTGTTAATTTCGTAATCGGGAAGATATCTGAAATGCGCGCGATAAATTGACACAGGCGCCCAAGAACGTCGGATTACTTGCGAAAAACAACGCGAGCGAAAAACAAACAGGCTTTTAAAAAAAATGGACGAAATGAAGAAAAAAGAAGAGAGGAGCTATCTTTTAATAAGATATCTGAAAATAAGAAGAAGCAACGTCGAAGTTAAGAAGGTCGGGTCACAACGTACAAACGTTTCATCGGATTACGAAAACAGTCCAGTTTTCCCCACGCGATTAAAGGTTTTCGCAGAACTAATAGCATCAACGGCGACACGATATCTTTCAAACATTCCGGAAGAACGAGGAAGCCACAGACCCGCTCAGGAGTGTAATCCTGAAAGGGGAATTGGACTAGATCCTTGTTCCATTGGCCTAGCAAACTCCAACTGGATCTCGAGTTTGTTGTCACGACTCTCCACTGTACTCAGACCGTAATCGTATTTGGGTTAGCATGCCCGGACGTGACCTGGACGTGGTAACCTTGAACTTGCCGCCCCCGGATGAGCCAACATCAACTCCCAAACCCTGTTCCATCACGAGAAAAGGATGGGTACCGGTAATACATTCCAAGAAGAGAAGAAAATAACCAGAAATCTAAAGACATGAAAGAGAATTTACTTTTAGTTCCCTCCACTAGGCCTTCTCTCGTCTTGCTTCTTATAGCTCGTAAAGCTGAATCTTCAAAAGAGAACTTCCTGGTACGACTAAATATTCGTTTGCTTTAATATTTTGTATCCTGCAATATATATGTCGGGTTTACATTGCAATTAGGATTAGGGGCGTGAAACGAATCGTCGTTTGGTTTACGCATTGTCGATAAGCAATAGAGAAGACATTGACTAGTGCAGATACGATTATTATAGGATTGGACAAGGAACCGTGGTAATTAGATACTCGAGAAACTAATGACAATGATCCTAGGCTCAATAACGAATCCGCGGTCGACGGGATGGTGGATGAACATGCTCACAAAATCTAAGTCGGACTCTTTGTTAAAACGTGGAATATCCACCGAGCGTGCAGACGTTACGTAACTCGCTAATACGACTTCACCAGAGAGAATGAGTTTCCTTCGCGATTATGCTGCAGAGGAAAACTATGATGGGGTGTGTCTAAGGACACGAGATTCTTGGATTCGTCGAGGATAGCCTTCGTTTAGAAGGTGAGGGAAATTGGCGTTGCTGCTAATTGGTCAATCTCCATATCGGTGGTTAGAAAAAGATGCTAGCCGCCCTCGAGGGAAAGTTGCTAGTGGGAGACGCCGTTCGTTGAAAGAAATAGATCTCCCCTATCTTCCCGTAGTTGGGACAAAGACTGTTTATCTGTTCGAAGGACTTTAGGTAACTAGATATTAGTGTTTATAACGGCCCTCGGGCTAGCTGATCACGTACTGTGGAGAGACATCGACATCTGGCAATCATCTTTCTCGAAGAATAGGAACTGCGTGTGGCCACGGGACAGAGACCGTTGGAATGTTTACTGTCATGTGTCGCCAGAGATATTTCTTTTAAGGAGAGCTATAGAATTACTTCATACCTTTGTTAGGCAAAACGTTCATCCCTTGACCGCGGCTACGTTCGGCGACTGGCTATCGCCTCGAGCCCAAGCTCATTATCACAAATCTTGAACAAATACAATCGGATCGAAAGACGACAATTGTTTAATTACGCCTATGATAGAATCTAGACTACGGTGTTAAGGGATTTTCCCGGGGTTCCAAAGGGAGGACTCCGATGTCCTTTCATCTCCGACACGGCCATCCTGACTATCACACGTCCTCGTGTGTAACTAAAATATTGCAAAAATTTTTTTTTTTTTTTTTTTTTCTTTTTTTTTTTTTTTTTTTTACATTAGACTCGACGTAACTGATATTATTTACCATTCAATTAAATGTTCCAAATAAGTCGAGGGTACATTTCGATAACAAGATTCTGTTCAGAGGTTTGACAAGCAGGGAAATGAAAAAGAACTAAAATTAGTGGCGTTATAATTTGTATCCAAAGTGCTAGTTGCATTCCGTGAGTTATCAGTCAGACCATAACGACACGACAGATCATTTTCGATTTCGTACACGGGTGAATCTCAGATTGTTGGATCGTGTTACTACGTTGGGCGTATTACGAAGGCGCAGAGTGTCCCACTGGACGTATTACGAAGGCGCAGAGTGTCCCACTGGACGTATTACGAAGGCGCAGAATGTCCCACTGGACGTATTACGAAGGCGCAGAATGTCCCACTGGACGTATTACAAAGGCGCAGAATGTCCCACTGGACGTATTACAAAGGCGCAGAATGTCCCACTGGACATATTACAAAGGCGCAGAATGTCCCACTGGACATATTACGAAGGCGCAGAGCACCACACTGGATGCACAGCCGCAACGTGGTATTAATGATCCTCTGAGGTCCGTGAACTTGCATCGTTATTATCACCGTCGTTGTCATCATCGTAGACGTCTAACTCAGCAGGAACGCTGCTGTCTGGCGTTTTTCTCAGTCTGTCATGTCTGTCCTTATATGATCTTTTACCGTCTAAAGTTTCTAAGGTGTACCTATCTCCTTCCAAAATCTCTGCTATCCTGAATGGACCCCTGAATTTCGGATCTAGCTTCGTTTGGTTTCTTTCCTCGTTTTTGCGTAATACAAAATCACCAAGGTTAAACCTAACTACTTGAGCTTTGTTTTTGTCGAACCTATCCTTATCGTATTTGGCACTTGCTTCTATATTCTTTATCGCCTGTTGTCTTACATGGGAGATGTCTAATTCTCTTTCTTCGATGTTGTCGGGTACGGACAAGCCGTAGGGTCTCGCTGTTTTACCGATTAGTAGTTCCAATGGGCTCGACTTAGTCAC
The DNA here is from genome assembly GCF_040668555.2 of Bombus flavifrons. Classification (NCBI taxonomy): domain Eukaryota; kingdom Metazoa; phylum Arthropoda; class Insecta; order Hymenoptera; family Apidae; genus Bombus; species Bombus flavifrons. Next base: position 10,324,618 of record NC_138444.1, on the reverse strand, counting down.
GCGGTTGGGGGTAGAATTTAAAGCTAGTTGTGTTTCCCCGATCGCGTCTTGCCAGGACCGCCCGGTCGTTTCTATTGTTGTGAACGTATTTTTTTTTAGCGTACCCATAATACGCTTTACCTGTCCGTTGGCCCTGCTAGCACCGGTTGCCATTAAGTGGAGTTTAATATGTTTATCTCTACAAAGTCTTGAAATTCTTTGCCTGTAAAACATCTTCCTCGGTCTGCTATTATCCAGCGAGGACTCCCGAATAAAAATATAGCATACTTAAGTGTTTTAACGATACTAAGGGAATCTATTTTACGAGTATGATGCAGATATACGAATTTAGTAAAAACGTCGACCAAAACAATGACATATTCTTTCGAATCATTTTCACCGCTTAGTTTGCCCGCTATGTCCACGTGAACTGTATGCCAGGGTATGCTGGTCTTAGGTATAGGACGTAATTCAGCTTGTATTTTACCTGAACTTGCCTTCGAAACTTGACAAGCATGACGGTTCTCCACGAATTTACGAACATATTTTCGTCATTCCTTCGAACCAGTAATACTCGCACAGTTTCTCAAGCGTTTTATCCCAACCTAAGTGCATAATGGACTGGTGCACATGGTTAATAACGGACCACCTAAAACCTCTTGGGACAATGGGCAAGCGGAGAGGTCTGCCTTTTCTCTGTATCTTACGATGAAGGAATTACCGGACCGTAATTCATACATATTCGCTATATTTTCCGTGAGCTCCTCGTTTTGCAATTTATTGACGATCTCAGAAATTTGGGAGTCGCAACGTTGTCCCGCTAATAGCCAATCTTCGGAGATTTCGGTCGGATTGATTTCCTTCTCTACGACTTTGTTGATCGTACGGTGATCTAAGTCTACGGGGTTCCGCGAGAAGAAATCTACGTGAGCCTCTCGTTTACCTTCTTGATACATAATGTCAAAAGTAAAAGTTTGTAAGCAAGCCCACCACCTGTAAACACTGTCATTTAATTTCACACCATTTCTAGAGATGACTTTAAGGAATTACAATCAGTAACGACAAGAAATTCTCGATCATGTAAATAGTGGCGAAAATGTTTAACAGCGTATAACGACTGCTAACGTCTCTAGTCCATATGAATGATACCTAGATTCCGCAAGGTTAGTTCCTTTTCTGTAATATTTCACTACCCTGTTTTTAGCTTCAACCTTATGCGTTAAAGTAACCCCATATACATCCAAACTAGCGTCAGTATGTAATCCTATCGGATAATCAGGGTCAAATATCGTTAACGCCAAAGCATCAGTCCGGATGGAAGTTGCCTTTTGCCTCCTCTTTTCGTGTTTATCTGTCCAAGTTATGTTTTTGTTACCGAAAGTAAGTGTGCATAGAGGTTTCATTACCTGTGAAGATTTAGAGACGAATTTTCGGAAGTAAGAAACTAAACCTATGAACTGTCTATGCTGTGTGACGGTCGTTGGTTCAGGTAAAGAACTCAAGGTTTGCATTCCACCCGGGTTGGGGCGGACTTCTCCGTTATGAATTACATGTTCCAAATAGAGTACCGATATGTTTAGGAAAGAGCATTTAGAAGAATTAGATGAAAATCTGGCATTTACGAGGGTATTTAATACGGTGTATGGTCTTTTTAGAACTCGATCTATGGAGTAGGCAACAATTAGAACATCATCCAAATAAACAACAATGTACGAATGGCACGTTGGGTGCCATACGTGTTTCCAAAGGAATCTCAAGCACGATCTCATTTCGTTCGCTCGCAACATGAAAACCAACAGCTGTTGTCGAATACAATGAAGAAAAGTGTGGTATAAATTATTTCGACCAAATGGTTTCTTATGCCTTCTTAGAAAAGGGATCAAATGGTACCGAAGACTTGGTACGACTACTTCTGGGTACTTCTGTGGTAAACGCTTTGATGGTTTTAAAATTGCAGCAAGGAAGAAATTAGAATATTTAGAAAAGTATTAGTTGCAAAATTATTAGGGTTGTCTAAAAATGCAAAAATCCTTGTTTCAACGGAGTCAGCGCAATATCGCCGTTCGGAAAAACGATTATGAAAATAAAAGGACGTCGTGTGGACAGAACAAAGGCACAAAAGAATTTGAAGAAAACAACAACTTATTGTCCAAATCGTCCATTGCTGTATATTTTCTAGAATTAGGATGAATAGGGATTTGGCGAAATCCGCTGGCCATGTCAGACTAGTAAAATATCTCGCATTTGCAATCTCGCGACTTGATCTGCAATAAGGGGTAAAGGATACCGATCCGCGACCGTATTTTTATTTAGTTCTTGAAAATCTACTAATCATCTATCTGAACCATCGTTCGTCTTCACGTGTAACATAGGCCTCGCGAACGGTGAATTACTAGGCCTTATGATATTTGGCTCCAATTAATTCGCTTATTCTCTCACGTACTATTCTGCGCTCTTCCTCGCGGAATCTATAAGGACTTTTTTTGTACGGTGATGTTAGGATCAATTAATTGTATTTCTAACTGGCCTGTATTTACGCGAGTACGTAGGAAACCCGTAACGAATGAATCTTTGATTTTTCGAAAAGAAAGATTAATCGAATTTTATCGCTACCATGTACCTCATTGTCAACTTCATTAACATCGATCTCGTTTTCAGCGGTTTTATTACAGGCATTAATTATTTTTGTTTTACACATAGCGAGACTAGTTTGTGTAATATTGCGTCAAAACCTTGGCTTGAAATTTAACGAGCAATCGCGATATCATATTTTTAAATAACTATAAGCGAGGACATGAAGAATTTATCTCTAACCACTAACACCTGCAACGGACAAGATTTGAGATGTGCGTTTAGTACAAATATTTCTTATTCCTCGCATTACTACTGTATCAATCGTTCTTTTGCCAGAAAATCTCAAGACTACGGATTCTTTAATTAGTGAGCACTCGGCTCCAAAATCGGGGTAAAAATGGAAACGACTCACCCGGATGACTTGATCCACCAGTTGGTGCTTCCACTACGTAGAAGTCGATTCGACGTTCGTTATTGAAATTATATTCAGGGCACTGCATTGTAAGGATTTTCCTCCATAATCAAATTAACAGCTGCGCATCATGCAGCGGAGTCGAAGCCCGCGGTTTCAGGGTTAAAACGCGGCGGCGAAAAATTGTTAGGTTCCACACTCGATTTTTGCACTAGCAACAGAATTAACTCGCGCACGATGGTCGTAAGCTCTTGCACTGTTATAACCGGCACTGATCCCACTTCTGATGTCGGGTTTACATTGCAATTAGGATTAGGGGCGTGAAACGAATCGTCGTTTGGTTTACGCATTGTCGATAAGCAATAGAGAAGACATTGACTAGTGCAGATACGATTATTATAGGATTGGACAAGGAACCGTGGTAATTAGATACTCGAGAAACTAATGACAATGATCCTAGGCTCAATAACGAATCCGCGGTCGACGGGATGGTGGATGAACATGCTCACAAAATCTAAGTCGGACTCTTTGTTAAAACGTGGAATATCCACCGAGCGTGCAGACGTTACGTAACTCGCTAATACGACTTCACCAGAGAGAATGAGTTTCCTTCGCGATTATGCTGCAGAGGAAAACTATGATGGGGTGTGTCTAAGGACACGAGATTCTTGGATTCGTCGAGGATAGCCTTCGTTTAGAAGGTGAGGGAAATTGGCGTTGCTGCTAATTGGTCAATCTCCATATCGGTGGTTAGAAAAAGATGCTAGCCGCCCTCGAGGGAAAGTTGCTAGTGGGAGACGCCGTTCGTTGAAAGAAATAGATCTCCCCTATCTTCCCGTAGTTGGGACAAAGACTGTTTATCTGTTCGAAGGACTTTAGGTAACTAGATATTAGTGTTTATAACGGCCCTCGGGCTAGCTGATCACGTACTGTGGAGAGACATCGACATCTGGCAATCATCTTTCTCGAAGAATAGGAACTGCGTGTGGCCACGGGACAGAGACCGTTGGAATGTTTACTGTCATGTGTCGCCAGAGATATTTCTTTTAAGGAGAGCTATAGAATTACTTCATACCTTTGTTAGGCAAAACGTTCATCCCTTGACCGCGGCTACGTTCGGCGACTGGCTATCGCCTCGAGCCCAAGCTCATTATCACAAATCTTGAACAAATACAATCGGATCGAAAGACGACAATTGTTTAATTACGCCTATGATAGAATCTAGACTACGGTGTTAAGGGATTTTCCCGGGGTTCCAAAGGGAGGACTCCGATGTCCTTTCATCTCCGACATATATATATATATATATATATATATATATATATATATATATATATATATATATATGAACTTCATCTTTAACTCTAAACACAAAGAAAATATTGATAGATTTCTGATTTTACTAACATATGTGGAAGAATATTTATCATTTAATAAGAACACGTTTGAAGTTACTCAAAGTTAAATTAAAAATTGATCATGATCTAATTGGCTGGTAATAGAGTAGAAATATCACTTACTGAAATTGTGTCAACAATGTAAACTTCTTTTAGTACTGAAGAAGTTTATGTAGCATTTCTTTTTCTGAAGTTAGGTGCAGAATTTATTTCACTAATTAGAGTTGTTTATACGCAACTTGTACTCTTGAACATAGAAGTTCGCTTATTCTTGTTAATGTATAAGACAAATTAATTGTCTATTGAAGATAATGGGTCAAATAAAGCCACCTTTTATTAAGGAATCTTTCATCCTTAAACAATAATCCGTCCTCGACTCAACTTTCAACAAGCACAACGTGTAAGATCCCATTAATAACGCTAATCAACACTAATCGAGTTGAAACCTATTTTGATACCTGATTTGGTACAAAAAACTACTTAAGCGACTAAAATGATTCGATATAAGAGCGCTACATTCTAAATTATTCGTTCTGGCTAAACATTTACAAAACTATTTTTCATATTCAACCAAATTTAGATGATTTACATAACCTATAAGGAAATTAAATATTGTATTCGTTCAATCATAATTGAACTCTTGTTTACCTTTAACGTACAAAGTTCTTCTTTTGAATGTTTTAATTCAAGGTAAAATCATTTGTATGCATGAAAATAACGTTCATCTCTACATTGTATATTTTCATAACGTATTAGGTGGATCTTCCTGAGATCAACTTTTCCCAAGCCTTGGGGCGAATAAGACAGTCATGGACGACCTCGGGCAAGTGTTGGCTCCCAGCTACGTATAACGGGTTGCCCGTGACCGGGGAGAACCTTGGCCATGGATGTACGCCGGGTGTAGTGACGCAGGCGTCGCGACGCGCGCGTTTATTTCTTTCATGATTGCTTTTTCCTACAATTTAAAAAAAATAGGAAACATAGACAATTTAAACTACTAAATTTTGCAAAGCAACGCATTTCCTTATAAATTTTTTGATCTTCTGATTTTTATAATTTCAATTTGGGAATTTTATTCTATTGAAATATTCTGCAAATAATGCATTTAGAAAAATATATATTAAATATGCTTCTTTCGAAAAATATATTCCAATATATTTTCTATAAGATAAAAGAACTAGAGCAATACTCTGTTTCTTATCGATAAGAGATTTACGCAAGTTCACATTCGAGCACCATATACATTGCAGAATGTATTCTATAACGTAAATATAAGTAGGTTACATCAGAAAACAGATGGTAGCATGCTCAAGACTAATATTACCCAGAGGTGGAAGTAGTTCCCACTTCACGAGAAAACTCGTAAAAGCTTGATATGTACTTTGTCACCCTACATTATAGGTAGAGACCTACCACAAACATTTAGATCCTTTTCCTTATGTTCTTTTCTGTGACAAAAAGTTGATACAATATTTAGCTTTTCATATTCTAGGATCACCACAAGGAGTATTATTTAATTAAATATAAAAAAAGATGAATACAATAAAACATTAATTTATTCATTATTCATTTGTGTCTGTGTCCTAATGAGCTGCGACATTTTTTGCGTTAATCAGTAATCAATAACTCTTAGCGATTCTAATTAGAGCTTTCATCTCATGTCACAATGTAAAAAATGTTCTAGGCGTAATAGGCGTTAATAGTACAGCTTACCCTGGAAAAATCATCGGCTGCTATGCATCAGTCTCAACCGGCTACATACAACTAGCGATGGGATCGAAATTCTCGTGATCTTGTACCAAATTAAAGTTCTGTAAAGTTAATTAGAGCAAATACAATACAAATTTCAAAATAACTTTACTCAGCGTGCGCAAACTTAATATTAATCTTTTATATATTTGTTTTATTACGAATTCGATTTGTCGTTAGAAATATATACATCTTATTACGCTATCATACTATACATAAATGCATTAGTAATAATCAATCGATATCTGAATATTTTAATTAACAAATTCATTCATAACCTATATAACAAATTAATAGCGTCATTCGTAAAAAATCCCAAAATCATAAAATATACATACATGTACAATACAGATTCATAATTTGTCCAATCATCGAATTCAAACCAATATTCTAAAAGTATTTAATGATATATATATTAATTATATAGTCTAAAAATTGCATTTCGGTTCGTGTCCATCGCTACTTATAACGGTTTGCCCGTGACCAGCAAAGACCTTGGCAATGACTTGCGCGACACGCTGCGACGCACGACAAGCCGGCTGGCGGCGCGCATGCGCTGATTGCGCGCGCATCTCGCTCGATGCATATCCCGGAGGTCGCATATCCCGTGCACACCGACGACAGCAACCTTGACCTTATACCTCGGCCCGCTGGCCAACGAGGTCCATCCACTCTTGATCGGTTGAAGGTCACCAACACCGTGGTTAGGAAGTCGGGACGAGAAGAGGCAGGCAAGCTGATGGTAACGGCGGCGGAGAGTAAGAGAGGACCTAGCAAAATCCAGCCGCTCGATCTCCCTCGAGGACGCGTTAACGATTCTCAATTATGTACCGCGCGTCAGCTCTTGTCTCACTGCATCTACCCTTACCTAACTTTTCTCTCTTTTCCCTTATATCTCGGTCTCACTATGCACGTCTGTCCAATTCGTTCCAGTTCATGTACATATGCTCGCAATTTTTACTTTTACTATCAATCACCCCATTTCCATTTTCGTTCAGCGTTTTACTCATTCGATTTTTGGTTTTGTGGTCCAAAGTTACATGTGGAAATAACAAGAAAAGTTGCAACAGGAATTCCAATATATCATTTATCTTTTCAAAAGGACGAATATGTGGACGATATTACTGCAATATAGGAAGTTTTAAATTCCTGCCACTTGAAACCACAATCAAGTGATCTGATTGTATTTTATAATAACAGATTTATACTATAAATAGCTAAAGCAGCAACAGCGTAGGTTGATTTTTAATATTTCTTTATACTTAGCTAGATAATCTTTGCATTGAAATATTAGGCAATTTTAGGTTTTAAGGCTTGAGACGATGGTAGTAAAAAGTAAAAACTTTTATATTAACCAAAATAATCATAACGATCTATCAGCTTTAATGTGAGCATAATCTGCAGAATATTTACTTTATTTTCAAAATTAGAATAGGTAAACAAATAAAACTTAATCATTAATCAAGCGTATCTAATTAAATGCCAAAATAAATAAGAATAGAGCAATAAACTGAATGAGATTCTTATCTGATACATTTAGTGAATTCACTTCTTGTGTGAATTGACAATATAGTCGATGAAAGAGAAAATGAAGTGTTCGATGTGTTCATAAAGAGATTACAAAGTCTTAAGGCTTATATCTAATGTTACACACAGTGAAAATGAAATGCTTGTCTCGCAAACGATCCTCATACAGATTAGAGACGGTGGAAAGTCGAGGTCGCCCTTGACGTAAGCGCCAACCGCGTAAAGATACACAGACACACCAACAATCTTTCATAAAAGAGCCTAAGCCAGGAAACTTGACCTGACCGAGTAACATACGTCAATTGGTCATTGTTTATACTACTGAAAAATGAATAAATACCAGTACCAAAAACAATATTTTATCGACACTTGATATTTCTAATCGAACACGTTCCTTGTCATAATTATCATGATACATTATTCGCCGATAGTGTTGTTGAAAAACACGTTTCACCAAATATGTTTCTCATTCGTTACACTATAGCCTATTTTTCAATTGTAGGTATTTCTGGTACAATTTCTAGTCATAATTTTAACTCGAATTAAAAGCCATCGATTTAGTTCAAGGTTCCGAAATTTACTAAGTTCAACTTATACATTCAATGTTATCAGATGATTCAATTAAAAAAGTTGATAACCTAACCGTAATTAGAATATTGTTTCATAATATATGTACGTGAACAATTCTTCTTATACATAAATGAATTTTTACTTAACCTCTATTAACATGGAGATGCAACGAAGAGTTACAACAATTTAGCAATTGGAATAAGACTTTTGATAATATACATTTGATAATATACGAAGTAAAACGTATATATATATTTCATGATAGACATACTTACTGATAACTTAAAAATCGAAAGTTAGAAACAGCTCTTCTAAAAGTCATCAACGTTGGCGCCAGTACATCTTTAAGATTTACGAACATCGTTACAATGCCTACAAGTGTTTGGCGCCGAATGCAAACTTGGCTCGCGCTAGGCAAATTAGAACAAGTGGATATTACCACGCCCGAGATATATCGGTGCGTCCTTTAAAATTAAACTGATTACGATTTTCTAAAATTGTCTTCGAGGAAGTAACGAATATAAGCAGAAGTCAACAAATGCAAAAGCAGCTATCACAATTGTAATTCATATTAAACGTACCTCTGCTCTAATATCGTAGATCATAAACGTGTTTTAATAAAATCCCAACAACACAATTTCTTCGAGAAAGAAAATACATTCCCATGATAAACGTTTTAATATAAATGATTAACCTTTATAAGTACGTAATATTTAATGGTTTTTCTATCTCTTAAAATATTCGTAGAAATGAAAATCAGATTTTGTTATCGATAATATTTTGAAATGCTTTAAAGATTATATCTTTCAACAGGTGTAATAAGATCATATATGGAAAACCTTTTACAGAAACCTACAAACATGTAATTACAATCTATTTACTTCCAATGTATTCGCTATGTACCAAAAATACTGCATTTCATCGTATTATGAAATTTATGTGTTACTAAGCTCGGCCTTGACATCGACCGCTGCAACGGGTCGCCTCTGCGTGGTTACATCATCGTTAATATTTCCTCAATTTTCTGGCAATTAACACAAATTCTTAAATAATAAAAACACTTTCTAACAATATCAACAACACAGAAAGTAGAGAAAAAATAGAGAACAATCGTAGTAGTAAATCATACTGCATGTGTGCACATGTATGCATATTTCTAGAAACTAACACCAATGATGAAGCCGGAAGGCGATGATGCGATTTTTGGCAGCGGGCCAAAAAAAAGTCTCATCGACGCCACTTTCATTGCAACAACGTCGACGTAAAACGATCTTTCTAAATGCCATCGGCCTTGTCCTTGACATCGACCGCAGCGTCCCGACGCTACGCAGCCACGATTGCATCAGAATGTTCGATGCACGGAATACACCCAGGAAGGGTGCCGTTAGCAGTGGAAGTATAGAGAAGGGGAAATGTAATACCATGATGATCATAGTGGGAGGCTTTACGCAGCTGGACAGGTGAGTAGTGGAATTTATCTATATCATTTAGCCTCGTGCTGCATCACTTTATGAATCATATCAAGCATCATTTTTCTTTCATCTCAGAATAAACGTCTGCATTTATATTATCTTCTTTTTCTTTTATTCTTTTGGAAAGAATTCTTAATGTATTTTCTAAATATTGATAAATTTATTTATAAAATTTTTTCGCAATTTACGAACCTTAATTATTTACTTAACTTTGCAGGTGTGTCAATAAATGTAAATATACAATATATGTACAAAAATGGTTGTGTACACTATATACACAATATGTATTTATGTACAAAATGCACTATTTACACTGTTACAAAAATATTGCAAAGTAATATCTGTTTTCCGGTGTTTTGTCATACTGTTGTTAAAAGTTTAGGATTACAAAAAAAGTAGAGATTACAAATTTATACAATCATTTTGTATTCTACATAAAATAAATTATTTTGTCTTTTTTCTCTTCTGAGCTTTAAACTTCCCTCGTAATGGTTTACCACCACTATTCTTCTTTCCACGTCCCTTAGTTTTTTCTTTTGCTTTCGCCGCACGTAAATCTTTCTTCATTCTCGGATCAACCAATTTGTAACGTCCTTTAACACCTGGTGGTCTTGCCGCTTTCTTCTGTGCCATATGTTTTTTCATCACTACGTAAGTAACATTCTTCTTCGGCTCTTTATGGGCTTTCTTGTATAATCTACAAAAAGAATCATAACCATATATAATACAGAAATACAAACTGAATTAGTATTATCATCAAAAACTTGCACTTACGCTTGAACTTGTTTCGCTTTCTCTCTATCGCTAATGTCAGTGTTATCCATTATTGTTTCCACTTTTTTCTTTGCTTTTTCTAATTTACGTAACGCTCTTCGCTTCTTTCTTGACTTTGCTTCTATTACTTTTTTGATTGGTCTAACATTTAAGTCCTCAACACGTTTTTTATATTCATCAACAAGTTCCTTAGGTACCGGCATCACATTCTTCATGTGTTTTTCTTCATCTTGTACAAACCAATCTGGTAATTTTTCATCATTAAATGCATATCTATTCCAGGCTGAATCTACTAAATCCCTTCGAGTTTTTTTACTTTGAACTAATAGTGATCCTAATGCTAAATCTTCTTCTGATAAACGTTTCCTTTTCTTTGATGTTACACCTATATATTATACATATAATTACATTATGTTCTATATTTACTACATAAAGCTATTCTTCTATATTCATGTAATATACTTACTAGTCGCCTGAGGATTATCTTTGCCGCTAATTTTATCTTCTTTAGATTTTGTAGTTGAAACCATTTTGTCAACATCATAATCAGAGTCTGTATCATCACTATTATAGTCGTTATTGTCCTCGGCATCTCCTTGTTTCTTTTTTTGTATATTCTTAGATTTTTTTACTTTACTTTCTTTATCACTATCTATGGAACCGTCTTGTCCTATTATACAACCCCCTTTCTTTTTATATTCCTCGACCATTTTATCCAATTCAAAATCTTCATCCTTTTCAACTTCTAAGTTTTTAAATATATCCTTCTCAAACCATAATTCTGCTTTGTGAATTCTTTTAGTTTTCTTGTCCCTATGATCTAAATCAGTTAATAAAGGATTCTCTGGATCTTCATCAATATTTTTTCTCTTTTTAGAAACTTTCTTTGTATCGTCGTCGTCAGATTCATTTAATCCTAAAATTCATTTGTGTAAAAATATTACGAGCTTTTATAAATATAAAAAGAAATTATAACAATAAATACAACAGTAAATACCTAAGCCTGACTTATCACTGTCTGAATCATCATCTGAAGCATCACTTGAATCCTCTGGTTCACTATCTTCTGTTTTATAGTATAAATCTGAGCTATCTAAATGTCCTTCATCCTTATTATATCTAACCTTTTTTGGTTTTCTTTGTTCTGCATCTGAATCTACATCACTTTCTGCTACTAGATCAGGATCTTGATCCATTATATTTGCTAACTGTTGATGTGTCTTAATGTCTTTTAAACTAAACATATCATCTCCTTCTAATACAGGACCTTCATTTCCTTTATGAATCATTTTTAGTTTCAATCGTTCATTTAATTTTTGCCTTTCTTTGTTAGCTTTCTTCTTTTTCCGTTTAAGCTCTCTAGCTTCTTCTTCTCTAAGCTCTTCTATTTGTTTTCTAATTTGTTCATCTTCCAAATCTTCCAGTTCTTCTTGACTCATAGGTGGTGCTTTTGTTGCCTCATCAGGCAAATTTTGTACATTTTCATCTGATTCTTTTTCTTTTAAAGATTCCTTTACTGCCTTCCACCAATTAATTAAACTTCGTAAATCCTTTTTTCCTAATACTTTAATATCCTTACAACATTCTTTAATTTCTTTGGTCGTCTTCTCGTGATTTGCTATTGTTTCATCATCAAAAACAATTTCAGAAGCATTCTGCAATGCTTCCACAGCATTTTCATGTGCTATAAAATCTTTAACAGATAGCTTATGATATAAAGTATAATCATTTTCTGGGTAACCCTCCACTTTATCTTTCTTTTTCGCAGGATTATATACATTTAATTTATTTGTGGGCTCAATTTCTAATTCTGAGAAAACATATTTTGGATCTAAAAATTTAGGATCTAATTTATCTGGTGCAATATAATACTGACAAACAACAAAAATTTCAGCAGATTCTGCACGTGATGCTTGTGGTTTAGTTGCATGCACCTTAAATAAAACATAGAAATTCAATATTAATATATTGAAAATTATATTTCTATGATAAAAATGTTATATATACCTTCCTGAATAATTGCTTTAACACCCAAACTAGTGCATTATAATCTTTTGAACGAAAAACTTTAGTTATAAACCAACCACCAGGTCGTAAGAAATATGTTGCCATTTTAAGAGCAGCTAGAGTTAAGACGATTTGTTGATATGCATCATGGAGCCAGTTTTTACCAACATTTGGTGCTCCATCATGAAGTACAACGTCAGCTTTCCAAGTTTTCAATTCACGTGATATTGATACACGGCATTTGTCTGTTGTTATATCTTCAACTAAACTAATACATCCTGGAATGGGCTTTATGGGAAACAAGTCTACACCTATTATTACAGAAGATACTGGCATATTTTGTCGAGCGATTTGCATCCACCCTCCAGGAGCTGCACACAAATCTATGCATACTTGGGATTTTTGTAAAAACTCAAATTTTCGATTCATCTGAATTAATTTAAAAGCAGCACGTGACCTATAACCTATAAAACATAACCTATTAAAAGAGCTACTTGTAAATAATATATAATGAAATAAAACTTTAAAAGTAAATCACATTCAACATTAAATATTTCACATTAAATCATTTATTGAATAAGGAAACAGTTTAATTTTTTAAACCTTTATTTCATTTATAAAAGAATATTTTTAAATTCTTACCAGTTTCTTTTGCTAATTGGTAAAATTTATCCTTCCTCTGCTTTCCAATTTTTCTTTTTTTACCACCCATTTTGAATTGCAATAAACTATACTTTTTATAGGAAAATTATTTTAATTCAAAGCTCGTAACTTATTTACATACGAACGGATTGAAATGGACATGTAATGCAACACGCCGTTCTACAGCGCTACATGCCACCACGAACGAAAAATTTAGGAGTAGGGATACACAAAAAGAAATAAATCTCTATAGTCTGTTCAACAAGATGAGGACGGAAATGACGTGGATTTGGGTATAGTCGTTGTCACACAATAAACGTAAACGAAGATTGTAATACGTTTATGTTTATTAACCCACCTCGTTGAATAGACTATAGAAAATAGTATATTTTCAAGAAAAACACCAAGTTGTTTAAAATTGAGAAAGAGAATCATCTGTATTAGTATAAACACCACTAATCTATATAATATTCATATAATATACTTAGTAATTTCATTTAATTACAATGATGCACTATGATATACTGAATTTTCTTCCATATTAATAACTTTTTTTAATGAATTTTTTCTTACAACTATAATCTTTGTTTTGTATACATTTTAATCAAAGTTATATAGAATTTACAGATGGTTTTACAAAAAGTGCGAAATGGTATAGAAAGAAAGAATTGCAGGATAAAACTAATTACTTCCATAATTTCTTGATGGACATATTTTTTTCTGAATCTTTCTGCATAACTTTTGCTACAGCCATTTCAAAATCTTCTTGAGTAACATGAACACGACGTTCTCTGAGAGCATACATACCGGCTTCTGTGCATACACCCTGAAAACAAATAAATAAATAGATAATTTTAACAATAAAAATATATCTTAGCATACTGCAAAACGTTATATTAATTACCTTCACTTCTGCACCTGACGCACCAGGCATGAGTTCGGCAATTTTCCTTAAATTTATACCACGTGTTAAATTCATTTTTCTCGAATGAATTTTTAAAATATCAAGTCGCGCTTCTTCATTTGGAGGTGGAAATTCAATTTTACGATCTATACGTCCCGGTCTTAATAACGCTGGATCCAATATATCAATTCTGTTTGTAGCCATAATGACTTTTATATTTTTTGTTGCTTCAAAACCATCTAATTGATTGAGTAATTCAAGCATGGTTCGTTGAACCTAAGTATCAAAAGTTGATAAAAAAATTCATTATTAAGCTAAAATTTTCAGATCTAATGCTATTACGTCGCGTGAGATAATCCGTACGCCATCCCTCGTTGTCTGGCCGCCAAAGGCCCACGTACTGTTATTCAGACCCTCAATAAATCAAAGGACCCACCATAAACTTAAGCTTTTTAACTTATTCGTTTCAATCGTAATCTTATTAACTTGAAGGAATTTCTAATTATGTAAGCGTTTTTGGTTTATGGATGGTCCTTAGAACAATCATTAGGTTTATTGTGCGCTCTTACAAATTACGGAGAAAGCGGGTATTTACCTAACGATAAAAGCGGGCATTTGCCATGAACAATGTCAACCACGAGCCACGTTGGTAGGAGGCTTCCTCCATCTATTCTCATTCATTAACATTGGTTATACCCAATGGACATCACGAATCCGCTTTCTTCGTACAAAAAACACACCCACACCGAGTTTTCCTTAGTGACAACATCGTCACCGCGACTGGTCGATAAAACAAATGCATAAAACTTACTTCACTATCTCCTCCAGAACCAGATTCAATACGAGAACTCCCAATTGAATCTATTTCATCCATGAATATTATAGATGGTGCATGTTCTCTTGCCATTACGAACAATTCACGAACCATTCGTGAACCTTCGCCAATAAACTTTTGTACCAATTCAGAACCAGATACACGAATAAAAGTACATTCAGTATGATGGGCAACTGCTCTTGCTAATAATGTTTTGCCTGTACCTAAAAGTAAATTGCAAATTTATCAACAATATAACTAAGTTTAATTAAAAGGAAAAAGATTTTAAAAATTAGCTTCTTTATTATTTACCTGGTGGTCCATACAAGAGTACACCTTTAGGTTGAGCAATCCCAAGAGCATCAAATAATTCAGGATGTTTAACAGGCAATTCAATAACTTCTTTGATTTCTTTAATTTGTTTATCTAAACCTCCTACCATCTCATATGTAGAATCTGGTACTTTTTCCACCATCATAAGAGAAACAAGTGGGTCAACTTTGTTTGGTAAAATTTTATGCAATGTATAACTTTCATTGCGTAACGCAACTCTTGAATTTGGAGTTACATCATTAATATCAATGTTCTTATCTATATCTACTACAAACTTCCCTTCAGGATGTACTTTAACCAAAACTTTCTTCTTGTCCATTGGTTTAACAACTTCTCCAACATATGATCCTTGTTCTTGGAGAAGCTGCAATTCTTCGCGTAACATACGTACTACAAAAAAACACCAATTTTTATCGCAAAATGTATTAAACACAAATAAAAGTTAGTTAAAAAGGTGAAAACATAATTGATATACCTTTGGCATTGAGCTCGTTACGTTGTGCTTGTAACCTCCTTAAATTTTGACTTTTTTCAGCTACGATTAATTGAAGTTCTTCAATTTTAGTAATGTAATACGGTTTAAAACCTTCTCCCTTAATAAGTTTCTCATCTATTTCCATCTAAAATATAAGGATAAAAACTAGCTATAATAGTTGTAAAATTATGCATGTTGCTTACATTCGATCAATTACCTTATTTGTGAGCGTCATTGTTGTACTCACTATTTATAATCAATTACTAATTATAATTGTTCTTATATGGCCATTTACTTATAAAAATAAGCAAGAAAGAAAGTTTAGAACTTGACACTTCTTTGTAATATTACAAGAATTGCTTGTCATCGATACCCACTGTATAGATCACGTAGTACCACGTACGGATACTCAATATCAACTTACGAATCGATTACTTGCTGTAGCTGTAACATTATCGAGAATCAGTTTCATATCGAATGATACATTTCCTGTACATTATTTATAAACCATCTTTAGTAAAAAAAATTAGATTGTTTAAACAGATTTTTAAATTAAATTAATAAATTAAATTCCTTATATATCATTTATTAAAACAAATTATTAAACGTTTAATAAAATAAATCGATTACATTCGCTCATTGTAAATTATCCTTTACGACTATGATTTCATAAAATTATAATTATTTTGATTTTCATATATACATTTTCCTTCTTTTTAGTTTTAGCTAATGTAAAATAATTATTTTTTATATTTTATTGTAATGTCAATTTAGTTTCTTATTTATTTATCAAACTTACAAATAATTTTCTAGAGTAATATTACTGAAGTAATCGAGAAATAATTGGATATTGCTTTAAATTTATTATTTAATGCCTTGTAATTTATTTCTTCAAAATTATACTTATTTTATGTTTTTCCACATAAGGTTGGTAAGATTGAATGGTAATGGTGTATAGTTGATACTTTGATACACGCTTAAAAATTTATGGAGTAAAATAGGCGGCGACGCGGAAAATGTATATACTACTATGCTACAATTTACTTAATTTATAATTTTATAAAAAATTTAGCGCGCATGACGGAAAGTGTTTTTTATGACAAGAACAAAATATACAACGTATAAGGTAGAACGTGAAAATTTAGTACGCCACGTGACTGCATAGGTTAAGGTGAAGATACTCTAACCGGTCGGCGGGAGATGAACTTTGCTCTCAGTTTTTATATATTCTTCACATAAAACATGGAATTTGACTTATTATTCAATTTTATGTCAATATTTACCATCACTTTATTAATAGTTGTCACAGTCATCACCGTCTTCCAAAAACTTAAGTAAGTATTTATTCAGTTTCCCTCTAATTACAGTCATGATTATATCATATTTTTTTATATGTTAGATTAAGATGGCCCATAAAAGTAAACTGCTGGTTTTGCAACAAAGATATAAAGATTTGGCGGCAACAACTAAATTGGTGGATGTGTCCATATTGTGAACAATATAATGGCTTTTCTAAGGTAAGTCAATTTATTCAATTAATATTCAGTGGACCACATTATTCAAAATATATAAATTTATGATGTTGAAGATCATACATATGACATCCAAGAATTTTAAATCAATGAAATTTTATATATAATGTATTTTGATTATTTCGCTAGGTTGAATTAATTGATTTATTAAATATTTTTAAAGCTATTGGAATATCTTAACATAAGAAACAGGCTATGTGATATCTTTTACAATTCCATATATGTTTTGGAATATTATTCCTATATTTTCTTCCATGTCAAATTCTAGAATGGTGATTATGCATATACTATACCAGAACAATACAAGACATCTTCACATGAAATGAAAAGATACTGTACAATCAACCAGGATACAACAACCAATCAAGGTGCAAATAATGGTCTCTGCAAACAATGTAACATGAATGAAAGTTTAAAAATATCAAAATTATCTGATTATGTACCAAAAAATGAAAGAAATTACGAATATGAAATAAAAAAGTTTAAAGATAGCTTAGAACAACAATATCCATTGTGTGCAAAATGTAAAAGTACAGTAAATAAGGTATTATATAAGCAATCATTATGGCTTGCACAATATAAAATGTTGTTATTTAAACAAAAACCATTTTGTATAATTGCTAATGTAAGTATTGTAATAAAGTATATTACAACAAATAATAAGGTTTGCATGGCATTTCTCACTGTAATTGTTTCATTCTTTGCAGAATTCAAAATATTTCGAACTAATATGCAGAATAATTTCAACTATATTAGGATCTATGGTAGTGTATAACATGGAATTCATATTCTTCCCAATTGGAGGATTATTTTTTCAATTTTGTGCCTGTTGGATACCTTCTACAAAAAAACAAAGTTCTGATATATTACTTATGTTTTTATGGATTTGTATGATTATACTCTTACCCTTTAAAGACATTAAATTAATTACAACAGATTTTCAGAATTCGTGGTTTGTCCTGCAATATATAACTCAGTATCATATGGTAAGCTAATAAATTAAAATAAAATATACTGCATTAATAATTAAATTTTAGTACATTAAATTAATCAACATTTATTATTTTTGTTTTAGATGTTATTATTTATTTCAATCATAGGCTTTATAAATGTCATGCCTAAGTCATATAAAAGTACAGTAAATAAAAATATGTCATTTAAAAAAATTGAATCTTCTCCAAAAAATACAGTATTATTTGATTCATGTACAGCAACTTCAAATAATAAGCACAATCTTAATGTCAATGTTAAAACTGCTAATAATATAAACAAAACTGCCAGCAATTGGTTAACACCAAATACAATGAAAGATTATATGTCTCCTTATGCGGAAAATTCAATAAATTATAAATCTACAATTTCCCAAAGTTTATTGTAAGCAATTTTAATGTTTTAATTTTTTACTAATTTTATATATAACAAAAAATAAAATAATTTTTTATGTTATAGCACAAATGCGGCATCACAGTGTTCACCAATGTCTATTAACAATAATAATGCAGTATTCAATTCTCCACCTGTATATAAAAAGAGTATGATAGAGAGCAATTACTCATTGAATGACAGTTTGAGGACATTAAGCATATTATCATTGGGCGAAGATAAACCAAAATATTCGACTAAAATGCCTAAGATTTTTGAAACGAAGGTGTATAGCACAAAAAGTTCCGAGCTTTTTAAGAAGGCTGGTAAAAAAAATATTTTATCACCACCAAAACTAAAATCAGTTATGCAAACATCCTGGATAGCTGGTGGTTATTGGCAGGAAGGTATAGATGCACCATCATTGTCCAGATCATCCAGTCAAAGTTCTGGTTTTGGTTCTGTGGGTTCTAATTTTGGCCCATCTAGAGAACCATCCATACATGAGTTTGATCAATGTTCAGTTATGTCAGATGCGACACAATCCTGTTATACATTAAGGCAAACTAATAGTCCTGTTGGGTCTTTTTCTCAATATAGTCTTCAATTTCCATTGTCGGAATCAAGAAATCAATCAATTAATAACCAAACAATGAAACTTGCATCGACCAATCTTTGTACACCACAAACATCATTATCCCAAAATAACAAAAGAAATAATTCAACTTTTATAGATCAATGTTCACAAAGACAAAATATGGATATGAATGATATTAAAAGTCCCTCTGAAATGCAGCCGTTTCCTAGTCACGCCACTATTGTAACAAATCCCATTTGGTTACCAGTTCTTTTATGTGGTTCACTTGTATTAAATATAATAGTATTATGTACTACTTTGTTACGTTAGATAGGGTATATCATACATTTTTTACGATCTTCCTAAATTTATATTTGCCACATACATTTATACGTATTTTAGTTATTAGTTACAAAATAAGTTAATCACTATTTTTCAAGCAATTGATTACTATTTTAAAAAATAGTATTTTAAAACTTTCTA
This sequence comes from Bombus flavifrons, assembly GCF_040668555.2. Lineage (NCBI taxonomy): Eukaryota > Metazoa > Arthropoda > Insecta > Hymenoptera > Apidae > Bombus > Bombus flavifrons. The sequence continues at coordinate 10,305,035 of NC_138444.1, read as the reverse complement.
TTTTAATGGATAGTAATCAATAATATTTCAACCTATTTATAAATAAGCGATGTACTGCCAGTATAAAGTTTTCTATTGTTATCACTCACTTTTTTATTTCACATAAATAATTGTAAATAAATATTATTTTTTTTATATGCAGTTTATAAAGTATCAAATTTGAACAATAATGTTAAGTTGAACGCATAATAGTGGAAAATAGAATACTGGTTTGACGGAAAATTAATTATTGCCGTTCTAAACTGTCAATCTTGTGATAAAAAAATGTTCTCCGTGTGTGTTCACTAGTAAGATATATATGTAACTCAACAAATTTAAGAATTAATGAAATAATGTGAAATTGCGTTCACTTTGTATTGATAATATTTGATTTTTTTTTAACTTTACTATTATATTTGTGAATACGAAAAAAAGCTGTTTTGAACACACAAAAAGTTATGTATATATATATAAGTAATGAAATTTAAAGTGTTCTGTGTATTTGTAAGAATATATATGATGTTTATTGTGTTAAGATGTGATGTTAAAATAACTTAATAAAATAAATATTGTAATATCTTCAACCGAGATATTACATTTTTGTTAAAATTTGTAAAAAATTAATTAATGGACAAATATATTTTATATTATCATATTCTCAATTTGCATGTGACACTGAATTTTTAACTTTCAATGGGTGTAAACACTGTTCAGAATCTGATAATTTACGCTCGAAATGTCTAAGATCTGGCACATTAAAATTCACTTTTCGTCTGTGAAATCTTCAATGAAAATAAATATAAATCAAGATATATATTTGATAGGTTTAATTTAAATTAAATAATAACTTACTGAGTATCTTGTTCAATATTTATTAGCTTTAACTCCCCAATTTCTTCCCTATAAGTAGACCACCATTGACATTTGGCTATTCCTTCTTGTGAATTCTTGTACAATTCGTCTTTTAATGCTTCTCTTAAGCCAAATTGAGTTAATGTACCGAAACTTTTCATCAGATCCTGTTCAGGGACCCATTTCCTCTGTCTCCAAGTACAAAATATAAATTTTATAAAACATGAATATAACATTAAAGCACTGAGATAATTATAATTAACTGAGATACTTATAACTAACACAAAATGATATATACCTTGCATTGTAAGATCTAATTTTTAGTCCTTTAAAACTTTTTGGTAAAATATTATAACACAAATCATAAGTTGTTGTCATATTACTACAATATTCCTTTTTATGATCAAAAAATTGTTCTTGAGGTAAACCCTTACAATGAAATTATATTTCAAAATATTATTATAAAAATTAAGTCACTTAAAAATTACATCATGTATCATTTGTTTTTTATAATTTACTTTAGATTATATTTTATATATATATATTCATATACCTCCTGAATAAGTTTATTTTCCCACTTTGCAATTTGGTTTATTTCCCAAGTTTTATTAACATGAGGCTTATAATCTATCTCATATAATGTTCTCCAATCATCAGGTTGGCTTATGTCACTTGCTCTGCGCTCAAACCAATTACCTACCAATGTTTTTGGAGTATATTTATTTTCACTTAATACTGGTGCACGATCAAGTTTACTCTTTGTAGGAAATAATTTTTTTCGTACATCTGTCAATGACAATGTGTTGTCTAAACATTGTTGTTCCACATTCCAGTCCATAATATTCAGACCATTCATGATATTTATCTTTGAAGAAATACCATAAGAAAATAAATAAAATAATGAAGTCTAGTTGAATGAAGCAGTTCATTATCGTTTGGACTAAAGAGTAAATTAATATATATTCATATGAGTTTTATAAAATCAATAAGGAAATTTGGATATTTATAATTTTGATATTGAATAAATGCAAATATACATGTAATATAAATTATTTTATTAAATAACTATGCTATTCAAGAATCAATATTTAAGTAGTATCTTATTAAAAAGTTAATGCAGCTATCGTTAATTATTAATCAAGTAATAATAATAAACTTCTTATTAATTTCAATTGAATATGGGTGTGAGTTAAATGTAATATAATTTATGGTACCTTGAAGCTATGGCCTCCCTCTAACTCTGCATACAAATCTATCATCTAATTCTAGGAGGATTTTTCAAATTTCTATTTCATTCTATTTTCAGCTTCGAATGAGGTAGACCTGAATTTGATTGAGGGCTTTTGAAGAATGTTTATAACATGTACACAAGACATGCAATGAAAAAAGAATTTATTATTCTTTTTTATTATTCTATTTTATATAGTAAACCTACTTCGATACTTATAGATTTCGCTATGCACCATCGAGTATCAATTATAGATCTTTTTTTTATTTTAAAACGCCGGTAATTTTGTTATGATGTAGAGCTTAATTAAATAAGCGCACGTATGGAACATATAATAATTTTTCGAGTAAAGCATAGTGTAGCAAAGCAGGTGATACAACTACATGAGTTTGTCGCACTTTTTCTGTACATTTTTCGGTATGTTTCTAAAACAATGAAACGAATATCTACATCTGTCAACTTATTTATTTCCTTCACATTCGCATACTTCGTACAGTTTACAAAAAAACGGTAGCGGTTATAGACCTCCTCATTAACAGTGATCCTTGTTTTCCAGCGTGAATGTATTATTATAAGTTTAACTACTTCTCTTCTTTTCTTTACTATAATTTTAAACATGTTTGATGTATTATGAAAATAATAATAACTCTGATTTTTTCTATTTTCTCCCATACATACATCGGAGATTTCCGATTAAAAAGATTTTTTCCGACAAGCATATGGATTTTGGAGGAGTTTTCTTTTTGTACAATAAAATTCATTAAATTTTTTCAAGCTCCATTGCCTGTTTTAATTATACGAACGAATCATACGAATTACAATGTAAAAAAAGAACATAAATACGTATGTCAATTTGAAAATTACGTGGATAATTTACATTATGCTATTATGTAACAGTACTCGATTAGTCATCATTGTGTTTTATCACGTTTTAATCATAACGAAAATTTATTCGCTAAGTACCGTCCAATTTCTTCCTTTATGTTGAAAAATCAATAATGCCTTTACAATACTCTATAAAAATAAATGTTATTTAATAAGGAAAAAGTGGTCGATGCCCGAAACTCACAATCAAAAAGTTGGCTAAGCTGATATTTTATTTCACGATTCACTAGCTTAAGAAAGAAATTGAATCATGATCAAAAATTCAGCGAACACATTAATACCTTAGTTGAACAGTAGAATGAAAAATACATTATCGTATGACAATATTTCGATAATCGTTAAGGCTTTGAAACAGTAATATTAAGTGTATTTTGCATTAAATATATATACTTGTAGCCTTTTATGCGTAGGGCAATTTGCAAAAATTGTTTTGTTAATTTGCCAAATAAATGTAATAGTGTACGATTATATTTACATACATTTGACAAAAATATTTCAATAATAATTGCACTCATTATGCACCACGCACTTGTCTTCGCATATTAGCAAACACAATTTCTCCTTCGATATCACAAAAGTTAAAAAACGGAAGATGACAAAAATGATCTCACATGGAAACATGATTTCTTTCGTTGTCGTCTACAACAACGAGAGACAATGATTCATAAAGAAAATGTTAATCTTTTTTGCCTACATACCATAAGGAATCTATGCGTAATAAGATTCCAACGTATCACAAACAAATATTTAATCGCGCACAGTTTACAGAAACCTATCTTAAATTAATATTGTTTAGAATTCTCCTGCTCCGGACAATACATCAAGTACGTGTGGCTCGTACATTTTTATCAGAACCATAAATAAAACAATTACAAAAAAAAATACATAAAAAGTACACATTGAAAAGCATTAATTATCGACAAATATGATTAAAGAATAGAGTTTTCTAAAAAATGCATGTGTATAACGTTACGTTCAATTGTTACACTGAAAAATAAAGAGATACATGTGTGAGCGAATTTTCGGCGGCCTGCAACAGGTTTTAGGAACTTAAGCAGACCTGTGCAAAAGCTCACTATTAGACGTACAGTGTACATACATCTAGGTAACTTCCGAGCATAAGCTCAACATGAAGAAACGTAAACTAACACGTATATCTAAGACAAAAGATTTACCCTATAGGCCAAATTTCATTGGTCTACAGAACTTTAAATGTAGTATAAAAGCCTCTGATATAAACAAGAATAAGCGATAATAAATTAATTTAAATTAGATGAGTATATAAAGATTCATGCAATGAAAACTGTACTATAATAAAATAAATGTGAACGAGGATAGCGATGAAATTCTTCTGTCGAAAATGTTCATAAAGCCATTGGTTCTTGGACCTCAATAATATTTAGAATAGCCAACAAACTTAACACTCTCGGTTAAGCGAGCTCTCTGGTCCGAAAAATCTGTTGTCACAAGTGTATTAATAGCAATGGAGAGAATTCTTACAATTATAAATACTTATAAGCCACGATCATTCCTACAGTTTTTTTCAAAGCCGCATGTCCAATCGCATTTCATGTCAGCGATACCTACCAAATCTTAAATAGTACTGCCTCATTTGTCGGGAAACTTCAATGTCGATAGCAGATTAATTAAAACTACTGTAGACAAGTCGATCAAATTGCATTAGTGTCACTTTCAGGAATTTATTTTCTATTCTATGATAATGGAATTCATTTGTCCTTTTAAAGATATAGGATATAGTATACAAAATTTTGATAGAAATAAATATTGAAACATTCTTCATAAGAGGCCTTTGCATGATTATTTGATAGACATTCACCTTTATTTATCGTGCATGATATTAAGTTAAATAATTTATAAAAATTAACTATTTACAAATCGATAGGACATGCAGCACTAATTTTATAACTTAATGCACTTATTTGCATTAATAAGCACATGCTTGTTTCGAGACAAATAAAAAGAACTGGCGGTGCTCCTTGCGGATATATTACGTCTATTACCCTTACTATATAGTTGTAACATTTATGGGTATCCACTACAAATTAGAGTCTCTGGAACTCTATTGCTTTCATTGATGAAAGCATTCTTGCATTCGTTTTCTGTAAAAGTGAAGGGTTTGGCATTATGCTCACGATCACTGTACGCTGTTACCCATATCTGAATAAAAACATGAAAAAATAAACAAACATCAAAACTAATATCACCAAAAATATTAACGCAAAATTAACGTTTTATAAATAAAATCACCCATACTCACTTATTAAAAAAGAATTGAAAATTAAAATCAAAATTCTCGTAAGGTTTGTTCTTTTAAATAATCTTTCATTCTTTATATGAAATTATATAATTTATATTTAACTATATTAGATAATATATTCCAAAATGTATAATATTTTTATCGATTCCTTTTATGCAAAATTGAACAAACCTACGATTTGTGTGCAAAAATAAGAATATAGATACTTAGTTATATGCATTGGAAAAAATGATATATAACAAAGATAACTATACAAATTATTACTCACCACGATTTCCTGTTCTAATAGCATTAACATTGGTTAAATGGTGTTGACCAGCTCTAATTGGCTTAGCAATTTGCGCGCTAGGTCCACGACGAGCCAGATTCTTCTGTCTAACCGCTTCCTTGATTCTATCTACTTCATATTGATAACGTTTACGATCTCGCATTGCACCTTCTTTGGCATCTCGCAATGCTGTTTCCAGAGCTTTTACACGCTCCATCGTAGCTCGCAATCTTTTTTCAAGTTTGGGTAATTCACATCGAAGATCAGCGTTATCCCTCACAAGTTGTTTATGAACCTATTAAAATTATATAGATAATGTTTTGATAGAGAGTATAATTACGCATTAAAAATACTCAACGATCAAATTTGGAATTTTAATTATTGAATTTTTCAATCATGTACCTTCGTAAGCTGATCTAAATTATTCTCAAGGAAGGAAATCTTCTGTTTCTGTGTAAGTGATCCACCATCGTCTTCGTTATCTTCTGCGATCATAGTTTTCTTTATTCTAGTCTGAAGGTCTTGAACAAATAATTTGCGTAGATTGTGTAGTGTTTGAAGTTCTTTGGCTACTGTTTCTTCTAAACCTTTAAGATCTTTTCGAGCCTATAAAAATTAATTAGTAATTACAGAAATTTGGACTTTTAATTGCTCCATATCTTTTGTCAAATTTATACGTACTTGTTCACGGCGTTCATTAAGTAAAATTAATTCTTGCAATTTAACAGATTTGTTTGCTTCTTCTTGTTTCAATCGCTCATAATCGGCTTGCATTTGCTGATGAGCTAATGTGAATTTCTGGTTCAAATCTTTAAGTTCACTGATCAATTCTTGCTTCTCAGACAGTTCATCCCTAAGCGCTGCGACCTGCATTCAATTAATAATAATAATATTTAGTATTGAATTATTCATAACAATAACAATAATATATAGTAATGTAAAATGTATATTTACTTGTTTCTGATGAGCATCTCGCAATTGATCCATTTGTTCTTCTAGTGCTACTCTCATTTTTGTTGCTGCTTCCTTTTCTTCTGCTTTTTCTTTATTTGTAACTGCTTGTACTTGTTCTGCAGCCTTCAACTTGGCACATTCTTCGCGTAAAGCATCAACATCTTCCTCCAAAGCACGTTTACGTGCTTCCGCCACTTTCATTGATTCCGTTAATGTTTGCATACGAGCTTCATGTTGAGAAATTAATAAACGACATTCAGCCAGATCTTTTTCATATTCGGCAACCTAAAATAAAATTGACCAATGAGCGTTATATTGTAAAAATCAAATATAATGAATTCAAAGAGTACGAAATCGAACGCTTACTTTCTTGTTACAGTCTACTTGGGAACTTTCTAATCCTTGGCATCGTTGTACTAAATTCTTCACCTCTGATTTCATTTTGCTAATGAATAGCCTTGCCACTGTGAATTCCTCTTCAAGTTTACCATTGCTTTCTGTAGGTACAACCTATAAAATATGAGATTTGTAATACTTTATGTAATTCCATTATAAGAAATTCTTTAAACGATGTAGTAAATCAGTTTTTACCTTTAGATTTTCATCGCCACCAATAGCAACTCCAATTTCACCTAAATCTTTCAAGAAGTTTGCTAACATTTCTGCAATACGTTTCCTTTGATGTGCAGACATATCTCTCAACTGTTGTAATTCTGAAGCAGTACTGTTCAGCGTTGTTTGTTTTGCTAAAAGTTCTTCTGTCAAAGTTTCTGTTTCTTTCTTTTTAATATCACACTGTAAGAATGTATATATAATATAATAATATCCTTATATATTTCAATACAGATAATATAAGAAATTAGCTATTGACATAAAGTACCTCTTGACATTTTTGATCATAATTAACTGCTAACTCTTCCAATGCTTGTAAAACTTCCTTTACTTCTTCCTTAGCCCGTTCATGTTCCTGCTGTGTTCGGTTCACCTCCTGCTGTAGTTTCTCGTATTCACGCCTTGCAGTCGCAATTAATTCCGCTTGTTCATGAATTTGTTCTTTCAAGTTTTCAACATATTGCGACTGTTGATTAATCTCTTCATCCTTATCATCCAATTGCTGGTAAAGTCTTTCACGTTCTTCTTCTAGTTTCTGCCGTTCTTCGTTAGATAAAGATCCAGCCATCAAATTGCCACCAGGAGTGGCCGGCATTGGACCATCATCAAGTTTACCTGTGGAAAGCATTATAAATTATATAATATATGTCACAACATTCTCATTCTTATAAAGTAAATTGTATAGTACCCTCAATGGACATATTAATTGGAGTTGTAACATCTGATGCTTCAACCAAATTAAATTGTTCTTCGAGTTTAACTGTTTCACCCTGTCGCCAACGAGATAATTCAGCCTCCAATTTTTCAACTTTTCCTTTCAATCTAGCTGCCTTCTCTTTCTCCCTCTCATAACGACGCTTCCATTCTTCAGCCGTTAATTCCTCATTAACGCATACAACATTCTTTATAGTCTTAGCTCGTTTACCTAAGAAAATAATTAAATATATAATCGAAAAACTTCATATATTTAGTCAAGACAAAAATAAAGATCTCGTTTATTACCAAAATCTAAAGTCGACTTTGTTTCTGATTCATTGAAACTAGCTGGTGAACAACAAATAATAATCGTAGTTCTAGCATTGCCACCAAGAGATTCTTGCAATATTCTAGTCAACTTTGAGTCACGGTAAGGAATGTGAGTTTTATTTCCATCAGCTAAAGCTGAAATTACGTTTCCAAGAGCTGATAGGGATTTATTAATATTTTTTGCTTCATCCAGTACAGTGCCTTCTGCTCCAGTTTTCGAAACCTAAAATATAATATAAACATAAAACAGGTTTATTCTGAGGAGAAGGGACTAGATGTAATGATAGATTTAATAGAGTAGATGTAAGTCACCTTTTCCGAACCAGCCAAATCAACAAGATATAATTTTCCTGATAGCTTCTTCTGATTTTCTAAGTTTTCTTGTTTCACATTTATTAAGAATACGGAATGAGAACGTGAGCTGTGCTCATTCATGTTAGTTACAGCAATATGCCTATTTGATTTTCCTTCTTCTATCACTTCAAACACTTCTTCAGGACTAGATACAAAGCGTTCTGTTGCACCTTTTACAAATGGTACTCGATTTTTATCTTCGTGCACACTTAGATTTACCTTAGACACTGAGAATGAAAAACAATAAAATTATAAGTAACAATTTTAAGATTTTTCATGTTAGATATATAAGTAAAATGAATAATAAAGTTCTTACCATCAAGAAGATCTCTGATCTTATCCATATAGATTTCAAAGTATGATACTTTGATATGAAATTCCAAATTCTCTTCCATGCCATAAATATGATTGAAAATGTCATTAACGATTCTGGGAATAATACCCTGTTTATTTGGGTCTCCAATAACACCTTCCATAGTGTGCGTTTTACCTAATTCACATATAAATATTTCATTAGCAGAATCATATTAGAACTTAACTTTGATACAATAACTAATAACACATATTTATGTATTTTACTTAATACAAAATTTCAATTTACCGGACGATGTTTGCCCATATGCAAAAATGGTGCCATTGTAGCCTGCCAACACATCTGTGACAATTGATCGAGCTGCTTCATTGTAAACTTTGTCTTGAGTAGCATTTGGCTTAAATACTTTATCAAAAAGATATACTTTTCCCTAAAATAATATTGCAATATTAAATTAAAGAATATACGCTACTACGCAAAAGTTTTAGAACATGAAGCCATATTTTGATAAACTTTCATATGATATTTGTACAATTTAAGTCGTTCAAATTACATAGTTTTATTAATACAATTTACGGATGTATTAGTGCGTATTAGTTGATTATATGACAATAAAATATTTCATTGTCCGAATAATGAAAATTTACAAAATTGAAAAATATATGTGAATTATTAGAGATACGCTCCGTTATGATAGCCGTGAGCAGAACATTCTTTTCCGTTCCTTTAATTCACGATGGCTATGTTCGCATATTTTTTTGATTTATACAAATATTTAGAACATATTATAGAATTACAGAAACATAAATTAGAGTTTCTAGCTAATTCAAAGCTTCAGTTGAAATCACTTCGTTTTGAATACTTTTCGTGTGCACGTCGCATATTAATAATAAGAGAAAAGACTCGAGTATAGCGAAGTGTTCTGAGAGAGTCTTTTTATCAAGAGAAGAGGCTATTCTGCAAGAGAAATTTTGAAGAAAGTGAGAACTTCTTCCGTTGCCTATAGCCTGTGATACATAATTTCGCAACTACAGGTAATTTGAAGTGAAAAAGGTAATAGTTGAGATTCGATTTTTGTAAACGTAATTAAAGAAAAACTACTCCAAAAGCAAAAATTGATAAATAACAAATGAAACTAATTTCGCGATTTGTGGAAAATAGATTTTAAAGGTACGCAACTCTAAAAAAGATTTTAGTACGCTAAAAATCATTAACATTAATCACTAGAAGACTATATGACGAATAAGGTTAAATTTGAAATTTTTAAATCCGAGCGACGGACTTTTGTTTGATTTAAGAGATATATAAAAATAGAAAATGCTTCCTATATAAAAGCGAATTGGAAATTGGACCGAAAACAACACAACGAACAATTTGTTAAAAATAAAAAATTTTAGAAAAAAAATATTTGTGTATATTGCACAAATGTAATCTCCGTTACATTAATCGAAACTATTTCATTCATGATAATGATCTTATGTATCTAGCGAAGATATGAAAAAAATGTATAGAAGAAATACTAAATACAACAGAAATAAATGTAATGGTGAAGTAGCTATTGCCTGATGTTAACCTTATCGGAATACTATAGGGTGTGTTAGGACGAAAAATACGAAAAAATGTCCACAATTACGGACAGAAATGAAATATTACATAAAGGGAATGAAAGATAAGAAAGAAAAATAACAATAGAGAAATTATCAAAAAAATAATAATTGCTAAAATACCAAAATTAGTAAATATGATACTTAAGATACACAGGGTATATATAGACGAAAAAATGATTAATTGTCATTGATTTTGGTAAAGTATAGAGTTATTATGTTTTTAAACGTGTTTGTTATTATACATATAAGCAATTCTGTAAAATATAGCATTACTTTAAATATTTTATTGATTTTAATAATACTTTTAGGTTTTTATCAAATTTGATTAGGTATCCAGAAACTTTTAAACAAAATATACTTAAATAATATTTATTTAAAATATTAATGACATAAGACAAATGTTTGCCAATTTTAAATAAGTAACAATACCTTAATTTTATTAAAATTCTATTTTTATCTTACATATTTTACGAATTAGTGTGAAACACAAATAAATATTGTAGGGAAAATTATATATTACATATGTATTTGTAAGTCCCTTTGAAATATGGAAGAATATAGGAAAAAAGGGGAACAATTGCACTCAATGAAGCTTTGTATCAGGAACCTTTTAAAACAATGGCGATATCTTTACTGAGCTCCAAGATCAAAAGACTTCTATATGAAATGGTACATTCATGAACATGTATCTACTTAAAAATACATGTCGGATCATTTCAAATTGCATACTACAAAAGTAAAAATATCATTAGGAATTGTTTTAATTTCTATATACAATAATAAATTTTCATAAACATATTTTCAAAAACAAATATTCATAATATATAATTATATATTTGTCTAATATTCTTAATACAAAATCATACACAATTACAAAAATTAAATTATTTGTTTATATAGAAACAATAAGATCATAATGCAAGAAAGAGATAGATAGAAAGACAGATATTTAAAAATACTGACGCTATCAATTAAAAAAGTCCTAATCACTTAAATGATTTGATAATCTATATATTTATCTATCTTATTATAAAATGGGGATTTATTTATTAGTACAGCTGATAAAATCATAATATATAAAAAAATCATGAAGTGTACATATATTTCCTGCAAGGGTATAATGAGGATAAGGAGAAATTAAGGCTATAGGTAGTGGAAATATTTTACAAAAATTTAATAATTATAAGAAATACAGGATCGTTCATTAAATTAAGTTGTAGCGAATGCGATCTCAAACATTTCACAAAGTTGAACTTGTATTTGACGAATCTGAGGCCAACAATTTTTAATGCCACAAAATATATATATGTAGTTAAATTGACAATTGACTACCGTCGATGAACAAAAAAGAAATTCGATCGTTGGCAATTCGGTACTGTATCTACTTTGAAATTACGGTTTAATCATTCGCTGAAATAGATGCGTCAACGTGAGGAAATCGTTCAGCTCGACGAAGCACCGATGGAGGCGGAATGAAATCTCCATTTCGCCGAAAATAACAAAAATGAATCATCCTGTGCGTCGATCGAAGGATTCTTTTAATCGGCGTTAAATGCATAGCATGACGGTTTACAGATAGAATATACTGAATATAGAGAAGGACCGAGAGAGCAGCTGTCAGCTGTGCACGATGACATCACACGTAAGCTGAACACGGTTAACTAAATGTGATAACTAAAAACGAGAATGACGCGTGTAAAATCTACGTACCCCTATAGAGATGCAGTTATCTTCGCCGCCGGATGGGAATTTTACGATGAATTTCGAGCCAGCCTTCTCCTCGGAGTCGTTCAAAGGTCGAAATCTGCAGACTACCTTGATACTGTCCTCCGCGGCAATCTCACGCTCCCTCGGCGTCTCCATTGCCATATTTCGGTAGCTCGAATTCGTGACACGAGTTCCTTAGTTATTCTGATTAGTCACACTTAAAAATGATTTCCGATCTCTCGTAGGGTGCATAGGCGACGAGATGGTCGCGTGAACCGCATCAAGAACCACTACCGTCTTCTCTGTCACAAACCACAGCCCGTTTTGGAGCCAGCAAAGATGGCTGCCGTTGTTCGACGATTTTGCGGGTGGGTTGATTTGCGTGTGCAAAGGTGAGAATCAACGATCGTACTTATGTTAGACTGGTGAAGAAACATGGACGATATAAGGTGTGACACGCGGCCAGCCCTCTTCTACTAATACATTACTACTACTCTATATTGAAGCACGGAAGTGATTTTTTTGAATATACTTCGGGTACTCTAAAAACCAATCGATGAGAAGTCTAGACAAAGTTTAACGCAAACGCGTCGAACTAAACGTGCGCGCGCGCCGTACGACTTGCCTGTTTGCGCACACGAAACATCATTGTCGGCGGATATCATACATACCAGGGCTGTAACCTGCGTGGGCGTCGGATCCTTATTCCATTTTCTAGCCAAATACTTGTTTGGTCATTTTGTAGGATGCTAATATTCCTCCTTGAAAATCAATTATAGTTTATTTATAACGTTTATAAATTATTTGGTATATCTGAAATTTGGGCATAATGTCTGTAATTATTTTATATAACCTCTTTTTTTGCATAATACATTTTTCATTTAATTTAGTTTACAAATATTGTTTTTTTGTTGACTAATGCTTTAAGTCGTTCAATTTGAATCTAAATTTGTAATTATACTTTTGTAGATTATATGACAATATTTTTTAAACAGATTTCTTAGTTTACCTGATAAAATAGTGCGAATAATTATAATCATATGATATAGTTTCCATCAAATTATTTTTAATGAAGGAAGGACAATTGGATTTAATGTTTTCATACTAATGTTTTTCTACTAGGTAATCGATCTTCGATTGCATTTAATAGTCCTCTATATATGAAATTTAAATTTTGCTATTTCTACAATTTACGAATGCATATTAAATTGGTCAATTTCAAATTTTATGCTTCCTAATATCAGGATTCACAAATACAACTTGTAAAAAGATAATGGAATATTTTGATAATGATATTGAATCATTTATTTAGATATCAATATTTATTAAAACACAATCATAATATAATATTATATTACAGTATTATATTAAAATGATATATATTTATAATAAACATTATATCTCTCGCGCACAGAAATTTTTATCTATCATTAACATATTTGTAATAACTGAAAATATATGTATATCACCTACTATATTTACGCAATGAATTATGAATTTGTCGTAACAAAAAAATACACAAAAATTTAGTATTATAAAAAATTGTAAAAAGTAAATTAAAAAATGTATATTTTTTTTAAACACTTTATTAGCATACCACCACTAAATTTCAAAATTTCTTTCTCTTTTGATTTTAAAAAAAGAAAATAAATATCATTTTGGTACTGGTATACAAGTATATAATCTGAAATATAAAATTTATTGTATGAAAATGTATTAAAAATATATTTAAAAACCTTGGTTCTAATCCGTAATTGATTTTTTTTTTGCACTTTACTACGGTGCTGCCTTTCTTTACCCTCATTATTTTTGTTCTTATATCCTGTCGTGACCTTCATAACCTGACATTTATTGATTCAAACATTTCAAACAGATTTTGCACTATGTTTTTGCATAGACTGCAACACTGTCTTCATAGAATTTTTCTACGAAGACATTTGTCAAATATCTTATATTTTCACGAAACAAAGAATATTGGTATTTTATAAAATACAACATCAAATTGATTATAAGTCGACCATGGAAAAATGCATTGGTATTGCCTTGTGTATAACCATTACATAATAATGAACATACGTGTGAAACTATTAAAAACTTTATCGACAAACTTTCTTTGTTAGAACTATGAATCACCAACTTGATTTTGCGTTATTTAAGAAATAAAATTGTCAAGTATCGCAAATTTTTTTTAATTAAAAATATTTCACATTTAATTTAATGGATAATCTTTAACTTCAAATCTCGGAACGTAAAAATGTAATTGTACACTCTTTCGGGATATATTTTTAGACAATTGTATGATATGTCACGACTAAATTAGATTTTTTAGAAGATACCATTCATTAAGTTTAAAATTTTCACTTCCTCTGAATACTTAATTTTTCGTAATACTGTAATTATTCTATAAATTAGAAAAGTTTGCTTATTATAATTTTTTTTACATGAAAGTAGATCGGATATTATAAGAAAGAAAAAACAATGTTTAATGTAACATAACAAAAGAGGCACATTTTATTTTCTTTAACAATAAAGTAAAGAATGCTCTCACACAGTCATGGTTCATTGTAAATGTTATGTGTTATCTAATATTACAATGCCTGTAACTTGTACAGTATGTACTAAATAGTCTATAATTTGCCATGCTATATGACTAGTTTACAGATAATATAAGGTGCAACTTATCTTCAACAATCACATAATATTAGTATTTCTATTTAATAAATATTGTTTCTATTATTACTACATTAATGTTATTATTGTTATTTATCGACGTTACTTATCGTACTACTAACATCACACAAAACCAAACAATCGCTTAAACGAAATTTTAAGAGTAAATAACATATAAAAATGTTTTTCATATTTTATATCATCATTTTTAATTGTCATTTTTTTGCCGATTTTTATAGATATTTAATACTTCATTTTGAATTCTACTAGATAATAAATAATTTCATTAAATTTATTTTGTAATATAATTTTGGGTCAGAAGAAATATAAATAAAGTTGTGTTGTATTATCTCTTGCACATTACAGAAACCCGTATATGTTTTGTATATTATACATGATTTCTTTTCTTTTGAGATGAGAAACGATTAAATGATTAACAGATGAACATTTTTTACATTAATGCCGCAAAAGTGAGATTAAAGTTCAAGAGGTAGACTAAATCTTGAAGTATAGGACCATCTACATGCTCACCAATTCTTCAAGTAATATTATAACGTTTGTTTAGTATAGTTTTTTCTAAAATTAGTTTTAAAGAATTAAATAAATGAATTACAAACGATGTCCTACATATTAAATAAAATTCTATAAAACGTCTATGTTAATACTAAATGTGAAATTAGTAACTGAATGATGATTGATTATTCTTATTACTTTCATTGACTGTATATTCTTCATATACTATCCATATTTTCATTGCTTATTCATTAACTGCTTTTCTGGACATTTTAAACATTCTTGATTAATACCAAATACTTGAAATTTTTATTTAGTTTGAAGATAAATTATATAAAACACGTTGGAAGAATGTTTATAAAACGCCTTGATTACTTGTGAGAAGATATCACTAAATATGCAATAAAAAGTTTTTGTTTTATAAACATTTTTTTTGCTTCATTGTAGAACTTCGTAAATTAATTATGAAAATATTAAATAAATTGACATGGAATGTCTGAAAATATTAGAAAAATAGCTGCAAAATTGAATATTTAAAAATACAGACTAGAAATCAGTATTATACCTACAAACTAAGTAGACAACAGAATAAATTAACTACATAGCTGCATTATATATTTTTGTGAAATGCGATATTAAATGCTCTTCAATTTTTATAAAAAATTTGTAAGAGTATTTTTACAAAATATAAAGAAAAGAAGCTTTTATAGAAATTATGCTAAATAAGTCGCTTATTTTTGTATCAATTTCAAAATCATTTTTTCTATACCACATATATCTACAGTGTTTTCCGAACAATTTCTAGAACTATAGAAGTTTGAACAGAAATAATTGTATATATTCATACCTAAGAATTTTTTCTCAATGTATTAAATCTATAATTTTTATACAAGAAATGTACTACGCGAATCGTTATTTAGTTTTAATATAAATAGATTACAGCAATATGTATACAATATTTAAAATTTTCAAAATATGCGCAACTGTTTTTGTTAGATATTTACATTTTGATACAGTTTTGATTGTAGTAATCTAAAAATCCGATCATGAATTTTTGGATAGTAGAATACATTACCAATCTTACCAATCTATCTTTAAATCTGCAATGATGCTTTATTCAAATAACACGAACCTTGATGTTTTTCTTATATCGTTATGCATTTGCTGTAATCATAGCAAATTCTCTTACTCTATTCCAAAAGTATTTGTTTCTTCTACAGCCAATAAAAGCTTTTCGTATAAAATTTCAGGCGTAGGATACGGTGGAAGATCCAAGCGATTAAAGCATGTATGAGCCCTAAAAAGTTATCTATTTTGAAGAATAGCATTATTGAATAAACAAAATGATACTATTAACAAATTTGAGAAACATTCATACCATAAATATTATAAGAATTCTAATTGTTTTGTTTATTATATTAGTTTTAAGACAACTTTTATACCTGGGTAAACTATTTGGCCTTCCCCATTTTTCAATGCAAAATTTCCGTGGTCCTGTAGATCCACGTAAAGCTGCAAATCCTTCATATGGAATGCTTGATGTACCAGTAACGAATTGTAGCAGTCTCAATCGTTGTTCATTAGTAAATCGGCTTATACTGCTCCAAAACCATTCTACTACTGGATGTGCATCGTGATAACCACTTCTGTATTCTGTATGCGTTCTCCAATCGTTAAGATCAATTTCTGCCGCTCCAGCTATTACTAATTCTAACTCTCGTGCATCAAAAACTGATACTAATCGTGGATCTACGACTTCATAAAATCCACGAACTAGAGATTCCGTTTGTTCGGCAATGCCGCGCTCAAGTCTCCAACGTACAACTCTTTCAAGGTATTCCTTTTTATTTTTCTCCGTAACTGCAATGTTTCTTCCTCCTGGTTTTAGTTCACGTTCAGCTACTCGGCCCAGAAGTTCTTCCGTGACCGAAAAAGTTAATTCCAATGGTTCAATACTTATATCTCTTTCTTTAATCCACATTAAACTTTGATGGAATTCTTGATCTAAACTCTCTAAATCACTTAGACTCGCTGGTATTCTCAGAAGAGCTTTATAAAATGGTCTTGTAAAAAAGGCATCAAGCAGATATTGGTGAACTAAAGCTAAACCCAATACTCTGCCTGAAAACCTGAACCAATCATGATAATTATCTACAAAAGCTGACATTGGCGACACTTGTACGGTATAAGTGTCGTTAGCAGAATATTCAAATAAACCGTAATAAGGATTAAAAAGTTCGCGCGATAGATGAAAGAAAAATTCACGGGATGGGCCACCATAATCTACACCTTCTTCCTCATCAAACATAATAACTAACTTGCTTTTTTGCAAGTCTTTTTTTGAAGCAGCCATAATACGAGTGAAAGCATCTTCCAGGAAATGTTCTCTTCTAATATGTAATCTAAATAAAATATATAAAAAGTGTATAATATAATAAATATATTTATACATTTTTTTATATTGGAATATACTTACTTTAATTTTCCTGGACCTTGTCCATATCCTTTACTTTCTAGCTTCCTATAAAATGTTCTAAGTTTAGCTTCAAAATCTCTTCTATATGGAGCTGGAGCTCTAGCAGAAGCTCTTGTTAAGCCAGGCGAAGCATGCGGACTACCTAATGGAGATCTGCCTACATTTCCAGGTACATATGACATAATTTCTTGTTCAAATAAACTGCAACAATAAATTCAATATTTTAATATCATTTCATCCTTTACCGCCTTCAGAAATTAGATTATTTTGTACCTTAATAATAATGCTAGAGGTACGTCATGTCCCAATCGTTGTAAAGCAGTCGTCCCTTCAATTCGTATCGTATTTACTTTTTCTCGAAGCGCAATATTTTGTCCTAATGCTGAATGTCTTTCTTTTAGGATATCCATTATATTTGGTTGGCGCAAAAAAGCAACAACTTTGTCGTTATAAGCTACAGGTATATCGGGTGTAGTTGTAATAGCTGACTGTTGTGGTCTAGGTGGAGGTACAGGTGCTTCATCCAATAATGTTCGTGTGTGAGTCGGTTCAGTAGGTAATCTTGGATCAATGAAAGATGTTGCTTTTCTTGCATGACAAATGAAAAATTTCTAAAAATATTAACAATTGACTATCAGAAAGATTTCTCAAATAACGGAAATAATTTAAATCATGGCATATTTACTTTGCCTGTTCTATCAAGTTTTGATTCATAGCCTCTTGGAAGTTCTTTAGCTGGATCGGAAAAGAAATTTATTAATGCAACCAAATCTCTATTATGTTCGTATCTCGGAAAAACTGCTGTATCTCTTCTGACTTTGCTAATCATGTGTTTCAAACTGGGATTACGATTATACAATTCCACTGCTTCTGCATGACTATGTAATACTGTGAAAAAATCGGGTCTAGTTAAAAATAATACTGGAGGACTCGTATTAATATCGAATGGTTCGTTTTCAATTCTTTCGACTCGTTCATTCGGTCGTTCCATATTCTCGAAATTATTTCCATTTGCATGTTGCGAACTAGACGGCTCGCGATCAATATTGTCGGGTCGAGAAATAGTTCGACGAACGCTTTGATAACGTCTGTCTAATTGCTGCCTCCGAAGATCACAGCCAGTATTCCGCGTTGTTAAATTGGGCCTTTGCCAAGTTGTCGTTCGATTAATATGATCTATGTAGAACACCCGACCATGACTATCGATTCTTGCTTCCCATGCTGCGATAATAATATATTCAATAAAATTTTCTTGTTTAATTACACTATAACATTATTAAAGTTATGCTAAATTTATCTTACATGGTGGCAAAGGTTCCTCAGATGGTAATGGTACATTAGATGTTTGACACATCGGTAACGGACGCAATGGCTTTGGGCGATGTGTAGGTGTTGGTGGACACTCTAATGGATTTGTTAAACCAGATATTGGTCTTTCTAATGGTCTAGGCGGCCTTGGTGAACTTAACAGCGCAATACTTTTTGTGACAGCTCTCCGCGACTAAAACATTAAGGGGATTGATTATAACAATGTAAATACGGGAATCATATAAATATAAAAAATTGTAAAAACTTTATATAAGACATCAATATTCACAAAAAAATATTAAATACAAGCTAAAATTACATTATATGCTTACCAATTAACTGCAGTGCATATATTTCATTAAATTACCTTTGAATTAGAAGCTTCATCAACATCTACAATTTCAAATCCAAAACAATCTTCAGGGTGCAAGGGTGCAGAATATTTTTGAGGATGTCTTTTGGGTAATTCTGGTGGGCCAGTTGGTAAAGCATTACTTCTATGTAAAAGTTTGTGCGTTACCCGTGGTGGTAGTGGTGGAGGATTTGGATACAATGTTTCATATAAACCTTCAGGAAATGAAAAGCCTTCTGTACTTCGCCACAATTGATAATATTCCACGCCTTCTTTTGTTACAATACCATTTGTATCACATGGTCTCTGAAGTAAAATATATTTTATAAATTGTGATTTTAAAACAATTCTACTTTCAACATGTTTTATACTAAAATTTAATTTATAAATTTGAAGGAGTGTAATATTAATCTATTAACAATTTTGAAATGAAAATCAAATTGCATGTGCATATATAAAAGTGTAAAGGAAATATACATATTTGCATATATCAAATATTGAAACTTGTTTGATTTGAGGAAAAATATGAAACATTTAGTACATAAGTAAGATTAAACATTAAAAGTAACAATAGAATGCTGAATTATTTGAGTGTCATAATAATAAATATTTATCAAATTTTAATACAGTTAAAGTAACTGCACCTTTTTGGTCCCATTATGACCTAGAACTGCTTGTTGTGATTCTGTATCAGAATTACTTGCATCACTACTGTTTGAAGAACGAGGTTCTATTTCAATGCCTTGGGCTTCTTTAGTTGATGATGGTTCCAATAGTGCCACAGCATTTTCTTCCAGCTCATGCTGCTGAGCGCTGGCAGTTTCAGATAAATTTTCTAAAATTGGCAGTTTAAATGGTTTTTTTGTAATATCATTACAATGTACTAAATCTGTTAACGTGTTTTGTGATTTTGGCACACTTTTAGATGTGTGTGAACTACCAGCTTCATTTAATCTGCTTAAATTTTCACTTATACTCTTATTATTATTTTCTGTTATACTTAATGATTTATGTGTATTAACAATATCATTGTTATGTGTTTCACTTATTGAAGTGCTCAGAAATTGTAACGGTTCATCAGAACTGCATGAAGCTATACCCTGTAATGGTAAGCTACAAGCATCTTTCATAGAATCTCTGTTGTGAGTACTAAATTGAGAACTAAATTGTTGCAAAACATTGTCATCATTATTGTTATGTTTGTCCCCTGTACTCTGTTCATATTGTGATTCTGTGCTACTAGATTGCAAATCTTTGCTAAAAAATTGTTTCTTTCTGATCATGTTTCTAGAAGATAAAGGCAGCTGTTCTACAAAACTGTTTACCTTTCCAGGACTACTATCTATACTTGCCAAGAAACACTTCTTTCTTGTTAAGTTTTTATGAGACAATGATAAATGTTTTTGTCTCGAGTTTTGTGCAATTTCATCATCCAACCTATTTGAAACACTAGCAATATCATCAATTTCACAACCCGATGCTAATGCAGCTGCACCAGCATTCTTGGAAATTACACTTCCTTTATTACATTTTGATTCAGAACATGCATTTAGATCTTCAAGGGTATTCGATACCTGAATATTACTTGTTTTATCAATTACTTCTTCATTAGAAGATGCTTTCTGTTGCTGTAAATCATTTTCATTTGACATACAGTTTACATCTGATGACAAAGAAGGATTCTTATCCTGTTCTATAAAATCACTTCTAACATCAGACTTAATCACTTTTTTACTGCTATTTCTTATGGTATTGGTTTCCACATGATTTACTGTAGCTGAAGATTCTTCACTTGTCACACCGACTGTTAATAACGTAACAGATTGTTCTTCAGGTTCATTTTCTCCATTATCTTCTTCAGAACCTATATTTTTAACATTAATCTCAGATGGCATTTTTTAAAACATAGTACCAATCAATTATATTTCTTTATATTGCTGTAAATAAAAATGAAATAAAAATGTTAATAAAATAAATAATAATTAAATTATATGAATAATTTTATCATATAATAAAGCCATTAGTGCAATATTGAAGGTAGTATATTGAATAAAATTGGGACTATATATTTGACACAATTCTTTGTGAACAGTACACTAATTTTTATTATAATAATTTTATTCTAATACTTTTATCAGGAATTCACAGATCATAGCGATATTAAAAAAAAATTTGTTCAGTCCGATACAGATAACAAATATTGAAATATGTACATATCAATGTACATTACAATTGTCGCAAAGCATGTAATGTATCCAGTATTAAAAATTCGGCACTTATATTATTCAAAATCATTATGAAAAACTAACTAAAAAAATTTATTACAATTTCCGTTAATCACATATAACGGAACAGTAAATAAGTTATAGTTCGTTTTTGTGATACGGTACCTTTAAAGGAGATAATTATTAATACTTCAAATTTTGCACACACTAGTAACGTCAAATCGTATTGAAATATTAACACATTGGTACATTTTACCTGCATATGTTACATCATTTCAAATATCTCAAATGAAAAGCTCCGGTAAAGACATTTTACGTCACATTTACATATTCATTTACTCTCCTTGCTCATTATACGAATTCATCAAAGAACGCTTTGACAGAAAGATATAGCAGACTGTATCTGGTAACTTTTCGTAGCGTTACATACATAGGCTATGCTGTCACATACGCCTGATTTTGATGCCCATTTGGGGAATTGGGGAAGATTTGGGGAAGTTGGATTGTTTCTATGAAGCGTTAAGGCGCTTCACTCGCATTCTGTAAATTGAAAATTAAATAAAATTAAAAACAATTGAATTGTACGAAAATTAAAACAAAAGTTGTAATTATTTTGTTAGATAGTTATCTCTACGATGTAAATTGAAGAGAATATCTGACTAACTTCACTTGAATAGCAAGTATTTATAGTTTCTTTTTGTGTGTCACTAAATAAGGTATCACTAGACACAATATTTTATTAGACGACCGTGATCCAAGTTCAACATAACCTCTTTTGTTTGGCGTGTAGTAAGAGACGGTACGTAATTCCACAGGAATCCGAAAATTTATTGAAAATCATTTGTGTAACATAAAATATACACATATTAGTTTAATATGAATGAATAAAGATTGATTAAATACATCATATTTTTAAAAAATAATTTACTGTCACAATTATACGTTTAAAAAATATGTGACAAAATGTGTTGTTATTAATTTATTCCTATAACTATTGAATAAATTAATTTACATTGTATTTATGTTCTTAGTGCACAAAAAATGGCTATTCGACCGGTATACAGGCCTAAAATTGTGAAGAAGAGGACGAAGAAGTTCATTCGTCATCAGAGTGATCGCTATAGTAAATTGAAGGTTAGTTTTTATATTGTTTATTATTATTTATCAATGTCAATAACTGATTTAAAAATCTTAACAAAATAATGCTTCAGAGAAACTGGCGTAAACCCAAAGGTATTGACAACAGAGTTCGTAGGCGCTTTAAGGGACAATATTTGATGCCCAACATTGGTTATGGTAGCAACAAGAAAACTCGTCACATGCTACCAACTGGTTTCAGGAAAGTTCTGGTACACAATGTTAAGGTAAAAAGAATTATTTTTCACTCATAAGTCAACAATTATTATAGACAAAAAATTGTACATTCTTATACATCAAAAAATATGTAACTTGTATTTATATTTTGACTTATTTAATAAATTTTTATACTGAACTGATTCTATATAATAATTGTAATAATATTTATTTTTTGGATGGTTTATAGGAATTAGAAGTTTTAATGATGCAAAACAGAAAATTCTGTGCTGAGATCGCTCATGGAGTAAGTAGTAAGAAACGTAAATCCATTGTCGAACGTGCTCAGCAACTTTCAATAAGGGTAACTAATGGCAGTGCAAGATTACGTTCTCAAGAAAATGAATAAAAACACATTCTTACTTGATTTAATAATAAAATATTTAAAGTATGTTTGTTCTTCTTTAAATTTCTCTCCTAATATCTACCCATCCATAGTGCTATTACAGATAAATGTAATCAAGACACAATATTTCGAGGCACAGAGATTGAAGGAAATTTCAAAAGAATTGATGTTTCTTTGTATAACTTAAAATGGTACAATATAAGTATATCTATACACTTTTATAAAATAGTTTTAATATGACACATAATGTATGTTAATTAATGGATCTAATTAATGCTTTTTCTGTTATTATACTTATTATAATTTATTTTCCTTATACCGTAATCTACTTGTGTTCTTGTGTATTACCAAGTTCAGACTTAAAGGATGCGTTCCCGAAAAGAATCTCACTATGACATAAATTATTTCCCATTAAATATAGAAATTTGTTTAAAGTTTTAATTTTGTTATAGTAACGTATAATGCACAAAAGTGTCGGTATAAAGTGCATTTATGTCATTTATTTTTTATAAATAACGACAGTGACTAGCGAGCAATTAAAATATAATTTCCTTTTCATATAGTACATCATAAAAATGATTTATTAAAAACATGTTTGTGCTATAATACATATAATATAAATAATTACATTAATCACAATGCATTTTTAAATATAAAATGCGATGATATGCGTTTGACGTGTTTCGTTGAACGTTAATGGAAAATATTTGTCTTATACTTTACTTTTGCGTAAAATCTATAATTGTAGATTTTAATTATGATGAGAAGATGATTAAGATTATTATGTTTAACAACTTTTCATAAGATGAAAGAGACTACCATTTATACGATCAATGTAAAATAACATGGTAATCCAGATTGCATTATGTTATCCTATATACGTAAATAATGTGCATTATTTAATTTGTTTGATGTATCCTCTGTCTTTAAGGAGATCATCTAACGCCTCCTGAGTATAATATACAACAAAATCAGTTGATGCGACAGCTTCAAACACGGCATAAACTGAAGGTTTTAGATTGTAGAAGAAGAGTGGTTGGCCTCTCGTTGCGAAATCCTTTATTAAAGTTTCAATTACCATAGCTGCAGTAAAATCTGCTCCATAAATATGAGAACAATCGATTACAACTGGGGTTGCAATGTTTCCAGTTCTTTGACTATATTTTGTTACTAAATTTCGAACGTAATCAACAGATGGAAAAATTAAACACCGATCTGGAGTTAGCATGAGATATCGAATGCCATGTCGAGTCTGTAACATAAGATACAGTAAAAATATATTCATCAACCTATGAATAAATAAGTAATACTAAAGAAATAATACATACAATAATAATAAAAATAACAAAAATATATACAATCAATTGTTTAAAGCCACATATATAAAATATTACAATTAAATAAGTTAAAAAGTGAAAGATACGTACAGTAAGTTTTTCCACGGATATTTTTGGTCGTGCCGCGTGGTACAAAATAAATAAAATATTTAATCCAATACCGCATAGAATACCTATCTCTAATTTTAACAATAGACATGCGATAAATGTACCCAGTCCGGGAATTAAATCTGATTCTGTAAAAATAAAATATTAAAAAACGTTAATTTTTTGAAAGTAGTTAACAGTCTTTTTCAATTCATATTTTAAATTGTTATTACTTTTAGTTCTCCACATTGGCTTTACAACTTTAACTTCAACCATGAATATTACTGCAGCTATGATAATTGCTGCTAATGTACTTCTTGGAATGTAGCTGAAGTAAGGAGTGAGAAAAAAAAGGGCTAATATTACTAAGGTACCTGAAACAAATGATAATTGTGTGAGACCTATATATATGAAAAAAATTGGTAATTATATAAACAATTCTAATAACAAATAATTAATAATTATATTATAATAATTCTAAATTAACAATTAATAATAAATAATTAATAATTCTAGCAATTACTATTCTACCTGTGTAAATGCCTCCCATTGGTGTTCTTACTCCAGAAGCATTGTTTACCGCGCTTCTACTAAGAGATCCTGTACCAGGAAACGCCTGAACAAAAGAATTACCAATGTTTGATATTCCAATCGCTATTAATTCTTGTGTTGCATCAACTGATTTTCCAGTTGCTGAAATAAATATGAAAACCTTTCCTTTTTGTCGCATATAATAAAACGGTACTATTATTCACGTAAAGAATACATTTATAATGTATAAAAATGATGTATCAACTTACAGAAGGCCTTACAAATGGCAATATCTTCCATTAACGAGATAAGAGGTAAAACGAGGATACCGCTTCCCAAATTTGAAGCCATATCGATAAATGTCACCGTTGTATTGTCATCTTTCATGTAACTAAATGGTGGTAATCGTACGTTTGGCATACCATCTGGTATATATCCTGTTAAAAAAATTAGTATATTTAATAATAATACAGTCAGTAATATATTTACATAATCAATAATCGATGTCAATTTATTGTTCTTACCAACCAATTTGAAGGGCGAGTCTTCTTTAAAGCTGTATCCTAAAAGACCGGACAATATTACTAGAAGAGCATTTCGCGATGTACCGAATAACCATATGAGTTTATTTAACACGCGATATTTTGTACTTTGCAATTCTTCTTCTCGGGGGCCGACATTGTACGATGCTAAAAGCTATAAAAAAGAAATCGGAAAAATATCTGTTAAGAGAGTTAGATATTTTACATGCTATGTACAGCATTTAATGCATATAATAAATAATACAGCATTTAAAATGTCATCATATATAAGTAGCGCAATTATTAGTTCTTTCCTATAAAAATTTGGAAATATGTGTGTGCATGTATTTTTGATATATCTGATACTAGGAATGCAGGAAATTTTGAGAATAAAGAAATATATTATTTTTTAAATTATTCGTTCTTACATTATCAAAGTGTTAATAATTCTTTGATACGATCGCATATGTATAATAATGTATACGTACTCTGAGAAATAAAAGGAGCACAATGCAAGTTACTCCAAGAACAGCGTCCCAAGCTGAAGTTTCGTGTATATGTTCAGCAAGGTTTCTCCACATTTCAATGAATTGCGAACCTCTCGCAGGAATGCCGAGTACATCTTTTATTTGTGAAGTAATGATTATCAAAGCTACCGCTGATGTGAAACCAGAGCTAACAGGCCCAGACACAAAGTCAATTAGAAATCCTGGAACACATATTATTGAACCAACTTATACGTATATTTATGAAAGGGAATAGTTACATATTCAGAATTTTCTTTTATTTCGAATATCATTATCGTAAATCGTAAGCGGACAATATATGTTGTAGATATTTACCAAGACCAAATATACCCATTATCAGTTCTATCAGCCCGGCCAAAAAGCAGAGGAGTATCGCGTGTTGCAATGGTGCATCGAGATGTGAAACTGTTTGGTACGTGAGCAGAGATATGATGGCACTAGGACCCATCGGTGTGTCCTTACAAGATCCGAATATAACATAAATAAAGCAGCCTAGGAAGCTACCATACAGTCCATACTGTAAAACACAATTTCTTTCATTAACCATCTTATTTTTATCTCGTTTGATAATTTACACACGCGAACAGGACATCTCATGAACTAAGATAGAAATCAACGAAGAGCAAGTAGAAGTAGTGCAAACGACAAAATTTTCTAATTTGAGAAAATTGATAATTGATAATAAAAAGTTGAAAAGATAGGCAACTGTAAAGCCTACCACAGGATTTGTATGCTTTTAAAATATATTACTATAGGTACACAGGTACATACTCATGAAAGTTTGGAAATACGTAATGAATTAATTAATATAATAAATAAAGAAAAATTATCTCGTAAATACGATTTTATATTATTTTCTGTACTTATCCGATGCTTTGGAAAATTATGCGTTTGTACCACTTTTTCACTGAGCTTTGTAATTATCGAGCAGTACTAACTTGAGCTGGTAAACCTGCTACGTTAGCATATGCTAACGACTGTGGAATAACAGTAAGGCCCACGGTAACGCCGGCAACAAGATCACCAAGTCCATCGTGACAACTATACCTTGGTAACCAATTTAAAATTGGAACTCTCTTATAAATGGTTTTCTTCGTACAAGCCGATCTACAACGTCGCTTCAACTGATATAACGTGGAATGTACAAAACTATCCTTCTGCTCCAATCTGTAGTCGTCAGACTCTTCTACCACTATACGAAACAAAGATGGAATAATATCATTGACTATTCTTTGGTTGTTCAACTAAGAAATAGTAAGAATAATTCAGGCGCCGATTGTAAACAAGTAAATCAATTGTTGATCTACGATCATTTAAAGACAGAACGAACGATCAATCGTTCTAATTTTAGATTATAGAGATCGTTTAACATCGTATTGTTAAAGTAATAATTTGAGCGTGCTGTACATACGTATATGAAAATGCGATCGTACAATTTGTTTTCGTATACTTATTAGGCGATAGTTTGATTTAGTCTAGTTTCACCTTTGTACTTTATTTTATAAGTTGTTGTTATACATCTGTTGTTAAATTACTATCAATCCGCTAACTATGTATTTTTAGTTACATGTAATTAGATCGCGTATATCTAATCGTAAGTGGAAAAATTCGTGTCTGATCTTATTTTATATACAGTGAATATTTTACATTGAATATTTTGTATATTTCTGCGTATTAGGTGCATTCCTAAGCCTTTAAATTCCCTAGAAATGCATAAATATCCGTAGTCTAGATATAACAAAGCAAGAAAAAAATATGAAGTTAAGGTTTATCTTAATTTACGATATAATCAATATAATACGTAACTATTTTGCACGATTCTCTGTCATCTTTTCGATTCTATTTTCGTAAAGTAATTTCTATGAATTACCCATTTTTCATCATTTTTAAGAACGCGTCTAACTATGCGAATTGATATAATGTATCTGCTGTAACAAATTATTCGTATACTTTGCGAATTGCATTATCAACGATTCATTGGAAATGACAAGAGGAAATGAAGGATTTCAGTTACTCGGTGGTTTTATATACAAGTGATCACATTAATAATGTCAGATGTAAATTAATTAGTCATTTTAGTGTTACATGTGCTTACAGATAAAATCCGAAGAACCTTGTGTTTCTTGGTGACTTTCGTACGAATTATGTAGAATTTCAGAACTGTTCGAATGATCGAGATTCAAACTATTCCCAGAGCCGGTCAAACCATGATTCACGTATACTCCTGTTTTACTGTCTTCATTCGCATCTGCCGCATCGTTTGGTTTATTCATCCTGAAAATCCAATATTTCACGCGGATTAGTATAATTATATCAAACGTTTTTCTTCTTTCTTCCACGAACATCATCCTCTCATCGATCAGTTTCTACACGAAGTTTACGTGAAAATCGATAAAACTTGATAGCTTGGAATTTTACCATTTCGCTACGATAATGATTTGCTACTGAAATCAAAAGAAGCGTAGTGATATGCAAGTAAAATAAAGAAAAAAGAAAGCTTTTTAAAATTGAACGCTTTACACTTACACTTGAAAATGTAACTGTTTCGGATAATTATGGATACGTAGCATGCATGTTTTAAAAAGATAATTAGCCGACATTTAAGACTGATTCGTCCTCAATAAGCTGTTCATAATATTGACATGTTTCTATAGAACTAAATTAGGTACATACGTATATCTAATCTAAACCGTGGATGTTATTGATGCATAAACACAATTAAAGAAACGTAAACTAAAGAAACCTAAATAGAAATAATTTTCGAAATTTGTTTCACCCGCTAAATACTGTAAGCGCTGTAACAAGTATTAGGTTGGCCGGAAGGTGTCTTTCTTTCGCAAACGTGTCTTTTACAACAGTGCACCTTCATACAAACGTGAAACTGTCTTCATACAAGTCTGTGAAATGTCGCGGTGTTTATCTCAACAGAATAAAATGGATCGTACATAATTCGACAAAATAATATAAAACAAAAAAAGGTTGTGCGTCCATTATTTGCTCATAAAACGAAAGAAACTTTTCGGATAACCTAATTGTTTCTCACGTTACGCTCATTATGTACATTTTTACACTTACGTATGTATAAATCTCCTATAAATACATAAAAATCTTAATTATAGAATAGAATGGAATGTCATGCTCGTCTCGTTATAGGGCCATAAAGGTTTTATGTCTTTGGTTAACTTTTGCCCGGCTGGACTAAGTATATTTAGTGCTATATCATGTACGCTAGCATGATGTTAAATTGGGACAGTATATTTAACAGTCATTGGTGATATTCGTTCAATTAGACTGAGACTAAGTGATTCGAACTAAAGTTAGTATACGTGCTTTTCTGCGCGATTCTCACTTGTCACGAGTTTTTATTGGCCTTTATTTAGTTCAACGTAACGAATCGGACCACATAACTCGAAAGAACGATAGAATGTAAACAAGTAAGATGAAGCAACGTATTAACAGATATTATTGACGGCGAAAACAAATTACATTGTACCACAACGAACAAGAAAACGTCAGATCGATTTAAGATGACTTCAACGATGTAAGACTCGTGTCTGACGAAAAGAAACATGCGACTTGCGTCTGAAAACCTTCTCCGGGCGTATTTCTTTAATTAGACACATTACGAAAGTCGAGTCGTATGAATGCGTTGTTTAGTTAACGATAAATTACGTTCGTCAGGTGGATAATGATTTATGACAGCATGCCATAGTGTTTGTTTACTTTCAGCTTCTTGTTTGATCGTGACGAATATTTGGCTACGATAAATATTTGCTTAACAATGATATAATGTGCATAATATTATGGTATTCCACGAGTATCAGAATAAATATAAATAAACGAATATAATACAACTGCGATCGCCATTGTAACCTTATATCTCGCGTTTTATCGAATGTTTTAGCCAGTAATATTTCGTGACATTCTACATCTTTTTGCAAGCAATTTCTATTTGAAATTGAGAATAAATAATAATCTCTTAAATATCGTATAAAGGTGAGGATACAAAATTATAGATGCGAATCTCGTTGTATTTTCTCGCTTACGTAACAAAATATTTGTCAAATGTTCCAGTGTAAAAATACGAAAAGAACTCTATCGCTTCGAACTATTTCGAACTATTTGGACTGTGGATATTCATACATTTGTAAATATGTAATATAAAGATACAAGAATACATACATACATTCTATATGTATAATGTATAAAGACATACGTGAAAAAGAATTTGAATATGTAGATGAAATCTTTATTCCATGTTTTTAGTTGAATGTATCCATGAAAATATGAATTTACATAAGCGTATCCGTAGGCTGTTAATTAAATACAAAAATGTTAATCAATATACATCTCGAACTTGCTAATATGTATATTTACAACCTATAAATACTCATAAGACATGTTTTATTTATTTTTTTATTTATTTCAGAAATGGCAATGTCAATATAAATCTTCGCACTATTAACTGGCGTAAATTACCAACAAATATTGATTATCGAATTTAAAATAATTCAGAAGATACTTACGCGAATAATACCATTTCATTCATAACTGCTTTGACAAAGGATATTTAAATATTTGTCTCGATACCGCGCGATTACCACGCAATGTGGTAAATTCGATCAAGCAAAGATCTCCCGAGGAAAATATTTTACCTCTTTCCGCTCCGTATTATCAAATCTAACGGTTAAACTGCGTAAATGCCCATTGATCTCTTATCCTTGCATCTAATATTACTGGTATCTAATATCGAGCGTTTACCACAACCACAGAACGTACCACCTGGCTTCCCTTTCCAGAATATGTTGTTCAATGAGCATCACATGACGATGACTGAATTGCAGATTTTTATGCACTTATGCAAATTAAAGATGCAGGAATGCACAGGATGTATATAGCGTAGATAAATACAAAAAAATATTCAAAGTACGTAACTCGTAAACAAATCCATGGTCTATTACCTTAAACGTGATCGTAAAAATCACACGAAATATTCACGTTAAAACTACCAGAATGATCGAAATAAGCAATTGGAAAGTTTTCATAAAAACGTAATAGATTCACAGCGTGATGGATTTTTCGGAATTTAAATGATTTCTTACAAAATATAGACAAACCATCTGTAAAAGTCTTCGCTCAGCCTATAAATTGTCCTAATCATTATGATTTAAATAATTTCTTATAAAATATATACAATCATCATTCACGAAAACCTTCGTACACCCTGTTGATTTTAACTTGTTTTTTAAACAAATGTTACACCTTAGCTTCGAGAAGATCGAAATATTGGAATATCCTCTATCCTACGTATCTGCGTTTAAATCAAATTAAAATATCAAAGTATCTCGTATGCATCTAATTTCCATTCTGTGGTCAAGGATTCAACCAACCAAGAGTCAAACGAGTCGATTCCACGAATGGCTCTTTTTAAAAACAGTCGATTAAAATGTGCCGGAGGAGCGGAAGAAGAAAAATCGACGTAAGTTTAGCCGACGATAAAAGTCGTAAAATTGCCAACGAGTTTTGCAATTTGCAACGCTGGCCCGTTAATTCGCCCCGGTTGCATCTTGGAATCTTTGCTTGGCCGAGATATCGCGCTTTTATTTCCAATCAGCCAGGTAAAGTGCGGCCTGGCGGGGAATAAAGAAGGATATGAGGTGGTAGGAAAAAAAAGCATTACTACGAGAGAACGCGTGTCACATGATTCGCTCATGCAACCGGTCATTCTCTGCTATCATGTGCTTCTGAATCAACTCTGTCACGCGGTTTCTCCCCCCGATTCGCTGGCTCCCAACGCGGCTTGATATGTGGTATGAACCGCGTGCCTGCAAATTAATTCAACTCGAACATTGTTTTTCATGCAAATCACGAATACCACCGGATCGAGTCTCACCGTCTCGTTTCAATCTCCGCCCGCAAATTATACGACGTATGTTAACCGGCCAACCTCAGCTGCGAACTGTTACCGTTGCCTTGAAAGTGCAAAATATCCGTGCGCACACACTTCGACGTTGATTTATGAAAAAACTATGCGATACGAATCTATCAAAGTGGCATTCGATCTTGAGGTACGCAGACGCGGCTTGTTTCTCGATAAATTTGCTTTCTCGCCAATTAACTCGTTACGATCAACGAGACCGAACGTGTTACTCATTATTATTGGAAAACGCGAATAAGGTAACTTCGTTTCAAATTATACAATTCGAATTCTCTCGTCCTTGTCTTACATAGGTATAACTTTGTCAAGGTGTGCATGCGAAATGTAAATACTTATAGAAATTCGTTAAATAAATCGGTAAGTCAAAGGAGCAGGTTCATCGCTCGTTATTATTCTCGAGTACGAGAGCGCGTAA
The DNA here is from genome assembly GCF_040668555.2 of Bombus flavifrons. Lineage (NCBI taxonomy): Eukaryota > Metazoa > Arthropoda > Insecta > Hymenoptera > Apidae > Bombus > Bombus flavifrons. Next base: position 10,272,373 of record NC_138444.1, on the reverse strand, counting down.
GATGAAAACAGCGATGAAATTCGCATAGAGAAAATTCTTATTCTTCGACTTACGCTTCATATAAATATTTTTAAATAATACAATCGAATGATCGAAACGTTAAGTGTCGAGTTTCCTTTTACGATATCGTTACTCCATCGTATTATTTTCTACTCTAGATTCTACGTGTTTTCCTCCTTTATTTGCTCGTAGGCGAACACACGGTAATAAAATCATCTTAGTCCCAATCCACGTAGATCCGCTTGATTCTCTAAGGAAATAGCGTAAAGTCTACAACAAAGATCTAGATCTAAAGCTAAAACAAACATCTATAATGTCGTGAAATCTACCTGCAATAACTAGTCTAGAAAAATTTCCTTCGTATCTCCATTTCCCGCTGTTTGCCGCGCTTTGCCATGGCAAAACTCACGGACTAATTTCCGCATGTAAATTTTCCTCGCGATGGAACAAAGCGTCGCTACTCGAACCCACCATTTGCCATCGTGAAAAGAAACCGAACGTCTTAATTGTAAACGACCCTGTCAAGGAAAATATCATTATCGATGATCGACGCGCGTGCAACAATAATAAGAACGTGTAACCGGCGGCTCTTCTTTCTTCTGCAGATGAGCCGCTATTTCAACGCGTCCTTTGATACAGACATCCAACAGCCAGTACAATAGGAGTTAATGTGCGCTACTCAGCGGCACGTGCACCTCGACATCTTACTTAAACGTTTAGTTGCAGTCGATTAAAAGCAGCTCTAAATACCGCGGCTAAGAAATTTGAGAAATGTTTGCTTCCTGTGTTTATGCGATTTCCGCTCCTCGACTCGCAAAGGAACCCTCTTTTTCTTTTTCTCTCTTTCATTCTTTTTCCTTTTTTTTTTCTTTCGTTTCTAATACCTTCGCACGTGCATGCCGCTCGCGTCGTTAATTCATTAGCCGATGAAAATTTCAACGACGTTAAATTTTGATGTTCCTGCAAATTTATGGAAATTCGTATGTTTATGAAGAGAACTGTCAGATAGAATTTAAACGAAAAGTCGTTTCGCCAGGTATTATGACGATTGTCATACCTGGAATATTTTATGTACTCTTGCGTGTCACGCGTTCTCTGTATTTTAGCATCTTTCAGTTTTTCATAGACGGATAACAATGATAAATTGTATGATAGACGCGAAACGATCGTATGAAATAATGACAACGATAAAAATGATATTAAGATTGCTATCTTTTCTTTTTTTTTTCTTCGAATCTTTGTAATATTTTTTATTTCTGCTATGATTTATTTTAGCGAACAAGATTTTATTAACTTTATTAACATTCTATTAACTTGTCGTTCTTGGTAGAAGGCTGATAGTTACCGATTAATATGTAAATATTTCTCGAGAAAAGAATGTGATATACAGGGTGGTTGGTAACTGGTGGTACAAGCGGAAAGGGGGTGATTCTACGCGAAAAAAGAAGTCGAAAATATAGAATACAAATTTTTCGTTTGAGGCTTTGTTTTCGAGAAAATCGACTTTGAATTTTCGCTCGGTACGCGTGCGGTACGTTATAACGGATCTCACTGTAGATCGTTGTCTCGATGGAAAAATTTAAACAAAAATTAAAAAAGAAATTTTTATTTTATATTTTATATTTTATATTTTATATTTTATATTTTTATATTAATTAAATTATTATTATTATTATACAGGGTGGTTGGTAACTGGTGGTGCAAGCGGAAAGGGGGTGATTCTACGCGAAAAAAGAAGTCGAAAATATAGAATAACAATTTTTCGTTTGAGGCTTTGTTTTCGAGAAAATCGACTTTGAATTTTCGCTCGGTACGCGTGCGGTACGTTATAACGAATCTCACTGTAGATCGTTGTCTGGATGGAAAAATTAAAAAAAAAAAAAATTCCCTCCCGTTCCGCTCCCTTTCCGCTTGTACCACCAGTTACCAGCCACCCTGTATATCTGTTGAAATAAAGAAGAAGAACGATAATTCGAATGTTAAGAAACGAAAAGAAAATATTGTATTTAGATTCAATTATGCGTTAGCTGTAACGGTAGGATAAGATCTACGGTTCGATCGATATCCATCGATATAGCATTAAATGGTATTAATTGCGTTCACGTGACAGTTATTGTTAATACAAGCTGATAATTTACGATTTAAGAGCAATAAGAAACTGCATCGCGATAGCGAGACTATTGCGGAGACGCGATAGATCGTGAGGTCAGATACACTCGTGACTTTCGACAACGAATCTCAATCAATGGCCGTGCCGTTGAATTTTGAATTTGATTTATGTACAATTTTTAATGGCAACGTTTATACTGAAAATTTTCAACATTTATTTACAACTGTATAGTTCGATAAAGCTCACGCCAAAAAAAAAAGAAAAAAAGAAAAACTAAAAAAGAAAGAAAGGCAAAGACGTCAAAAATATAAGATTCGTACGTAACTATAGATTGGTTGTTAAAAATAATTTCAATATTCCAAATATGTACTTTCCTATCCGCTTCATATTTAAATTTCATTTAATCGCTCGCTCGCGTCTATGTATTGGGTTGGCAACATTTTTATTACCACCTAATGACAAAATCCGCAATCACTTAGTTACCAACCCAATACATAGATGCGAGCGAGCGACTAAATGAAATTTAAATATGAAGCGGATAGGAAAGTATATATTTGGGATATTGAAATTATTTTTAACAACCAATTTATAGTTACGCGCGAATTTGTCATTAGATGGTAATGACGAAATCCGCAATCACTTAGTTGCCAACCCAATAGATCTATAATGAGACTGAACTTTTGAGTATGTAATTGTCTTTAATTTTTTTGCTTGGAAACCAATTTGATTTGTAGAATTAAATTAGATATAGAAGTATAGAAGTAAGATCAGCTAATATTTTGTCTATTTAAATAATAATATTTCTCGAGTTTTGGCGATTTTAATTAGATTCTGGCGAATGTACAAATGTCCGATGTAAATCTAATTTATCGTTAAATGTTTCACGAAGTAATTTCGATGAAATTTTTCAAGAATTTCTCGTGTTTAGCGGGTAAACATATATGTTGGTGAGGTTTCGACATTATTTACATGATACGAAGAGGACCGACACGAATTAAACTCGTTGCTACGAGAGCAAGATCTAATAAAGATAATTAATTGAACCGATCGCGATACGGTAACGTTCAATATTTACCTTTTTACACGTAACCAACATACTTCGGCATTACAACATTACAGAACACTGGAATTGAAGAATTTCGTTCTATCTAATCTAACTGTGTCTAATCTTTTTCTCCTCTGTTTACTGTTGTCCCTTAATTGTATTTGATTTAATATCGATGTTGCTACATCTGCCTACTTTAACTTACCTCTACTCTTGTTTATTTTCAATTATAGAAATTGTTTATTATTTCTTGGCGAAACGTTCGAACAAAGTCACGCTTCGTTTTACTACAAACAAATCGAATACAATAATGTTTGTTTCATTTTTTTGACGTGACTTTAGCTTGTGCGCTAGTTTACCAACGATATCTCGTCAGCAATTTAACAAATACTTTCGATTCATCAACTTTCAAAAAAAGAATACCTGTAGCATAACACCAGATCGTATTTCGTAACGAAAAGTGTTCTTACATCTCCGAATTATTTAACACCGAAGCTGCGCGGAAAGCAATTGAAATTTCCTGTCATTGAAACACGTGCCCGGTACGCTATAGTAACCGCAATAGATAAGAACCAGTTTTTTTTATTATTCCAAGTAGATTTATATGTCTATACATAAGAAAGCGTGATATTTCAATATTTAATAAGCCAACGTGATTTATTCGTTCCATGCAAAGAAAAAAAAGAAAAAGAAAAAAAAGGAAGAACACCCAACGACAAGTGTATCTAAACAAATGAAACGCGTCACAATAGATGCCGATACAAACGATCAACATTTCGCAAAATCTGTCATTTACGACAAGAGGTTACTTCTTAGCGACGATACGATTCTGTTTTGTCGTTTCCCACTGAAACCGAATCGAATCATCCACCGATTTGAAAGATACAAAAAACAACGTGAAGCTCGATATAACTCACTTAAAGAGCTACGGGTTGTAGGCGGTTGTTCGGTTGTCACTACGTCTCGGAACGTGGTTCGGGGGAATCGAAGGTGGATTTCTTGGCCTCGTGGCCGACCAGTTAGACGATCTAAGGATCGAGAGTTACTTGTTCTTACATCCACGACACATTCTACTCGCGAACAAGCGGAAAACGCGAGAACCAGAGGCAACAACGGTCGTGCAAACGGATAATCATATGTATGCGAGTCGTTTGGCGGAACGCGCGCTCACTTTCAGCTCGATTCCCGTTTTCCTCGCTGAAAATCTTCTCGGCGCGGTACTGTGACACTTGTTGGGGACAGTCGGACGAAGGTCGGATACCGTGAGCGCGGTGCACGAGCGAAAAAATATACGCGAAACGGAATCCGATTTCGAGAGGCCGGCGACAAAACTGAATCCACGGCAATACGCGACCGGCCATTTAAATGCGTCGTGCTTCTTCGACAGTTTCTGCCGTAACTTCTTCTCCCCTTCTCCGTAGCCCGTCTTTAAAGCAATAACGTCACTGGAGAACAATCCAATGGGAGGCACAAAATCTCACGGGGCCTCTGTTTCACACTGAATTTCCCCGAATTTTTGAGGAAATTTTGAGAACACTTTGCCGCTAGACTATCGATTCATACGCGTTTCTACGAACATTCAAAGATGCAAAGAACACGCATAATACGTAGGAAACAGATGAAATATCGCCGGTATATCGTTATCGATACGCGTATTTAACGAATACGAATGTGTTCGTAAAAGGATGGATTTGGAAAAATATCCGCAACTATGATAGCCGATAGCGTTCGGTTCTTGTTTACGAATCCGGGGTTAGGTTCGACGTGAAGTTTCCACGAGAGAAATATCGCTTGTATAGAAACGATTCCGTTTGCGTCTACGCCGATTCAACGACAGGTGACTTTTAGTTGGGGTACGCGGCAGAGAGAATAAACATAGACTGACTAGATTACAAATTATGGACGTATATAATAACAAACGTGAAATTATCGGTACGTAGATCGATGAAAAATGTAGGAATGATCCCTTGTAAGTATAATCGGCAAACAAGAACAAAAATCGAAGAGGAAAGTATTGGTTTTTCATTCAAAAGTTCTAACTTCTACTTAGCATTAATATTTATAAATTATACCGAACAGTGGATTTTTATGTATTTACGATAAATTCGAAGGTACAAAAATTTACAGAATATGTGTAACATGGAGAAATATATAAAATATTCAACGTGTAGTATTCTCTGTAATATTCGATAAATAATAAAATAATTTTCTATCTAGGTTCCGTCTTCTCAATCATATTCGTAAAAATTTGAATTTACGTAAATATCAGAATTAGCTCGGATAATCCAGATTTTCCTCTGTTTGAATAACATTCATAATTCGTCTTAAAAATCTTTCAGTAAATTATTTCTTCTTTTACCTTTCTTCCATTATCTAAAGTAACAAAATCTTTTAATCGATATTAATTTCGAAATGTGTCATATTGCTTTATCTTTCTTGGAGAATAATCCTCCAGAAAGCGCCAGACAATACGTGGTTTATCTTTTATTATTCCGGCCGTAGGTTCGAGGGTAGACCGTGTATCGTGAGTAATCACGTGCGAAGACTTTTATGAAAGAGGATTATTTTTGTGTTCTATTCTTTATGGCGTTATTAGCAGTTTCTAAACAATCGGTTACTCAACGCGAAGAATGTTATCTAGAAAAAATATTTTGAAAATTTGAGGTCGATAACGCAACACGTCTTCTTCGTCAATTTTCAACTATCTTCTTCAATGATCTCCAAGTATGTAGAATTTCTTTGCATAAAAATTACGATAGATGAATGTGGTATAGACAAAGGTATGTTTCGTGTTGATTCAAGGCTTACGCAGTTTCAAAAAATCATTGTACATGACGCGCCTCGTTTCTCGTCATTCTTCAGATTTACGATGTAGCTACCCACCGATAATTACGTTTGTCCATGGAATATTATAAAAATATAATTTATCTCTCGCGTGAAAAATCATTAAGAAACGAATTACTTTTCAATGAATAATTATTTTTAAAAAAGGATTTATTTAAAGGTTATTTCATTTCTCAAGTCGAAGATCAAAATTTTTAATAAGCGTAGAAAATGTACGACGGATGTTGCAGAATAATTTATTAAGTGTCTCAGAAAATGTATATTTTTTTCTATTATTTGCTAGATGTTCGTAAAATGATTTGCTTAATTAAGAAAACACGAATATACACACGTGATAAAAGCGTTACATAATAACTGTCACTTTCGAAGACGCAAATATGCGTTATTATCATTATTTTATAACACTGATAAATCCACTTAAGTAAGCGCCTGACATAGAGGTCTGAAACCGGCAAGGTTACGTGTCCTACAAATCCACAATCCTATTTACATATTTACATAAAATTTGAAGAAAGATGGAAAGAGCTTGAAGCTGCTACAAGTTATGTTACTATTTCCATAGAATACCAGAATAGGGATTAAAAGGCAGTTAATACTGTATGCAAAGTTTCTCAGCCAATAGATAAAGAGATAATACTTGCATTCGCTCGAGTAAAAAGTATGAATAAGTAAAGAAAGAAAAAACACTTTTCTTCGGACATTTTTATGTGAAAAAAATATAAAAAATTGTAAATAATAGATTCTCATTATTAAATTTCAATTATATATTATTTAAACGCAAAAAATATACATAAGAAAGATGATGGAAAAATTGTTGACATTTTTGATTGTAACAGTTCAAAAAATGTGAAAGAAGTGTTGAAAATTGAATACATAAAATAAATAAAATAAGAAAGTTCAAATAATATTATAAAGATATAAGTACATACTTCCATATAACGCTGTTTGTATTCATGATACAATTTCCATCGTGATACAACCGACGTGTAACACGTTATAATAGCTGAGCGGCGAATACTAAAACTCGGAAGTAGACTGTTGCTCAACATACACCACGATTTATCCGTCAGTGGTCAAAAAATAGTTTCATTGAATTTAAAAATAGACATCTCAACTTAAATTTAAAAATAAAGATTTTGATTCCGTTGTCGGTCAAAGACACTTTCTGCCTTTTTATGTAAAGCATACTCTCAGTTGACTGACGCTCGATATTATTAAAATCAGTAAAGCATTTAATCCTGCTTAAAAAATAGGTGGTTTTATTTTGGATTAAAGGTTTTTTAACATCGTGTACCGTGATCTTTGTCTTAAAAATAAATAATACTTATTGATTAAAAAATTGAATTCTCAATATAAATAAGGTTAAAGTTCATAAATATATACTAAAGAAATGCTAAACTAATCCATTAATTTAATCCATCTTTCTTATTTTCTTTGTGAAAATAAAGAAATATTTACACGTTTGAATAATTGTATTAAAAATATATAAAAAATGTAGAGAAATGGATTAAAAATATCAGCCAACCTGTGACCACAAATGGATTACATATTGCTAAAAATAATATAACAAAAAAGGCAAAATAAGGAGATAAGATCTGGTCAGTTATTACTTTTCATATAATCTATGCTTTTGTCCTTTTCTTTTCTTTAAACAGATACATGAAACCCCTGTTAATAACTTACTTGCTACCTGTAATTAAATTTCACAACTTGATACAAAATTCCCTGATACAGATAAAGGAAATCTCTAAAATAATAGAATGCGATAGATCTCATATAATCCAGTGAAAATGGCATTATTATTCTCAATACTTTTGATATACAATAATAATCATTATTAATTAATTAGGTACAGGAACACTTTATCATTCGTAGTATTAATTAAAGATAATCAATTACATACAATAAATTGTTATCAGCCACGGTGCATCGCCTCCAGTCTCGGCGTCATCGATTTTTATTTTCAAAGTAGATACTACATTTTTGTTCTTTCTTTCTTTGCGTCTTCGTTTTGTCAAAAATTTTAAAATCAGTTGTTTTAGGAAGCGAGCGCCTACGACTATTAAGAAATCGAACCAGTATGCGAAGGCCATTCGAGAAGATTTAATCACACGTTCGATTTTTTATTTTTTCTCTCTCTGGTTTTTCCTCTTTTTTTTTGTATTTGTTCTAATTCATTTTCTAACAGAATCGTTTAAAGGCAGATAGAGAGAAACAAAAACAAAAAAGTAAGAGTGATTAATACGTAAAGTGAATACGTATTTATCGACGAAATATGTACGTTCGATGTTGAAAAGCAAACGTTCAGAAAGTAACGATGCTGATAATATTCTTTAGCGTTATAACGATTACTAATGATTAAGCTTGCAAAGACTACGATGAAGTTTGAAAAAAAATATATACAAAACGCTCGATGTATCAAATTTATCCTCTCGATATTAGACCCGCTGGTCTCCAATTTAATAAGTATCTCTTAACCTTTTTTTTCCTTAGGCTTACTTCGTCCTTACTGCACTAAAAAGGCACAATTTTTCGCACCTGATAAAACATCGTTACGGTCTAGATACTAATTAATCCTTTTCCACCAAAGTATTTTGTTTCCCCGATGCCAATTGCGTGTTGCGCGTCTATTTCCCAGTATGCGTGTTACGTTTATGCAGGAGCTTATTTTACAATGTCAAATGGGTGATAATGGTGGTACGACAAAACATGATCTGTATCTTTAATATTTTTTTTTCGCGGTATCTTCGAATGCGCGATATATTACGTATATTAAACAGAGCGTGTGTATTTATAATGCACGTAATATATCTCCTTAAAAACTAATTTGTAATAATGTTCTTTCCTATGTAAATCTAGGGTCTATACAGACCTTACTAAGGCGAAACTACGCGGGCCTTTGTACAGTCGTTCGGAAAACTATGGGAAGTCTTTAAGAGGAAGAAATTATTCAATCAATATACAGGGTGTTTCTGGTGTTACTGCAGCTTGTCCAAAACGATTGGAGATAACCAAATTGCAATCACGATAGAGTAATCCGTTTCTCTGAAACCTCTGTTACTTGAAATGAGAATGTTGCCTTCGTGAAAATTTCATGTAATCGTATTTTTTTTTATTGCAATTCGTCCAATTTCATTAGACGTGGTCAAACTGCAATCACTTACTTTTTCTTTTAGTTGATTTCTTTTTGATTATTTTCAGCAAAACCTTTTCTATAAAAGGAAACGCCTTTTTATCAAAATTTTACATCGGACGAACCGAAATTATTTACAATCGGACGACATCATGTGTATAGCTTCCGTTGTCAAGTACACAACGGGAAGAAAGAAACAAGTATATATAAAATATTGCTGAACGTTAGAGAAATGATTTTTGTTAAAATTAAAAATAAAGTACCGAAAAAAATGCAAATCCTGTAAGAAATACTATAATTAAGGATAAATGTTCAATAAAATTTATGTATATTTATCTAAAGACGTTTTGTTTTTCTTTTTTTTTTTTCTTTTACTTAATAAACATATAACGGTTTTGCTGGTTTAACAGGTTTTTTGTTTTATCGATTAAAAGCACTTGCTCGGTTAACTTAAGCGGAAGAAACCGCTTTAGCAACTCCAATAAACTAACACCGAATATCGCCTTATTGTGGTTTTCTTCTTATAGAATGCTGGTCCTCTTAAATAAAATTAGTTGCGGCACTTGTTCGAAGTTAGCACGTTCTTTTATTCAGAATAATCCTTGTTTCAGTCTATCACTCGAGCGCCTTGACTTGCGCCATAACTTTACCCTCCCATAACGGTAGGACTTCAGAATCGTCAGTTATTTCTTCTTGAATAACCTTCGTATCCAAGTCCTCACACTCGGTTTTAAAGAAATATCTATAAGAAAAAAGAAAGAAGATATATACATTATGCTCAAAGATGTAAAATATTTCAGAAATTTTATAAATAGTGTTACTTTACTTACCGATAGCTGCCTTTCTTAGGAAGGTATTCTTTAAATTGTTTTAAAGTGACATTATGACCAGGAATTTTAGTCCTATAAGGAAACTGTTCGTCACAGAAACTGAACACAACGGTGGTAAAATCTCCAATATCTTGCTTCGTCTTCTTTAACGTTGATTGGTTTGATTGGACATAAGATTGACTTTGCATTGTAGGCTCGTACGACGATTGTTTAGAAATATTAGAATGACGTTGTTTACAACTCGAGCGTGCTCTATCTTCCTCTATTAATCTTCTTCTTGCTTCTTCTAACTGGGTTGCCTGTATAAAACAGAATACATATCTAGAGTTTCGATAAACACTATTAATTTAAAATATTTAAGATATTGTTGTATTATATATTGATTTATATGTAAGTAATCATCAAAAGCAAGTAACATAGAATTAGATGAGAGTATTTACTGTATGAGGTTGTGGTAAAGGTGGCATTCCTGGATCTGCAACAAAAGGCTGAGCAGGAACGCCCCATGTTTCCCTGTTTGTCCTTTCCAAAGAGCCACTGCGAGAACCATACTTCTTCCCATGGCGGCTATGTTTGATATCCGCTTTCTTGTCAGTTTCTTTAAGCCACGATAAAAGACGAATATCTTTGCTAATTGTAGATGGTGGCACGTCACTTACAACACTAACACCACTGTCAGTTAATTCCGTCATAGACTTCTTTGTGGCTGATCTTCTAGTCATGTCTGACCTTCGGAATCTTTGATCATGACCTATAAAAATATGTAGTAGTAATATAATATTGTATAACAAATATATATACATAAATTTGTATATTTTGAATTAGTATATTATTAACGGTATTTTTATATCCATTCTAAAATATACCTTGAAGATATAGGTCTTGTTTATGGAGGGAATCGGCGTAATCTGATGGCACGGATTTAGATTTAGGCAAGTGAGATCCTAGTGAACTCATGGAGCCAGCTCCGACAAGATCGCTGCCTTCTTGAAAATCGTGAATATTACCACTATCTGCTGAAAACGTAGAGAACACGTCCTTTTCTTTTCTCTGTTTGTACGGCCGTGGATAATTGTGCGTAGAACGTCTTCTTTCAGGCGAATGCAGTCTTGGGGATGAGAGTCCAGGAGATCGAGAAGGCGTTAGATCCGACCAAACTCGTGAGACGTGTTGGTCCAAAATTGCTTGATCATTATCCTCTTCTATCATTAACTTTTCTCTCAATGCATCAGCTAGTGCTTTCGGTGCTCCACTTGACATCTCCAATGATGCATCCTTATTAATAGTATCGCTCTCCTGCAAATGCCTATCAAATTTTTCCTGAGATTCTCGTTCGCGTTTAACGTTCTCCAACTTTTCAATAAGCACTTGAGCAAATTTTTCCGGTTTCAGAGGACGCATTAAATCACGTGGTACTCGCTGTGTACGAGGGATGATAGTATGATGAGCCAGCGGATCACGATTTAAACTAGCTGAATCTTTAATAGCTCTAGATTGTCTTATATACTGCTTTTTACTTCGTTGTTTACTCATTGACGCTCCATCACTGCAAAGGAAAAATGTTAAAGTAATAACAAACTTCGATAATTATTAAAAAGTGATGAGGTATAAGTATGTTTTCATATTCATTTTCATTCTAAGGAGAAAAGGTAACAATTCAAGCAATGTTATTTTTATTCCTGTATTGTATAGAAATATTGTAAAACTCAATATCAACGCATTGAATTATCATCTTAAAATAAAATAACAAGAATTCATATAAATCAATGTAATATAGAATAAAACAAGATATAAATTGAACACAAAAAGATCATTAAGTAGGATCGAGCATTATTTGTTGAAATCTTGAAATATTTACGGAATTTATTTACACGAAAAATTATAATTTTTATAATAAGTAGAGATTTAGATTTTATATACATATATTAGATAAAACAAAAAAAACGTACACTGATGAATCGGTGAGAGACATATTGTCTGATTCAGTTCGTGCATCACTGCTCAAGCTTTGAAGTTCTGAATCCTGTCTGGATACTGGGTTGTATGAGGAATATTGAGCGTGCAGTCTGAGTGCGAGCATATGATATGGACTAGTCCCATGTTGTAAATAAATGCTATGAGCGCCACGCAAACATCAAACCAAAATAAAAAAAAACAAACAACAGATTGAAAATTGTTTTGTCAAAAATATCACAAATTTTAATATATATAATAAGAAAAGAATTATAATGTTTATATAGTACACTATGCTTTTTTATAATATGTGATATTTTTAGTTACTTTTTATACTTCAGAAATGCTGTGTATATAAAATATTATACACTACAAAACATCACAAAAATCCACACAAACAAGCTCAAGAAAAAAAACAGCTAAATAAAGCGTTTAATGCAAATATAACTTTAAGCATACTATTAATTAATAAATGTTCTAAATAAACAAATTTTAGTCATATTATATAAATTACCCAGCATACGCTTCTGGCTTCGGCCGAAGATCCATCGCCCTAGTTTGTTGAGTAGCCATAAGCATATCTTTGGTCAATCTCAGCTCACCCCTCAATTCCCCAGGCGTTTCACTAGCTGAATGTGAGCTATGTATGGAACTAACAAATTCACTGTCTTCGTGGACAGTGGGCAATAAACTTGGCCCACAAGAAACAGACATCTCTCGACTGGATCCTGAACTAGGACATCCACCAGAATCCGGGTTTTGGCAGGATTGAACGTATTGAAGATACATATCGGATCGAAGAAAGTTTGGATATGTAGTCTCATTAATGAGACGCTCAACTTCCAACTGTACAGCATCAAATACTTTTTCGTCCACCCGCCCTTCTTTAACCCGACGATTAGCCTCCTTCCGTACATCTTCAGGTATAGCTAACTGCGACTTGAGGAAGAACTTTCTGTAGATAAGTTTAACCAATTGATTTATCCTTTCAGGATCATCTTGTTCCTTGAGGCCCTCACAGGCGAACCAGAAATTAAGAGGATTTGCATGAGGTCTGCCTTCTTGATCCAGATATTTTCTGAACAATTCCAAGCCCACTGGATCCTGCAGCAAAGAATGCAGGTTCCTGGCCCACCGCAAGCAAGCAGGTGGCGAATCACTTTCCATAGTTGTCGTACTACAGCAACCTTCCGGTTCAAATCCCAAAGGTGCCGAAGCATCGCAACCTGCAGCTGTTGGTGTTGTAAGAGAAGAACGCCTAGGGGTCAGAGTTGGACTCTGTGGACGGACCCTGCTGATGTAGTTTCCTGTTTCCTCTCCTAAAATGTACATAAGAAATTAATAACTTATAAAATATCACATAATATTTTTGAAATGTCAGGTACAACAAAACAATATAAAATATTTGTATTAACTTTTGGTAATTTCTGCTTATTTTATTGGTACAATATGAAACTTCAGATTTAACAATTGACAAATAATATGTATAACATCTTACCAGGCACTGGTGGCCGTGGAGAGTTTTCATTGAAGCAACGTGCTTCGTTTTGTCGAGATCCACTCATCCTATCTATTATGGCCTTCATGTATTATTTTACGCTCTATATTTAATTTAGGCCCACGACGCCTCTTAGTAGACATGGTTAAACCAAACCTATAACAAAAATAATAATCTTTTATATTTTTCTCAACAAATAATTTTAGATATATGTTTGTTAACATGTAAACATCTTTATAAAAATGTTTTATAAAACTAACATTTTCAAATATATTTGTATCTCATGAGAAAGAAGTTATTTAGAAATTATTGATTCAACAAGTGTTTCAATATAACTATTTTATATTAGTATAATTAGTATAAATTTCTGTATTTTGTCTGCTATATCAGATTTTGGTTTACATAAAATATTGTACATTTGGATGTATAGTAATATACATTGAGGAAAGTATATTCTGGATTCAGAATACTTGAACAAAAGCCCCAAGCTGGGGATGCTGGATGGATCGATCGAGCCCTGTGGTGAGTCATATACCAATTAAGCACCTAAGGATGGTTTTCCTATCCCGAAGAACTCTAAGGGCGGAGCCTGACAGAAAAACCGTAGGGTAGCTCTTGGCAGTCTGCGCATTGAGAGATACCTCTCTATATATCCCTATTGGTCCGCGCAGAACATTTGTGTGGTATTGATCGACAAAAATTATAACGCAATCCATTGAACACTATAGTCAACCCCAAATCCAACTCACTTTTCAAAATAAAACTCACATCAAAGCAGAATTTTATTTTGACAGGGTGGATAGATATTAATAGCTCTATAGAATAAGGTATCCTATACAAAGAAAAGACTATTATATTCCTAAGGTTCTGGCTTTTGTTATGATGAGCTATAGAAATATGATTTCATAAGTCTCCCATTACAACCACATCTATATTATGCTCGTATTTATATGAAGAGCAAGAAAGATATTACTAACTAATAATTCAAATTATTAAAACTGATAATTTTTAAAAATTTAAGCTAATAACTACAATGGTATAATAAATAGTACATAAAATTATCTCTTTTAAACACTTATATATAAAACTTTATGATATTTATAAAAATAGCAATTCCAACTTAATAACTCTGAACTTTTATATTTATATCTAAATCATGCACAACTTCTCTCTTTTTAGTTCCCAAAGTTGTGAAATATAAATAAATGTTTATCATAATTTTCTATATCAATTGACTAAAACTTAAATGAAAATACATTATACATTTAGCTAATTAAAAGTATGAAATATATAATATAGGAATACACATAGTGCACGTAAATAAATCTATGATACAGAAAAACTCTACACGCAACGATAGGATCTTGATTTCTACCTGGGTAAATGGGGAAATATGAAATGAAAAGCTGTCATAATGAATCATCTCACTCCAGTGCACATTTACCTGTGTTAAGGGATGAAAAGAAATGTACATACCATTTTGCTCACACTTTTTTGGAAGTGACCTTGGAATCCCTATAGCCTTATAAAATCTATTATGATCTGTAGAATTATATTGACCTAGACACAAGTGCCTTCTAACTTCTTTTGTTATAGAACAGAATGAACATGCGATACCACTGTTGACGCGTCTCTAGGCAAACTGAGCTAAGGCTGCGTCCTGACCAGGACTGACGCCACAGTCAGGAAGGGTGGAGTAGGGATACAATGTCTGATCTTGTCAGATTGGAAACCGCACGGTTCTGATATTTCTATTCTGAACAAAAATATAAGTAATCCTACTAGATAGGTAATACTAATATTAGAAAATGATATTAGTTCTAGCTGGAAAACTTATATTCTTTTAAGCAGATATAAATGTGTACATTTTTGAACTATTATTTCCTTCAACAAGTAACTATGATTAATTATTATATGCAGAAATAATATATCAAACTTTTATGCTTTCTAAATAGTATGTTATTTCTTATATTATATTATATATTATATTGCCTCTTATATTAGATCATAAAAGTTTGTAGAAAATATTTGCTTATTTATAAACTCACACTGCACATTTAAATATCATACGTTGGCTTTACAAAAATTAAAAAAAGAAAGAAAAGAAAGAAATAGAAATTAAAATAACTAGAGATAGTATGTTGTAATGCATATTTATCTCATTATTGTTCTATAGAACATTTCCAATTATGTAATTAATAATTAATAATTTTTTAAATATAAAAGAAATAAAAAATCATAATATAAATTACAGGTACTGTTGATTTTTATATGTTACTTATTGAAAACTAATTTAGTGTTTATATTAGTTTATACTAGAAAAATCCAGCACCTTGTCAAATTAATTTATAATAACAGCCCAAAAATGTTACAAAAGAATTGCATTATTAAATAAATAAAAGCAATGTCTAAAACACAATAAGTTAATTCAACACTGCACAAAAAAGAAAGATAGGATATTTCTTTCAACCACCTGTAACAGCAACCACAGGGTCGACTAAAAAACCGTTACTTTATTAACGACCTTTTGTTTTTTTATTTTATAGTAGTAGATGTGACTAGTAGATAGATAGTACTAAGTTGATGTGATATAAATCATTTCAATTTTTAATAAAACTATGAAGTAAATTGCTTTTAATTCTATTTAGATATTTAAAATATACTTCATACAAAATAAAACAATTTTTTACTTTCAAAATATTACGAATATTAAAAAGATAATCAATCACTAAAAATACTGATTGATTGATTTTTTAATTAAAATTCCTATTAGATCTCTTTAAAATCACGTGTGACCGTATTTTCAAAAGAATATCGATTTAGGGCTAATACTTATGTACACATACAATTATCGACAAATCAGATTTCTACGAAACTAGTAATTTTTAACTTCAATAATTAACGATGTCTTTTACATATCTTCTACTTTGCGACATATTTATAAAATTGTAATAAAACAATTATAATGAAGTAAAAGTGAATTAAATTGTTAAAAAGAGGAAAGAATAATTTTGTTTTATAATCAAAGTAAAAACATAGAAAAGCCCTTGAAAACTTAATTTTCTCATTAAAGATATAATCGTACAACTTTAAAAATGATAAATTTAAAGTGAGACTTCATCATTGTCAATGTGACGAATTCTGGTAAGGTGAACTTGGAACTTTTCCGATCTTTTAAAGAAAAGTACTTCTTCGTTAATCACTACAGGAACATTTGAAATATAAATTCAAGGGTGATTCACCATTCAATGTAGGATACTTCATTAAAATCTTCAATTTTAATAATGACCAAAGTGTGAGAATAATCATTCCAGCCTATGCCTTATATATACTTCCCTAATATCTTCTTCATTTTCTACTTGCTTAATGATGTCCGTCGTTATAATTATTCGAAGCGCAGCACCGTGAGATATAATTATATGTCGAAAGAAATGCGTCGCGTGCATGAAGAACTATTAGGGCTGTTGCCTATAACGTCGAAGATTTTTAGGCGCGGTGAAAAGGTTCGCTGAACTTTAATTTCAAATAGAGGCTAAATCTTTCTCCCTTCGGCTTTTCAATATCTTTCGAGTATCGAGACTATTGTTTCAATGTTTGAATAGATATGAGGATTTTAGCACTTGAAGTATTCACTTTTCTCCTCTTTCATTATCTTTTATTCATCAAAATCATACTAATGTTTAATTATATATCATTGTTTCAATTGTACAACTGAAATATCCAAAGTACTTACATATAATTATAAAATATGTATATTTTTTTATACTTTTTTTTGAAAATACAACTTTTTAATAAAAATTTACTTTAAGATAATTCTTATTTTTTGAAAATAGCAATAATTGTTTGGAACAAATTTATTACATAAATATGTTTAATTAAAATTTGCATGTTTATATATGTTTGTATATGTATAGTTGAATCGAATTCCCTATAGGTGAAAGTCGTCGACCCGGAGAATGTACAAAAGCCATCTGGACACGATAGGAACAAGATTCATCTCCGAATGACACGCTATATACTCTTTTCGCTTGGTCGGTAAATGCTAGGATCGGTGTTATCCCGCATACCAAACAGTTTGATATCGACGAACAAAACGCTATGGATCTATAGAAGGAAGTATTCCGAAGATATTGAAATTTTCTCGAGCGTACAAAGATGTATCAACCGTATGGAATTTAAATCCTGTTTCCCACTCGCATTGCATCTTATTCGTCCGAAAATATTTCTCGGTTTTCTTGAGAATGCTGAAATATTGAAACCCACAATACCGTGATTTTTGCAACGGTATTTCAATGATCTCATTCCACACGCTTCATACTTCTTCTTTTACGCAACTTTCATATAAATCGTGAGTATCATTTCTCTGAATAAAATAAAATTTATTTATTATGTTAGTTACATGTAATACAATATATATGTTATTTTACAGTGACTATCCTGTTATTAATACTGATATTACATTATATTATCAAGACATATCGTATAAATTGCAATTGCAAATAACAGCTGATTCTGTTTACAAAAAATTGTAGTTGAATCTACAAAATACGATGATAAATAAAGTCCAGCGAGTTTTCATATTACTATTAATTATCAATTTTTCAAGCTATCGGTGATCAAAATTAAACACGCGCATATCGAATTCGAATACATTGCATTGCACAGTCTTTTTACGCAGTTTACCGTGGCGTGTATACGCTTCAAACTTTTATCCAACTTTTATATACCGGGTGGTCAAAATTATCCTTCTTCTACTGCAGGTAAACTAACCAATCATTATACCTCATCATCTTTACACTTAAATTTTATGCTTCAAAATTATGTCAAATGACAATTTGCTACTCAACGCAATTTAAAAAGCATTGCAAAATTCTCATTGGATATATACATTGAACATATTATTAAATATGAATCGTAAAAGCGAATCAAAAATAAAAAAGAAATAAATAGCATCCCATAACATTCTTTGGAATGCGTTAATATTTTCTAAAGACGGTAATATTTATCTGTCGCGGCGAAAAAGAGATCGAAGAAATGACAAGTATTTCGAAGTCACCGGTTAGATGACGAGGCGAGGGAAGGGCCCTAGCTCTCAAAGAGCGTGGCTCGCCGAGCGAGGCGTTCCGAAAACCTGTAATTACGGACCCGACGTACATCAAGCGGTGCCGCCAGCCGCCAGCCACCAGCCGGCGAGGTCTGTGTCTTCCGTCTCCCTTTTTGCCTTTTTCTCTCCTTCATCGCTTTCCTCGTCTTCCCTCTGCCTTTACCTGCGGCCGTCCCGTTCGTGCCTCTTTCTTTCTTCCTAACCTCTTCATCCTTGTCCGGTACACGTTTGCTCGTTCACTCTTCCGTTTTCTTTTCTCTTTTGTCTTCTCTTTCGTTCTTTCTGTCCACTTTGAGCGGCCTCCCGCTTCGACTCCGACAGCGGTCCACCTTATTTGACCCTTCCCCCCTATACGCGTCCAAAGGACTCTCCGATTCCTCTTTTATTTTACCCTCTTACTTTACTTACTTACTCACTCTCGGTTTCTTTCTGCCTCTCCACCGTTTCTTCATCGTCTCTTTCTTTTTATCCGCCTCTCTTCTCTGCCCTTCTCTTACTTCTCTTCTTTTTCACATCTTAGATTGCTATGTCGGCAATCGCGCGGCTCGCTACTTGGAATTATCCGAAAAACAGAGTACAGCAGGAAGGCAAGAACGAAGGGAGAGGGAGAAAAGGAGAAGAGACGATGAGCGACATTTCTCGTCTCTTCTTTCCTCGTTTCTCTTCTTTCTTTGTTTCATTTTCCTCCTCAGCCACGCTTCTTTTTCTTGCCTCCCGTCCCGTCACCTTTGATTTCGTTGCAAGGTTCGTGCACCGAAATTCCACGAATTTTCTCTGGTCCTCCTTGGTACCTTGCGATGCCTTCCGCGACTTTTCGTCGCTCCGTCGGTAACGTTGGTACCAACGCAATACTAAAGATGTAGTAATTCATGCATTCGATCATTTCTTGAGAAAAAAGATCTGCCGCGTTTAAAAGGGACAGGCTTTTGAAAGATATTAGCAGAGTTTAATAAGATACCGTCAAATTGAAATGATTGGTTGGAAAAGCAGAAGCGCAAAGAAATCTGAGTACGGCACTGGGCAATCCGAAGCTCCTCAAACGAGAAAAGCACACACGGCGCCCATTCAGCTAACCCTTTCAGGCTCTCTCTCGTTCCTTCTCGGTACCTGTAAGTTTTCTACCAACCCACCCAGTCATCCTCCTCATGCGTCACCTTCTTCCTCCTTCTTCCACCTTCGGGTTTCTCTAGCTATGTGCTTCGACCTCGGGTAAAAATCTCTTTTACGCGCTCAACCGAGGAACTCTGTCTCAGACGACTCTATGCTTTTCTTACGACCACCATTTAAATTTCCACATGGCTTTACAGAGTATAATTCGAATTTTTTATCTTTCTCGACATTTTCGTTCGTCCTTCCTCCGGTCGACCTTCATTCTTTCCATGCAGCAGTTACAAAACTTTCGTTAACATGGCCGCGAACAGATTTCTCCCACCATTCCGATGAAATTTTATGAAAACATTTCGGAAAAGACAGAATTCGAAAAATAGAATGAATTAAGATCGTATCGGGAAAGGTTTATATATTTTACTCGACTGTGAGAAAATGTACGATATTTGATGCTCTACGAATTATGTTCTACTTTTTCTTTATTTCCATCATACATAGACTTAGTTTATATTAGACGTTAGATGTGAGTACAAAATATGTACAATTAAAATTAAAATGTAATATAATTAATGCTTATATTAGCAAAATTACTAAAAGATTAATTTATTAAATTAAGTTGACCAAAGGATTGTGTAATTCAAAAATTTTAACTTTTAATTTCTAATATCTATAACACTAATTACAATTGATAATAAAAATCCAGTTAGTTCTATGGATAGCACTTAATATCGAAGAATTGTGATCAAAAGTGAAAAAAGACAAAGGAACGTGAAATGTAGCTTGTAATTTTTACTTTCAAAAATCATTAGCAAAATTTTTGTTATAGATAACAAGTGAGGTAGAGTACGTTGAGCGGAGTGCCTACGTTGCCACTCTAGACCCTCACGTTGATTCGTTAACTTTTTGCCTCCACGAGCTAAGAGAAACCAGAAATTAATTTGGGAGCTCGTCATTACGACTAAATAAAACGTCCGTTAGAAGTACTAGCGCGTTTCAGAAATCATGTAACGTGTCTCGAACAAGATTAAGAATCAATCATGTTCAGGAAACACGCAAAGAGATTCGCGAGTTTTTTGGCGGGTGACATTTTGCTTTCGTTTCTTTAAACTAAACCACTTTCGCTATTTAAATGACTCAAATTACCGCGAGACTTTCATAAAACGAGTAGAAATAAAAATTCATGTAAAATAAAGATTCATATAAAATAAATTCAATATGAGTATATAATTTCATTTCCAAGTAAGCTTTTCTATCTATCAATCTATGAAATTCATGCCCCAGACACGTGGAAATCGAATGTCAATAGGATCGGTACGTCAGAGTTGCTCAGTAATCAACATCCAGTAAAGAAGCGGGATCTCTTTATCAACAGAATCTAGGGGTATGTCTCGACAATAACTCGGAAAGGTGCATTAATTTCAATTCCTATCTCATACCGACGCACATTGACTCCCTTTAAGACTAAGATTTAAAAAAAAATCATTCATGCAACCTAACCTTAAATTATGCAAAGTTTCAAGAGCAGACCATAGGCACGACACATTATAATGTCCAACGTGTATATGACTTCTCAGAAGTGTTAGGCACTGTATGTCTTATTACTGAGTATCTAGTTCAATTATGGATTGACAATTAAATAATGAAAGCACTGTTATCAATATTGGGACGGAAATGATCCCAATCAGTCAACGTTTCAAGAGCAGATCGTAGGACATATGATACTGTCCAATGTATATATGACTTTCCAGAAGTGTTAGGCATTGTATATCTTAGTATCGAGTATGTATACGATTATGGATTATCAATTAAATAATGAAAGCAATGTTATCAATGTTGAAACGGAAATGATCCCGATCAGGCCATAAACACGGCTTCTAAAGTCTTTTGAAGTACCGACAAGGATTTGTTGGTGAAAGACCGAGCGGAAACGGTCAAAGGCGTGTCACCGTTATCGCCAGATGACTTTATGTAGTGGTATTATGCCTCGCGAGCTGCGAATCTTTCAAAGAAACTTCTAAGGGACCGCTCGGCCGGCAGCTACACCGACCGTCGGTCGTCGACCGTCACGACCGCTGCGACCGTCGACCGCCGACCCTCGACCATCGACTTAGGAGAATGTTCACTGACGTGTCAAGATTCCTCGTCGCCCCGCCTTTCTCTTCTCAATTCCGATTGACCTTCATTCACCTCCCCTCTCCCTCTCCTCACAATTAAGTATGTGCTTTAGATTATTCCGACCAGACAGATTATTTCGAGCCGGCAAATTTTTTAGTTTTAATTGAAGACAAAACGAAACATCCTTTTTCTAACCTTAAAATGTCCCGTTGTGAATGAGGAATTCTTTGTATCAAACGGATTGTATATGAAATTGTACATTATTTAAAATTTGGAAGTGATTTCCTGTTTTGGAGTAGAACAATGAAAATGGTTATATCAATGTCTTTTTAATGGTTGAGATTACAGAAATACTCACGAAACTAATATTTGGTAGGAATACATTGTGAGAAAGAGAAAACTTGCGGTTGCATATTTAGAAAATAAGCCAGTATTAACTTTTAGAGTAAATTTAATATGAAAAATTAAAAAATGTAGCTTTTTTTATTCAGGTGTAAATTTTTTATCTTTGTCTCTGAATAGTATAATAAAATCAGTTGAATAACTGGACTTTAGTAAACAAAGTACAAATGGAGTGCGCGCGTTTATAGCGGGTCGCTTGGCGCCATTTTATTGCTAACATTATAAAGCTATTTTAAATAATAATACCTCGTTTTCGGAACGATACATCGATATATTTTCTTCAACGGATCCTCTTCGTATTCACTTTCTATGAAATGTATCTTATACATTTTAATTAGTATGCATCCGAAACAACCACTTGTTTGTGTCACTCGAACAGTTCACGTGTTACGCGTAAACATCACCCGTGCCAAAATGAAACTGTCCATAATTGTACGTTGCATCCAATATCTTAATAAAGTGCCCATGGAAAAATCATACTGAAATTTGTCACGCACAATTTCGGATTCGAAAGTTCGTTTTTATCGCGAACGACATCTGACAGGATGACGGAGAAAAGTCAGTTTCACACACCCGCTTGGAGCAATCGGACAGGAACTAGTTTTCAAATGATTACACTGTGCACAGGAAGTCTTAAAAACGGAATTGTCCAGACAAAAATATTCGAATTTCGAAGCACTCGTGTTTTTGATAGTTCGCTTTAATGTGTTTCCGCACTTATCTTCGCTTTGTTTATGCTTGCATATTTTACCGCGTAAGTAAAACGATACATGAAAACAATATGCCACTGCCGTGTAACTAAGAGCTAAGCCAAATCTGCTTTATTTCTATGAAAGTTGATTAAGTTTTATCACACGTAACGTAAATCACAGCACTGAACACTATTCGCAAACATCGATAAGAAATTGAAGACTGAGCCGCGTATGGTCGGTGAAAAATCACAAAGCTTCCGTTGGATGAATCGTTCGTAAGAATCGTGCCTGTGTTTCCAAAACATTTTCATCTGAATGAAACCCATAAAACGTGCCACGCATGGCTCTCGCAAAATATCGAGTTTATGTTTTGGAGCAGACTCGTAAATCGTGTCTGTGTTAACATCGTTGACATTACTAACTGTTTCGATTTTTCTTCAATGTATACGAGCCATTAAACGAATAAACCTTTATTTGAAGCGAACAACGCTTTTTACACAGACGTACATATTACTCCCATAATCCTCCTCGGATACGATATTTTTATAATCCATACGATAAACTGTTTTCAAATTGTGTTTTTCGCATAACACAGAATTAAGAACTCTATTAGGATTATATGAAGTTTTATAGCTTCGAGAAATGGCAGCAAAACAAACGGTTAAGTACGGCAAGTTAGATTATAGATCGATGAAAAGTTCGAGCGATTGTATAGACGTGTACTCTTCGATCGCCGACTCAAAATTTTATTCCGTGAAATCTTTTCGTTCGTACCGAATCAGCGAAACGAGCACAAAAACAGGGGCTGAAGGAACGGCTCGGTTGAATGTGAATACGACAAAGGATGCCGAGGAAGACCTGTGCCCCATACAACGTACACGGTAAGACTGAAACTACACAGTGACCGTAGAGCCAAGGGAGAGCGAGCATTACATATCTCTCTCCCTTGGCTTTCTTCCTCGCTCTTACATCGTTCTTCTTCGTCTTCTTTTCTTCTTGCTCTGCCACACCTCCCTTACGGCCACAACTGCCTGCCGCCCTCTTTCTCTTTCTCTTACAAAGTCTCTCCCTTCTCCTTGTCCCCCTAGCCGGCCAGGCCATGGTGGACGTAGGACAAAAAAGTGGTAGGGTCCAGGTATAAGGGCAAATTCTGAGTTATATATACCTATCCATACTTTAAAACTCGCACGGAAACGCGAGAATTTTCATAAATTTAAACAAGTGGTTAGCTGTAATGATGAGGCCAAAGCATATCTAAATTGTTAGGTTTCTATCGGTGAAAAAGGCCCAAGCAAAATAAGGTTGTGCTTCGGAGTCGCAGAAGTTGGTGTTATTGTTGAAATACTATTACTAGTACGATATTAGCAAATACGTTAAAATTTGATGGTGAATTCGTAAGTTTGTTATAAAATAAAATGTTTCGAGTATTTGGTCATGTACGAATATGACATTTGTCTCTTAATACTTGTGGTTCTTGTTGTCAATAGAAGTAATTTTGAAAGTTTATACATATAAGAAGATGGTATTATTCATATGTCCGGCTATGTTGTATTGTTATAATAAATATAATGCAACAAGTTGCACCTTTAAACGATCTTAAATAAAGACAGAATTACTCTTTAATATCGTAAGTCTGTTATATCTTTACTGTAATAATTGTTTCATTAACAAAATTAGCGCCATATTAAAAATATAAATCGGTAATTAGACGCCATCTATCGTTATCGAGTTTTACTACTATTGATTCGATGCTATGATCATATAATTAATCGAATGTTAAGATAATAAAAATCTTTTATGTATCGAATCAGACTAATTGAATTAAAAATATAAATAAGATATATCAATACATGAATATAAGAAATATTTTATGATTCGTAAATATTTGTTGGAGAATTGAATAAATTAAATGTTCAGTTAAACACGTAAAGACCATGTTAGAGAAGCATAAGTAAAATCGTTTATCGTCAACCGTTGTCTAACCCAGACGATCTCTTTAACTTCGTGTTCAATGAAATTCGATTGAAGTCGTTGCCAAACGACTACTTCCCTCCAGGTAAATTACAAGCCGACGCACTGATTTATCTTATCCAGCCGCTTTAACCACAGATTCGTCGTGACGTTCCACGTTCAATACATAACGACAACTATTTTTCTATTTCCTCTTCGCGTAATGGAATCTTCTCTAACATCATTGATAAAACTTTAACATTCTTAACCCCCTTATTTTTTATCTTTTCATTCTCATTTAATAATTCGAATAAAACAGAACGCCGAAGTTATAATCATAATTAAGCTGCGTCCCATCGATAAAAACGTCTTTCACGACTTTCTTATCTTCCCGCGAAATTCGACTTTGTACGGTACTCTAATTTATTTAAATTAGAAACAATCGCAAATTTCAGTTTGCCGACGATCCGAACGGTTTAATGGAAATAAAATCATCGACGATAACCGAAAAAAGGACGAAGAATCGGCAAGGCGAGGGAAGAAGAGGAAAGAAAAAAGCAAAAAGGAGGGAAGAAAAAATAGAAACAGAAGGAAAGCGGCGAGAAACGGTCTACCGAGCCGGCGAAAGAGAGAGACGGGTTACGAAAAGACCATTTGCGAGCAAAAGTGAGGAACTATATAGTAACGCATCGGTACCACTTGCACAAGGCGAAGCGAGTGAGACGCAGCGATACGGCGTGGCGGAACAAGCGAGAGAGAAGAAACGAACGTACGTTACAGAGAAAGAGAGAGAGAGAGAGAGAAAGATACAGAGAGAAAGAGAGAGAGAGAGACAAAATGATAGAGAGGACGGCGCGCAGCGGTGGGGGAAGAAGAGGGAGAATTACGATGAGAGGGTATAAGAGAAGGAGAATCTCCGTTTGATCTTGCCGCCGCACGCGATCCCACACACATGTATGCATGTTTCTGGCCTCTCAATATGGATTCGCATGAATGCACCAACACATCGCGCCAGTTAAAATCTCTCTTCTCTCTCACCTTGCCACACAGTCCTGGGTGCTTTCGATCGACAGCGCACAGCCAGGGCACTCTGTTGCTCTTGGATGTGTATAATAAACACCGTGCGAGCCAACTCAGCCGAGTCGCCTATAATTTCTCGCGGAAAATTATATGTTAATGCGCCCTTAATGGCGTCGTTCGTTAACGGGATCGTTGTACAAGCCCGAGGGATAGAACCGTGCCGAGAGCGCAATTCGATTCGCTCGAGCATGCCGCGAGCAGCGCGCGAGTCGTCATTCAACAGCCTCGCGGTCATAGTTTCTTGTATTGCCTTTTCTTGTCGAATGTACACGGGTATATACATCTATACACATCATACGTGTATGTGTATATGTACAATTCTTAGAAAAATCTGGGCGAATATCTTTAAAATTGATATTACAATTTAGCGCGCGCACGCGCATGCGCCTTCGTTCGGGATGTGTTTATACGCGCCCTGCCATTACTCAATGACTGTATTTCCGACTTTGGATAGAAAGGCGACTTTTCCTTTCCTGTTTAATTATTAAACGGTATTTTTTCACGACCGTTACGGATCTTAGGTGTAAGGTTCTTTGAACAACGATCGTCGTCGTTTCACGAGAATTATTTCTTTTAGAAGCTTTGCTACGCTTTTGCCTGTGGATTGGGTGTTTCGTAGTTTAAAACGCTTCGTATCGGATTAACCTAAAAGATCAGTGACGGGTTCCGTTGCGACTAACTGCTAAATAGCACATTAAAAAAACGTGAAATTCTTATATATCCCAAAGTAGTAAGGAGAAAAATAGGGAATGTTCACTTTTAGTGATTTCATATATGTATAGGGTTATTTTATTAGTCAGAACATTTTATCAGAAATAATAAAATTTCTAACGTAACAAGCGGGTAAAGAAGAAAATATTTAAATATCAGTATAACGACTGTTTCTTTTATTTCAATAATAATAGAAGCGAATATTTTGTTCCAGTATCTTATACTTTTTAATTTGAAACAAATTACAACAGCATAAAACAGTTATTCTTCCTTACTCGTCTTTACTCGTCTTTTTGATACCTAACAGAAGCCTAAACCTAATTTCACTGAATCCAGCTTTCTCTAGCAGATGTAATCTACTATGCTATTCAGAGTTTTCAAATAGAGAATCAAAGCATTCAAAGCTCTTCGATAAATCTATTATCCTTCTTCTAACGATCCAATTGAACTCCAAATTTATTACCAGGCATTCAATAGCTGAACGCGACGTATTTCGAACATCGAACACATTGCTTCGTACGATACCACGCGTCGCGTCCCTTCTGACCATCATGATGTGGCATCTGTACCAGTAATTATGTACGATACACAAAAAGTCAGAAGGTTAATCGAATCCATGTGCGCAAAAAATCATTTTATTTCGCGAAACAGGGTGGTCGAAGGGAAGAGCTCGAACTATTCATTCGACCAATATGAACAGTTATGTGCAAAGTGTTTGCTCATCGGTATATCGCGGTAAGAGGATAAAACAACGATACGAGCCAGTCAGGGAAGCTTCTTTCTCGAAGTTAGTAACGCTCATGACTGTTTGATCGGCCTCTTCGGACGGGGAAAAGAATTTCCCGTGGGTCCACAGCAGTGGAACAAAGTCCTCAAAGAATGAAGATCGCCCAGCTAAAAACGTGGCAAGAGAAGTGGCGCCTTTGACCCTCATTGTCTGCGCTCTTTGCCCGTCGCATGCACGGACTTAAAGGACTCTGTTTATCTTTTTCGCTTTCTTCTCTTCCCCTCTGTCTCATTCGCGACAATACATACATACTCTCCTTCCCTCTTCGCGCCCTCAGCCAGCCCGTATACGCGTAACTACACTCCACGGAGCCCCGTCCCTTTCCTTCCCCGCGCTATCAATCATTTTACGTGTAATTCAATTTCCTGAAATAAAATCGATACTTGAATATTTGAGCCGTTCGATCGTGCCAGAGAAGAAATGGACGTTACCGCTTCAAAGTAATTTATTGCCGACTTATTTTTCACTTATATTTTATGTAATTTGATACTTGACTATAAAGAGGCAGTTTCTAAGAGGAACCGGAACTTTTCGCTTTATTATTATTACGATGTCATAGAGAATTTTATAAGCTGCAACATTTGAGTACATTCAATCGTAATAAAATTGGAATAAATGAATATACAACATTGAATATAATAGTTAGGTGTATTTTTATGCCACGCATGTTACTTAAGATACTTATAGATATCTCATATTTATACATCGTACAACGAATTACGTAAAAACTATTTCACATTTGACGATGCAGACGATACAGGCTGACACACTTGACTTGCGCATAAAACACCAACTAACATGTTCCATTGATGAAGTGTTGCGAGTAGTCGAACGAAGAAAGTAACGTTTCTTTACGATGATCATTACGATTTCTTTGCAACGATTCGGAATCCTATTTAAAGAAACGTATTCGTCAAACAGTCTGAACCTAACAGCGCAATAAGAATCTCGGATTTCCCGCTTGCCTTGCATCAAAGAAATGCGCTCTAATTGTATGTGACAGAAAAATAAAGAACGGGAGCGATCACGCGTTTTCATTGTTTCCCTTTTTCTTTTTCTCGCTGTCAGCCAGTCTGCACGTTATCCAATACTCGTGCTACCGATAGACTAACGAAAATCTCGAATAACTGAATCAGACGTTCGCTTCTTACATTAAAAAGCCCTGTCTCATTCACTCGCCGCGATATATCTCGCCTATGCTTGTGCACGAGATGTACAATTGCATGTAGATATATTCTGTTTTAGAGTACTTGAGCCGTGATGGCACACCGTATGCACCGATGTATCACCGATGATACATTCAGGCCAGGTATACAGTAACCTCTTGGTCGCACGAGAGATTGACACACAAATTGAAATAAACGAACCGACGACACCGAGAAACTGAATGATAAAACGGCGATGGTGAAAGAATGAGAGCAGAAGTAGCAGAGATGGAAGGGGCCACAAACAGTGAGAACAGTGCTACAGACAATAGAGACAATTATTGCACACACAGACGGAGGAGATGATGGATCAAACGCGGTACCATTTCGGCGCCCCTTTATCTTCTTTCACTTATCTTTCCTTCTCTCCTCTTTCTCTACCATCCCCTCGCTACCACCCCTGCTGAACCGCTTTCCTTTTTTCCCCCCGCCTCCCTCCCCCCTTATCGTAACACGTTTCGCGTTTATTTCGCCTTTTAGACTGTTTAACTTTGATACCAGGCACATGAGGAACGCGATTTCAACACGCTTATCGTACTACCCGTTCTACTCGAAATTAACGAACAGAAAACACGCCATTTATATATAATACTTAATACGTTTAACACGTTGATTGGTACGGTGGTCATCGGTGAGCCATGTTATTAAATCTTTTAGAACGTTTACAGCGAGATAAGTTTCTACGAGAATGTTCAACAACGTGAAAGATAATAGATTATACTGTTAGAAAAAGGCGCGTAAATACAATATAATATTTCGTAAAAATTAAACGTTACTGTGTAGTATATTTTTATCGTGGCTGCAGCAGCAAAATATATGAAATTCATGTGGCAGTCAATGTGTTAATGAAATACCGCGGATACCGGGAAGACGGTTCTCGGTACGTTTTAATATGTAAAAAGTAAAGTAAATAACGAAGCTGCAAGTTTTCAAAAGACGGCGCGCGTTTAATATAAATGCGTGTACGTTGACTCTTGGGTATCATTAGATAAACTTGCATGAATTTTATGAGTGTTAGTAATTGGCAATTAAGTTATATTAGTTATACGATATTAACTTTATTTCTTGGTTCCGGTTCATTTTCATTTGTCAACAATGTTTAATAATATGTGTTTCCTTCGCAAGTATTAATTAGCAGTAAACTGAATTCTTAAGAAGTTCGGAACGTAGTGTGTAATTACGAATTAAAATTACTCCGTAATATTTAAACGCTCGCTTATACGAGCGTCATTAGTTAATTATACTTTTAGAAATTATTCAGAAATATCGTATAGAAAAACAATGTTATAAGAAAATTAAACCTACTCCAAAATGAAGAACTTCGATGAACTCTCTTACGTTACTCACAAATCATCCAGAAACGTATATTCCAAGAAATAGGAAAACGATGTTATGGAAGAACATCTCGAAAGAATTAAAATTACCGCGTAAGTATCCAAAGTGGATAATATGATCGTTCATTCGAACATTCAAAGTCAGTTAGTAACGTTAATTAGTATTAACGATTGTATTATTAATTTGCTATTACAGAATATCTAGAAATGTTTCGGAAGAAAAGTAATGTTATGCGAGAATCTCTTGAAAGAGTTAAAATTGCTGAGAAACGACGATGATTAAAATTTTCCTCTGCATAAATTTTCTTCCATTACTTCATCGCAATTCATTCGGAAACGTTCCATAGAAAGTAATATTATTAGACAGCGAATACGCATGCAAATTCCTCGAGCACAAGAGAAAGATAGTCAAAGATTTGTTTCATCTATTAAATATTATAACAGGTACCACGTACTTTGAACATTTGATATACATTCGCAGATCACATTGCTAAATTTCACATAAACGTGTAAAGATCTTTTGATATCATAAAAGAAAATTGCTGTAAAAATGATCAACGTTGAACAATCGCTTTGTTGAACAAATTTTCCTACTGGATTGCTTTAATACGAGTCATCGAGGGAGAGAACCCACGTGGTAGAAAAGCGATACGATGAAAGAATAGGATTACTCGGATGAATGGTTCCTCGAGATGAAGCAGTGGCAGACACCTCTGCGAGGATTACGATTCGCAAGATTTAAAGAGTTATTTCAGGTCATAGGGTTAAGTGAACTACACTGTATAAAAGGGAGCAACGCATGAGCCACCCTCTGTTGTCGTGGCGCATACACAGTTGTGGGAATCCCCTAGCGTGAACCGAAGATTGGAAAAGAGTGGGCGGAGACCAGTTCGTGATCGTGCCGTTTGATACCACGTGCTCGCCGGTGGTTAAAGCACAGGGGAAACTTTACGTTCTCTCATTTTGATATCAAAGCCGTCCCCCCTTTCCAAGGACCTTTAAATCGATGTTCTTTGACATTACAAAGCTTTTGCCTCCGGTAACATCCTCCTCGTCGCCCTGGCTCCTCCATCTTCTGTTATTCTTAACTCTTATTTTTGTATACTACTCTCCTTTGCGTGCGCTGAAAGTGACTGGTAAAAGCTTTCACTTTATTGCCGATAATTGCAGAAGAGGGAAGGGTCGTTGTTCAAAGAAGCTTGTTAGATGCAATAAACGAAAGGTCAGGGAGACACGATCTTTTTTTCGTTCAGACCCTACCAAGTCTCATGGCCTGTGTAGTACACGATCATTAACATTTATTCCTTCTGTTTCCCGGGAGATTGTAATCGTATTAAACGACAGCCGATACGATTGTTCTTCCTGTTCGGTGACAGCTCTTCCTGCTGGAGTGACTCATATATCAACCTATCTAACGTGTACGCTGTGACTCACTGATATAATGTACGAGGTAGAAAAGTTTATAACCCACTTGTTATATTGCAGGTATTAGTTGGCGACTTAACTTCCTACTCGTAAGCGGATTGAGAGACCTTCGTGCAAAATAATTTTGTCGAAACCTTGAACGCTGGTTGATTCTATTTACAAAGATACTCTACCGTAGGATAAGGTACTCGATAGTTTTCAAGGTACTCGTGGTTAGGACTGGTGTTAACTCTTTAAATGTCGAGAGTACAGTGAAATTATACACGATACGCAAGAGTTGAAAAATAAAAATAAAAATGTATCATGTGAAAATATATTGCAAGTGAAATGTTATGTTAATGCAATGTTTGTTACTAGTCGGAATAAAAAGGAAGGAGTCAGGAGAATTTTCAGGAGACCAAGACAAAATATTAACGAAGGCGATTGATAGATGTAAAGAATGGAAAAGGAAAGACGAGTATAGCGATGGTGTTAGTGAACGTAAAGTAGCACTGTGTAAAAGACTATACCTGGCACGATTATAAGCGCATACAAAGGTATCGGAGTCGTAGCAGACGTCACATTAGAATTTAAAGATCCATATGCACCATGAATTACAAGTAGTTGAATGCAATTCGCTATTCTAATAGAAAGATACCGTTGGAAATGAGATACGACGTAACAGTGAAACGTTATTCTTGTACTACTGATACTTTAACATGTACTACTGGTACTTTAACAGAGCAAACATACAATTGCAAACGAATGAAATAAAAATTTACCAAGTCCTAGACTGAACTACTTTCACACAACTCTTTGTATTTCTAAGGCGTTAATAAACGCAAGGAAACACTGCCACATAGAACAGTTTTATTCTTAAAAACTAAAGGAGAAAATTGTTTCACCAACAGACTTAAAAGAGTGGACTGAGTTTCGTTTGCGAACAGTGAAAAACTGTTTTAAAATATATTATTCTTAGAAGTCATCGAAACAATCGCGTAAATTTCGCACTGTTAACAAAATTCATTAAATTCCAAGAGTTCTCGTTACTTTCAAAATATCAATGAGAACAAAGGAGCAACCGCGACAAAGAACAGTTCCATTCTCAAAAACTAAAAGCATAAGTTGTTGTCAGGTACCTACGTCTTCCCAACGAAAACGTCT
Organism: Bombus flavifrons; assembly: GCF_040668555.2. Classification (NCBI taxonomy): domain Eukaryota; kingdom Metazoa; phylum Arthropoda; class Insecta; order Hymenoptera; family Apidae; genus Bombus; species Bombus flavifrons. The sequence continues at coordinate 10,239,905 of NC_138444.1, read as the reverse complement.
CTTTGAGAAAGTGAAACGATGTAGACAGGAACTGTAGTTTCTTGGTAAACGTTCAAACATTTATTTCTACAAACTATTACCTTAAAAGTACCTTAGCTCTAATTACCTTACTACCATTATCTCAAACTTGCTAAGAAAACGAGATAAATTAACACGTTGAATGCCATGGGGGTCACCGGTGACCGGCACACCAAGATTAATAGAAATACGTAATTTAAACAATTGTCAATAGTTATAAATTTTTTATTATTACCATCGTTACTACAATGGTGTGACGAAATTAATGCAGTATAAAACAAACAAAAATAGTTTTATTTATACATGAAATATATATCTGAAATATATATATCCGCCAGTGGTTGTCAAACATGGAAGAACCCGCTTTTACCTTAGCGAACAATTATCCTGAGGAACCTTTCGACTTGGAAGATATTTGATGGCAATTAAGGTCCTTGACAGGAAAGTAACAAATGCTAAATCTTGTAACGATCCTTTAGGATTATTGCAGGTCCGAATAAGTATGATAGAGGAATGGATGAGTTATGGTTTATGATAAATCCTGGGACGTGACAACATAGAACAATTATTTAGCGAAATTGCACTACAGCGGCATGGGGGTCACCGGTGACCTCAGTGAGATAAATTCATTAATGATGATTATACACGATAACGTAGGGTAATATTTCAACATTATATGTATCGCATAATAAGAAATTTACCGTGACACCATGGCCAAACCTTGTAAAACTGGCGTGGCGTTCAACGTGTTAACCGAGGTCTAAATTAAACGATTTAAACTTGCCAAAAATTGTCTAAACTGCAAGTTTAAAAAACTCCCAAGATATCGATTAAAAACAAGAGAACATCTCATCATAATGTGAAACTATTCCATTCCTGAATACCAAAAGAGAGTAAATTGCCAGGTGTCTATGTCTATCCAATGAAGCTTCAAAAAGGGGAATGGAAAAAAAGAAAAGAAAGTATCAAAATCGTAGAAGTAAACCGTAGTTCCTAGGTGTCTATGTCTATCCAATGAAGCTTCAAAAAGGGAAATGGAAAAAAAGAAAAAAAGAAAAGAAAATATCAGAATCGTAGAAGTAAACCGTGGTTCCCTTGCGAGTAACAATGGGAACACAGGAGAAAGACCGAGTGAAAGAGGCAAGGGAAAGATGACAATATTAAGAAAGCTTACAGAAACGTTCGTCGTAAAGGTTTATTGGCGTGAAGGAGTTGTGGAGCGTGTCTACATCAAAGGCGACCGCTTCTGAACTCTCTATTCCCTTTCTACTTGAAACCTCGCCGTCATCTCGTCACCACCTCCACTTCTATCAACTACCACTGACGTCCATTCGCTCTGCCAAGGTTGTGCACGCAACCAGACACCCACCCCCAAATGTGTACCCTAGGCACATTCACCACGTGCGAGTTCCTGCACCGGTGGTTATTAACATCCATTACCATCTCAAACGAGACGCATTGCGACGCACGATCGAACTTCCACATCGATTTCAAACTGGTATCTAAGAAACGGATGTATTATTCTTCCATTTCTTCGAGCTACGTTTTAATTGTTCGTTTCCTCGTTCTTGTGTGTGAGTCCTTGGGCTTGCAGAAGTCTTTGAGAAGGCCAGAGGCTATTTTGAAATAACAGATGAATATGTAAGTAATCGGTGGAGGATGAAGACTAATTCTTCCGTAATATAATTAGAATTATACGTTTGGCATGTCGGCATACGCGTCGAAATTATAAACGTTTATTTCCTCTAAGATAAAGATAAGGTAAGAAAAGATTCTGCTATGGAGATATCATGGAAAGTCTATGGCGATCCACTATGATGATATTCAAAAAATTTATTTATCCTAATTATAGTTTAGGTTATTATTATGTTTTATCGTATTACACCATTGGTAATATTCATTGAATACGGTAATATTCATTGAATTGGTAATATTCAAGGTCTAAACAGTACTCATTCAGATCAACATTATCATGACCAATATATAGCAATTGTCAAATACAATAAAGAAATGTAAAAATGTTCGTGTTCTTAAACTTCCACGAGCAGTGTATACAATATAATTACAAGGCTCGTATAAATTGAAGGATTTTATACTTAACGCGTTGAATGCCATGGGGGTCACCGGTGACCGGCGCACTCAGATTAGTAGAAATAGATAGATCTATTATGTGTTGTCGAATATGGAAAAATCAGCTTTTACTTTAGTGAACAATAACCCTAAGGAACGTTTCGACTTGGAAGCTGTTTGATGCCAATTAAGGGCTTTGATAGTAAAGTAACAAATGCTAAATCTTGTAACGATCCTTTAGGATTATTGCAGGTCCGAATAAGTATGACCGAGGGATGAATTATGGTAGATCCCGGGACGTAATAACATAGAACAATTAAATAATTAAATTGCTAAATATTAAAATGCTAAATATCAACGCGAAGAAATAATATGAGATAATTGATAATCGCAAAAAATAAGTGAATCGAGCGAAATTGCACTACAGTGCCATGGGGGTCACCGGTGACCTCAGTGAGATAAATTCATTAACGATGATTATACACGGTAACATATCTCTTGTAGGTAATATTTCAACATTGTATGTATCGCATAATAAAAAATTCATGGTGGCGCCACAGCCAAACCTTGTAAAATTGGAGTGGCATTCAACGTGTTAAAGTTTCGCCTTGTTTGAGAGTGAAATTATACCAATGTTTATAAATATCTATTATAATGTCGAGTCTGGCAAATTAACGATAGTAGATCTGATAATTACAAGACTTGCGAATTATTTCTATCATTGTACTTGCGAAGGAATATTCGTTTTGGAGTATTTCTCATGGCTGAGCTTATTGGAGTACCTTGTACTCCAATATATTATAATTGAATTATTCGTATTTGTTTGGTAAGTCTAACGGATAATTGTGCTTAATCTGTACGAACTACTCGGATTACCCTTTAATTATCGGTTAGCCTAATGTTTTGTAAACTTATTCAATTTGGAACGAAGTAATTAAATCAGATGATCAAGAGTTAAGCACCTACGCTCGATCGTTACGTAGCCATTAACCTCAAAGCTGAACGAATTTTCTGTGGAATAATATTTTAATCCGGTTGCATTTCCGTATCGTATAACAAATAAACACGATTAAGATAATTACTGCACGCTTGGCAAAAAATGTATAGATTGGTTGAAAAGTATTATATATTCTCGCTTCGGCCATTATACGATATAATACATTAATTAAAAGCGAGCTAAATCACGTATTTCTCATCAAACCTCCGCCACATATTCCATTAACACTAACCAATGAAACTTGCCACCGTTTTCAGCAACAGTGATTCTCAACATGTTTCCCATAATCATAATTTGTTCCTACATGCTGATAATCATTTATTTTATTACCAAATTTGTTAATGTTCTTAACGATAGAGTTTTAGATAAAAAATAACATCAAATTGATGACCGATATTGTCGAGATATTGTATATCATTTTTATCATAGTACTTGTAGAGAAATATCTGTTTTGGAGTATTCCTCTTGATTAGAGTTATTGCGGTATTATATGCTCCAATAATTAAAATTAATGACAGTAACTTACGTTAAACTTAACCATTACTATATTATTGTATCATATAGTATATTATTTAACTTAAATCCCTATTATTAATCTTAATTATTGGAGCATATAGTACTTCCATAACTCTAATTACCAGGAACATTCCAAACCGAATATTTCTAAATTACTAAAATATCCCTAGATAATTCGCCAAATCTCCAAGTATCTAAATAAATAACGAGGCAGCCTAAATAACTTCGAAATCGATTACAACTAATAATTGCAATCTCGAAAAAAAGCCGAAAGAAACAAAAATTAAAATCAACCTTCCCTTCTCCATTGGATCGAGTATCTTCCCAAACAATTTCCCAACGATACAGTAACAGAACCAGGAAGTAATGGTGTCTTAATTATTCGCCGCATTTATCGTGAACTGTCGTCAATTACGGAAAGAAGTCCAGGATAATGGGCGGGGGGAGGAATCGAAGGAGTGGGAGGTAGATCTGTAGAGGGGGAGGGGGAAGGACTCACGTCGACTTCAGCGGATTTTATCGGTTTTTACTGAATTATTTATAAAATCTCTGATTGATATTCACGATTATCAGGAGGAGCCCGTGCTCTCGCACACCCGTAAGCATATGTATTGTTTTGATAAAGAAAGCAGAGGTGGAAGGGATGGGGGGGGGGAGGGGAGATCGCGCGTGTAGCAGAATCATGTACCGCGAGAGAGAGCCCGCGGGAGACGAGAGGACTCGCGCGCGGCGAGGTTTCACAGGATGAAAAAGGAGCAGAGTAAATGAGAGAAAGAAATATAAAACGAGAGGAAGAGAGAGGGAGAACGAAACGGACGTGGAACCGGAACGATCGCGGAGGCTCGAGGGAAAAAAGGTAGGGCACGGAGCGAGGAACGAAACTGCGACTGGCAGAAAAGCTGGTGGAACGACTCGAGAAGAAAACGCACGGCTGCGTTCGGTGGTGGGTACCGTCAAGAAAGAGAGCTCGATTCGTGAATACACGCGCCCCGAGACGCGCAAAGCTCTCGTGGCTAGAAGCAGAGTGAAAGAGAGCGGGAAAGGGAGGGAATAGGAAAGAGGAAAGGAGAAGGTTATAGAGGGAAAAGAGAGGGATACAGTTGATCCCTGTGAAAGAAAAAGGCGGAGGAGGGAAAAAGAGACAGAAACAGGGGGGCACAGCAGAGACGAGAGGACGGTAAGGAGAGGTAAACGAAAGAAGGAGAACAGGAAGGAAATAAAAATCCAGGAGCGGAAAAGGGATCGACAAAGCGATCGGAGGGAATAAAACCAAGGGATCCGGGGACGTAAACACCGCGGTGTATTTTGGAGCGGGTGATTCTCGGGTGTTACGCACGAGGAAATCTCCGTTCGTGTTATTTCTTACTTCGCTCTTCTTTTTTTTCTCTTTCTCTCTCGTTTCCCGACGTTCTGTGACTGTCGACGTTTGCGACGGCGACAGCCAAACATCGCGAGTTTTGATCTTCTCGGGATATATACAAAACACGGCCGAGTTGATACACGCGCCTATCGGTCCTGCCACAGGAACGGGTCACACTCATAGTATGCAGGAAAAAAGGCTGGAGAAGAAAGAGTAGAAGTTTAACGTGGTAAAGATTGGAAGGAAGAAAAGGAGCAGGAAAGAAGGCGAAATAATAAGGGGAAAGAGAGGAAGAAAGGCTGGGAAGAGAAGAGCAGAGAAAGCGAGCGGTGTAACGAATGAGAGAGACAAAGACAGGGAGAGGGATTTTAAGAAAGGAATCGCGGTGCTCTCGGAAAAGAAAAGACGGGGCCAGTGGACTTACTCGGTATATCCGACGGTGCTTGTATTTGCTAGTGCCGTGATGACGATGCGTCTCTCCGGCGAGACCTCTGTTTCATCCTCGAAAATGTCAACTATCGACGAAAAAATGGTACGGGCTGAAACGCAGACACATCGTACCTCTCTTTCTTCGTCCTTACTTTCTCGCTCTCTCCTAGCGACGACGATGATTCGGCGTGAACTCTCGACACTTCGACACGACGCACACACGCACCACACTCACGGCGAAATATATACACACCGCGCCGAACGACCGTAACAATAATGGCGTGTTGACACGGTGGAGGCATGCAAAGTGTTTCCCGATCGTATCGAGTAAACGGGGATCACAATGAATTCACGATGAATCAAACACTACACAGCTAGGCATTTCGCGGCTCGTCTCTCAGGCACATCTCGGTCGCCATCGAGATCTAACACGAGTGCGCGGGACGCGCACTCTTGCGGCCTCTGACTAAACTTGCCCCTTCAAAGACCGGCCAATCAACGGGCCGCATGGCCTATGCCCTTGCCGCGAGCAGTCCTGTATCTAGTTGACGCGCCGTCATTCATTCATCTCCAAGAATTTTCTCTTCACCTAATTCTGCGAGAACATGTTGCTTTCGATAGAGTTTTAGATCGGTATAAATCATTCGTTTTGTTATCGACGTGTTTTAAGGGTTGAATAAATCGATCGTCAATTTATTTCACTGTTTCACGGTATTGCTAATTAATGTTACTACCGAGAAACACGCACACAAATGCGCGTCTGCACGTAGTCAATGTATCACCGACAGTCACGTACCTAATTGATTTAGCGCCTCCTTGCTCCAAAAATTTCGTAGCAATTTTGGAGTATATATTTTTAATGGCCGATTAATTAAAAAAGATACAATTTAATATTGCCTTGAACGTACTTGTTCTGTTATAAAGTATTTAAACATTGTAATCAACTAATAACTTTGGATAATTTCTTTTACTAATTATGCGTGTAAATAAAGTCATTTCCTGATAATTAGATATCATTATTATTTAATACACGTACATATTATGCTAATATTCTTGTTGAGTATTACATGTCTGTATAATATTCTTTTTTATATGCTGAACATTTTTGTGGATATGTTGAGTAATACAAATTTAATTCTTTAAGTAATATATATATATATATATATATATATATAAAAGTAAATTTTTAACATTCATATTAGATTATACTTGTTTAACGAAATGTTATGCATATTTAATATAATAAAAACAATTATTTACAAAAAATATACATTTTCTGTCATGTTTGATATCTGATATATTTATTTTTCGTATATTAATTATTTTATATTAAACATTTGCTACTCCAATAATTAAACCTAAATTACATTAAATTGCACTAATGAATATTATAAATTGTAACATTAAATTTTTGCTATTATACAATACTTATTTTTAACAGATATATATATATATATATACTTCATGGTTGATTTCAACTGTATCAGCAAACAAAATATAATACATACTTAAATTTTTTTTTAATTTAAATCGCCTAAAGTATTATAACATCAGTAATGCCTGTTATACAATTACATTTCACGAGTTATCGATAAAGGAATATTTTTTATTCTAGTACCTTAATCTTTTATTGATAAAACGATATTACATATTTCGATTTTTCAGCTGGGCTCGGTTGCTCGATATCATAAGATCTATATTGCTTCCTAACGAGCTTCCCAGTTGTTCCACGTTAAGAAGAGTGGAGCTAGTGTCGTACAGTTCACAACTATGTTGGCGAGCAACACGAGAGGGAAAGGTTTTTAGCGCGCCATGCGATTAACAAACGTTGCAGCATTTTTACATCCGAAGAAAACGAGAAGAGCTCGACGAGGATGAAGTTTAATTCAACTTCTCGTTATCCGATTCGGTAGCTATGAAATCTCATCGATACGCTTTGTGTTATACTACCGTTTCTCCCTTCTACTTGTTCCGCGTTATCGATTGTTACGAACGCGCCGACTGATAATGCGTTAAATGTGTGCACTTCCTTTAAAACGAAATCACATATCCTCGCATCTATTTACCGGAAAGAATCGAATATCACGATAGAATTATGGATACCGTATAAAATTAACGTGCGCTTGGACACTCTACGGCATGGAGGTATGTTGTAACAGATATGCAATCACTTTTTAATAATTTATGTTGTTTAGGTAGGTTGCCTGCTTGATATTCAACGTAGGTGATTTTCTAGTTTCCATTTTTATCTTACGAATGAATGAAATTCATGTTAATATGAGGGTTTTCTCTTGTATGCAATTTTTTTTTAATTGCAGCAAATATATTTGACTGTATGATATAAAAAATATATTGTAAAAATTTTCATTACGTGTAATGATAATAATACATGTAATTGCAATTATTGGCAGACAGAATTTGTTGTATATCACTACCGTAATGAATATGAACGAAAACGAAATAATTTTTTAAATGTATTATATTTTGATGTATATAATTCAGTTTTGGATCAAGAAAATACATCTATATGTATATACATACACCTATTATAAATAAAATATTATTTGTAACATTGAGTATCTTTTTATTTATACGTTTTATAAAATATTTTAATACTTTACAGTGGTGTTTTAAAATACTTTACGGTGTGTTATAAAATATTTTAATATTTTACAGTAGGCTGATTGAGCACCTTGCACATATGCAACCCTCTCATGCGAGATGCAAACGGTACATCAAGCATGATTGGGTAAACTGAGACACGTTAACGTTCTAAAGACCATACATTAAGGGATTCCTATTTTTAATATCTATTTAAATTGTTATACTATAGTCTCTATATATTATTTTTGTAAATATCTTATATAAGTTTTAATAACAAGAAAGCAATTGATATCAGTGTGTATGAATGTATGAATTATAATTATATATTAAAGAATTATATTAGCTTTACGTGTACTTTTGACAAATAAATATCTTATGGATGTAATAGATACAGAAAATTTAAATGTTTATTTGAATTTATCTATTAAGAAAGAATTAATATTAGAATTAAATTAAATGCATGTTATTTTTAAATACGTCTATGATAAATTTCACATTAATATCTTTTATAGGTATGATAGACAGAAAAATATCTATCCTAACATATCAGCATGGAGGTAGAAGACTGAAAGCTTGATAATAGAATGGAATCCAGGATGCCAGTGAAATACGACGATTCTTAAGTTCAGGATGGAACTTAGAAAAGGGCCTTGGTCGAAAAAAATCCTGGTTCCAGCTTGTTTTCTGGTAATTCTCATCTGGATCTTTTTAATCGACAATTCCTTACTACTCGACAACCTGCCTGGTAAAGCAACCTTCCAAAAACCGAGAAATTTCGTTCCACTCGCACACGACCCGAATCTGGATCGTCTAACGATCAAGAAATCCTCTCTGATAAGCGATGTCGAATTGAAACACACGAAAGTATCGAAGCTTCAAATGGTGTCGCTTTGGACAGGCAACAACAGCGTTAAAGGGAACACAGGATCCTTGCGAAAGTATCAGATCTTGAGACAGCAAGGTTTAATGCCGAGTAAACAATTACCCACAGCTTTGATAATTGGAGTTAAAAAAGGCGGGACTAGAGCTTTGTTAGAATTTTTGAGATTGCATCCTGCTATTCGCGCAGCTGGATCAGAAGTTCACTTTTTTGATCATCATTACATCAAGGGGTTTCATTGGTATAGGTAGGTTTATTACACTGTTTCGTGGTTTGTATTCATCTTAGTATACACAGTGGCGTTCTAAAATTTTCGACCAAATAAATTTTTAACTTGATATTCGAAAGATGATGTCTAAAATAATTTCAAATAATATTGAGTGTAGCAGTATGATAAGTAAAAGGAAATAATGGTAATATTACTTAAAATTCTTTATAAAGCGAAAAAGAAAAATCTGTCTGGCTGGAAACTTTTGCACGTCACTGTACTTAACTATTTTTATTTCGCCAATATTTCTATGCACATTCCTAAGAAGTTATTTTTATTTTGCAAAAATTACTAATAATGTGACTTAATAAAATATTTTTATTACGGTATATTGTAGGCATAGGATGCCTCCGACATTGTCCACTCAAATCACGATGGAGAAAACCCCGTCGTATTTTGTGACGAGCGAAGTACCGAGAAGAGTTCAACGCATGAATCTTGCGATGAAATTGATTCTCGTAGTAAGGGATCCAGTTACTCGAGCGATATCCGATTATACCCAAGTGAAGAGTAAACGAGCCAACATGCCAAAGTTCGAGGATCTAGCGTTTCTTAATGGATCGAAAATCGTGGACACAACGTGGGTCCCATTGAAGATCGGAGTGTACGCGCGACACTTAGAGAGATGGCTTCAGTACTTTCCATTGTCACAATTTTTATTCGTCTCTGGAGAAAGATTGATCGTGGATCCAGTCGCTGAGATTACCAGGGTTCAGGACTTTTTAGGCCTAAAAAGAGTTATCTGCGAGAAACATTTTTATTTCAATGCCACGAAGGGGTTCCCCTGTCTGCTCAAATCTGAGGAACGTCCTACACCCCATTGCCTTGGTGAGTTGATTAAAAATAATTCCTGTTAATCCCTCAAAATACTATTGCCTCCTAAAAAATACTACAGACTTATGTATAACGTATAATTCGTCAAATATGTTGGCAAAATTATCGCAAGTCTTCTAGAACATGTACACATAAATTATGAAATACAATTATAAATGTTGGTTTCTTACAGTTGTATGTATAAACAAATTTTTTTGTGATACTGAACTTTTCGTGCTCTAAGATCAGTATAATTTGAGATTCTATAATATGAAACATATTTCCTGCATTAAGGAGGAATCTAATTATATGCATTTCATAAATTTCAAGGTAAGAACAAGGGTCGTAGTCATCCTTACATAGATCCTGTAGCCATACAACGATTGAGAGATTTTTATCGTCCATTCAATCAACGTTTCTACCAATTGACCGGAATGGATTTCGGCTGGTTGTGAGAATAAATGCGATAAGCGAATACATATCGAAGCTAGTCAAGTAAAAGAACATAGTCAATTTTTACTGAGATACGACACGCGCGCATGCGGACACCATTAGTTTGCACTAGTTAGTAAATAATTAGTAAAAGAACCAGATAATACTCTTCGGTTAGTTTATATTCGTTTTTACTCTAAACCAGAATATTTTTTTATGTACTGCATAAACGTGGAAAAAGAAAAAGGGCATATCCATCGTTTCAATGTGTTGACAATACACAGAAAGAGAATTCCTGTTCTTGTTCGTGATATTAACTTTTAGACACGCGTATAGATTTATAGTGGCAGCAAAATGTTATCAATCGTATGTATCATTTTTCGCATACATATATTCCACTATATTTTTTACAGGACATTACAAAAGAAAAAAAAGAATAGTATATCCGAATTTTAAACGATAAATGGCCATACGCGTTATTCTTTTATTTACCAGGTCTATTATTTATTACAATAGAATCTTTAAAAATGTTTATTACATATTAAAATGTTGATTTGTTAATTCCATCTTCCATTAAAGTAGTTGTGCAGAATATAAAATGTTCGAATCTGTATTAAAATACGTAGTTACTGTTATTGATTGTATAGAGTTCTGTTTAGAATTAAGAATTGTTTGCACATTTTGTTGAATTTTTGATCTTCCAATGTATCAAGCACAGAATCTACGCAATCTACGTAATTCTAATGATATTTACCTAGTATATGTATCATTATGTTTAAGCAAGAAAGCGATGAATATTTTCTGAATAATTTAGTTGAACTGCGTCAAAATGTCTTTAAATTATAAGAAACGCTATAACAGTGTAGAAGTTCTCGTAGATGCGGAAACGGAAACTGAGTACAATTTAAAGTAATAAAAAATTACGTCTCGCGTTTAATATACGAGTACAGTTTTAACGAACGTATTTCGGTTAGAGGAAAAAGAAGCATAGAAATATTAATAACGTCAATTAGACATTTGTAATGACGAGGGTTATTAAAAAAAGTTTGTGTAATCATATCAAAATATATAATTAATTTCGATAGGTGCAAGTGGCAAGAGCTTGCACAAACTGCAATAAAAAATAATGTATTTATATTTTGCAAATGTGCACACACATACGAGCACAAATCACACACACACACACACGTACACACACACATATCATATATTATAAAACAGTTTTTACAAATTCAATTATAAAGTTATGTGAACTTTAATTAAATAGTTAGAGAGGGAAGAGTAGTCGCATAAATTATCAGAGTTCGTTTAGAAATTGTCTTCTATATTGATAAAAATATTCCTGAATAGTTATTAATTACAAAAATTTGTTAGTATAAATTTACAGTATATCATTAAATGAAAACTTGAACTCGTAGCTCAGAGTTACGAAAATAATTCGCAACGATTGTATTGTTAAGTAGTTCATTATATATTAAGTTTACTTGCTCAAGTGGCCTAATTAATCTAAAAAGAAAAAAACAAAGTTGTAAATAAACAGTGACTTACCAACTAAAGAAACAATGTGTAATCTGTATGTATACTTACATTTTAAAAATTCCTCCTCGATAATCCTGTATAAGTAAAAATTGGACAAATCCCATCAGTGAATGGATTATCAACTATTCAGCTACAGGAAAAGATGTTACAGGTACCGAAATAACAACAAGTCCGATAGTCTGTTACAAATTTTGTAATGAAATATTGCTTTCGATTTATCGAAAGGGAGGAAAACAACACGATGCACGTGCACGTTTCCTTTATACAACTGTATAGAGTATTGTTTTAATACTTTCCGCAAAAGATTCATCCTCCTTTTGTACAAATGTTACGACATTAAGAAATACGTCTCTCTAGTCTGTTTTCCTACTATCTACTGAACTATCGAGAAAAGTGAAAGTTAACGATAGAAATTTCAGCCGTGCGATCTCAGTCAAACGATTCGTCAAATTTTCCTCGACCAACGTTTATCCATAATATGCTTCTTCCCTTAGCCAGAAGTACAAATTAAACGGAAACTATTTACTTTCTTGGAAATTATTAAGTACATTTTTGGTCCCATCGAAATGGCAAAATATATATGCATATTACGTAAGTATATATAAAAAGATGTAAGTGCGACATAGGTTTTATTGGTACTCTAATCTTATGTTAAAGATTCTTGAGCAATCTTATCGATTGGTGGACGGAATACATACTGTCGTGAGGGATGCTAATACAATACACAGTAGGTCAGTATGTTCATCATACGTGATCATCGAACGATCGTAATAACTAACGCATAATACAATTCGATTCGATTAACAAAATACTGATTCAACATTACATCCGGGATAGAACCAACTATCCTTTTGTATTTCTTTTTTTTCCTTCCTCCATTTTGAGACTATTCTATATGGATAACAATATAATCATCTTGCCTTGGTCCTTCGTTACGAAAACAATTGATCATGAATTTTCGCGAAAAGAAGAATACATACGTATAATAATATTCGCCTTTGCCTACTTTCATGTTTTTCCTTTCTTTCTCTTTCTTTGGAATATCGAAAGAGAAGAAAAGGAAAAGAAACAAAGATGATCTATAAAATAAATTTTTCTGAATACTTAACGTTAAATTAACGACTACAATGTTCCTTACGTCTACTACTAATACGTCATAATTTTTCGTTATTGTCTCTAACATACGTAATTAAGATCATGCTCAATCACGATATCGTTTTCACGATTATTATCATGATTATTACTGACAATTGGAAGCATTTCGTGGTGCACGTACGAGAGAAATGCATCGGATGGAATTTTACAATCTACGCTCTTCCTCCTCGTCATACTCTTGGCGATGGTGAACGTGAAATGTTCCTTGGAAATGTTTCTTCGTGAGTTGATTCTCTTCGACGGTTTCGGTTCCATCGATCGAATGCAGATGCACAATCCCGGCCTGTTTTCCACGACAGACTTAGCCTGCATCAATCGAACGAACAAAACGAAAATATCATCCGATTGAAATTCCTTTATCGTTTGCAAATTGCATAAAATGTGTCTCAGAATAGAGAACCTCGTGCCCATGATTTAAATTAATAAAATAAATTATCCCTTGTCGTCATAGTTTAGCAAATATTTTAGTCACAGAATAGTTAAAATATAAATTACAGGCTCGATCCAGTGGATGTTTGATCTGAACGATAAGTGCATCTGTAGTCATGAATAAAAAAAGACAACAAAGACACGAAGTCGGCCAGTTTACAGTTTGAAAAATCGTGGCTTCACTGAGCCAGAACAACGCATTCAAATGGAATATCCATTTCACCGCATATACAATTGCTATCCATAATCTATATACAAGATAAGCGGATTCACGATCGAATCGCTCGGCATGAGAAGATCCGATCTTTTTATCACAAAACTGGGACACAAATTCCGATAAAACTTAATGGCAAGTTGCTACGAAGCGCTTCCACATAGTGGCAATGAGGAGGTGTCTTACATCTTACGAATATGTACGATCTACGAATAGTCAACTCGTCACGAATTCGTTTAACGAATGGTCTCTTTTGCTTGTTCATCTATAACGAGTACAATGAGCGACGAAATTATTTTTACAACTGAAAATATAACAAAAATTTGTAGAATGATAAGACAGTATAAAGAATTTTTTAATAATACCTCATATATGTACTTTTAAATAAAAAGTATATTAAGAGGTTCTTTATTGTCTAATAATAATAAGATAGTGATTGTAACACAGTGTACTTAGAAATACTTTTGTGATTTTCCTGTCTCAGAATCTAATAAATAATATATTTCTAATATTTTAAATTACTTTCAGTTGTATATATTTCTTATTGTATAATTTTCATTGTATAAGTAATTTTGTTACTTATCGTATACGTTCTTTGAACGTATTTTATTATTTTTCTTGATCTTTTCCCCTTTGTACTATTTGAAAAAATCAAATTCGCTGATTTATATAATAGTTTATTTATGGCTGATACTTCAATGATACTTTTAATTTAGTTCCTATTATCATTTTCTTCTCTTTCTTTTTCTCTTTTCTGTTTTTTGAATAATAAAACTTACGCTTAAGTGAAGATCTCGAATAGACTATGTAAACGCATAAGGACGAATATGGCATCGGAACGCGCTTCTAGCACCGTCAAGGCAAGCAATTCGTTTTAACGGTCGACAATGGAATCGCTGTGTGTTGAACCGTTGCAAGCGATACGTGTAACAACACGTGCACGAAGCGGGACTGATCGTCGTCTAGGTATACACCCTTCGTGCATTTTCCTTATCCCTCATTAATTTTGTATGAGTCGGTTTCTTTCTTTTATTCTTTCACGCTGTGTCTCGTGGCTGCTCGTTTCCCAGCAGAAACGCGTTTCAAGTACAGAGTCGCGAGCTTTGTCGCGTGCGCGATTTGCGTTTCCCTTTCTCCTTTTCTTTCGTTCCTCGATGCAAGAAAAGAAAAGAAACGCCGGCGTGCGTTACGCCAACACGCGCTACGTTACGTAGCGAAGAACGAACGAAGCTCGTCTAAAGTGAAATTTATAAAATCAACAATCAACGCGCGAACAATTTACAAAAAAAAAAAGAAGAGAAATTTTCGAACGCTCTAATAAGAGTAAAACCTTCTCTCCATCTTATCGTAATCTAGCGATATTTCTTACTGATAATTCATCTCCGAGATGGACTTACAATTTCATCGCAAATTCGTATAATATCAGTAACACGAGTAATCGATGAACATTCTTCCTCTTTATATATTCGTATCGTTCATCGTATCGATTCCCGTCCTACGTTCTTTTAAACAAAACAAATAAAACAAAAACCACGCCTACTATCCCTTACGCTTCCTATAAACAAGCAACAATCGTGATATCACTTTTTCAGTCAGTTTTCGATAGCTCGCTTATCTATGACGGATGTATCATCGTGCATCTTCGTCGACTGATAAAAGGTAGCTGCGTTCGTTATTACAGGAAAAAGCAATAAGGAAGAGTAAAAGAGAAGAGCTTGAGACACTGATGAGATTCCTCGTCGGTGCGCGAGTTCGCATCGTGATATTGCTTCAGAGGTGAGTGATAATGATATCGTCGTCTATATCGTCCTTTTCGTCGTCCGTTTCTTCCACTTGGTTCGCCTCTGCTTGGGCCGCTTTTGGATCCTCCGCGATCGCCTTCAGCCTTTTCTGTTTACGCCTATGCAATAGTTCCACTATGATGTAGCCAATTGTCCCGATAAGAAGCACTGTTAGCATCACGTACAGCTTCATACGGGCGCATAAATGGGTGCTGTATGCGTATGCTATCACGAAACCGGCACTCTCCCATAGTCTATAGTTGGAGAACGCGGCTTCCTTGTTACGCCTGAATAGTGTTCCGTAGAGACCTGCAAATTGAGAAGAAACAATTAGGTCAATTCTTGAACGTTCGTTAATGATGGAATTTAAGGATCGAATTAAGGGGGTATTCTGGTCTAGAAATTTGAAAAAGTCAAAAAATTTTTTTTTTCATATTTCCAAAGTTTAGACATTCAAGAATATGCCCTTAAAAGGATTTTTCAGGCATCTGCTCCGGTCTGACCGAAACAAATGAATAGTAGACGGTAGACGTTGTCCGAGTAAACTTGTCTCAAAACTTTAAACGCGTTTTTCTCGAACCTACTTTTTTCGAGTTGGCGTGCACGATATCTCAAGTTCTAACGAACCGATTTATTTTAAATTTGGTCTGAATATTTCTTGTATACTGCTCTATCGTCCGGACCACGCTCAGCTCAAAATCTTTAATGTTACTATTTTTTAAACGTTCGGAATTGTCAAAAAAACGTGCGAAATAAGAAATTTTTTTTCAAACGGCCGTCATTTTGTGAAAAAATGTTGTATTGACTTTTCCAAGGTTCAGACGATAACGGCATCCATACTAATTAAGAATCCGCTCGCATTTTTTATTTCAGATGACCAGAAGAGTTGATATCATGCACGCCACGACACCCCATTTTTTTGACAGCATCCACTTTGCCAGCTCGTAACTTTTTAAATATTGAGTTTTGTTTTTCAGTGAATTTTTTACGTAATCTCGAAATATCAATAAACAAATGCTAAAAAGAAGGATAGCAAAAATATTTTTTGTTTCGCTTGTACTGAGCTTCAAAAATCGCCCGAAATTCATGCCTCTAGACCAGAATACCCCCTTAAACTTTTTCGCAATTACCGAGATAGTTAAATTGACTTTCTTGAACTCAAGAAATAACTTTTCCATTAGCAATTTATGCTTTTTCGAATTGTCGTTGTCTCGAGACATTGCTATATAATAATAATGATAATAATTTATTTCAAACTCGCGGCCAAGAAATACAACTCGCTTACGATTTTTCTAATCACACGCTTCCTCCTTCGATCTCCTCATTTATCCTTCCATACTTTATGCTTATACTATCCTTAACCCAGTTGCTCAAACCCACATGCTAAGAGTCTTTCTATTCTGAAACTGTT
Source organism: Bombus flavifrons (assembly GCF_040668555.2). NCBI lineage: Eukaryota > Metazoa > Arthropoda > Insecta > Hymenoptera > Apidae > Bombus > Bombus flavifrons. The sequence continues at coordinate 10,222,989 of NC_138444.1, read as the reverse complement.
ATCTCGTTTTAGCCAGCCCGATTGCTTCTGCGTACCTGCTAACTTTTCTTTCCTCAGTCTTTCTATCTTCCTTAACCATTCCTCCAGCTGTTCCAATTTTTTATCCATTTTTTTTTTTTTGGATTTATTTCTTTTTCCTTTCAGCGGAATACCGCGTTATTCTTTCGTACACAGTTCTCATTGTTTCCTATCTCCTTCTAGTCATTTTCGAGCTAATCGTGTTTTCCTTTTTGTTAGAAAGTTTCCTAAATTCGAGAAGAATATCAAAAAATCGTATTCGTCAATAAACGTATCGGTGACTTTTCGTTTGAACTTGTACGCCGAACTTTTTCTACGAAACATTACGATTAAAATATCAACGATGTCGAAAAAATTATACAACCGTATAAAATCGAGTATCTTCTAGGAAAGATTGACCTAATTGTACTGAATTTTTCTTCCTATAGCTACTTTGCGAATAATTGACATACAAAAAAAAAAAAAAAAAAAGGAAAAGAAGTCTTTTAAGTAATCTCAACATCATTAAGTTTCTCCTTGGAATAATTCCAATCTTTTCTTTTTTCTTCTTTCTTATCAACAGCATCTATCTGTTTCTCTAGATATAATTTAATTCCTCTTTAGTAGACGTTTGACAAATATTTCATCCTGTCAATAGAAAATGCCTCGATTACAAAATAAAGGAATCTAATAAACCATCGATTTGAATTGAATATTCAACTCGAAGTCTCATATAAGTATGCCATAATCAGCCATTCGACAAACATACAATAAAGTTTTCCTTTTTCCAAGACGAGGCTAACCAGTTAGGACAGTTGATAATGGCATTCTTTAGACACGAATTAACGAAGAATTCTCGAAGAGGAAGAAAAGACTATACCACGAGAAGTTCCGGCTATTCGTCATGTCGAATGAACATTGCTACTACTTGTCCATTTTCGTATGAAAAATCGGTCTCTGTACATACTTGTCATTGCGCTTGCAACTAGCTGTTTTCCATTCTTTTCAACGCTTATTTTACATATGACTCATACGTGGTATATTTTAAGATCATTGCATACAAAAATATTTAAACGCATTGTATCTGTTTGTGAATTGCGTCCTTAGCTAACCGTACGTCAAATAGTTTCTGATTCATACTAATAACAGATAAAATAAGGAACTGTAGTAGTTTAATAATCCTTTATAAATCCATGTCAAGGTACTTTTCATACCTTACGTTAGATATCTTTCCTCTTTTACATTTACTATTATCTATTACCTGTTATCTATTTGCTATTATCTATTATATATTCTGATTGAATTTCGCGATAAGAGAATCTAATTTCACTTGTAACGTACCATGAAACCGACACAAATAATCAGACTGGCTCGTTAAAAACAATCCATCGTTATCATCGTTCCCATCTCTTCTCATAGTTATTCAAATAGTCATAAATGAAATTGTTTTAATAAAAATCAGCGTATGTGAGAGATTCATGATAATCGAACAGCTGATAATCGATTTTTTAGATAATAATGTATATTCTAGTAGTTAAAAGCAAGATTCCCACCACTACCACGTGAATTTCCTGCATTTTACCCTGGCAGCCACCGATACACACTGAGATATGCTATACCGTAACGTTTAATCATTGCGAAACATTTTGTTATATTTGCGCATTTTTAACCCACAAACCGCTGTAATATTCTGTTGGCAACTAAGTGATTGCGGATTTTGTCAATACCGCCTTGTTGAGAATTGTGGATCTTTGAAGCCGAAATAATGTTACAGGAATACTATATTTACGCTTGGAATTAATATTAGGATAGTTATACAGGGTGATTGGTAACTGGTGGTACAAGCGGAAAGGGGGTGATTCTACGCGAAAAAAGAAGTCGAAAATATAGAATAACAATTTTTCGTTTGAGGCTTTGTTTTCGAGAAAATCGACTTTGAATTTTCGCTCGGTACGCGTGCGGTACGTTATAGCGGATCTCACTGTAGATCGTTGTCTCGATGGAAAAATTAAAAAAAAAAAAAATTTTATTCTATATTTTCGGCTTCTTTTTTCGCGTAGAATCATCCCCTTTCCGCTTGTACAACCAGTTACCAACCACCCTGTATATTTATTTTATGGACGATTTCGAATATATTCATCGATACACGCTTGTACGCGTCTCAACACTTTCTTCTATACCCGACTGTTAACCGACTGAATAGTTTACATTCATCTGTTTTCACACGCACACACATACCTTCACACACTGATACCCACATACAAGTATCTCTACTACGCATTTAATCCAGTCCAGCACAGGAAATTATACATATCTCGACACACCTAATGACAAAATCCGCAATCACTTAGTCGCCAATCCAATAATATCAACCACATTGTAACAAGCTAACGAATCATTCGCATCGTTGAAGATCTATTAATCCGTGAAATTTATCTTATCGTAGACGATAGTGCAGAAAAATGTGGCGACGAACGAGGGCCATCGATGACCATCGTGACAAGAACCAGTTGCTCTGCTGTATTCTCCAAAAGCAAAGTTATACGTACCATTGACTTGCGTCTGCCAAACAGCGTCACCAACACCCCACAGCCCGGAAACCGTGTAAAAAACGTAAGGGTTATCGGGGTTAGGTTTCCAGTGGAGTAGCACGACGATAAGACTAACGTGAACGATAGCACCCAGCACCATAAGTGGCTGTCTTCCGACGAATTTCATCAAAGAGCCGAAGACCAAGGAGCAAATAGCGTTCACCACTCCGAAGCAGATCATAACGTAGCCAACCCGGTGTACACCCAACGCGCAGGAAATGTAGGCCTGAAAAAGAGAAGGATCGAGTATTGTTAAGATCCAGCGATGTTCGTGAAAACGTGACAGACGATGTCACATTGATTCACGGAATGTCTGGTTACAGGTAGCGATAGGATACATTGCATCGTTCGTAACGGATCGATGAAATCCAGTTGATAGGAAAGGATCGTAATAAAAAGATTACAGGTTCGATGGTATTCAACAGCTGAGTTTTATGCGGCTGTCGTAAGGCGAGTGGTCGATTCTACTTTTTCCTCGTTTCTGAATTTCGTTACGTAAGTTACACGATTTGATGTTTCATTCTCGAGGAACGACTGATCTTCTGTGAGTTCGACGACGTAAAGATGGCATAAATAATCGTAGCTTCTGCGATAAAATTGAAAAGAATGCTGATATTTTTATTAAATTATTTTTCGGAAATTTTCATTACTTCTAAAAATTACGATGGAAACCCATCTACGCGAACATCGTTTCTTCGAACGACGTTTCGTGGTTAACGCTCGATTAATTGAAGTTTCGCTGCTTCAACTTGTCAACCTGAACTCGAGATCCTATTATACGAACGAAAAGTGGCAGGTAGCGGGGATAATTGGCAAACTGCCATTATACGAACTCCAATTATATAAACTTTTTGTCCCGCGACTAATACGGATAAGTAGAGTCCTACGGTATGGAGTTGATCAATGTGATCAATCGATCGTGAGCGATCTTATCCTGCATACTGGGTGTTCGTTAATCAGAGCATCTCATTGTTGTAGTTTTCTTACGAATGTATGTTATGTGTTATAATTTTCTATGATCGAGAAATTATTATACAGGGTGATTGGTAACTGGTGGTACAAGCGGAAAGGGGGCGATTCTACGCCGAAAAAGAAGTCGAAAATATAGAATAACAATTTTTCGTTTGAGGCTTTGTTTTCGAGAAAATCGACTTTGAATTTTCGCTCGGTACGCGTGCACTTTATCACGTCTCGTTATAACGGATCTCACTGTAGATTTAAAAAAAAAATTTTTTTTTAAATAAAAAAAAAAAATCTTTATTCTATATTTTCGACTTCTTTTTTCGCGTAGAATCACCCCCTTTCCGCTTGCACCACCAGTTACCAACCACCCTGTATATTCAACAAAGAAAAGAAGAGATAAATGAAAATTTACTATTCTCGAGTTTTTCTGTTATTTTAAGATACCTGTACTAAATATTTCTTTTCCGTCCAATACCTAGTCCTTGTTTTTGCACATATGAAATGTAAATTCATATGTGATATCACATAAAAGAATTATATTTATAATATATGATAGCGAAATATGGAAGAACAAGTTAGAAGATCGAACGAGGATGTGCGTGATTAGAGAAGCTGTAAGTCCAAGTCGCGTTTCTTGGCCGCGAAATGGAAATTAAATTATTATTATTATTATACAGGGTGGTTGATAACTGGTGGTACAAACGGAAAGGGGGTGATTCTACGCGAAAAAAGAAGTCGAAAATATAAAATAAAAATTTCTTTTTTAATTTTTTTTTTAATTTTTCCATCGAGACAACGATCTACAGTGAGATCCGTTTTAACGTACCGCACGCGTACCGAGCGAAAATTCAAAGTCGATTTTCTCGAAAACAAAGCCTTAAACGAAAAATTTGTATTCTATATTTTCGACTTCTTTTTTCGCGTAGAATCACCCCCTTTTCGCTTGTACCACCAGTTATCAACCACCTGTATATTATAGAATCATAATATAATAGGAACTAACACACTTAGGAAGAATATTTAATATACCTCGAAACAACTGAAATATTAGAAAACAATAAATTCAGACGATAGAAGTAACGCGGAGACTAAAAATTTCTTTCCTATATTTACTTCTATCATAAATTCCTTCTTCGAGAAACATCGTATCTCAAAAATCGTCTGTCGCGTAAGAATAATACAATTTGACGAAATTCTCACGATAGGAAGAACGCAACGTGCGAAACAATGCTGATAACGTGAATCCAAAGTAAGGAAACTCGATTACAGAATCAAAGAAATTTCGCTGACACTGTGGATGCTGCGAAGATGCGTTCGTCGTTCCTACGTGCTTTCATTTAGCCACTTCGTGTGCGTGATAGCTGCGCAGGGTCCAGCCACACCATCGCATCGATGCACCAGTAGAACGAGAAAAAAAGAAGAAATACTGGTTCACGAGATTCCAGGTATGGAAGTGGTATCGGGGAATTGCTGCAAGAATAAGATTCTGGGCTATTTATAACATGTCGAACCAGCTGATTCAATGGAAGTCAGCATCCCAACATCCCCGATGCTTTCCAGTAGCGTTTATTCTTCCAATTACTTTATTCCTCGCCCAATTTGCCCACATATTTCATCATCGAACTGGTTTCCAACAGGTTTACCTTCCAAACTGTATCATCTCCTTTTGCTCCTTTTCTTCCCCTTCTCTTTTTTCCTCATATTTTGCATACGCATACGTCTATACTTATATCATTGCTCGTAAGTACGTCGACACTATGATCGATTGGTCAGTAATCCTGTCGCGCTGTTTTGCTCGTTTTCAAAAACCGATATCCGTATCTCTGCAACGTTACATGATATTTCAAGTGCATTGAAAATAATTTTCAATTCATTTAAGGAGAGATAGGGAAATTCAGATACGAAGAAATTTGAATACGAGATTTCTGTTCGAACGCGTGTCTGTTTCCATTTCGTTGTTTGTTAATGTCGAAGTGGTTATCGCTTTTAAAAAAAATAAAAAAAAGAAGGGAAAAACTCTACATGATTTGTTTAGTCTTCTAGTATTTTTTGAAATAAATTAATTTGAATGAAAAAGAGAAAGGCGGCTGGCAAATGTACTTGTGAAGGCATTGACAAATTAATTTTCAGATATTTACGACAAGAATTAGAAAAATATTAAGAGATAATTTGTAAATTTGAGAAATTTGTAGGGATGTAGAGTTTTAGGGAGGGTGTTGAAGTGGTCACCACTTATAAGAAAACTCTACATCTGGTCTTTTTAGTTTTCTCAAGCACTGAAGCCACCGACAGCGCGTAGACAAAAGACTGCGACGAAGTCAGACCATAAACAGTAGTAACACAGCTAGCGTGCGGATCTGGACCAGCTCAAATTGTATTCTTACTTATAATTACACTTTTATTTAAATATATTTTCTGCCTCACAATTTATCCACGAGTTTTCTCTGTTTACACATTGAATAACCTCAACAGTTAAATCAAACGTTTGGTTCGCTCATACGAGAGCAAATTAAGGCAAGAAAGGACGAACGCTGGTGAAATACGTACGAGGACGGATAGGAAAGTTTGAGGTATCGCCGCTGGGAATTGCATTAATTGTTATTGCTATTGTCATTCCGGGAACTTTCCAACCTGCCCTCGTATCTATACGAACGAATGGAAAATTACTTGCCACTGCTTCGCGTACTCTTACTACGAAATTATCACGAGTTTTTCTATTTGAATTTCGTAACTAAATTACATCCTGCCAAATTTAAAGGAATACCCATTAGTAACGTGAATTACCAAGAAAATGTAGCTGGCAGACTCGCGCTTATCTTCGATAGGAATTAGTCATTTAATTGCAAGGATCTACGACGATTTTATTCTTTACGATCATTGCACTTATACACATGACGCTATGTAAATCATTTTTTACAAGATAATCGCAAAGAACTAAATTGACGTTCTAAGAACCTTGTAATTGTTAAATCTTGTGGAAACGTCGTTCGAGAGGCTCTTTGTACTCGAACGTGGCAAACTAGGAATTTACAGCAGACTTCTAAGACTCGGGTTCCTAAATTCTAATCGCAAAATTAAAAACAAAAAAAAAAAGAATTTATTTCAAACTAATACTAACTAATACTAATGATTCACATACTTATACGATTCTCGCGTACCATTAGCAAAATATTATCTTTTTAATGGATAACTTTCAAACGCACGCTTTACCCAATTTCTCAAGGAAATAGACGATAATGTTCTTTTTTCTTTCGCGTATGAAAATTCAGCGTTACCAAAGATCAAACAAGTATAGTTACGAGCAATGCCGTATTTATACGCCATTCAGTTTCATGCTGGCGATTTTTTAGTTGTACGCAGAGCCAATAGTATATTATACAACTTATAATTTAAAGTCATTCAGCGCTTTAAAAGCCAAAGGATGCGTGCTTCAGCCGATATTTCAGCATATCTGTGATCAGTAGCATGTATTTCCGGAGAACAATTGTACGACCTCGCATGGCCGTTACGCATCACGAACCTGCCGTTCTGTATCCGGTTAGTATCCGGGTGATCCTAGCCAGGTTTTTGTGTTGCATCTGATGAGGATAATGATTAACGATTTTAGTTTACTGTTCGCTTTTGTTACTGCGTTTCTTCTTTTTTCTCTCTCTCTCTCTCTCTCATCCAATGGATTTTCATCGTCCAACATGATACCATTACGTTCATACGACGATACCACGTAAGATATTTTACGATCAAACCCCTGTTCGACTTTTGTTTTTGCAAAAAGACGTAGAGATATCGGCGATGAGACCAAGTTCACGTAGTTCTACTTGTAATAAAAATCGCGTAAATTACGTGTTCTTAGTGCGTTTATGGGAAATCGAGGGACGTAGAAGGTGGCAGAATGCGCGTAACGTGTAAAAATATGCGAACTATTTAACGCTAGAACTACCACACCAGCCGAATTGACTGCTTTTACAAATTTATTTTCAAATTTCTACTTCGTGTTATATTTTTTTTCCGCAACGATAACTAAAGGAATAATACAATGAATTTTATTTCGTTCTTTATGTATTCAAACTAAAAATAATTTTGTATCAAGGCTACTTATACCAATACCAGTCGAAATGACTGGTATTTGTCAAAGGGTAAAAGGGTCCTGCAATCTGTTTATCGAACCCCAATTAACCAATTTCTTCGTTTTGTACAACTTGCCACGCGTTTTTCAAATTTCTACTGCGTATCATTCGATATGATGATACCAGTCATCAGGAAAATTCCGGATCGATCGCTAGATAACTAGATGCTAACGGTGGAAATACCACACCAGTCAAAACAACTGGTTCTACAATTTCATAAATGTGTCGACCCTCGTTTAGGGGTCATGATCCCAGATGGATTAGTAATACGAAAAATGTACTACATAGCATGAAATTGCTTCTGTAAGAAAGTAATAAATCGATAAATATGAAAATATTCTATTATTACGTATTTTTTAAAGGCCATTCATTTTGACTGGTTTTGATAGAAATAGCTTCGCGCTAACTATCTGTAGTTCTAGTGTTAACAGTATCCAGTTATAATATTTGACGAGTGAAACGAATCTCTGGCTAGATCCTGATCTTTTAATTCGTTGCAAATTCAGTCCATGTATAAAAATATCAATTTCCGTAAATATCCGTCATCCGTCTAACTCGTCGTACATTTCTTTGCTATTTATTGCCGTTCGTTCACGCGATACGAGTTCACGTTCGGATATGTGTAAGTGGATTTAATCGGCGAAAGTTCGGTTAATCGGCCATTAACTGTTGAACCTCGTTGCGGTAAATGAAATTGTAATAAAACGCAAGCAACGAGAAGCGAATAAATGGAATACAGACGAACCAAGTTCAGAATTAACGATAAAAATTCTATTAAAGAAATGTTATTGTTACAAAATTATTTATTTTGCTACGATATGCTAGAGTGGCAGCATTGAAATTGTGTTGCAAATTTCTGAAACGAGCAACGAAGAATTCTTGGATAATCGGCTGGATAATTCTGCGTAAACCATTATTCTAACCAATATTATTATACTTTTAAATGGTCGGTCACGTTTCACGAGATCGTCTCGATTCTTCGCTTCGGTTCCTTCGACGTGAAGAGATTCATCCTCGAATGCATAATAGTTGGTTCGTAATCGATGTCTTATCGAACCAAGCTTCCACCGACAACGGGCTCGTTCATTTTGTAACGAGCAGCGTGGGCGAAGTTATACGAATCTCATTGTTGTTCGATTGTTCTGCCTCGTGAGTCGTAAATAATTGCCCGAGTCGTTAAGCAACCGTCGGACAATATATCGTCGAACTCTTGGAAACTCGTTAACTTAATCCTTAAATGCGTGGTTTTTGTCCAAACGCAATAAAACGCGTTGAAATTGTTAGTTTATTCGTCGCAAGATCGTAGAGAAAGTTTTACACGGAGAGAGAATTCGTTGTCGAACGATCGCGTAATACGCTTAGAACGTATAAATAAATCGCAGACTCTATGTTATAATAACAATAACAGTTCGTACGAAGATTATAAAAATAATAGAATAACAAATATGGGATAAATACAAGGATATATAAAACACGATAAAATAATAAAAAATAAGAAATAGTTTACGCTTACGTCAACTAACTTAATATCTTATCGATCTTGTAATATCTCGATTAAAATGAATATTCGTAAGTGCTATTATGTAAATCATTATGTATACATGAAATGAGTATTTGTGTAATCACGTACGACGATATCGTGCTTTCAAAAATTAATTAAACTCTCCATCGAGGAAATCTCGTTCGTAGATTGTTAAAGAAAAATCAAGTTCTTACATCGAAGACGAAAAGCTAATGTGTTTTTTTTCTTTATTTTTGCTCGTAACACATCGTTTGATTACATCGATGTGAAATTAGAGTTTCGTAGAAGTTGTCAACAGTGCTAATTACTCACTTGTGTAAAGTCTGCACCGATGAACGCTTGCTCCATGCCGATCCATATTGTGATTGGTATAAGGAGCTGCTGATAAGGCTTCTTCAGTTGATAAGCAGTTGCCGAGAGCAATTGTATACCACTGAGCTCTTGACTGTCCACTTTTCTTTGTTTCTCGCCATACCTGTAACAGGGAAGAGGAGAATTCTCGTTATTCCGTCCGAATTAAGTCTAAGCTCTCGTCGCGCGACTAATTTGAGAAGTTGCCTCGAGGTTGCAGACACGATCGACAAGTGGAAATGACACAGAAATGGTAAACGACGCAAGTGTCGGAAGTGAAAATTGTCCGTGTCGCAGGAGAAACGGATGTCTGTTAATTTCGACGATCTTCGTAAATTCCTGATCGAACGTCGTGCACTTTCAGGCTTCACCGTCTTTAAATTTGGAAGAAAAATAAATAAACACCAGAGGAGGAAAAGATTATGATAAATCCATTCTTATTGGTTCTTCCACGTTTACTGTTCGATAATTGAAAATACTATGCCCGATGTTTGACGAGTATTTCAATGGTCCACGTGAAAGATGCCAATCCTTAGAAAAGTAAGCGACGAATGTACGAAGTTTGGCAAGAAATCAAATCTATAATTTGCAACGATAAGTATCTTGAAATGTTGTGACAATCGGTATTTTTAAATCTTCAAACGTAATACAATGTTATATTATCAAAATTGTAGTTTTATCTAGATTTAGGATTAAGTGTCTGGTTTTATCAGCTAAAAGAACGTGGCATATCATCGTGCTCTTTTAACCGTAGCTTAAATCCTGTAGTTTTCAAATAGCGTAACAACGCAATCAAACCGTAAGTGTATTGTTGTAGAGACTTATCTGACTTGGTATATTTATTCTAATACATTTGTGGTGCCGGTTTCCTATGCTAAATAAGTAATCTCGAACGCCTGTGACAGTAGAGGCTGTCAATGGAGCCTTGATACTCCCATGATTTGAAATGTACGTATTGCGAAATGTTGACAGGAATCAGTGAGGTAGAACGCCCGTAGATTGATTAACAACTAGTTGGAATATACTAATCGTGATATGCAAAAAGAATTGGTCAAAGACAAACACAAGTATTTCCTGTTTTGAAATATGATTTCTGACACTTGAAGCATTAACTTGTAACTCTTTTTACAGTTACATACGCACAACATTTCTCTCAAAACACCTGCGACAGATTATAATTGTTTAAACAGTTGCGGATAACGAGACGAGGGTAATTGGAATTCCCATTTTTCTTTATTTAGAAATCTTTCTATGCGTAGTTTAATTTTTATCAAAGGTCAGTTAATTAGCACGCGATAAAATGTAACCGTTCTAAATAGCTACTGGATCGTTCAAGAAGCTGTCGATGGCAGTTTTAATTGTCGATTTAATTCGCTGTATACCGTATATTATACGTTTGTTCGATGAATATGAAACGCAGGAATTAAAAATAAAAATCTGACGAAACCTATAGAAGGAGCGTTGTTTTCCAACAGAAAGCAAAGATCTTCTATTCTCAGACAAAATAAATCATCTTATTGGTATTTTGATTTTTGCGAAACGTTGTTTTCATTACAAGAAGCTGGATATTCCAGAAGATTATAAAAATCGTTTCCAGGAATCTATTGCTAAGAAAAAAACAAGTTTTGCGGAAAAGTAATGACGAAACTATCTAACAAACAATAAACAGTTGTTAAAGAAACGATGCTTATACTGTTTAGTAATATATTATACAGGGTGGTTGGTAACTGGTGGTACAAGCGGAAAGGGGGTGATTCTACGCGAAAAAAGATGTCGAAAATGTAGAATAAAATATTTTTTTTTTTTAACAATTTTCCATCGAGACAACGATCTACAGTGAGATCCGTTATAACGTACCGCACGCGTACCGAGCGAAAATTCAAAGTCGATTTTCTCGAAAACAAAGCCTCGAACGAAAAATTTGTATTCTATATTTTCGACTTCTTTTTTCGCGTAGAATCACCCCCTTTCCGCTTGTACCACCAGTTACCAACCACCCTGTATAAAGATATATTGTATAATTAAATTTCTGATTACACGACAGGATCAGTCATTTTTCATAGGTTCAGAGCAGAGGAAGAGATTCGTTGTTAATCGTTCCATCTTCGTCAGAATCTCCAATCTACGCTGTAATAAAGCAAACCAACACTTAATGAGCAATAAACTTTACATTTACAAGACGCGGGCTCATTAAAACGAACGTTCGTCTCTCGAAGACACGACCGGTTGATCGAAGGAGTAATTTTACAAGTGGTACGATATAAAATTCTAGTCTCGGTATACTTTAACGTTCAAGTTCATCCAAATCAGACGTGGAAAGCTTAAGCGTAGCATTGTAATCTTGCGATACGTTCGTCTTACAAAAACATAGTGCACAAAATAACTTCTCCTTGAAAATTCCCTCGAATGAACTCTGTACATTTATACGCACAGAAACAGACTTAACGTGCATGTACAGGATGCTTCACGCAACTGAGTCAAACAAACAGGTGTCGTTTGTCTGCTATCTGGAAACCGACGAAAATCGAAGCTTTTTGCCATCTTGGTATCTTCTCGTTCAATGTCAAATATTTAGTCGCTACTTCGTAGCAGTCAGTGTGTAACTTTGCTTGGAAGATAAATATCGTTAAATTTAATTTCGCAAAATGTACGAAGTGGAAAACTAGGAAAGACGCAAGTCTTCGTATTATGTTATGCATATGCACTGTCGTTTTAGTAAGCGCAAAGTCGTGTTTGCACGAGGTGTTGGAGAAAAGCTTTGGCATAACATCGAAGCAAAAATTCAAATAAATCAACGATGTTTCTTTTCACGCTATTTTCAACGAAAGAGGACACGATCGAAACAAACAACGAAAGAAAACGATGCAAAGTGCGTAGCGGAATTAGAGATGCGTCGATTGCTATACGAAAAACTGTGTAGCTCCATTTAGAAAAATACGGATAACGAATAAAGAATCTTGAAAATACTCCCATTTCGAAAATGTCTATATACGTCAAATCGCCTATCATCCGAGACCACTGAATCTCGCCTAATGAAACTTTCTTCTCTATCTTCTATCTTTGCGTAGCTATATCTTGACCCGTTCACGTGGAACACCTTGTACGTACACCGTACACCGTACAAAGTGGTAGTACGTACTTGCTTCGTTTCGCGATGAAGGCTGGCTACGTTCGTTATATCTCGGCGAAAAACCGGTTCAAATTTTTGTCACGGTTTTTTCACCGAAAGAAAATTCCGAATTCAAGTCGAACGTGAAACGCGTGTACAGGTTCGAACGCGTAACACAACCGGAAAACGACAGCAGAGGGTGGATTTTTACACGAGTTGCTGGATCCACTATCGGCTACGAAGGTCGATAATTTCGAGAGAGAAAGATCGCGGAAATCCTCATGGCGAGCGTGTCAGGCAGAGAGGCAGGCGAACACTCGTAAAAGAGCCGTTCAACAGAATCCGGTAAATTATCCTGCCGCTAAATTTAGCCACGGATCACTTGAATACGATCTACCCTGAGGGGGCTGAGGGATCAGCGATTCAGCAGCCAGAAGAAAGTCGGTGGAACGAAGCAACCCGGCCGACGTACGAGAGAAGCCGAGGTTTTTAGAGTCGCTGCAGCCTCGGGCGACGTTCGCCAATTCGCCAAATAAATTTTAAACGGCCTGGTGCTAAACGACCGTGGCCATCTTCTTGTGGTCAGCATTCAAAGGTACGTTTTACGACCCGAGAAATCTGTGTTGTTTGGATTTCTGGCGATTATTAACCCTTAAACCATTAAATGGTCAAGGATGGGTAAGATCTCGCAGCGGTATATCTTTTTGAAATTGTCGAATTAACGAAATTAAACAAGCGGCGTTTTATTATCATTGAGCAATGAACAAAGGATAGAAAAATTATCGTTCGTAATGGTTATAAATAATTACGATAATTATTGCGAGAAGATAGTATTAAAACAAAATTCGAATGGTGTGCGTTCATGATAGATTTCAAGTGTTAAAATAAGAAAATCTGTATATTCTTCTGAAAGTTTAGAAATCTATTATCGAATCTACTAAATATACCTGTCATATATTTATATGATTTATAGTCTACTTGGTATATTTATTATCATATATCTGTAATATTCCTATATTTATCTTATTTTTATTATTATCGTATTTTAAAGAGAAGACACGTGTACTATCTTCCAATGAGCTTGTAAATTAATTTTATTCTAACGTAAAAGGATTCGAACGAAACCTTGAATCTTAACACTTTTTTCATCGCTGAAGTATACTTTTCTATTTACATTTTCTTGCCAATTCTCAGAGTCATCGATGTCTGTTTGAAGATTTTGCAATGGCCAATCATCGCTTGAAACGAGTCTCGCTAGTTGTATCAGGGACAAACATATTCTGGTCACTTGACAAATATACGTATGCTTTACACTGTACACTGGACGCTGTTTTGAGAAAGTTTTAAGACTTGTTGTTGCCTTAAAACACGACGAATTTCGTGGTGTAAGTGACTTACATGGAAGATCAGAAGAAACACGAAATCGTAATGAAATATGTTTAACAGCGAATAGCGTACAATTGGTTACGTTCTTAGCGCTAAATTTCTTGGACGAGAGGCTTGACATAATCTCCTGAATTGAACTCGAGAACAGCAGTAAATTAATTACACGCTAGATACTGGATGTCTGGGTAATCGAAAGTTCGCCAGCAAGGATTTACGTAAACCTAGTTACGCGAAAATCGTTCTGTATTGTTTCTTTCCTCCTGAACTCGCGAGCATAATTTCCATTCTCAACGTCGAGCGACAAACAGAGTTTTACGTGAAACTCGTCACTCATTTTTCTACGACACTTTAATCATTCTTAAGAAACAGCTCTATTAAGAATGAAACAAATACGAAGCTGTTCTCGTAGAAAATATTACATTACTATGTATTTATCGAATCGTTAGTGTGGATGTATCCTTCTTCATATAACAATTGTTTTTATTACCTTAATATACAAGATAAAGATATATTTCAGTATATAGTAAATTTATTAAATTTTAGTTAGGTACTATTAACGTAATACTAATTCGACAACATAAACGAGGAAACGTAAAATAAAACTATATATACGATTTAACGGTACGACGTAACAAGAATATTTTCGTAGCTACTTTCATTTCGAAAGGAACCGAGTAACATCAAGTTACGTAGAACAATTTTTAACAGCGTTATTAAAATAAAGATCTTCCAAGAATCAAACAGTTAGATATCGTCATTAAATACGATGCCAATCATGTTCATTAACATAGTTCCCAAGACGGTTGAGAGGAAGTGCCAGATAAAATCCTCCTGCCCCTGCGCAAAGTTTTCATCGACCGCCACGAGTCAACGTTCACGTTCGCGAACCTAATGTTACGTACTATATTTCCGTTAAAGTAGCTCTAACTCGCACTGTTCTACGAATCGATCTGCCAACAAACACGAAACTACTGTTCCAAATTATTTCATCGCTTAGATACATATCTTTGATTACAATTTTTATGTAATTCAATTAGGAAATTCCGAACAAACGAATTTATAACGATTATATCATTCGTGGTTGTTATTCGCGATGACGTTGATATTTAAACATTAACATGTATGTACATATAATTGTCTCACGAGTAAACACAAATAATTCTATTCTTTCTGCGATTCCAACTGTGAACTGGTGTCGGAGTTAAACGCATGCCGAACATAACGTCGGCCTCGATCTGACCTCCTTACCTTACCTTCGACCTTAGCCTTAACACGCTAATGATACCTGAAAATGTTTCTTGTAACTGCACCGCGAATATTTACGTAAGTTTGTTTGACTACGAAGACAAATAAAGAAACAGAGAACCTATAGAGAAATTTGTTTTATCTACTTAAGTACTGTGCTGGGTGCTACACTTTGCACGCTATATATATCTTTGCACATAATACGTATTTCGTGCATTTTTGCACTTATAATATTTATAAGCTTGCGCGTATTTCGACGAGTCACCGTACGCGTTATACGTCGCAATTATCTATATCGCACTTGTCAAATACAATTTAATTTCGTAAACTTATAACGATATATTGTGTCATTTACGTTTCACTGTCTTTTATCTACCACTGACCATCGTATACTTAATACAAATCATAGACCTTATTGACTCGAGATTGTCGAACGTTAAATATTATTCGATCCTGGTCTGCGATTGTGCAGTGCGCGGTACGAATGTCAACGTACGTGCAAGTCATGCACGTGAACATTCTAACTAGAATGTGTCAGCTTGTAAACATTAAACAAGCCATCGGCTAATCCAAATACATAATTCAAGAATGTCTGACTCATAGTCCGCCACCGATTGCACTTCTAGCTGCGTTAACTATACGTATCTACATATATCTAATGAACGGAGGAGAAAGAAAGAAAAGAAAAGAAGAAGAAGCGAAGGAAAGGAGGAAAAACGAGTGATCATAAATATGTTTGCGGAATGGAATGAAGCATTAGCCGTGGACCGTTAATCGATCGTAAACGTGTGTGTGACAAACGCGAGGTGGAAAACATCGGTCGCGCGAAACCGTTCACCACGATAAAACAACGTCGAAGCGTTTAAGTAGCTTCTGTCGAATGCAAGGTCGCTCGGGTTTCCGGCCACCTTAGTATAGATAGACAGATATATACATACGGATTTAATATCGATACGTGTTCGAATTTTATGGAACGTCACGTACGAGAAACGTGAATCATCCTTTTTTTCTGGGAAAACCGAATCCTTATTGTTTTAGAAATATGAGAAAATATTCGTTGCGAAGGGGAATGATTGCGATAATCGTAGACTGGCCGATTTTTACGCATTTGTGGAAAATTTAACGGTGGATGGAAGCGAGAGAATGAAGGAAACGAAGGAAGAAAAGAGACAGAAGAAAGTAAGAAGAGACAGAAGGAGCTGAGAAGAGAAGGAATACAAGGAGCAGACGAAAAAGGAAAGAGTAGAATGAAGACAAGCAAGAGAAGAGGCGAGGAAAAGGAACAAAAGGAGAGAAGCAAGAAGAGACAAGAAAGAAGAATGAAAAGCAAAGGAGACTAGTCATTAAGAGTAGTAACTATCTTTGTTCCTGTTTGTTCTCAAGTTCAAGCAGAAATAGCTCGATCGCTTATCGAAGATAAGATTTCTCTGCTTCACCTTTCCTCTACCTGTCTGTACAAATTTGTTTTATATACCATATTTCAATCAAGTCAATAATTTATAAACCTATACTTTATCTGACATCTTAGAAATTGCTAGACGCGGATGTTTAAGCAAATTCGTATCTTTACGACCGCAACTAAAAAGATAGAAGCTAAGCAGAGAATTGGGTTTTCATCGATCGAGTATCGATAGATATTATTAATAAAACAGAAATATTACGTTTCGTGTTTTCACCTTTCATGTACTCTCTGTATTTTTTTTTTTTTTGCATTTTTAAATTTGCACTTTAAATTTTCGCGACACAGATTACCAACCGCCATACAGACAAACGTCAATACGCTGTAAAAATGTTTATCTGATTTGCAAGCGTTACGAGAAGATTTGAAAACTAGAAGAATCGAAAGATCGTAAAGAATTTTGTAAATAATAAGGAACAAAATTACACGACGATATTACAGTAAAAACAGGAAAAATTAACTATTTTATTTTTCACATACACGAGCGATGGAAACTATTGTTACCTAATGGAAATTACATTTTTATTTGTACGTCGCTATGATTTATGTCACGGTCTCACAATACTCCATTCAATCGATGAAAGAGACGATATCATAATTGCATTCTATAAGGATAGGTAAAATGCGGCACAAGTATCGTTGATGTATGCAACAAGATACCTTCTTCACGGCAAGTATTTCATTGTTCGAATCGTTTAATGATACAGGAAGCGTGGAATTAGAGAAATGCACGAAGAATGAACTAAAAATAAGCATGGACAAACGATATTCCAGCTACAAGAATTTTCGATGATTGTCAGGTAATTTTCAATTGGTGTAATAATTAAAAGTCTGAACGAAAGATAAGCTAAAGTTATTAATTATACAATTATAAAATTATAAATTACAAGCGAAAGAATTCGAATTTTTCTTTTGATATTTATCGCGATACCGTGAACGAGGAAAGTAAATATGTCGTTCCATTCACAAGTACTATATTACAGAATGAATCTCACGAAAAGAATGTCGTTATTTTGACTTCTCCCGTTTTTTTTTTTTTTTTTACAAAGATTTCCTCGGTATATTTCCGACAGTTTTTCCTCGAACAGTGAATTTTCACGCAATTAATCCATTGATAATAAGAGTCAGTATTGCGTTAAGGCAACATTGTATTTGCATTTTTTTCCATTTAATTTACATTAGATATCGAATTCTGTTTTTCAGTATTGTGATTATGAAAGGAAATTCCAAAGATTCGTCCGATATCTTTCTTTTTCCACTTAGATCGCATAATTTTATGTAGCACGAAGAAATCAAAGTGTTTGTAGCAGCATGATAAACTATTTTTTCATACCATGAAAATATTTATATTTAATATATGTGCTTGTTACGATATTCGAAATATTTTTATGTTTCAATTTCGCTCCTATTTTATCGAACAATAAAATAATTCCGATTGAGATATCTAGCTGGGAGAAGTATTCGCTCGAATATTTCATTACCTGACAGAAACTGCTAAACCTAAACCAATAAACGCATGTACGAGTAAAAGCGACAAAACTTTCCGATCTACGTAATATGCAGTTGCAACACTAGTCGCGACCACTATGCCAGTCGATAGTAGAACTCAGTCAGAATAGCGATTGCAGAATCATTGCAGAACACACGGTGTTACGAATCTTTCATTTATTCGACTTCCACCGTTGAGGAATACTGACACACTGCGTGAATGGCTGATTTTATTATGCACAGCGAGTCTAGAAACTGGGCCGGGTTATAACTCTGTTTCTATTGCGGATAGAAAAAGATCGTAGAGGAACAATTTGCATTCTTTATCAAGCTCTATCATCGTGCATCGATTTTTTTTTATACAATTGCATTAATGCAGTTACAAAGTGCTATTGTATCTTTCTTTTCTTTTTTTTAATAAAACCTTACAGTTTCTTTCGTATTTATTGATTCCTCGTACTATTCCGAACAAAGAAGTGTTAGAATACAATGTCAAAAAAATTAATATTTCCTGAGACAGTTTCATAAATCTTATACAATATCCATTAACGTTAAAATGGATGTTCCAGTGACAATGGATAGTTTGTATAATACAACAGAGCTCCCTAATACGAATACCCTAATATCTGAACGTTCTATTATTATTATTATAATTCTCATCAAGAGAACACTTCCTTCCATTTCAAATTGTATACATATTTGATTAATGCTCGTATACAATGTACTATTTGCTTTATTCGATCGAGTGAATTCTGATTGCATGAGTTTAGTATGAAACTAATAGCGTTTCAACTATGGGGATAAAACACGACGTAAGTTGCAATGTAAGTGCAACAAGATTAGCAGAGATGTATAACGTTGGAGAAGCCACGATCACAGATATTAGAAAACAAGAGCATGATATTGAAAATTATCTAAAGTACGTAGATTACTCGAATCAGCGGTAAGAAAACCTTAAATATACTCGTACAATTAAACGGTTTCATTTCGACAGAGACGATAATAACGAGGATTTTATAGGAATGAAAACAGCCAACGAATGTGGCAACGAAGAGTCGTCTTCTCGTGTCGAAGTATTCGATAAAGAGCTCCGATGATTTCAAAGTACAGGAAGAATGTAACCCTATGCAGTTACTTACGTTGAAAGAATTATATGATTCAACAGCGAAAATAGACACGGGATGCATAAATATTGAAAGAATCAGTCCATTAATCTTAATGCGTATTAGAATAAATGAAATTTCATAGGAGAAAAACGATAGTTCCATCATCCGAAAATTACATTATCCGAACAGGTTTGTCTCCCTGTTAGTCCGGATAAGGAAGGCTCTACCATACATACGATATACGCGCAAAAATTTTCTATGGTGAGCGTTGAAATACTTTCGTGTGTCGGTGTGTTGCTCTGGCCAGGTACGGAGATCGCTAACGCGCGCAAAAATAAAAAGGAGAGAAAATCCAGCGTCATTAAGCGCCATTATAACGTCATCCATGGTACCAGCGGTCGTAACAATGCGGCAAGGTCAGCAAGAATCGCTTTATCTCGAGAGGAAAGAATAAGAGGCGACTAGAGCTGATGGAAACGAGCTGGCGAGTGAATCGGAAACTCGAAGACCTCCTCGGCCAGCCTCTGTGTATCTACCGTGCAAAAGTTTCCCACTGATGATTTTGCTCTTGCAACATGCACACGGGAATGGCTTCTGAACCGTTATAACACAGTACGGTTGGCTGGTGAAGCAACTGCACCGATTCAAGTATGGACTTGGAACGATAAGTCGAGAACTGTGCGATACGATACGACACGTTCGCTATTGCTAATGATATTGTAATAAAGAGCAGCAATAACACGACGTAACGAATTACAATTATTACGTGTTGATTTTTCAATGTAAATAATATTGAAAACGTTTCAGACGAATTAGATAAAAACGTCGAGGAAATCTTCTTAAGATCCGAATCTGTAGTGTGAAATTGTTTATAGCATGGTAGAAACCAAATGATGATAAATATAACAATAATACGAAGGTCAAAATTGATACAAATAGTAATCTATAGTAACCTAAGGAAATTAAGTACTCTAGAAGGTCCTAGAAGCTAGAAGGTCGTAGAAAAGTATGAGGAAAAGGAGGAAAATCGTGGGAGAGACATTGTCGACAAAAAGTATTTGAGAAATTTACAAGTTGCAACGTTAGATATTAAAAATATGTAAAGAGAGATACACTGACGTTAAGAATTGCTCGAAAAAATTGCA
Organism: Bombus flavifrons; assembly: GCF_040668555.2. Classification (NCBI taxonomy): domain Eukaryota; kingdom Metazoa; phylum Arthropoda; class Insecta; order Hymenoptera; family Apidae; genus Bombus; species Bombus flavifrons. The sequence goes on along the minus strand of NC_138444.1, from coordinate 10,202,503 downwards.
ACGTAGAGACATGAAAGAAAGAAATATTATCCGAAGAAAATAATTGGAAGAAAGATTCTCTTTTCTTGGAATTAACAATTGGAATTTTCTTGGATTCAAACAAGATTAAAATGATATGTACATATATATATATTGATTTAAAAAATTATTTGAGAAAGTCGGAGGTGAATTTTTCGCGACGTTACTTAATCGACGCTAAGAAAACTTACGACCTACGTTAGAAGACTTACACTAGAAGACACGACTGCAAATTATTTGAGAAGATCGCAAATTGCTACGTTAAAAATTGCATCCAAAAGAAATATGTTCTTAACGAGCGTGAAACTTCAAGTTATGTTTGTAACGAGTAGATAGATTATCGGTGAAGAAACCAAAATCATCCATATGCGATTGGCGTAAGAACATGATTACAGACGTAAAAAAGCGAAGCTAATAAACGCTTGTGTCTGTATTACATTGTCAATGGAAAATGACAGCTGAGACATATACAGTTATTTCTCGCTAATTTCCGAGGCCGATCGCGCGGAATCGTTTACCTCGTTTCGGAATTACGAAGGATCGTGGTTGTGATCGATCGCAACTTATCTTTCCAGGAATCGGAATTCCAGTGGAATCGCAGAATCATCAAACGTGCAATTTCACGCGCAGCACGTGGAATGCGTGTTGCGCTCTGTTATTGTGCAGGTGAATCGACCGAGGATGAATTGGATGTTCATCAAAGCGCAGACTGCCGGAAATCGAAAGTAGTCAAGTGTTTCTGGCACAAGAGATATTCCTTTCTCCTGGCAACTATGTATACCAATACTAAGAAGAGACAAAGGAGCTCCGGCTACAGCTACGTTAGAAAACTTATCGTGTTATGCAGCGTGTTTAATTCAAATAGAAATAGTTCGTTTGAAATTTCTTAGATCTGGATTTTTTAGTCTGTGAAGAAAACTTCTTTTTTTTTTTTTTTTTTTTACTAATTATTGATAATGGAATTTCGGGTGGTTTTACGATGAAAACGTATTCCGCTAGGATTTCAGACCAGTTTTAATGAAAACAAATACGCTTATCGTTCGATTAATTAACAATCTACTCAAGTATAATAGCACACGTAACAGAGTGCGTAATATAAATTGCAACGTATATGTAATAAAAAACTGTGTCATAATATCAAGCGTAAAATGGTTACATAAAAGTAATTTTCTTTCAAACTTAAACAGCTACCAAAAAAGTTCAAATAAAATGGTGATTTCATACTAACTTGATTTTGATGATGTGAAATGTTAGACGTGAATTATTACTAGAACAGGTTCACGAAATAGACTTAATGGAAATCGCATCTAAACCAAGTCGATTTAAAGGATGATAGGATAAACAAAAATGTTTAATGTTACAATTTCGTTTTAATGATTATTATCTGTCTTTGAAGTTCAGAAAACTTTATAGGTATTATTTTTTTGCAATCTTGCTCTTGTAGAAATGTTCGATTTTACGTGTTTACACGAGTTAGTATGACGTATCGACGTGAATAACATGACAGAGGAAAAGAACAATTTTTCCAACCGCTCCGATATTGTGAGGTACGATCGTAAATCAGACTACAATCATGAACACGAGGCTCATATCTGAACGATTCTATGAATGAAGCATGGATCCACGGTAATACGGTATATAATGGTCTAGCCTTTACGTAATTCATAAAGAATCGTAAAATTCGCACTCGAACGATTCTCCTTATTCACGCGGTAAAATACAATCATAATGATTTATATATGTCACTTAAAACGCGAAGAAACTTAAAACGCGATACATATAATATAACAGTTTGTGTTTATAATCCATTTCTAATTGCTAAATAATAACCGCATAGAGGTTTCTGAAAATCTTACGAGATTATGAACATCGAACACGTTTTATACGTAACTATGATATTCTATCTTGCCTTCAAACTGCTTTTAGACAACTTTCGAATATCGGTCAACTCATTAGCTTAATTTTATTATGTCATTTCAGGTCCGAACTACGAACGAAACAAATTTACAAATTGCCACGCAGCGTATTTTGCAAAGCGAAAATATATTCGTTAACAATGAAACTGTTAGATACGAGGATTATATAAAGATATCAGGTAGGGTATTTTATAAATTTTGCAAGTTCGTTTGCAAATTATCATCGTTTCTTCGTAGTTTTATAATTCAATAATTCTCATTATACAAAATAGCCTGCATAATTTTCAAATACTCCGTAATTTTCTAATTCCTTCGTAACTTAGTTCTACGATTCTCCTTATATAACATAGTCTATATAGTTTCATAATTTTCACGATCTTCTGGCTTCTCCATAGTTCGATACTAGAAGCTCATAAATTTGAAATGCAATAATAGCGATAAATAGATGTATTATTTGAACAAGACTCGTAAACTATAACTTCTAATCTTCCTGTTTCTACGCAATGGCCAAGTTCCATGAAAAGATAAAATTCTCTACGTGTCAAAAATATACCTTTTCCTATTCACCTTTAAGATTTCCTGTAAAAGTCTACCTTAGAATTGCTCTTCGGGGTCAACCGTGAAGACTACCGTTGATTACAACAAAAAACTGCCACCACGCGAATCTAAACCTAAACCGCGCTAATGCCCACTTTTTCCCTCCTCTTAACGAATCCTCCATTTCATTCACGTAGATTGTGAGAACGGGCCGCGATAATTCATTTTTTGTTGACACGTTTAGATCACGCATCAGATTCTCCCAGCGACTGGTAAACTGTAGATGAAGCGATAGAAGTGTCGTCACCGTTCTTCACACTTACCATGGGAAGATATCGCTTGGATCTAAAGAGTTGGAAGGCCAGACGCATTAATTATCAATGAAAACGGTACAGACCCCATGCATATGCAAATGTTTAAAACGACACGCACGTTGGTGTATCGATGATGAAGCGTCACCAACGCCAATAGAAAATCAGCATTCCCGCGTGCGCGGCTATTAATATTTTTAGCGTCGGTATATCATTAGAACGTTGCCAACGTCCGGATAAGAGGGCAGACGTCCTTGGTGGACGAGGTAGTATGTACTGTTATGAAAAGATACAAATAATATTGCCCTGTGTCTACAGACAGCGCGTGATTGAAATGCAAATGACGACAACGGATGATCGGGAAAAATTCTCTGTAGCCTGTAAATCTCGGCTCGAGACGGTTTGCTGGTCACGAAGTCACGAATCCTGAGATCACCGATGCTCGAAATGACAAATCTCCGACAGGCCGGCCGGCTCGCTTATATGACTCGATCACTTGCCGGAAGCTATTCGGTCGCTGCGCTGGGCCGAGTCGTTGGCGCCACAATGTAAGTACACGAGAAATGACGGGAGTAACGGGATTTATATTTTGGTTACAAGTACAGTACCGTGCAAATGTCTTGTGGAATTTAGCATAATGATTTCATACTGGCAAGTGATCACGTTATACCTTTGCAATGTGTTACGTATCCTATGAATCTTTGGATATTTGTTTCGCGATGTTAATTGCTTGTCATTTTTCTTCACTTGTAAGTTGTGTGAAGTTTCATTGATAAGTAGAATGGTAAGTTAGTTGTTACAAAACACGTATAAAATGAACTGCCGAAAATAAGACAGGAAGAAACAAAAACAAATAGCTTAAGATAACGAAAATGGAGATGGCAGATAGTACGAAGTGAGGTAATCGAGTTATTTGATAAAAATGGAACCTTTGATGTCAAGCGAATGAAGGATTATACAAAGTATTCATTATTTTAGGGAAAATCTAATCGATGAAAAATAAATTATAAATTAATCCCTATTTTTTTTTAAATATATTCTTCGTGGTAAATTGCTAAAATACAAGCTTCTTAATAATTATTGTTTATCTTTATAGCTCGGGGGTCTTAAATTCACTATCTCGCAAAACGTGTTGTCACAATTTTAAAATGTATCACTGTACTTTTGTATAATAATATATACGTAATTCATACCATATGACAATAAAAGATAATATTATCGTATGTAATATTCTTGCGAATGCTAGTTATCGTATCATATTATATTATTCATTCTTTCGTGCAAGAATGTATGACGAAAACGAATATCTACATACATATGTATGGACATATATTTGAGTTTTTGTTGTATCAATATTGTCAATATTAGCTATAGATTAAGCAGTGCTTGTTGACGAATATACCACATCGATGATTAAAGTATATTTGAACATTTAGAGGTGTCAGGTATTACATTAGATTCTCTGGATGTTTACGAACATATTCATAGCTCCAATCGATCGTGTTTTGATCGAAGAAGACAACATTTTCGTAATCTATTTTACGGTGAAATTTATTTACGTAATCAAAAATACCGTTCACTTTCTTTTTCTTTCTACAGCTCGTCTTATACGTTTTTTCCTCTTCGAAGAGATACGAATAAGGTATGGCAACCGAGTAAATAAATGTACAAGCGTGTCAAGGAACGTTGTATAATTACAACGTTGAGTAGAAATCGTCCTGAAGAAATTTCTTTACTTTCATGCTCTCGTGTTTCGCAGTGCCTTTTTATACCTGTATGTAATTCTTTTTTCTAAAAGCGTGTTTTTAATAAACGTATGCCACTTACGTTTGTAGTCGAGAATGTTCCAGAGTAATTTATACAAGCGCAATCGTCTATCTTTTAAAATATCCAGTGTCTTCAAAACAATTCTACTGAAGTATTCCGCTTTGAAAAAGTGTACTAAAGAAGATACGGGGACAAGGAACGAGCATAACAAGTCTATATTTGTCGATTTTCCGATTTTTATATCATTTGATGGTTAAAAGAAAGTAATTCTAACATAACTTAAATCAATTCGACGTGCTATATGCAAAGACATATTAAAATTAGAGAACTACGTAATAAATCCAACAAGTTTCGTATAAAACCAATAGAATAAATAACATTGTGACAGTTAATCGACCATAAAATATTCAAAAATGGATAGATAGCAAGAACAGATATTTAATCAACTGAACCAAATAAAAAGCAATTTACCTATTATGGGACCACTGTACGTACCGGTGATTATGAAAGTGGCCCAAGTCAAGAATCAGAAAAAACAAGTTTATCGCTCATTTTGCGTCACATCTACGTACATTACGATAATCTGAAAAATATCATCTTAGCAAAGAAGTAGAAATAGAACCGCCGGATTCAGTTTGTTGTTGCGTCGTTAAGCAAAATTTCAGTTCATGCATCAATCGTAAAACTTTAAATATCACGCAACGAGAAATACGCATATGACATGTATCACTTTCGCAATCACCGACACATGCAGACGTCGTTATAGTGAATTTTTAAACCGGTGTCCCATAAAGATAAAATAAAACATAGAGGTATAATTTATCGCGTTTCCTCCCTACTATCTTCCTCCCTACGATCATCGCACGAAAAAACGTTCTGTTTTTAATTTTCCGTAGATTCGAATCGTTTACATTTCCAAGTCATTTTAATTCGAGGCATTTTCTTGAATTTAGGTCTGCCAGTACACAATGCACGCACTATAGCGTGTATAGATGTACCCTCGCATGCAGAGACTTCAATGCTGGCAACAGCCAGAAATTTATCGGGTTTTAATAAGTACAAATTGCGGCGGGTGGTTGTGTAACCGCCGTGCTTCGATGCATCCTGCGTCGGATGTACGCTATTTTGTAATCATGAGCAGAGCAATGTTTATAGCGATTCTGAATGGGAGAAGGGGAGGGGATCTTGCACGGATCTCGCGCGATACACGCTTATTAAGGTGCGCGTTTCGTAATACTCCTGGAAAAAAACATTACTGTCTTTTTTCTCGCTCTTTTTTTTCTCTTCCGTTATGTGGGCGAGTTTTCAAGAAGCGTCCCGCAACCGGAAGCTTCTGGAAACTCGATTCAACCACGAGACTCGTAATCAACATTCGTGGCCATTGATAAACATGCACCGTCGCATCCGAACGAGGATTTCGTTTTTGTCCGATTCCATCGAGCGGCATAAATTATCTTACAAAGGTAATTTTTGGTCGAGTCTACCGTACGAGGAAAACAATGTTACAGGGAAAAAGAATAATTCCCGATTGACTTGATCGAACGAATGACATGAGATGCTAATCAATTTTCGAATAATTCTATTGAATAGGAAAATTTTCTTACGAGAGAAACATAATCGATCTTATCGAATAAAAAGACTCGTCCTGAAAAGAGAAAAAAATAATTCTGCGGTCAATTTGATATAGGGAGAAAAATTATCCTGTAAAAAGTTGTACCGGAAAAACAATCTTAAAAGAAGGCATAACGATCGAATTAACAGATAAATCATCCCGTATAAAAGAATGTTCAATCGTTCGAACTGATGAAAAAAAAGTTATCCCATAAAGAGGAAAAGAAAAAATCGAAGCGAAATTACGTTAAGATATATATATATATATATATATATATATATATATATATATATATATATATATATATATAAGGTACATACTACGTATGTGTTTAAATTTGACAGATTAAAGACAAGGAAAGAGAAAAAAATAAAATATACAGAATTTTTTCCTGTATAATAAAATAAAACGTCGACCGTTTTAACGAAGAGGCGTGTATCTCGAAACCATGAAGCACTTTTTCGTTGACACCTGCCTGTCGAAACGATATGTGTAATTTATTTGGCCGTAGGCAAACTTCCATGGGAGTATCCGACCGCATCATCATGCTTCCATCATCTATTCGATCGAAACACCAAGCTCTCTTTTTTTTCTTTTCTTCCTTTTAATTTATTTCGGCGCCGAAGCTTTTTTTCTTTTGCTCTTTTCCCCATTCCACTATGTCGATAGTGTTCTCAGCCATATGGATCCGCGCGAATTCATTTCTTCGAAACGCCAATGCTCTTGACTTTCAATCTTCTTCTCTTATACAGATACCACTGTTATTATTGCCCGCCACGGAAGAATGATTTCATATTTAATCAGGTACCCGCCTACGTTTCTTTTTCTACGTAACTGTCACTTTTTCTCTCCCCTCTTTTTTTCTTCTTTTTATCCGAGCGAATCCGTGCAAGTGAAACGGTTTTGACATTGATTTCTAGCGTAGCAACTTCGTTAACCTACATCCTGGTTAGAAACCAATTCGTGACGTTTCGTTTTCTCAGCGACTTTCTTAAACAATGACACCCTGAACGTTTACACGATTTTCTTCCGAATTATTGGCGAGGCCGTGCAACGAACAAAGTTTACGTATTCCGACAATCATCGTAATAAATAAAAATATATAGCGCTCGATACTCCGTGCTTTTTATCTATCGAAATTTCCATAATATTTACATTACGTCAGATAAAGTGAATTATGTTACGGCTATTTGGTTTATCGCTGTTGTTAAACAAAAGGATCATTTACAAAACTCATTAGAAAATTGAAAATAGGTAATACTGGGTAGGTAATTTTCATAAAATTGACAAATTTCGAACGATCGAAGCTTCGACGGATGTGGTGATGTTAAATAAAATCGGAAAGGTGCCAGTGGATGGATCAATAGGACGTCAACTATCTTGTTTTCCTTCTTTTTCTTCAGTCTGAAGGTTGCAATTTAAATGCAGATGCTACGATACGTGTGTAGGGAAAAAAAAGTCTAAAAAATTTCAATTCACTGCACAGACCAGCGGAAACAAAGACTTCGCTTCTTTTTTTGGTTTAGTTTGGAATTTATAATTATATCACAGGTGTTACGAAGTATTAGTCACGATGCAGAAAATAAAATTGGCAGTCGAAATACAATGATTTATACGAGTTTGTTAAAACCACGAGGTTTCTGCACTCGTCCATTCAGTTCGTAGCACGTTTCATAATTTCATTCAAGGCTCGACATAAATTAATAATTACAACTCGACGTCGTTATTGATTGACATCGTTGTTCATATCACGTGGAGAAACATTTTCTTTGAAAGAAATATAAAAATACATGCAGTGGCTGAGGCAAAACACATACCGTAGAAAACTTTTACCAAATATTGTATGTGTTATATAACACATTTTCAAATGTTATTAGTACTATAATGATACTCCACTATCATGATTGTACATACATAGAAGCTTTTTACGCTAAGTGTCCAAATAATTTCGTGAGTCAATACATGTATTTTTGTTTTAAAGTTTTCTCGAGGCATTTGCAAGGAAAGAAAGAGAAAAATGCGAAACAAACATAAAATAAAATTAATCGTAGTCGATTATTGTATCTATAGGCACCTCCTCACTCAGCACTCAAACACCGATTTAAATTATACGAGTAAATATTAAATGTTAATTAAGGGAAAATAAATTTCGTCTTGTGTCCACAACGTGGAACAACGTGCTGAACGTCTTAGATAAAGATATCTTTCTCTAGGATAAATCGCGATAAAAAACTGTTTTCGGATAATTTAATCGTTTAATGTTCTACGTACGTCATTGATCGTGCATGATCGACTTTATCGTTCCAGTTGTTCCCTGTCTATTTACGTTTCGTATTATGCTTATCCGAAAGACAAGCAGCCATGAGTCGTGGCAATGACTCATGGACGGTGACAATTTTTTTGTTAAATAACAAGAGTTCAATAACATTTGCTGTGTGTAAATTACACGAAGCTTGTCTATTCTTTCAGTCGAATATTGAATGGTCTCTTGAATTAGAGCCACTTATAGTTGATGTACTAAATGGGACAAAAAGAAGAGGATAAATAAAAATTTGTCGAGTATAGTGAAATTAAAATTCTTTTCAACGTCGAAGCTACGTACCATTTTCACCCTATGTATCTCATTGTCACTTTAAACTTCTAATCGCTTGATAAACGAAGATGTCAGAAACTGAGCTCTTATCTCATAATTTGCGAACGCGATACGCGTGCGAGGTGTCTGTATAATCCTGGTAAACGTAAAGTGCCGTTGAATTCCAACTGACTATGCCTTCGAGCACAAAAATATAAGTGTGTGTGTGTGTGTGTGCACGTGCATCGTACATTATTAAATTAATTTGACGTCCTAATTTTGTGATAAATACTCGAATGCATACTTCAATTCGAATTTGTACTCTTATCGGTACATTTTACGTAAACTACTGTGAATTCTAAGAATAAGCGAAAACGTAATCTAAATTTTTTAAAGACTTATAACGTTTATTTATGAAACTAGTGCAAGCATCGTTAAAGGCTTGTCTCATCCGATAATAATTTTTCTCCGGCGATACCTCAATAATTCTTCGAGAACTTGAAACTACGTTTTTACAAAATAAAAATAGAGATCTCCACAGTGTTAGCTATTTCGTCAATATTTTAAACCATTCTTTTTTCATTATTTTTTTTTTCACGTTGAAAGAGTACAAAATCGTACAGTATCGTTCGAAACTGAATTGAGGATACGAGCAACGACATCGAACAACGGAAACGGAAAAATACAGAGTTTCACCGGTTATTTCGTTAATCATCCATCTTAGAGGCGAGTCGATATTTGTTTAACTTGAAGTAATACTCAAGGTGTACTAGCCTTGCAGAAGCTTCAAGTGTTTTCTCAACAATAAACGTAAGCTTAGCCCGTGTTAAACGATAAAGAGGATTTCATGAAGCCTGATTCACGGATATCAAATATTGACGTTAAGACAAAACCGATCCGGCAGCCAGTTTTCTCAAATGCGATTATGTCTTGATGTTGTTCACTGTTCAAGTTCGCCATGGATATACACATACCTAATGAAATCTTTTAAACGGAGGGTATCATCAGTATCGCGACATATAATTTGCTTTGAGTCCCACACGTGATTTTAAGAAGCTGTTATATGCGTCTAAACTCATATATGGTAGTTCGAAGACGACACAGCTTATAGCCCTGGAGGATTACGAGCCTTATCGAACTTCTAATTTAAATGCAAAATATATATTCCTACATCCTTAAAGAGTCGAGGATCGATTATAAATGCATAGAAAGTAATTCTTTCTGATGCCACACGTGTAAAAATCGTTGAACGCTTTGCATAATAAAAGTCTTATAATTATAACAAGTTCTAAAGCAAGAAAACCTAGCAAGGGATGGATATGTTGTTAGTTGATGTAATAACTAGAAAATAATTCTTCGATATTCTTAGAAATCATAAAACATACGGTAAATAGTAATTTATCGACTATCGAAACAAAAGGAATGAAACATACACGTGTTAAACTCGAACCCAGTCGTGTGGTTACTAATTACAAATAATTAGTACATGATTTTTCAAACTCGTGCCTGTATTTATATTTCGTCATACTGAATCGTTGATTCACACTACCCAATAAATCGCCAATCGTAACGACCGTGAAAAAAGTGTACAATGACTCGCAAAAGTATACTTGAATACTCCGTCATAGAAAACTTTTATTGTAGTCTGTATTGTACGTGTTACGTGAAACATTTTCAAATTTCATCGACACCGTAATAAGGCAAGACTGTTAAGATTATATTGGTGAAATTTGAAACCAATCTGGAAACGTGTAGAAAAATTACAAAATATTTACTGCAAGCATATATATTAATTAAAAAATTAGCATACAACATGAGAACTGTTTTGAACATTTAATTTATCGATGGTCCACTGAATATCGAAACTTAATAATATAACTGACTGTTTAAATACTTTTGTGATCTCTGCGAAATATACACTTGTACTGAATATGTACGTTTTTCTGATTCGTTGCAAAATTTACCAATATAACGACGATGGTCAATCTCTTTATAATCTTAATGAAGTTTGAAAATTTTTCGTACATAATACAAACAATGTATTCATAGACTATTTCAATAAATGCGAATACTTTCGCGAGCTACTGTACATACCGCATAATGAGCGAGGCTACCTATTGCACTTGAGTCATTCAGCTTTGAATTATCAATGATAAATAACGCGAATGCAATTTTTCAACATTATCATTATTACCCTAAAGAATTTCTTATTTTATATTTGCTTCTTGTGTATGGAACAGAATGTTCGAATAGCGAAGATAAATTTGTTATTACGACTTACTATGAGTGACAGCCGATATTTTTCTATATATCCGATATTAATTTCCAGTCGAAGCAAAGGTAAAAAATTAAAGGTCGACACATAGAGAATGGAAAGTTGCGTTATGATGCCTTTTGGATCAATGGCGCGTGTACGACCACGTGGATACTCACCTCGACAGAGGATCGACGAACAGGGCGACGATGATCACGGCGATGATTACACAAGTTAGATAAATCGCAGAAATTTCGTAGATCTCAGATTCTGGAGGACGATCCAGAGTCTCGTGGGCTCCGTTCCCGAGGACGCAGAAGTCTGCTCCACAGAACTTGATTTTGTTCCAATTCGTGGTACGGTTCCCGCCACCGCCGAACTCTTCTCCGGTGAGTACTTAGAATTCAAACAAATAGAGAAGTTTTGATTAGAGAAAGAGATATAGATACAATAATATCGCTGAAAATAATAATAAAGTTTGATTGGGGAACAATGGTTTGAGCAGATCTGGAGAACAAATGATATTTGCTTGTTAAATGTGATTTGATTAACACGTATTTACAACATATACAAGGTGGTTGGTAACTGGAGCGAAAATTCAAAGTCGATTTTCTCGAAAACAAAGGCTCAAACGAAAAATTTTTATTCTATATTTTCGACTTCTTTCTTCGCGTAGAATCACTCCCTTTCCGCTTGTACCACCAGTTACCAACCACCCTGTATATATGATATAATAATTTAAATTTGATTCTAAACGATGGAATAAATGAATATCTATGTATAGAATATGTATATATCACAAGGAAAGATATAATTATATTTTATGTTCTTTATTTGTCCAACTATTTTCTTCTTTTGCGCCTTTTTCTAGAAACTTGAATAGTTTTATAATTATTTCGTTATTCATGCTTGGAAGTATTCGTACTTTTCTTAAACTGTTCTCGAGAATTCCGTATACTATCGAGGATTATATTTCAAGTTTCTTATTCACGTACATAACTATTTCTCTCCTTTGTTTATTTATCTGTAATTTTGTCATCTTGTAAAAATCTAACACACACAGTTGGTCGACTAAATATTCGACAAATATTAAATGCCAGGTACATCAAATAGAATTCCTTCAGAAACATAAGCAAAGGAATGGGACCTTAAGCAAAATGTATGTTATCTCTTCAAACATAAATCTCCCAACAACTTATCAAGATCCTGTTCAACTTTGCAAGACAATCGAATGATATGTATGCAACTATTTATGCATCTGATTACAATCTATTAACGACCCGTGTCATATACATATATTCTCCAAGGCAGATAAAAAAATTGAACAAGATACGAGTGCTGTGATAAGAACAAAAAGGTTAAAGAATAATCGAAAAGTTTCAACGAAGTTGAATAGAAACAAATTGTACGAGTTCTACCATGTCGAAGTTAATAGCAGAAAAAGTCCAGCATTTTCTTCGCTTGTTTGTATCACGATCAACCTCGCTCATCGAACATGCAAATATCGTGTTAAGCGGCGATTATACGACATTAGAGCGAAACGTATCCACATATTCTGGAATTTACATTGGCCAATCCATGTACGCGGTCATCGGACGGCGAACGACAGGAACTTTCACCGGAGCGTCGTTGATAATATCATAGTATGTTTACAATGTCTCCCACCTTCGTTTCCGATTGTCCGCAAGTCCTACTTATCAACTTGTAATATATTCAACTGTGACGTGTGCGCAGGCCCGTGTATGTATACGTTGTTGGAATGCAATTTTCTTGGCGAACAAAGTTCACGAATTTAAAGAGCGCTGCCATTTAAATGTTCACTAATTTTCTCGGTTACTTAAGCGACGAATACAGAGATCGAGAGTATTTGTACGTATTTATGGAGATTTGTAGACGTGTGCCAGGTGTGTAATGTTCGAGTTGTTGAACCAGAGCCAAGTAAATTTGAAAAAATGTATGGGTGCTATTTGGATGAAATACTAAATGGCAAGAAGATTCAAACAATCCTTTCCTAAATGTATATGTAGGATTTAAATATGTACTAGTATCCATCCAGGAGAATAGAAAATACTTAATCAACGTAGTAATCAAAATGTAACTTCATTTCTTGATTTGTGATTCAGAGCAGTTAAATTGTAACAATGAAAAATGAAAAATGGAAAATGTATATAGCGTATTTATGATGAAAAAATGAATAAATAAAACAAATGGATTAATATTTATAATTATAAATACATATATAATATAGTATATCGATTCATGAATTGTGGAATAATTATTGTATCTAAATCAAAGGCAGATATATCAAACGTATTTTAGCATAAACAAGAAAGCGAAATCTTTATGGTATCTTCTTATATTAGTGATAGCCCCTAATTACGGTATAATATTATATTTTCTCCTGCGTTTCTATAATTAACCTATTTCCAGATCATCTCTTCTACATTTACATTCGACCTAATGCCCTTTACTCCAAAAGAGATACATTTTGGATTCCACGTTGACTAAGCATACCTCGCATCTTCCAGTAGAAACATTAAACGACTAAAGTGTAGTTTGTACGGGGAAATACATTAAGACATCAGGGAAATGTAGCGTCGTTGAAGTGTTTCGATTAATTTTCCGAAGAACTTGAGAAATTAACCTATGAACAACGTAACGCTGTAAATATGTACTTGTATACATCTTCATCAAAAGCATTCCGTTAATGCACGACGATCAGAATACAAGTAATAGTTTCTGATTGAACGTAAACCATCAGAACACATAAATTAAACGTAATTAAGGAACGTGTGTTTATAAAGAATTATGTACTCGCAATAGAGTGAATCACTGTCTTGCTTTTTGTCCGGTTACACATTGTTTCACGGATATGTTCATCGCGTTTCGATTATCGTGCACGTGTCTATCATGCTTCGAAGTACAGGTTTTACTCTACTCTAGTGTTTATATACTATGTTGCAGAACATACCTGCTAGCAAAATCAAGCAATCGAGAGTTCCTATGTTCCTATCGCGAAATACCACGATCCACGGAGTACATTTTCAACAGCGCATACTCTCCAAACAGTCTCAAAGATATCGGAAGAAACTGGATGAAAACAGGTTTCAGCAACGAGGCGCGCCTATAGTTCGTTCGAAATCAATCGTCCACTCAAGGCCGTCAACACGTAATCCCCTCCTCATTCCATTCAATTACAATAGAACTCCATTTATCTGAATACCACTTAGTAGAAAGAGATGTTATTTAGTGTTCGTTTAACATATTCGCTGCTACTGACGTATACGTCGTGTCGATTCAATTATCATTCAACCCGTCAAGGGCCAACGTTGCATTAACATTTAATTTGCAATTTTTTTGCATCAATTAATTTACGCTATCCAATTGCTTCTTAACATTGTGGCTATGAAGGTTAACAGATAGCAACAGTTAAGAATTAAATGATCTCTTGAAAACTGAATACTCTGATCTATATATAAACTTCTATTAATTGAACGGAAAATAAAAGGACAGCATATAGAAATATCGATTAGAGATAGATGACACGTGATGCTAGATAAATGACGTTCTATTGTGTCTTATACATTAAACAGGAAAAAAAGATCGTTACAACTTTGTCAATAATAATACATATGTACATGTGAAACCTTGAAAAGGTCGAGCGATCTTATGTAAATAAAAAATAAATATCAAAAGAAGAGAAAGGAAAAAATAGAGCGAGAAAAGAGAAGAAAGGTCAAGCGAACCACCGTTTGTTTACCTGAAACGTATCTGCCGTGAAGGCAGGAGCGGGTCGCGCGTGCAGAGCTAAGCGGAGTAAACGGAAGTGCCGTTGCCCGCCGGAGAGGAAGAGCCGATCGCTCGATCGAACGGTTCGAATCATAGAAAACAGTTAAATCGCGCGCTACCGCCGCCCAAGTATCAGGGAATGCGTACGAGGTGGTACGGAAACCGACTATCACGGGTTTATACCGGATAAATCTTGTTTCTTCCCGCGTGCAAAGTGTTCTCCATCGCTGTTCCTCGAACGTTCCTATCTTTCTCGGCGAGTCTCTCGATGTTGTCAGTCAGAACCGCTCGAAACCCGAGTGTGTCCATGGAGAACGTTAGCAGTTAGCAGCAAGCGCGAGAGTTGTCGTGTCGTCGATCTCGCGCCAACCTATCGACCAGTCAGCCAGTAAACTAACCAACCAGCCAGGCAACTAGTCAGCCAGTAAGGGAAAGGACCGAATATTTGGCCCGACAAGTCTGACTACGCACGCGTTATTACTGCTACACACACCATGCGTGTTTTGTATACTGTACATTCCTGTCGTACATTCCTGTTTCATAAGTATTAGAACGCTTACGAAGAGTTGCAGTGGCTCACGAAAGTATTTGAATACTTGTCATAGAAAACTTGTACGTGCATATCGTGTGTGTTATACGAAATATTTGGAAATTTCATTAACTCTGTAACTAGACACGAGTGTCTAGATTATATTTGTCAAATGTTTTTAGTAGAATATATACAACGATTACTACGAACGTACAGTTCGTAAGAAGATGAATGAAAGAAATAGTGACGAAAAGAGTAACGAACGAATCCTTGGCATTCCCTTTCACGGTCACAAGTTTAAAATATGGGATTTAGTAATGGAAACTGACTGAAAACAATTGCAAACAAAAAGCCGCGTTCATGTAACATTGATCATCATTGGGTTCGCTTTCGCTAATTTCACGAATTTTCTCAATAACCTAATACTTATGAATAGGAGTGTATTTACGTGTGTCGCAATAGTGCGTTGTTTACGAAGCAGCGTGATCTCACGAGTGTTTCGCACTTGATGAGGCCATCTGTTCAGACATAGTAGATAATAATTAGGTATCAGCAGCGACAGGTAAATTTCGTATGTTGGCAGATACGGGAAGATAGAGAAAGAAGAGTCGAATGATTACCGAATTTATGAGGGACAAAATAATATTGACACCGATTTCGCGTGGCCTTGACGATCTTCTCTAAGAATCGTTCATTCGAAACGACTTCGACGAGTTCGAAGGTCCTCGAATCAGATGGGCATCAACAATTTGCATTTTAAATGCTTCTCAGAAATGAAATTTTGGGCATGTATCAGAGAAGATTAATTTATACCGTGAATGAGTAGAAGTAGAACGAAGGTATCTGTAATTCGAGATATTCGTTTTCTGATTTTCTTTTTTTATCTTGAATAGGACATTCGGTAAACGTTCCAGGGAATTTTGAGCCGGATGAAGTTCGTGCATATTCGATGAGGAAGACTCTGTTTAACCTAACGGTACCGTTAATTAGAGCTGATTTATAGTATTGATGGGTAGCTCGTGGTATGTTTTCTACTGGATTTCCTTATGTTACTACTTCGGTGAATGTATATGCTTTAACGCAGTCTAACAATTTTGCTATGAGTTAATACTCAACGATAATTCAGGTTTTAAAACACCTATTGACTACGTAATTCCGTTCTATTCGACTTATCGTCCTCATTTTGCACCATTAGCTTGCATCAAATTTCTCTAATATGCTAATCGATGTGTGAGCCTGGCTTTCAAAGTAATTTTTATAGATTTATCTATGGCAGATATTCGTTATATCGATCGTTAATAAGAATATGATATTAACGATTATAATAAAGATCGTTCGATGTTGATCGTTAATAAGGATAGGAAATTTCATTTCAATAAGCTGCCTCTTATACGACTTTGTTTTAAATAAATTCTTAAATAACAATTATTATTTTATTGAGATTCGATCACTGACTATCGTTATTGAGTACGTTAATGTCGATTATAGTAATGATAAACGACGTTAACATTGAGAACGATGGACTTCGCTACATTAACCTCTCACTATGGGTTCATTCAATGTTATCCAGAAGAAAAAACTGAAATCCTTCAAACATCCTTCTTTCTTTCCATTTTTTACATACATGTACTTCTACGTAATGTGAGAGAAATAAAAAAGATTTCTACATCTTCCATATAAGCTTGACACAAGTCAAATAAAAAGAAATTCCTACAGCAAATTTAACGCAAGTCAAATAGCCGAAAATTTGAATTTCTACGCAATACTCTTCTAAATACAAGTCGAATAGAAAATTTCCGAGCTTGGAAAATTTTAAAATGAAATAGAACGAAATAAAGGAAATTCCCTGAGCTTTAAATTAAACAACATTATATTTAAACCAAAAAAAGAAAAAAGCAAAACTTTACAACGAAAGAATAAAAAGTTGCTTGAGCTGTAAGGTTTCAGAATAAAACAGCACAATACATATTTAACCAAAGAGAAATGAAAACAAGAAAAAAAGTAAAAATAAATAAGGCCACCACTTACCAAGCGACGACACGAGGTTTCCCCAGAGTTCAGCAGTCTGCCAGGCAAGGAAGAAGAACCCGAAAAACCTGACGACGATGGCGTCAACCGGCTGATCGGTGAGTTTCGCGTAGACGCCACCGACCTGCGTGAGATAGGTGGCTTTGGCAGCCCACATGGGTGCGGCACCCAAACCAAGAAGCACGCCAGCCGGTACCAAGGTATAAAATTTTGGATAGAACTGGGAGCCGATGTACGGTGCGTAGCACAGCATCGATACGCATAACGTCCATTTCACGGTGAGCCTTTTGATAACGAAGGTTGGCACGAAGATGCATGATAATACCAAAGCCGCGTAAATCGCTGATAGGGACACGGTGCCTAAACCATCACTGGCATTGATAGACGATTGTAGATTCGCTGTGCCTTGAAACGCGGTGAACTGCACCATAAATGCTACGGATACGGTGCTAATGTTCTTTAAGATCCGCCATTTCTCGCCGCGGGAGAGCTTGAACTTTCTGGACTGGGTATCGTCGTCCGTGGACGATAATTGCGGTGGTTTCTGCGGCTCAGGAGGTATACCATCGGTACCATCGTCCTTGTAACCCTCGTTCCTGTAACCGACACCACTCACGGTCACCGTGTACACGGTTTCATCGCCACCGCCACCTCCACCGTCTCCACCGCCACCGCCACCAACACTTCTGGTACCGTCGTGTTGTGAGGCTACCATTCTACGTGTTTGCTACCTGTAACATTATTAATTAATTGGTCGTTAATATATTTCGTCTGGGATAGATTCTAATTTGATAAAAAGAGATTTTTGTATCGGAGAAAGAAGAGGAAAAATAGTTATTGTATAAGATTGGTGAGGGAACAACTGTTGGACGAAGATGAATTTATGTGTAATTTATTATTAAATATATTTAATTGTTTAATGTTTGTGTTAGTTGTATTAGACTGTATTCTTTTAGTCCGTTATACTAACATACTTTGGTATATCCGATTTGACAGAGATAGATTCTTACATTTGAGAGACAACATGAAGACTGATTACATAACAGACTGATGAGTAAGCAGCTTTTTAGACGAACATGAATTTACATGTATACGATTTATAGTATTGATATTTACATGTAATATTGACATTTGTATCGGCTGATGGTACCTGCAATATGGTAGTTTGGTGACTATTGATACATGGGATTTACTCTATTATATTTTTACTATTTTGCATATATTTAGTGTACTTTGTATATTTATACATTTCTAAAAATTGAATGTACGTGTGGATTTATCAAATAACGAAAACTACTTCAAAGTTCGATATCACTGTGAAATAATATTGTGTTCGATTCTTCAAATGTTTACCATTCCCTACCTAACATTTTCAAAGAAACAGACCCTCCTTGAAAAAAAGAAAAGATTCCTTTCCCTTTCAACACGACCATAAGATACTCCTTCGGGACAACCGTAGGAATACAATCCAAAATGCCAAGATTTATCGAGAGAAATATTTCAACCAATGTTATATATCTAAGAAAAGCATCTGAAGAAGACAAGATATTGGAGGCGCAGAACGAACGCCTCGTATATTACGAGCTGATAGTTATGGACGGTGGCGCGCGTGCAACATCGCGTATTTCTGTAAAAGCGATTTATAACGGGCCGTTCATTGGTATGAAGGGGCGTGCGAAGACCTCGTCACGGATCGTGCAGTTTAAAGGGAATCCTTTCCTTTTTCCTCCTCTTTTCCCTTCGTTCTCTCCTTCCCTCTCTCTCTCTCTCTCTCCTCTCTCTTATTCTTTTTTCCATTTGGAAAGGCCTTATTGAAGCCGTTCGCGAATCACGTTCCAGTTGCGCTTGTAAATTCGTTTGTCGTCGATGTAATCGATGGGAATGCGTGACCGGCCGCACAATGCTGTGACACGTGTCGCACGGCGTGCATCGCAATTAACCGGCGCTCGCAATACCTTCACCTCGTTCGCTAACTCTTTCTGCGCCCTGTCTGCCCCCCACCTACGCCAAATCTTCGTTTCATTCGCAGCGTTTCTCAAACTTGCTTACTTTCTTCCGCGCCAGAAAACGTTCCACGACCCCGCTTGTTTACGACCAAGTGATACCGGTGGAAACCTCCAGAAGCTTAAAGAGCAATTTCACTCGCGGTTGGAGCGGAATATTCGATGATCGTGCGTGACCATTACAAATAATGGCACACAGCTCTGACGACTTTTTAAGCACGATATCGTTGGCTATATGATGTACATGCTTTAAACAGTTGCCGCAATGAATTTGAATTAAGCAAGCAGAAATAGAGAGGATCGAGAGTGAGATTGATTAAGCCTGCTGCGTTCTTTGGGTCATCCTCGAAGGCTCGGAAAAAGATCTTTTCTTCTCGTAGGAAATATGCGAAGGAATATATTTCGATTTTATGGTAACATTTTTCTTAGCATATTACTCGGATTGGTATGGCCATCTATGACCCAATGGATTATCCAACTAATTACAAATATTCATTCCAATTAAAAATCAAGCAAGATAAAAAGCTAATTTTAATGTTAAAAGATGAATATCATTGAGAGATTTTCTGAGAAGGATTGTGTCATATTATGTATATAGAAACATTATGTAAATATAATAAATTGCTTGGGAATGTCTTTATGCAGACGGTTAGAGAATTGAAACCCAAATGTAGTTTTGTTTCGCTTGTCAAATATTATAATTAAGCTGTGGATCTTCGCGCAAATTTATATTTTCGTAGAAAAAATATCTCCTGTTATTTTATATTAATGAAGTGTATTTCTATTTCCAGATACTTTTAAGATTTACTCTCTTTAATCAAGGTTATCGTACATTAATGTATCTTGTTTTAAATCACTTGAATCGTAAATTATACCTAAAGCTTCAAAAAAAACTACTTCAATAAATCGTATACACTCGTCTTCGCCTGATATATTCATGCAAAGACGATGTTAATAATATGCAAAAGCTGAAAAATTTTAAAGCAATAGAATCGCGATAATCCACGCGCGGGAACATATAGAAGAATAAATAAACCTTGGTTTCATTGTGATCGTTCATCAAGATCAACGCAACGTTCGCAGAAGGCTATCGTACGTATTAATAAACGACGGAAAACCTGTCAACTATAGCAAAAACCTTTCCCGCCATTTCGAAAGGTCGCGTTTCCTTGTATCAGACGAGTAAAACGCGGATAAAACGCGAGGCTCGCGTTCCTTTCCAATCGGGAACGTTCTTTTCTTTTTCTTCCTCCTTTTTTTCATTCTTCAGCGAAAGACAAAGCCACGGAAAAGCAAGACGAAAAGACATAACTAATCTTTCTGTTGCATAACAAGAATACCGCCGTACCAAGCGAGCGCGCGATACGAGAATTCTTCGTTTCGTCCTTCGAGAAAACATGTTCCAAAGAGAAAACATATGAGAATTGTTTTTTGCTGAAACGCGCGGTTATCGTGCGACAGATACATCAGAAGATGAGAATATTTTATGAATTAAAGTTGCAATAATTATCATGTAAGGCTCTATATTATTATCAGTAAATATGATTTAGATTAATGGAAAATATAAATTTGTTAATTAGAGTATTTATTTTATTCGATTAACGGCTGCCTCTGATCAACTTGACAAATTTCAATAAAGTATGGATCATTCCAATAAATTTTTTTACTATGGTTATATAACGTAATTAAATCAATGAAAATGATGCAAACTGAAGAGATCGAAAAATTGAAACACCTCTGTACCTTGTTCTATTAAATAAAATTTTAATAAGATTAATTTACTTTTATTAGAATATTATAGTTATTTGCATATTTACGTTTAACGCGCTATATATGCATTTGTAATTAATACCAAAGATTTTTAATAGATTTTATTAATTTCGATAATAAAATGTTTAAGACAATTTCACTGTAAAAAAATTCTATAAACGCAGCAAACACGATTAAAAATCAATGTGAATTCCCAAAGAGAAACTACAATTCCTTCCGAAAGCAAAGGGGCGCCACGTGGCGCTTACACATCACGTCAAAGAATATACTTATACTCGTAAAAAAATCGGTAATTCGGTATGCGTAATTAAGCGTCGTGGTACGTGTGGTAAATACACATAACTGAATTCCCACTTTTATATCGGTAGCACAGAAACACGGTTTGTATGACCCTGACTTACTTGAACACGATTCGGCCACTAAAGTGTAGTACCACGAAAGCAGAATATCCACCCTAACCAGTTTCCAACGACCTTCAACTCTGCTTTAACCGCGAATCTTGTACCAATCTTGTTGTACCATTTCTTCTTCTTGCAAACAAATGGAAGCGGCACTAAGAATAGAACTTATTGACACTTACGATCGTATTTCCCTATGCAACCTATAAATTTCGTATATTAACGACGAACGTACACGAACATACATTATTGACCATGAGCATTAGGACTCTTACTGATATTAAATACAAATGAAGATTACGCCAGAAACGTACGATAATTTTGTTGGTTTTCTGACTTTTATCAATACTTGTCATCTTCTTGTGCAATGGGCAAATAACAAACTTCAATTATTTGTTTAAAATCCGATGATATGTATTAGAATTTGGAATGTGATTCCCCGATGTATTCTACTGGTTTCAAATATTATTGCTTGAATTAATCATGATCTATAGGTTTAGGCAAACTTTTTTTCGTCTGATCTGTACAAGAAGACTACGTAGATAGTGTGTGCTTCCTGGAACGTGTTGTTGCAAACCTCGTTGAAAAATTGTATAATTTATTCCATAACTTACTACATTTTTGTAGATGATACTAGTATTTCATTATCATAATAGTAGAATATTAATATCTTCGAAGCATAATATGGAAATTAAATTATATCCTGTCAAACATAAGCAAACATCTGGATACTTTCGAGCGAATAAACCGAATAAACTAGAGTCTGTTAAGATTGTTCCCATAAGTGTAAAGGATACATATCCGAATACTTACTGTCGATTATGTACGGTACTTTCTTCTTCGAAGATAACACAAGAAAACGACATCTCGTCACCGAATATACATACAAAGAGGAATACGTAGAAGGATCCTAGACCGTGGGATTTTAGAACGTCGCTTTCGATCATCGATCATACAGAAGTGAGAGGAAGAAAAAAAGAAGAAAAAAAGAAAGAGTTATTTAAAGACGATTTCTATAAAACGTCGAATTAATCGGCATCCTTTTCGATGAATCCGGCTGATTGGGAAAGCAGAAGTTGTCCCGCTGCTAATCCAAGTTCTACACTGGGTTTTAATACCTCGACGGACGAGCTTCCTTTTTATTCCATTGTATAAAAAGTTGCGTCTAAACGCATTCCCAGAAGTCGCAGTAAAATAAGCTAATTTCCCGTATCTTCATTTTTTTATCATTAACCAGCTGGAAAACCAGCTGATGCTAATGATGATCGTAAAACGAATCTTCTGCAGACTTGGATTGCATTACGCATGTATAGGACGTAACAAAGTGTTATCAACTTCTAGCATATAAAGATAGCTTAAGAGAGAGAGAGGCGTGCGTAGACTTTGAAATTAATTGGAGTGCGAACTTGTACCACGACGAGGTCAAGGTTCGATAAATTGCTTGGCCGGCATTCAAAATTTCCCCGCGTTTTCTTTTCTCGGCAGACATATCTCGTTTCTTAATCCTCCTTCTTCTTCTTCTTCTTCTTCTTCTTCTTCTTCTTCTTCTTCTTCTTCTTCTTCTTCTTCTTCTTCTTCTTCTCGGTTGTTTATCTCTTCATCGCGTTGTTAAAAACTGGACATTTTATTGGTCTTACATCATTTCAGACATCGTCGCACGTGTTAAAAATAGTTAAAATGTCTAATTTCTACGATGTAAAGTCGGTTGATCGTGTTCCTGATATTTCAACCTTATTTGTCAAGAAAGATATACTACCAGGAGAACTGTGAAATAAAAGCTACTAAGCTACTATTTGTAACTTATCAATTCACTAATATTATTACTTAACCAATGACTGTGCAAGAGAGCCTTGACTTCTACTATGAAGTACGATGCAGAAGATATAAAAGTGGAAGAATGACAGAGAAGCTGATAAAAAGTTGAAAAGAACACGGCCGTGGATGGATAAAAAAGAAAAACCTATGAAGTATAATGTAATTAAATTAATCAGAGGGATAAAGCAAATCAGTTGCGGAAGATCGTATGTTACAAAACATGTTAACTGTATCTATTAAAGACGTACAGTTATCCTGATACTTTGTACCTAATCTTACTCGTTACCTTATTCAAAGTGTGTAATCTTTCTCGACAAATGTTTTTGTCATGACTTTTTGCGTGTCTTATAGGAAATAAGGAAAGAAAAAAAACCCCGGGACTTGGGTTCTCTAGCACAAAGCTCACCTTGATTTTTAAACGGTCAAACTTTTTTTTCTTTTTTATTTTCGCAACTCTTTTCACGCTATTTCTCAATGATGGCTCACAGGTCGTTCGAACGATTCTAATAGTCATCAATCATTGAACACTTGCTGTCATTTACTATCGTATAAATGATGCGAGTTTAACTCGACTATAGTCCCCGATTTTTTATGGCTCAATCTTGTTCTCTTTTCAGTAAACAAAAAGACAACCGATGTTTTAAAAGAGATATTGCTAAAAGATTGGAACGAGAAACTTCCACAATTGTTGAACAAGAACCTTTTTAAAAGAAAATCTTAATTACAGATTAAAAATGAATCGAAGAACGTAGGGAGATTAACAAGACGAATGTGTTAATATCTAAATGGAATGATTTTCTTGCGAGGAAAATACTGTTTTCGAAAATTCCCGCTTTTGTTTTGCAACAGTACGTGATCACCCGTATGCGCCATTGTAAATACGGATAAAGTTGACCCGAATGATGCAAGAACCCCGGCTGTGCGTTGTTATTGTTGCGTTTAAACAATATAATTCACGTTCGAAACCTTTCCTCGGATAAGAATGCGCGAATGGCTGACGATAAAGTCAACCTGTGGTCGTGAAAAGTCACTGGAAAAACGCATATTGTTTTATCTTGTTTGGTGTTGTAAAACTAAAAATATCGCAGATTCTTACAATCATCGTTTGTGGGTATTAGAATAGTGAGAAATGAAACGTTGGATTTAATAATTTTAAAATCCTTCTTCAATTTACAATCCTCAGATCTAGTTGAATTCATATTTCAAAAAAAGAAAAAAAAAAAGAACTAAATAAAAGATCATGATCTTTTACAAATTTACGACGAATCTTACAAGAAAAGATAATCTATGCCAATACTTGTATTTCATTGCACACATGCATAAATACGCTAAAAGAATTTTGAGAATCCAATTTCTTATTTCGTCATGCATACACCTTATAAACGCAGGTGTACGATTCGTGCAAAGTTAATCTAAATACGTAGTCTTATCTAATTAAGACGATATATACGAAAGTCAGTAATTTCGATCATTAATTGAATACGTATTTTACCACCTTTTAAATAAATATAAACGAATTCTGGGGTTGCCGTAGACGCGAAAAATTTGGAGAACCGAACCCTTGCACGTTGAAAAATGTTTATCTGAATAGCATCCTGCGTGTACCGCATTCCTGAAGGCGTATGCAAATTCGTTTCTCACTGAACGCAGTTTTTATCGACGCATTCGAATAAATGAACACGCATACGATATCAACAAGATTATGTGCGCGAGACACTCGCGACAATATTCACGTATAGTCGCGCATATTTCAAGCGTGCCTTAAATTTGCCAAATCGGAAAACGGGTTCATTTACAACTTAAAAAAAGGCTATAACTTTGTCGCGCAACTTAAAAACTGCAAGATATCTCGCACCTTCGGTACAAACAGTTATAATTCGCTATATTTTTAGGATCGATGATACTAATTGAAAGACGTTTGCATAAATTTTTGTACTTTACGATAAAAAAATCCTGAAGCTCGTACGATATTCGCGATAAGATTTTCATGTTGAGAAACAGATTCGTGCAATTGAACTAAAGTTATAAATCTTCCAAGTCAGAAATTTATAATCGACGATATTTGCGGGAAAATATGTAAATTGTAAGGTAGATTGGCTAATGATCGAAAAATTGCCTATTACTCACGATAGCTGTATTCATCGTCAATTCAAAAGATTATTATTAGAGTACGAACTTTTAAGCACTTACTTTTATGCGTAAATTTGAAGGTACAGAAATGCGCATAACCCGCGTCACACATCCTCCAGTGCTATATAAAGTATCAAAAGTGAAATACCCCTTTTAATACTTATCACGTAAAACAATTTTCTACCCGGGTTGTGTTTCTCTTAATTATCTTCATAAAAATATAAATCTGCATAAATACCCGCAGTCTATTTACAAGTTGAAGACACACTCCATACGTAAGGTGAAATAAACCCTCATCGAGATTTCAAATGCTTAATAAAAAAAAAAAGAAAATATTCGCAGTCTAATTCTCACGTTTGAAAATAAGTATTTCTGTGTGATTCCGCCTACATTGAGTGACTCGAGCAAAACATCTGATGATTACAGCGAAAATGAAAAAAGGAATAGGAAATGATGGTAAAAAAGTAGTGCGAATTACCGGATCTCCATATCATAAACCTGTCACGTACCTGCGATATTTGTAAAGAAAAAAGTCCACGTATGTATTTCATATGCGTTGGATCGCCCAGTTGAAAAACAGGTTCGATCGCGGCTGAAAAGTGTGCGATCGTCGTGTCGCGAAAAGGCTACGCGAGTCGTCGTGTTTTCGACTCAGGAATCTGTCACTCGCAGCGTTCGCGGCACACCTTGCGGGACACCCTGTACGTATATACGACGGATTAGAAAGTCCTCGTGGAACGATCGACTCGTAAATGCTTCAATCGTTTCACAACGAAATGCTTCGAGGCGTAAGCGTACCGTCTACTATGCAGCCTTTACGCTACACACCAGTGTCCAGACTTGCTATTACGATCTCCCGTGTATTACGATAATGCAACGAACGATCGTCTTTCAATCGAAAGTCATGTTGCCAGACTCGTTGAAATTTCGACAGAAACGCATATATACAAATACACCTGCCTGATCTACCGATATCTACTTAAATGTTATGGAAACTACGAGAACTCTCCATTCATACTATGATCCCTGCTTTCTTCTTCTCTTCTTTTCTTTCCTTTTCTTTTCTTTTTTTGATTTCTTAAAAGAATTGATTATGTTTAACGATTAAGTTTCAGTATGGTTAAGTATATCGTACGTATAAATAAACCTACGACTTATCAGTATCTACGTGAATGTTCTAGAAGCTTCAAGAATTCTCCATTCATAAATTTATGCCAACTTTCGTTCATTTTCTGTTCCATTCTGCTTCTTTTCCTTATTGATTAAGGTCAAGTATAGTAGAATCTCGATTATCACACGTACATAGAACACACGAGTATTAGAAAATTTAATGTTGATCTTTGGTAAAAATAATTGGAAAACAGAAATATAATTCTTACATTTTTAAGATAACAACTTAATTATTGATGATAGTGATTTCAACGATAATATAGATTTTGATAAATATTGATTTAATATAAAGGCTATGAATGAGATCAACTAGTTTATAATTAATTACGAATTTCTTTACTTTTTAATTTGTTGATCAAATCCCTCGGTGATGTTAGAAAAATTCAATCATTTTAATGATTATACAAAATAATTTCAGGCCAGTCTCATTCAATTTCTAATTAATTCATACGCTCCTAAATGATTGTGTCAATTATAAATATTTTCTTAAAAGATATAAGCCCCTGTTTAATATTAATATTTATGGAATCTTCCAAAGTAAATTATCTTCTATCATACGAAGAACAAGTTATTTGCTTTATCTAAAAAATACAATTGCTCGAACACGTGTGATAATAAAAGTCCTTAAAGAATTGAAAAGGAAACTCGTGAAATCAGAGAATCGAAAGAAACGATATTAATTAAAAGTTTGATGTCTTAAATTGGTTTTGACCAAACTCAGCGTTTACAATGCAATTTTTTACCTGACTCGTAAATCCATTTAAACGAGCCACGGTGCGTTTTACTTTTACTGACTGCATGCTACTGTGAATGCTTTTACAAAGGTCTTCGTTCGAACAATGAGACACGAGGTTAAAATACTGACGTAAATACCGATTAACCAAAGTTGGTTAGACTTTGTACGGCCACGGGAAGGAAAATGAAGGCAGTGATCGATTAAAAAAATGTACAATAACATAAGGAAATGTATTCAATGCCAGATAGTTTTCGCTAATGAGTAATTAGTGAACTACGGATTTTTATGCATTTATATCCTGTTTAAAGATATAAAAAATGCACAGAATATTCATGTGCAAAATTATACAAAAAATGCAAAGTATAGTAATCTTCACGATATTTAATAAGGAAAACAATTTTCTAACCGAGTCCCATTTTTTTAATTATTTACATTCATAATGCTTAGCTATTAATTTTCTGTAGTTTTGTGTATCTTAGCCATTTCAATTCCTTCGATAGCTAGTTTCTTCGATATCACTTGTTGTCATTATAAACTTAATTATTACGAACTAAGAGTGTACATGCCGAAAATGATACACAGCTGAAAGTTTCGTAGAACACAAGAACATATTTGTCAAACGTCTATGACGAATGACGTTACATGAGTAATCTGAATAAATACGAATCATATCAGTCAAAAATATCACGCGTTCTATTCAGAAGCACTTTGCGTGAACGCTTTAAGTATCATGCGTTACCATTGTTGGTGGTTCAAAGCTGCCTTGTTTTTTCAACTGGGGCCAAGCAAATAAGTTCCACGCGGAGTCCTTTGTATCTCAATGTCAGTATATCTCACTTTTGTATCCCAATGTTTATGGTTTCTAATAATATCTCAAACGTACGTAAATTTATTTAATATTTTCATCGACAAACGTGATGAATCATCTGATATAAATTGAATTAAACAGAATCCCCTTATTAACATTTTCGTGAAAATTTAAGAATTATTACTAAGAGAATTGGCTGTCGAAGTAAATTTAATGAAGATCACACTTAAATCGAGTCGAAGGATGATGATATCATAGGACAAAATTTAGAAATTCAACATTTTATTCTAATCGTATCGTAAAAATAAAAATTATTCTTTGAATATAGATTTCTCTATTGAAAAAAGCACAAAGAGAAATTTCAACAGAAAATTTTACGATTATATAACTTTGTAATACAAAATATGTAACACTTCACTAATAAATTTACTTTAATACAATGCGACAAAGTGAAAGAGTTACGTTTGATTCTATCATACTGAAACCGCAAATGTTTATCGCTTATTCTATCCTTTGCTTTTCATTACATTAATTAAACGGTAGGAAATGTTATAAAACTATTGACTTTCAGTGTATTTTCTTCATGTTTAAGTATATGTTTTATGTTTGAAGTCTGTAATTGGAAGTCACCGCAAAGCTGAAAAGCAAACGGAAATAAAGAATATACGATTGACTTTCAGTTCCTTGGAATCTCGATAGTATTCCGATTAGAATCACGGTTTACAAAGATAATTCAGCGTAGCTGTGTCTAACAGCGCCACAGCTCGCAACACTGTTCATTTGCATTCTTTTGTTCTGTGTCACAATTTGAAACAATTAGACATTATATTAGGAACGAGAGAGCGAGATTTTTCCAAGTAAAATGATCGACCATAGCTCATAGTTCAACATTTACATATAAAGGATAAGACAGCGATGATTCCATGAATTATGGCAACGATTCCATAGAAACACCGTTTTGCAAAACAGCTGCATTACTTTTTACTGTCTGATAAATTGACGTGGTATACTAGTCATATGAATTTTATGTATATTTTCTTATTCATAATCTAAGGTATACAACCACGAGGACAGCCTTTCCGCGGAGTAAATATAATACCTAGATGAAATTACGTTTCAGAGATCGTGTATAACAAATCTGCCAACAACCGTGTTTTTTCAACGCATGTATACGACCGCTGAATACAGGATGTATCAGTGTTGATCGTGTTTTGCAACAACCTACCAAGTGAAATGAGGAAAACTTGTGCATATATATTTTTCGTTATTTCTTTGATTGCTTTTTAACCAGTTTAACAAGGATGACGAGTTGACTCGTCATTTAGATAGTTACCCTTTTGGAGCCAATAATTCTTTTAATTGGAAATTCCTTATCTCCTTAGTGGTGTTTTACTTTTAGTGAACGTAAACTATTTATCGTCTATTTATATTTGCAAGGACTAACTGAAATTAATCTGTCTTTGTCAAGCTTTTCAGATTCTGTGACTGTAAAAATTAAATTTGATTAAAAGATGATCCCGTTAAGAAGGTTAATTGACCTTAGATTAAACATTTATAATACTTATATATATATATATATATATATATATATATATATATATATACAAGTATTCTTATGTTTTATATTTAATTTGTTACAGTAAATTTTGTTTAATTCTGCTGCGACATTCGAATCTTTAAATTTCTCATCTTAACCCATTTTAGCAAAGCTATTTCATATTTTGTTCACACCCGGGATATTTTTTAACGTTAAAAAAATACAAATAGATGGAAAATTATCGGTACAACGCAGGAGTACCTATATCAAGTTTTGACTATTTCCGCAAGTCATTTAATAGTTATTTTTGTTTTTGTTTATTCATAAAATAGTTAACATTTATTAAAATACATTCAAAATAACTTATCTCTAGTGATATCCATTATTCAACAAAAAAGGTGATATCATTATTATCCTTACTAATATGCCTCGTATGATTTTAAGCGACTTTGAACTTGAAATGTATATCGTAACTCGTGTTGTGTTTTCTTATTTCTTTTTAAATAAATCACACCTATAATAATGCATGCATTTACAAATATTTCTCATTTAGAATGTTAGCTATTAATTTTTTCAAATGTCGTTAAACTTGGAATTTCTGATATCTATAACTTACAATTTCTATGCTACATCTTTCGCTATACATGTATGTATCTTATATTATACTTTTCATGATTCTATATTGATTTAAAAAAGTTCTCTTTATTTATCTTCTCCTTGCCACTCAGATTTATTCTCTATATAAATCTAATTATTTATCCTAACCTCTTTTCTGCCCTAATAATTATAACCTCATATGATTCTTATCTCATTTAATACGTCAACTTGTACATATATTAATTACACTTGAATAAATTGCGAGACAAATCAAATCAGGAAGCTGAACGTTCATTTAAAAGTCGCCAATACACGACGAATTCCAAATTTATAATTCTGTTTAATATCTATGATATAAAGAATGAAATTACGTATGAAATATCGTAGCAAATTGCTCACCTATACGTACGTATTACAAGAAAAGGCTATATAGTTTATTTCAGGATTACCATTAAGTCATTCATTATGTTAACTTTGCAGAAATCAAAATAATCAACTGCATAAAGTAAGTAAGTTTTACAGTTTCATTATTCGACAAATTTTAATTATTTAAATAATTAGTGTACAACATCTGAAAGAAAAAATGACTTACTTCCAGAAATTTATTTGTCGTAAAAGTATCACACACAAACCATCGTATACTCCAAGATAAATTTTAAAAGTAACATTCGCGACGTCATCTTCCTTCTATACTTTTGAGATTATAAACTTTATCTCGAATGTCGACTAACTACAAATTCACGCACAACTATCTAAACCACTAGTAAGATTATCTAACTTATTCACCTTATATGTGGATTAAGATGTCGCTATGGTTCCCGAAAATACGAAAAACGCGGCACAGAATTCAATTACATATTCGACTTAGGTATTCCCACGAAACACAATTGACACGTTTAAATGTTGATGTTCTTGTAGTTCTAGAATATTCGTATCATTGGATAACGATGTCGTTACCTTACATGATCTGCTATCAAGTCGCGACAAAACACAGATAGCCGATCGTAAAGTTTCAATGAAAACTCGCCTCATGCTCCTTGAGTAGGTATTTACTGGCTGTACCATTCGTTTCGAATTACCGTTATCCGCGTTTGAATTCGGTGATCTACGCAACGAGGATCAAGTGATCGTGATAAATTTACGCTAAGTTATAGATCACGGACCGATCGAGTCACGAGATCTCGTGAACTGATTCGCCGGGACCTTTAAATTCGCTTTTATGAGCGTGTCACGTGGCGTTGTAGGTATATATCGGTGACGATTTCACGTTACACTTTCTGCGTGTGACAGGCCACTATTTTCGTTCGTATCCGATTTCTCGCATCAGCTTTTTCCATGGTTACTCCAATGGCGCGCACAGGCTTGGACTCAAGCGGAATACCGATACCCGATAACTTAAAATAAATGAGGTCGCCAGTGATAAATATTAAATAACTGTACATGTGCAGGCCACGGCTTGCACGCGTATACCTGTTCGCGATACCTTTGCTTTTGCTAACCCGATCAAGAAACGAGCAATGAGAGGATGATCGATAATAGCGAATGATCATAAAGAGAAAGGACTCGATCGATCTGATGGTAACTATCCGTACTTTTATACGATCTCAACAAGGATAGATAGATCGAAAAAGAATAAAAAGCTCGCTTACGTGTTAACGGTGTTGGATCGTCGGTTCGTCCAATCGACAAGATTTTCTTTCCTTCTTCTTCTCGAGTTTCTTCCGATTTCTTCGCCGCTCCAGCGCTCTTACTCCTTTCCTCGCTTCTCTAATCGGCTGCGCGCGATCAGAGGTGTCCGAACCGAACGAAAATACGGAAAATGAAAAAGAAACGATTCTTTAGATTTGAATGCTCCTTGACCACGGGGCAACACTTCTCCCTCGTTTGTATGTTTCCTTCCGTGGAGAAAGGCGTGTTATTCGTGTTCGAATTTTTCTTTCTCGTTTTCCTCTCTATCTTTTCCTTTTTGGTTCTTCAAGATCGAGCCCACCGCACGACGACCGCACGAGACCGCGGAGAACCAGCACGCGAAGAGTAAAATCGGTTTTGAAGACGAGAGCGTATGTGTAGCAGCGAGCAACGGCGAAATCAACGAGCTTCGAAAGCGTGGAAAAACGTAAATGAATCTTATAAAGTAGCTACATCCGAACGGTTCGGGGGTTCGGAGACAACTGAGCCTACCGGCGGACTTTGGAATCGGTGAGCGGTGTGTGTCGGTTCGCCGGACTCGCGAAGACTTCTCGAGTTCGAGGCTCCGAGAGTCGTGCTCGTTGTTTTCTTCTGTCTTTCTCCTTCTTTCTATATCTGTATTTCTCTTTCTTTCTCTCTCTCTCTTTTGGTACACCAAGTGCACGGTACACGCGCGTTCTACCTTCGCGACGAGTTCGCTTCTGTTCCTCCTGTTTCTCCTTCTGCTCCTTTTGTTCCTTCGGCCCATGGCTTTTCTGTATTACCAGCCGCGCCTCACCGCACGCGGACCCACCGCAAAACGCAAGCGCACGACCAAACCACGCACGCACGTGCGTGTCCCGCGACTTTGCTCGTGTACAACCCGATCTTAATGGTACGATGAAAATCGTCTTGTTTGCTCGTTGTCTGCCGTCTTCCGCTCGTTTGTCCGCAACAGATTCAATATTGATTCTTTTTTTCTTCGTAGTTTCTTGCCTCTTTTTAATACCTTTGTACGGAATTCTAGGGTTCTAATGAAGTATCAGTGGAAGTTGTGAATCTGACAGTCATACAAGAAGACTGGTAAGAGTAAGTACATAAATATTTATACTCAAAGCTTATACTAAAAATTATGAAAATGACACACGATGAAAGATGTATTACATACAAGATGTCTTCGCAAGCGTAAGGAACGTAATAATATTCCGTCTGTGTTATTGCATACTTGGATATACAAGCAAAAGTGCAACATTTTACCAAATAATTAATGAGAAATAAATTATCCATCTGTATACGTTTGAAAATTTCCCTAGCACGAATGTAAGAATTCAGTGATTTTTAAATATCTTTTATTAGATAAGTGTTAGGTTAACAGAGTTTCGTTACATCATTTCACTGACAATTCGAACAGACTTATAAAAATGAAATCGCAGAAAAAAGTTTCAGATAATCACTACGATCGATGCAAGAAATGAAACTAAGTAAGAAGAACGTTCATTTTATATATTCAAATAGGCAGGTCTGAATCGACTGAAAACGAACAAAGAATTAGATATGTATGAAAAATACATTCGCACGTATAGCACGGTTTGTTGTATGACGATTTGTGGTTTGTGAATGTTGACATGAATTAATGACATGGGGAATTACTGATCGCGCTCAACTATCGAGAACTAGTTGAGTAGTTTTGTTTAATAAAAGTTTTAATAAAAGTTTAATAAAAGCTTTCTTTGATTAATCTGTTAACGTAAACAAATCCTTCTTCGGTTCATCAGTGCGAAATGATTCAAATTTTTTCCGTAATAAACAATTAACAGTAAAAATGAGAGTGATGATGATAATATATGTATGTATATGCATAGTAGTATGTATTGAATTAAAAATTTGACATTAAAATCTTCTAAAAGAATTAACCTTAAAATAAATTTTCAGGAAGTCGGATTTCCCTCATTAAGATTAAGTTATTAACTCGAATAATGGTCATATAATTGGGATAAATGTAAAGTTCATTGTTATCCGTTTATGGTTACCGAATCATTGGTATATTATAAACGGTGTATTGCGTTATAGTAAGCCACTTAGCACGTGCATCTGAATGCATTAAAGATTGCAGGCGGTAGGTCACAATACGGTTTCAATACGATTCTTTTGTCGTCTCTGAATCAGTACGGTCGGTATATACCAAGAATATAACAAAGTCTTGAGTAACCGTAAAAGAGTTCCAAATTGTCCAACCCCAAGAAATCATTCGAAGAATTTTATGGCTTTCGATCTGGAAAATCCTGTTATGGGACAACTTTCTCAAGAAATGACCTTCTAGTTTCTTAACATCCGAAAAACCTTTCTTTCTGTTCGTGATAAATAAACACCATCATAGGTTGTTCTCTCAACGATCTCCTGCTGATCTGAAAAAAGGCACAATTACGAATGATCAAAGACATTCGTTTTTATCACGTGATGCAATAAGGATGTTGTCCAGATACGCATAATAAAATCTCAAGCCCGTATGTAAAGTCGCATCCTTGGTATATCCCTGGGGGACCCTCGGATGCCATCAGTGTTTTTCCATTACACAATCATTAACAGAACCTATCGACACTAGAATTCTCGTCTAATGTACAGGTGCTCTGGGAACACCTTGAAGATGACCACTCCTCTATTAGATACTTTTTGTGAGAAAAAACGACGGAACGTAAAACAAACCAGCGATATTCGTCGATTTGAATGATAATGAATATCAATAGAATTCGCCTGGAATCAAGCAAACAGCTGAAATAATATTGCGAAATTAGTTTATTATTCGATACATTGATGTAATATTTTGTCGTGTGGAATAGAAATTTGTCTGAAATTTTCACCAAGTAGGCCATGGCTTTATGGGCCGATTTGTAGATTATGACATCAATACTTTTTACGTAACATCGATGGACGCCAAATACCTTAGTTGGGTTAATATTCAGGATGCACCACTGAACCGATCGGCTGACCAGATTATTCACGTCCAAAGTCATTTACACGTTACAGCTATCTCGTAAAAGGAATAAAGAATATTAGGACAAACAGGTAGCTGATGGTTTCTATTGTTCCATTATACGTAAGATTTTATTTATGCGTAAACACGTGTTTGTGTGCAAAGAAAATCTTTTTTTTCTTCGATCCTAAGGCTAGTTTATTGTTTAGTTTACATTACATTTATTTTACATTAAATTTTTATTCTTTTGTAATAAATTACAAATAAAAGTAATGAAAGGTATTAAAAATCGGAACACATGTAATAAGATATTCTTTATTCTATAAATGTATCCTTTGCATACATTAAATAGTAAATAATACCTAAGTCTGTCATGTTTTTAATATCTCACGGACTAGCTCAGCATATCAAGCAACTTTTTATATACTAGCTCAACAACGTCTGTAGCCCACAGAAAGTCTATGTGATTAAACTTCGCGAATGGCACTTTATAAATAATTGGTTTCTTTGGTAATTCATTACTTAATCTCATCACATCCTAAATCGGAAAATGTAAAATTATAACAAAAAAATACCAGTATTTAAATATCTATATCCTATTAAAATTTATGAAATACATACAACAGGACTAGATAACCAATCGTTATCGCCGCAAAACAATGTGATTGGCATTGTAATTTTTGATATATTGTATTTAGGTGGTTCGGTGCTCTTATAAATCTCCATATTTCGCTTTGCACCATAGTCATATTGTTTGAATTCTCCAGATTCTATTCCTTGGCCATAATGAACCACGGTCTTCGAAGACGTACCAGCTGGTGCATGGTTCAAAATCACAGGCAACAGCGTCTGCAACGATCCGAGATTTGCATAAATAATCAAAAGCTAGTGTAGCAGATTTCTACATAAATCATTGTATACTCACGTAATTAAATTGCGCTTTGTCGAACCCAGTAAGAACAAACAGCGAATTAGCACAAATTTTTTCCTCCCAGGATTCGAAGGTACATAAATATTTTGATAGGAATTTTAAAACTTTATTTTGCGGTAACAACTCACCTTCTCCCAATAGAGAGAAAATTATCTAAACATCAATATAAAAATATTACAATGAAAATTTAGATGTTACGTTGAGAATATCATTGGAGTTATTTATTTATTATTTATTTATTATCCTTTTTACCTTATCATATGCAAGCGGAGCTATATATCGTAAAGGACTTTTTACGTGTTTCATAAATACTACTGGAGCAAGACTGTACGTTGATTGCAACAGTCTTGCTATTTGCGGCCGTTCGCTAGCCATCACGTAGAAACATGTTGTACCCATCGAGAATCCAATATACGCTCTCAAAAAATTTTCCTTCAGTTTTACGATGTAAGTGATCATTGCCGGTAGATCATAGATACCTGACTCATGCCAACTAAAAAATTTGTTATTATTAATGTAATAACTATACACAATTAATATAATAATTATATATATAATTATATAATTTATTTCTGTAATATCCTTGTTAATTATCTTTTGTTATATGAAGCAAAGTTTTTTATTTACATTGTTATCGCCAGCATATTACAATACGCCTTATATAATTATATATAATATACCGTTCTCTTGTATATTTTTAATCGTTATCAATCATCTCTTCTTTACGAGTACCTGAAGTCCCAAAACTTTAAATCTTTGTGAGATAAGGAGACATGCGCTCTTGAATATGTATTACCACGAAAATTTCCGAGCCATACATCATAGTCGCGATCAGCTAATAAATAAGCTACAATAAAGAAGAAATATTATTATATGATATAAAAATCAATTAGTATTTGTAAGCCAAAAAACAATTTGTGTTTTTGTACCGAGAGATTTCCCTTTTCCAGATACAACCCAATCTGCAGAACTACCTAACAGACCATGTTGCAAGAAAATCGCGGGAGATCCAGGTTTCCCTGGAATCCGATGCATCGTCAATAGATAACCATCTTCCGTTAACGTTACATGTGCTTCGGCTGGATAACCGTCTTTTCTTATCATCTGCAGCTAAAATAAAATAATTCAAATTAATAATGAATAATCATTACTCACTAACTATAAAAATATAAAATACCACAATGGACAAAGAAAAATTATATTATGCATATTATACTATTGTCTACATCTTAAACAGTTAAAATTATCTTTAAAAAATCTATCCAGAATCGTAAAAATCTACACACGAATCGAATTATAATGCATTTGAAAATATTAATTATTACACTATAATGTGTTTAATTCTTTCAATAACAACGACAACAATTTTTTTAGAAGAGAGAGAATCGTATTTTACTTAAAAAGAATAATATTCTTAATTATGTATGTATATAGATATTTATATGTTGGAATTGTGTTATATCATAAAAAAATGTTGCTACCGTCGCATTTTATTTCACCATGCATTAAGCATGTTAATGTGATAAGTATATTCCAAATAGTTAGTTAACACTAAATAAACATACAAGTTCATGTACTAATTAGGAAACATAACATGTTTTGCAATTTACAGTTTAAAAAAATGAATATGTGTAATAGGTAGTACAGAAACTTTTCAATTTAAACCACTTTACTGTAAACTATTTTTCAATTATAATAATTATGAATGTTTGTAAAAAAGTATTTAAAAAGTACACAAAAAGTAAACATGCTTTTAGATAGTAGGTGTATTTTCTAGAACACTTTGCATGTAATTGGGTATTATTTACACTGGTAAATAAGTTAAATACGTATGCTACTCCGTAATCAAACAATAAACGATGTGCGTATCTTTTATTTCTGTAACCAATTTTTCTTATATTTAATAGCGATAAAATTAATAAAATGAAGAATGTAATTCTACTTACTGTATTAAGTTCCTCATCTGGGTTGGGATTTTCATTATGATGAAATAATTTGCCATTAAAATTGGACAAAATCGCAGAAGAGAGAGCACATAGCGATAAAAATATGACAATCTGACCTTTCATTCTAAGAATGTTAGAAAACAACAAAACAAACACTTTATTTGAAATGTTTAACAGTAAAGAAACAAAAGAAAAAGCTCCATATAATACACTTTACTTGAAATATTTAATAGTGAAGATGTGGTGATACTGCCGCTCAAGTTACTCTCCGTAAGGTGAAATATTATATGTACATATTTGTCATCCTCTTTAGCGCCGACCTTTATCACTATGAATGAGTTTCAGGCATACGTTAATCACAGTTTGTGATTCACGGTCCATTTCAATGCCGAAAAATTAATTCATTAATTTGTTTTAAATTATACTAAAATTCAGTGTTTCTCCGTTGTTCGTAAGATCTGAAAGCTTACGATGTAAGTAAAATTTTCATATTTTGTCTTATATATAATATATCTACCGTACTTCGCGAGTAGAGAGAAAAATAATTACATGCATATATCTAGTTATCTGAAATATGTCATATATCATACAT
The DNA here is from genome assembly GCF_040668555.2 of Bombus flavifrons. Taxonomy (NCBI): domain Eukaryota; kingdom Metazoa; phylum Arthropoda; class Insecta; order Hymenoptera; family Apidae; genus Bombus; species Bombus flavifrons. Next base: position 10,164,098 of record NC_138444.1, on the reverse strand, counting down.
TATATTTTATCACTTTAGATAATTTATTCATTTTCGAAATAAATTTTTTATGTGAAAATCAAAAATCTCTCTAATCTTACTTATTGTTTATATCTTTGTTTACTATTTTTAACTTTGATAATTTATTCGCTATCTCTAATTTCTACAACATAAATATTTTATATTTATTCGCTATCTCTAATTTCTACAACATAAATATTTTATATAAGTATATATTTGATATATATTTTTTTGATACAAAATAATGTTCAAATCAAACCACAATATTTTTTTAAATCATTCTTCCATTTTTGATATAAGGTTCAAAAATATAATTGAATTTCATATTAATGATCATAGTTCACGAATCATGGATAATATTTGCAGGTAATATTTATTTTCATTACTTATTAGAGAAACAAAATTATGATTAATGATAGATAGAAAATATATGTTATAAAGATAATTATGTTTATGTTCGAGGTTATGTTTATGAAAATTTTAAATACATTGTATTATAATGTCTCTTGTTTTCTATTACACTAGTCTTTAAGTAATCAGAACAAATGTATGTCAAACACTTATTTTAACACTGTTAATTGTTTAAATAATGAATAAATCCATATTAACAATTACTATATGTACCATAGAATAAAACTGTGATATTCATGTGCTTATCAATGTAGGATATTCACTTTATTACTTTTTTATTGATATAATTTTCTTAACAGATTTTAGGAACGTTATTTAAGGTTTGTAAATATTGATTTAAAACAAAAGCATTAAAATAAATGTTTAATAGAATACTATATACTTTCAAGTATATGTATTTTTTAAACGTTTTCTTAAAGCCGACAAATTATTTTGTCATAATTTTATTTCGTTTGATCAACACATTTAATAGTTCATAGAAGACCTACAAATATAATACTTCTATAAAAATAGTCTAAATTGTATTACTCCCAATGTATTACGCATAAGTTTATTTCAAACGACTTAATGTGAATGTCAAATAAGAACCGCATAACCTTAAAAAGCTATAAACATGTGATCTTACTTCTGATAAGAAAACTTCGGTAATCTGAAAATTCTAATTTTTTAAAAATTATGTTGGCTGGTAGCGGACCTAAAAAAAGATATCAGCTATTTGTTTGCTTATTTTCGGTGTTTCATGATGAAAACACTCTTCGAATGGAGATAGATGATACCCTATTGCCCTTTGTATCTTTAAGACTATAGTAGATATTAAAAAAATGGTTATAATAATAATTAAATGTTTTTTATACTTTATAAGACGATGCTATTAACGCAATAAAAAATTTTTGTTTATATAAATATAACAATGATATCTGACATTCAAACATAAATAATCCAATGCACAGATCTTGCAAATTTCTTGCTTTGATATAGCTTTTCATGTGTACTTATAAATACAATGATGTTTTGGAATTTTATATCATATGCAGCACTCATAGATTTGTTCACATTATCCGATAAGTTTAACATATTTAATATATTCATTTGCATTTATTCTACATAATTTTCGATGTGATAGAAGATTCTAAATTTTTCACAATAACGGTGGTGGTAGATTTTTTATTTAAACAGCAAATTTTTATTACTCTAATAGCATTATCTTATAAAGCATAAAAAACCGTTCAATTTTTATTCTAATCTTTTTTTTATATCTATTATACTCTTGAAGATGTACTGGGAAATAGAATAATATCTACTTTCATTCAAGGGATGTTTTTACCCTAAAAACCCGAAAATTAATAAAAAAGGAAGATCAAAATTTTCTGGTTACCAAAGTTCCATTGTGGATATCGTATTTGAAATTGTCTTTCATTTGTATTTCAGCTGATAAAAATGAATGAAGTAACTTTACCACCCTCACCAAATTGGTATTTAAGTAATATTCTTGCTTGTTCTTTTAATGGTACTATAGCATGGGGTGCTAGAAATATAATTGTTATTGGTAAACTTAATGAAAATGATAAAATATTACAATACTCTATTATTAAGCATGGTCACAAATCCAAGGTGACATGTCTTGCATTTACTCCTCGGTTTGAAGAAGTAAATGATAATTTAATAGCTTCCACAGGAGATGATAACGCAATTAAAATATGGAATTCAGAAACATTATCTGTAACTTATACTTATCTCTTAGAAAATGTAATGTAAAAATGTTTCTATATTAATATACATATATGATAAATTTATAGTGATATTATATTTAAAATATTTTTTAATTTCAGGATAAACAAGCAATAGGCGTAGAATGGTCCTATAAAAATCCTTATGTTATATATGCAGCAACTTCTGATGGTTATGTATTATCATGGAATGCTTATTTTAATACTGTTTCTTCAATTTCATTAGGAAAAATAATACCTACTTATATTTCTTCTTGTCCTCACGATCCACATCTTGTAGCTGTAGGCTCAAAGAGTGGCTTAGTTTATATCGTTAATTTTCAAGATAAAGGGAAAGTAGTTTACAAACTTAGAGGACATGATACTGAAATAGTTAGCTTATCATGGTGTCCCTCAAAAAATAATGTAATAAGAGGAAATTTAAATGAAGATTTACTGTTAGCTTCAGGAGGGAAAGATAGGTAATTTAAAAAAAAATATATAAGTGCTTTTAACTATAATTTTAATATATTCATTTTAAATTGCAATATGTAGATCAATTTTCATTTGGAAAGCTGGTGGAGATGGACGTTATGAAATGACAATTTCATTGCCTTCAGCACCTCTTGATTCTCAGCAGCATAGAAGTAAATTAAATGCTTCTGTAGGTAATTGGGTAGTAGTTCACTGGATAGAACCTAGATTATTGCTTACAAGTTCATGTTGGGGTGAATTAATCTCTTGGGATTTATCAACAATGATAAAAGGGAAACCTAATGTCAAAGTAATACATGCACATCACAGCAGGGGTTTATTTTGTATTGCGCATGTACCAAATACCCAAGACATTTCAGAAGAAAATTGGAGAATAAGACAAAGGTTTTTATAGATATATATAATTTATGATTAAATATGATTATGAAACAATTATAAATTTTTGATTAATTGTAGACATACAATTTGGACTGTGGCACAAGATCGAAGAATTATTTGTTGTGGAATAAAAGAAAATAATGTTGAAATAGATTATGATATATTTACACAAAGTGGGTTTGTTTATTGCATGGCTGCTTGCCCATTAGACACTTCACATATTGCATTTGGTGTTGGAGATGCAATGTTACGATTATGGAATTTATCAGCAGCACATGATACTACTTTTGATATAACTGTTTTATGGCAAAAGATTAAGGGAAAAATTCGCGCGGTAAGACCTGTATAATAGTTTCAAAAAGTCCTTTTTTGTACATTTCCTAGATTATACTTTCTAGAAAATTGAAATTTACATAATTAATAGATAGCATGGCATCCTGAAAAAGAAAATTTATTGGCTTATGCAACTGATGAAGGTCGAGTTGGTGTATTTAATATAAATGGAAATAAATCACCTACATTGTACAGACAATATCATAGAAGTGTAATATATACTATTGGTTGGGGCCCAAGTCCAAAAAATAAATATGTTTTATACTCTTGTGGAGAAGGAGAGCTTGTGTATTATGACTCAGAAAAAGTTACAAATGATGGTAGTATTTTTTATTTTTTAATTAATAAATGATTGCAACATTATTATATCATATTTACTATAAAGCTATAATTTCTTTCAACTAGAACCAAAATCTGTATTGAAAAAAGAATGTACAGAATTTTCTTGGAAGCCAGATTTTTCTTGCTTGGCAGTAGGATTTGAAAATGGGTATGTTTTTAAATATGTTGTATGAATTCCATGAAATTAAACATTTTTTTGTTTTTAGAACAATTTCATTTCTTAATCGAAAATTTGAAACACGTGGATGTGCTAAGTTTACAACAGAAATGGTGCATTGCTTGGTCTGGCATCCTGAGAGTACAGCAACAGACTTGACATTTTCTCAGCAAAAAAATTATTTAGCTGTTGCTTTTGAATCATGTACTATAGTTATTTTCGATTTATCTAATTTTATAGATCATTTTGAAAAAATGGAAGATTCAACTAATAATGAAAATTTAAAGGAAAAATGTGATATTTATAAAGTGCATGAAATTGTAGCTTCTTTAACTGGACATGTACAAAATGTTGTCTGTTTAGCATGGAGTCCACATGTAAGTGGACATCTAATATCTAGTAGTTATGATGGAACTGCACAGGTATTACAAATTATGTATATAACTATATAGATATCACCGTAATAATATATTTAGGAATAATAAACATTTTTTGTAAAAATAAGTATTTACATACGAGTACTATTGGTTTTTAGATATGGAATGTTAGAACACAAGAATTAATAGCTACATATACAGGACACAATGGCCCAGTATTGTGTTGCATGTGGAGTCCATTAGACCCTGATTTTATTATAACAGGCTCTGCAGATTCTACAGTACGAATATGGAGAGTTGCTTATAATTTGCCACAAAAAAAAGAATATAAAAAATTGCCAAAAAAAGCTAAAAAGAAACAAAATGAAACAAATAAAATTGTTGATACTATTGATAATAGTTTACTAGAATTAACTAATGCTACATCAGAATGTTCTATTTCAGATATTTATCGAACTGTACAAAGTATAACAATAATATTGATGAAAGTAATAAAAAAATATGTTATTATAATACAAATAACAAATATTTATCAATTTTTTCAGAGTCAAAGACAATGATGATAACAGAGACAAAAAATAAAAAAGTACGGCCATATTTCTCAAAATGCCCTAATACAGCATCTCGAAAAACACTTTTACATCATTCTCTTTTAAATATCGTAAAAAATATGAAAAGTGAAAATTTTAATATGGAAGATGTTCAGAAAGATGCTTCGTATAATATAGTGCCAATATTATTTTCATCGCAAGAAAATTTTATATCTTATTTAACTACTGAAAGTAAGTTATTTATTAATGAAACAAAATGCAAGATACCTATATATATTATATTTGCTTTATCTTTTATTACTATATAGAATCTGCTCATATTGAGAGAAATAACTATGATGTCATCACAGAAATGGATATATGGTATGATAATCTCAAACAGAATTTAGAAGAAGCTGCTAAAGGGAAACGTCTCAATGACTTTCTTGTTTCACTTTCAGCTAGTCTGTCCATGAAGTATTTTTTCTTATTTATCTATTTTATAAAATACAATTAAAGTCGCCGTAAAAATAATCTAGCAATAATGTATTGCAGAATATGGAAAGATATGTGTGAACTATATGCATATCAATTAGTAACTGAAGGCAATCCTTGTAAAGCAGTATCATATTTACTTTGTATACATAAAACCAACAAAGCTATAGAAGTATTTCAGGCTGCAAATTTGTACAAAGAAGCATATGTTCTTGCTAGGTGTAGACTTGATTCTGATGATCCAGTACTAACAGAAATATTAAAAGAATGGGCAAAATATAGTGTAAATTCAGGCAATTTCGAGCAAGCAGCATGGATGTAAGTTGTATTAATTATATATTTATTTTTTAATGTAAATTATATTTTTATTTACAAATTTTAATTATGTCATATATAATTTTATTTTCAGTCATACTAAATTAGGAGAATTTTCTGATACAGTAAAATATCTTGCACGCCGTAAAGATGCAGCTACGTTAATAACGGCAGCTGAAATTGCTTTTCTATGTAATGATGAAATGTCAAGTAAATCTTTAGCTGACCAAGCAATAATTGCAGCTTTGATAAATTCAGAGTATGATTTTGCACGAAATATAATAGAAAAGTTTCCATATCTCAAGGTATATTTACATATATGTTTTATGTTTAGGTTTTTCCATATTTTAAATAATTATTGTCTTATGAAAAATGTTTGTTTTTATTTTAGTATCAAGAAGTATATTTGTTAACTTATGAGGAACTTAAAAAAGTTATTAAGGGAAATGTAACTCTTGATTTGATTCAAACATGGATAGACGGAAAATCAAATTATGGTCTATTACAAACTTTAGAGACAGTTTGCGGTGATTGTAATTCTTATTACACTGACTTGTGTCAAAATAGTTTTTGCAATATTTCAGACAAGGAGAAAATGGTAAAATTCACGTGATCTAGTTTTTAACATTGTGAAGAATTGAATTATTACGTTTAATAACTCCTAATTTCAGTTATGGTTAACAATTGGTCATGAGATTGCATTAGCAATAGCCTCTATTGAAAAAGAACAGAAATTAAAGCATATTGTTACTGCATTATATACAATCACTCAATTTGAACTACTACATCACAAAGATTTAGAACATCTACATAGTTTTTTAATTGAAATTATTGTAAAACTAGATATTAAAAGTCCAATGGATGAAACAAGTATTTATACAAAAGCTGATTATTCTGTATCAATTAGTTTACGAGCTTATTTATGTTATGCTCTTCTAAATTGGTTTGTATATAATATAAACGAAGAATCTATTAATAATAATATACAAAATTACACCAATTTGATTGAACATTTACTTGAAGATGCATTAAATAAACAAGCAATAAGACACTGGACAATAACAAATGAAATTAACAAATTGGAAAATCAAATAGCTTCTGCAAAATGTAAGTTACAGAAATATTGCTTAAATAAAAAATTGTTTATTAATTATTAATAATAGATATAAGAGATAAAAAAATTAACACTGATTCATTGTTAGGTAAATGTTTGTTTGTTTTTAGGTAAAATGCAAGAAGAAATTAAAACTGATCAAGATATAGAATCCTTCATGGAAAAACTAAATACATTAAAGAAACAAAAGAATCAAATCCTCAATGATTTAGTTTATATCCCAAATCCTGTTATGGTATATGGCAAAGCAAATGAACTATGCAGCAAATTGTGCGATGAAACTATAAAAAATAAGTTTTTAAAAATTATTTCCAAAATGTGGTTAGATGCTACTACATAAATAAACATGTACTTGACTTTTTTGATATATTCTTTTGATAGATACTACATTAGATACTAATGATAGTCAACAATCTTGAATTTTCTACTTTATTATTTTTATCATTCAATTATTTTTTTATATTTTTTATTTATTAAACCCATTTGCATCATGGTCCTACTTAACACGTTGATGCCGGCGCCAATATTTATGGTTTTCTCCGTGGGGCGGCGCCCAAATTTAATTACTACTGTTGTTTTACACATTTTTGTCCGATATATCGGTTTGTTTTCTCCGTTTCAACAAATTTTAAGCTATGCATAGTTGTTAGCAAAACGACATCTTTTTTATCCTTCCATTTTATCGCCGCCATATCTCTTGTAGAATATCGCGTAACAATCCGCGCTTAGTGATTGAAGACAGTCGCAGCGCACGGAATAATCCACGCTTGGATGCAAATGGGTTAATATATTGTACGTCTTATAGAATATTGTAATGTTATATTAAACATAATTCTATGAAATACAATTTATTTAAGTAAATATTGATAAATTAGGTAATATGACTTTTTATTTATAAAAATTGTTTATAATTACAGAACATTTTTTTATTAATAAAAAAGTCAGTTTTTTTTAATAAAACATTTTTCTTTTTAATTTGAAGTTATTTTCCAAAAACGAATTTCTCTATCACTTGTCGCGCAAACATACGGTAATTTATAATGGCACGTTATTCCACCTATTAATTTAACTTGCCCACAAATTATTTCTTGTTCAGTTTTTATATTTGTAACCTTTAATAAATTATCTGGTCTGCCTATACTTGCTACAAAATTTTCATAGCCAAGGAAGAACTTTACTATTAAACCTCCTTCAATGTGAAGAGGTTTTGATTCTAAAGGTGGACTGAAAGTAACAAAAATTATCACAAAATATATTACAATTATTATTTTGTTCATTGATTAATTTTTAAATTTATTTTGCAGTGCATTACCTAGGTTTGGATATATCCCACAAAATTAGCTTTCCAGCTGCTATAGCTGCAACTTTTAATGGGTTGGGTCCCCAGTCTATAGACATTAAGGGAACAATATCTGTATCTAAAGACATAATTGCTTGCTGACTGCGTACATCATACATATGAATCAATCCATTTTTTTCACCAACAAGGAGCTTGCCAGATTTTTCAAGATGAAAACTCACACTCATTCCTGGAGATGTTAAGTAAAATGTAGATATACATTTTTCATCTTCTTTTACAGCCCAAAGTTTACAAGTGTGATCATCAGATACAGAAGCCAATAATTCACCTTCGGTTTCATAACAAATTGAATTTATATAATCCTTGTGTCCTTCCATCTTGTATTAAAAGAAATGTCAATAAATTGATTCATAAAAAATAAGTTGCATTTATTATAATTCTTTAATCTCACCTGGCATACAGTGTTTTCATTCAGATCACTGCTATATAATCTTATTTTAAAATCTGCTCCAGCAACACAGAACATTAAAACTTTAGGTACAACACTCAAGGAGGTTTCTGGACTCCAAGCAATAGCATGTGGTCTAGTATCATGACGAAATGTTCTAAAAGGTTTATAAGCAATATCTTCCACTGTTTCATCTTCATCCTTATTATACAATAATAATAATAATAGTTATTATTCATTTAAAAATAATGTTTTTCTTGCAATCTTATCACATTCCATAACTGTTATTTTTTGCAGTGATTAACGTTTTCATAAAACTAAAACATATATTCTGAACATCTATGACTGTTTTTCAGAGATAACAAGTAAAATTTCACTATATTATTTTATTTTCTCATTCATGTATTTTTATATCCAATTAGAAGGTAAGTTGTAGATTATATCTTTTTTAATTTTTTGTCATAAAAAGTAATTTTCATGAAATATCAAACAGGTATATTATGTAAATTTTGTAAATTGAAATACCCAATAATACACGTATAATGAAACTTAATGACTTTACCTGAAATTTAATAGTACCGATGACAATTTCTTCGGCTAAAGCGACACAAATTAGATGTTGAGACCATTCGTAAGGAGATAACTCAACGCAATATATCTGTTTAGAAAAATGCAACTGATATGTAGGTGGTGTAGTTAAAGCTTCGTCCATCGTGTATTCGTATTCGTATTATTCCCTTCAATATAAGAGATGAGCTCGTGTTATGATCAACAAGAGATCACCGGCATAACCTATAAAACTTTCTCGCTAGATTGTATTAATTCGGAGATTGCAACGAAGAAAATATCAACGAATATATATGAAAGGTAAATGATCATAACGTATCTCTTTCTTGATTCATGAATATTTTTGTACTATTATTACGGTATATAACATTCCATTGTAATCGGAATTGCAATTCATATAAACATAAAAAACATGCACGCGCGCTATAAGATGAGGTTAGGTCGAATTTAAACCATCTAGAGGGCAGTACGTATTTTACGTATGCTATATGTAATCGTTCAACGTGCCGCATATCCCTCAGCAAGCGAACTTATTTAACTAAATATAAGATCACCGCTTGTACACGCCGCGAGTTTTTGACTCAATAATTGACCATCAGATATGAATTGACAAGCCGTATTGACAGAACTTTTGCCAAACGTGTATCTTCGATCCGTCTCGATCTACGATCGCGTTACGAGGTAGGTACCTTCTGTCAAGGCATGCTTACCAGGGCATACTACACATACTTTACAAGCTGGTTCACCTCGTGCTTTTCTTGCATTGTAATTACACAATTTCACATTATCTAATTTCTTCCTAAATTTTTCATAGTACCTGTAAACTTTCGTAGCACGTGTGAAGCTACGATATCTTTTACCAAACACGTTTCTGTTTGCTTCGTTTTCGAATTTAAATTTTCAGAATGTCATTTTACGAAATTTAACTGTTTTTCTCACGATCTTATTTTTTTTTTTTTTATAATTTCAACATTTTGACAAAAATTTTTAGAATGTTTATGACTATCATGTTTGTCGTCATTAAAAATTATTTTACCTTGATATATTGTATTTATAAAAGTGCTTCAGATGATAGAAAAAAGTATTAATGGTTTTTATCATTTGGAGTAGAAATAGATAATATATTTTACACATATGCTTCAAAGTTCAAGTATTTGATTACTAATTGTACTTTTTATATGTAAGTTCACATTAAATTTATATCATATAAAACTCATGTATATATATTGTGTGTACATGTTGATATAAATTGAAATAAAAAAGTATGAAATGATAAAAACCTATATTATGCTTTTTCTATTTTTACATCCAAAATTTAATAAAAAAATACAAATAACTATTACTTTCAATTACAGTGCAATAGGCAGGAATGGAGTTCGGGGTAGGTAATGTTGCCCAAATATCAGCAGAACTTGCTCAAGTAGTGGAGGTGATGATGTCACCAAATGTTCCACAACAGCAACGTTTGGAAGTATATAATGCTTGTGAACGATTTAAGGAATCATCTCCTTTATGTGCACAATGTGGATTATACCTAGCTCAGAGAGCTCCAAATAGAAGTTCAGTGGTTAGGCATTTTGGATTACAACTTATGGAACATTGTATCAAATATAGATGGACGCAAATATCTCAATCAGAAAAAATATTTATAAAGGAGAATGCAATGAAATTACTTCAAGAAGGTACAGAACCATTATTACAAGAGGAAGCTCATATTAAAGATGCACTATCTCGTGTTGTGGTAGAAATGATAAAGAGAGAATGGCCACAACAATGGCCTACACTGCTTGCTGAACTTAGTCAAGCTTGTACAAGGGGTGAAAGTCAAACTGAATTAGTTCTTCTGGTGTTTTTGAGACTCGTAGAGGATGTTGCACTTTTACAAACATTAGAATCTAATCAAAGAAGAAAGGATATATACCAAGCACTTAACACAAATATGGCTGAAATTTTTAGCTTTTTTTTAAGATTAATGGAACAACATTTTTCAGAATTTCAAAAAACGAATAGTTTAGGTTGTACTTCTGAAGCTGCAGCACATAGTAAAGTTGTACAGGTAAATTTGTTATGAGGTTATTTATGTCTTTCCAATCAATGTTTGTAATGGTATATATTAAATTATTTTTCTGTGATATAGGTAGTACTGTCTACGTTAACTGGTTTTGTAGAGTGGATTTCAATTACTCATGTTATGGCAGAAGATGGTAGATTATTACAAATATTATGTCTCCTATTAGGAGATCCAATATTTCAATGCTCAGCAGCTGAATGTTTATTACAAATTGTAAACCGTAAAGGGAAAGCCGAAGACAGAAAACAATTAATGATTTTATTTTCTGAAGATGCTTTGAGATATATTTATACAGCAGCAACTGCGGCATCACCTGTCACTGGAACAAATGAATTTCATGAAAACCATTATTTATTCTTAAAAAAGCTGACACAGGTAAATAGCTAAATTATCATAAAACATTGTTATTTATATGTAGACGTAATGAAAAATGTTAATTTTTAATTTAGGTGCTAACTGGAATGGCAACTCAACTTTGTACACTTTGGGGTAAAGATGATAGTTCTAGCATTCGACCAACACATTTCAACATATTTTTAGATACTGTGTTGACATTTACTATGTATTCAAGTTTGACATTAACACATATGGCAAATGTAATTTGGATAATGCTGTTTAAACATGAACAGATAAAACAAGATCAATTATTGTTGACTTACATACCAAAATATGTAGAAAATACAGCTCCAAAACTAATAAAAGTAGCATATCCACAAGGTAGACAAGCTAATGGAATGAGCGCATATTGTCTCGCAGATTATGATTCAGTGGAAGAGTTCAATGTCTTTCTTCATCGATTCAGAACCGATTTATTGGAAGGATTTCGACAAGCAACGATGGTAGCGCCTCTGGTAACATTTACGTACGTACAACAGTGGTTAACAGCCAAAATAACGAAGGGAATGGCGGATCTTCGATATCAAAGTGACCAAAATGATCCACAATACCTTGAATGGGAAGCTCTTGCACAAGCCTTGGATTCTGTTGTATCCAGAATTCTATTAATCAACGAACGACCAAGTGTACAAACTGGTCTTCAATTGTTGGAATTATGCCTTGGTTATTCTCCACAAGATCCTTGGTTACTATCTGCATTACTTTCTTGCATCAGTGCTCTCTTCGTGTTCTTATCTATGTCAACTGGTTCAATGGCTATGCCAGGAGTTGCTATCCTACCCAGAGTCCTGGAGAAGATCTTTGCTGCTCTGATATTTGAAGCACCTGGTGAAACAAAAGGTACTCGATCTAGAGCAGCAAAGAATGTAAGGCGACATGCGGCGAGTCTCATGGTTAAAATTAGTCTGAAATATCCATTACTACTCCTCCCAGTTTTTGAACAAATACATACGATGGTTCGGGGTTTAGCGAGAGAACCTAGTCCTTTATCTAAGATGGAAACTACCTTGCTTTATGAAGCATTGTTGTTGATATCGAATCATTTCTGTGATTACGAAAGACAGACTAGATTCGTTGCAGAAATAATTGGTGATGCATCAGCCAAGTTTATCGCGCTCGGATCTGAATCGTTTAAAGGGCCACTTGAATTAATGAGATTCGTAGGTTTAGACAGACCACCGGTTGAAAATATTTCGGAAGACCCGGCAGGACAAAATCGAAGCGATTTAATGATATGTATTTGTACTATACTGTGTGTTGTAAAAAGGTGCTCCATTCCCGATGATCCAGATCGCGCTGCAAGAGGCAGTTTTGTAGCCGCGCTCAGCGAAAGTGGGAATCCGGTGTATAGAAATCCTGCTACACCACATGTAATTCCTATACTGCCAACACTTTTTGCATTGCTCAGAACAATGAATGCTCTATTCATACCTACTGCTTTAGCAGCTTTATCAGAGGTAATAAAGACACTAATAATAAATATTTTTCTTTTCTTTTATTTTATTGAGTAATTTCATAGAGGAATATCTAATGTTTTTTATATATTTTTATTAGGGATATAAAAATGCTCATGAATTATTAGAAGCAGAAAAAGCAAACCTGTTAGGTTTAAATGTAACAAATGATAATGAACGAGCTTCTGAACCTGATCAGTCTTCATTTACGGCTTTAGTTCGAATGCAATCGTTTCTTACTACTATTCATGATTTGTGCTATCATATGTTAGGAAGTGGATGTCACATGATTGGAAGAGATTTCTATCAATTACCTGGTTTAGCACCAGCTCTCATCAATTCAGTTTTTTCTAATATGGAGGTAACTTTTCTCATATTTTTTCTTATACTATAACAGAAATATAATTATTTATTCTGTATCCTAATGACAGCTATATGTGTTTCTTTCAGATGATTCCAGATTATAGATTGCGACCAATTATACGCGTCTTCATGAAACCGTTCATATATTCCTGTCCACCTGCATTTTACGAAAGCGTTCTTGTACCCGTATTGGCTCATGTTTCTACGCATAGTATGATCTTTTTATCTTCTTATTATCACATGGATTTTATTAATTTTTTATTTAAATACATCTTAATTTAAATCATTTTTTTATAGTGTGCCAAAGGTTAAGCGCAAAATGGCAGTACATCGCACACCTCTACGAATCTGGTGGTTTGGATGAAGAAAATACAGATACACAAGAAGTTATTACTGATATGCTAAATCGAAATTTGACGAGAGATTTTGTAGACGTGTTGAAAGTAGCTCTTGTTGGTGGTGCTGCTAGTGATGCAACGCCTCCTGACACAATGGAACAAGATAGTGGTGGCATGGCTATAGATCCTCCTTCGTCACGTGGAAATAGTATAGTTGCCGAAGTTGTTAGTGAATTGGGAGCTGTTGTTCTTCGTCATCCATCTACATGCCACAGTGTTGTTCTATGCGTTTTAGGGTAATCCAATGTCTTATTTGATATTTAATCTATAGTAGAATTAATTTTAAGTGAAATCCTATTGCTACATCTAGGGCTTTAGCTTGGAACGATTCAAATGCTAGTCTAAAGGCTACGATGTTAACTGGACCAGTTGTACGAGCATTGGCAGGTGATGGCAGTTTAACACCAGCTATGGCTGCTCATATTATGGTAGCTATTCTTCAAGGTTTACAACTTCACGGGCAACACGAAGCGAATCAAGGTTCTCTTATTACCTTGGGTGCACAAGTCTACGAATGTTTACGACCTAAATTCCCCACTATTATCGAAGTAATGCAGCAAATTCCGGGTGTCAATCCTACGGATTTACAACGTTTCGACGAAAAGATGGCTGTAGTTAGTACTAAAGGAAATAAAGTTGAGAAAGGAAAGAAAGATCTTTTCAAGAAAATTACAAATCAGGTAAGATTTACATATTAAAAATAGAAATAGTGTACTGAAGGGTATACAGGATGCTGCATGTCCATAGAACTGGGCTGGGCTGTAGTTCTGATTTCGTTGAAGATAGAGAAAAATTAAATGCCATAATAAGATCTATGTTTGCTACTCACTTTTTTTTTAGCATACAATAATGCTCGGGGTAAGTGCAGTTGCATTTTTTAAATAGGTTTCTATAATTTTTGGTTAACCATTATGAACCTCTACAAAAAAGTATTATACTTGGGTTGAAAAATGCTGAGTTTAAAAGATATTTGACCACATTTAGTGTATGAAAGGCAAGGAAAACATAAACACAAGCCTTCCATCCTGTGTTTTTCCTTGTTTCTCATATGCAGTTTTTCACCCAAGGACCTGAATACTTTCTTGTAGGGAATTAGAAAATGCATCGGATGGTTAATTAAAAATTATAGTCTCATTTAAAAAAGGACTGCAATTGCACTTTCCTGGTGCATCGTTGCATACTAAAAACAAGTGAGTATCTGCATAGCATAGTATACCTGAGTATGTACTACATAAATCGTATCATATCAGTTGGGTGATTCACCCTGTATATCATACAATTTTCGTTGCAGCTTATTGGTCGAAGTGTTGGTCAATTGTTTCGTAAGGAAGTTAAGATAGATAATTTACCACGTATAGAAGTTTTTGGAAAGCAACAAGCGGTACGCGTAGATGAGGTATCTGAGAATTCGACTGATAGCGGGTTTGCGGCTCTATTTGCAGGACCTACGTAGCAGAAACTCCATTTAGATGACCATACTACATGCATATGGTCTGAATTAATAAATAGTAATAAACCGTCGTGAAAACGATTTCCTACAAAAAAAGATTGAACTATATACATAAGGGAATCCTGTAACTAAAATAAGAGGACTTCATAGAATAAGTTTGTTTTAACTAGATCTTTGTTTTTAAATTATTCATAAAGTTGGACGCGCGCATACACAGTCTTGCGACGGAAGTGTTACACTTAACTATTTTACTTATGTACCGAATAATGAATAAAATGAAAAGAAAATACGCTTACGTGCGCGTTCAATGTCGATTGTGAATAGTTTGTAAAAAGAAGAGAAGAAAAAAGTCAAAAAGACAGCAATCGGTTTTATTTATGAAGTCCTCTTATTTTTAACTCGGGACTACAATATACACAGAAAACTTTGTGTTTCTCGAATATTCAGGGTGCGTGCATGTGTGTATGTATGTATTGTATGCGTGATGCGTATCTATCCATACGCACGTGTAATATAAGAAGATATTTGTCGTTAAAGAAGAACATTTAGCACGTATGATAAGACAAATTACAAACAAATCTAAATAGATTATCGAATAATTGTATATTAAGTCTTACGCATTTATTACTATTTCTTTGGATTTACAAATTTTTTGTAATAATGTAAAACAGGATGGTTTTCCACAATCACGCAATGTAATACAGTTTTGTAAACAATATTTTGCTAATGTATAATACAAAGGTTGTTGATTTATATAAAACAATTTTACGATTTGGTACAAAAATTTGTATTCGAATTGATTATAATTGTTTTTAATCAGGAGCAAAATGTGTATGTTTCTCAGCACATTTGAAAGTGCTATTTCATATGGATTTAGTTGTAAAAAATTTATTTGGGCATTTCAAAAGCATGCATAAAGTAAGCTTCATTTAAGATGATATTTAATAATAGAATGATCTTTTGTTCAGGTCATGTTACCGTCATTAAATGCGACTTTTATTTATCCTTTGAAATTTAAAATAATGCAGCATTTCAGATACTTATATGTAAATTGAATGTAATATTTCCAGATTTCGTTGTTACCTTTTAATTATTTTAGTTAATTTTATTTTATTATTGTGAATAATGCAGCATTGTAGCTATCGCATAAAAATGGATTAGTACTTTACATGATTTCCATTACACATAAAAAATAACGACGATATTTTACATAAAATTATAGATACTAATAATCATTTAATACGTGACAATCATATCACGGATTTAGAAGTAACCTGATGGATTTTTTGTTAACAAAAAATGAAGTACTATCGCGATAGAGACTATGCTATTTAAAAGATTTATAATGCTAGGCATAGACAAAATTTTAAACGACATTAGAGTTTTCCGTTGATTCGATGTATTTGAATGACAGTTAAAATACGAAAATTTAATATTAAATTATATCTTGTTATATATAAATACGGTCAATTTGCGTATCGTATTAACATCACATATGTTATAAAATAAAATTCATAAAGAACTATATTTTCCAACAAAATACTATTGAGATTAATATAAATAGAATACAAGTTTTTAATAGATTTCAAATTTTATTACTAGTTGAACTAATTATCGCTTTAGAGTTTAACAATTTTTCTCCAATATACGCGATAGTACGCACATTAAGATAACAATAAAATTAATATACTTTGCCTATCAATACTCCATTAATTTGCTTACACCTGTAATTATAATTTCGTGAAGATTGCAAGATCTGTTAACACGTTTCAACATAAGTACGAATAAGACAATGCCAGAGTCCAACACACATTTTGTAATTTTTATACATATGTATGTATGCGCCTACAGAAATGAGACATTGAAAGGGGTTCATGTATTAAATTTCTAAAAATTGTCTGAAGTACAACTGCAGTCAAATGCCGAAAATATTTCACTATTTTTATATCGTCTTATATACCTTTTTACCGATATTTAAAAGAAAAGGAAAGAAAGAAAGAGAAAATAAAGTAAAATATTAGATTAAAGAATGACGGAATGATAATTTATAAAGTACGATTTTATTATTGATGCGGTAGTCCATGCAGCAAATCCTGAAACAATGTTACGACAAGAGATACCACTGAATTAATTTCTACTGTAAGTTCAACTAAAATAGAATACAAAGCTTTGCATGGAATCATTGAGTACTAACAATAAGTTTTCGAGAACCATAGCAATCTTAAAACAGATTTCTTTTGAATATACTATCTATCGTGCGAAAAATTAACGAGAAACAATATATGTATACCGAACGAGTGCTTGTAGCTAGAACAAGTATAGAAGCTGTGTTATAATGTTTAAACTGAAGAAATAAGTCTTGAAGAATGTTTTAAGATTCTCGAGATACTTCAATAGAATATTCATACTTCGCAAATGATTTGACTTATTTTCATGTTTAAATATAAATAGTTCTGATCTGTTATTCACGTTATGAAAGGAACCAAGTCGTATAATCTTATATGAATCAGAAGGATTAATGAAAGAAAATATTAGAAAGTTTTTTACGATGATAACTAATAGTTACCTAATAAGTCACACATTTTATATTAGGAACTGTTGACAACGACCAAGCTCGGTCACTTCATATAACGTTCATCCGCTCATTCGCATAGTTCGTTCGTACATTCAGCACATAAACAATGAAGATGCGTACTATATTTGTCTCGATAGATTTTTCGCAACAATTGTTAAGACAAAATTTCATTTCTTCAAAACGATTTGATTTTGTACTTTTTTTTTTATAAAGATAGGTTTTGGTAGATCTCGCATCTGATGCTCTTAAATTATGTAAAAAAATACAGTGAATATTTCGTTAAGAATAAATATCTTTAATGAGCGAGCAATTAAAGAGTAAGGTACGTTTTTAACGTGTGTAACGTCGACGGTACATTATACCGTAAAAATTCATACAATTCTTAACGAGATCGAAATATCGCTAAAAGCCTGATCTGGAAAAGATCATATGCTCGATATAAGTGTAACGTGCAAACGATTAAATTTATAAACAATCGACTCTTCCCATCATTAGGGATTCAAAAACTGTTAAGTGTTTATCGTTGTATTAATATCGTCTTTTTCCCCTATTAATAAAAACACGTCCATATTATCTTTTCCTTTAACATAGACTTGGCCACGTGGTTCGAACTCGTATCGTTCCGAGAGTATATCTAAAGAGTTCTTGGCCACTTGTATTCTTCCAGCGACTCCAGTCGAATCCATTCTAGATGCTATATTTACAGCGTCACCCCAGATATCATAGTACAACTTTGTTGCCCCGATCACTCCAGCAGTTACGTCGCCATAATTAAAGCCAATTCTCAATATTAATTTGAAACCTAGCAATTCTCGATTGAAATCGTTTATTACTTTATGCATCGCCATGGCAAAATCTATTAATTGAAACAGATGCATATATTCATGTTCACTTTGTTGCCTAACTTGTGGGTTTAAACCGCTTGCTGCCATAAATGTGCTACCGATAGTTTTAATCTTCTCTACGTTCGAGAATTCTGGCTTTTCTAACAACTCGTCAAAGTCACCAATAAGTTCGTTAAGCACACGCAAATATTCTTTTCCACCCAAATAAGATTCATCATAGAGTTCATTAAAGTTCACTATGCTTGCAAAAATAATTCCTACAGCTTTATGATTTTGTGAATATTTAGCAGTGGTTTTTAATTGATCAGCAACATATTTTGGTATAATGTTGTGTAAAAGCCAATCGGCTTGATTTTTCATAGATTGTACACGGCTTTTGTCTCGTGCGGCTACCGCGTTTCCGTGAAAGCTTAACCGATAACTAATTTCAAATTCACGATTTAAAAACCAAACTAACAAAAGTAAAAGTATCAGATCTAAAAAAATCTCGGAATTGTATAATCTTTTATGATATCTGATTTCTGCCTCTTTTAATCTCATAAGGGTGAGGTTTGTTGTGGAATTTAATAACAAATTAGGAGTATTATCGAATCCTTTTTTAGCCATAATTTCGTTAAATTGATTGCTGATTAAGCCAATGGCACGTTTATTTATCATGGCTTGTGAGTAATTGAGCGAGTTATTAATGAATTGATTACCGAGATTTTCTTGATCATATAATAGATGATACATTACAAGATAAAGAAACAATACACCCATGAATGTTACCAAGAAATTTTTCATCCAACAATTGAGTTGCGTGAAATTACAAAAATGAACTATACCAACAACGATTAAGTAACCATAATAATATTCGAAATTGTTCAAATTATGAAAGTTACTGCACGTATAATTGAGAAGAATTGACGTAATCGGTAAGCCGACAAGAATTGCACCGCATATATGCCACGGGTACCATTGTGAAAAGAATTTGAAAATTCGCTGCGTCAACGTTGCATGGACCATATCCGGATATAAAAGTTGACGAACACAAAGCAATACCGCTATAATTTGAATGGTAGCAGCAGATACAAAAAAAATCATATAATATAACGTTGGATCGCAAATTAAAAAGAGCGATACTGTAACGGCAGTATAAACCAACGCCGATATCAGAATATCAAAGTATGTATTGAATCTCGAGGTAGCCAGAGTAGGTGGATTTCCACTGATACATTCGCTAACCTTATGAGCATTTTCTCTATACTCCTTTTCCATTTCTTTGTTCTTGAAAAAGAGTGTCATACTTGAAAGTGGAGGTTTCACGAAGTATGATCGTTGAGAACTTACATTATCTTGAACGCACCTTCGTGAAAAATAAAATCATACGAACTATAATATAATCTTTAAACCTATAAAGTGAAGTTGATTTACCTACCTGATTAACTGTAGGTCAGATTGTTTTCTTAATTTGTGAAAACATGCACCAAAGGTATCCGTGACTGCTGGAGGAAATGGATAGGGTGGTACTGAAGACGACGGCTCGTGAACAGAGTTTAATGTCGAACTAGAAGTATAATAGCCACTCACTCTGTGTGCTAATAAATCTCCTTGAGCCATGCCGTTCATCAAAAATAACTAAAATATGAAAATTAACTGCAGGAGGAAAGGGAACATGCTGACTATTATTGAAACTTTATTGTATTGAAGTATCTCTAATATAATTTCTATCATTAATTATAAGTTATACCTGCTGCTGTATACTACTACGTCTGCTATTACTTCTAATTCCGGAATCTTTCCTACTGCACATAGAAGAGGCACGACTGAGTGGCTCTTGACCAGACAATAAAGGACTAGAAGGTACAGGATTTGGATCCATTTCAATCTCATTTTGAGACGTATTCTGTAAAGAAATACAACTTATATACGAATGAGATAATGCAGCTGAAAATTAAAGCAAAATCTTTTATCGACACGATTTTGACCTGCCTAAATCCATTGCGATCTTCGTATGATTGAGATTCAATTTTTGATTTGTCGACAATAATTGCTTTGGGTTCTTCCATTTCTAAAGGTGTCATTTCCTCGGTAGTTCGTTGTCGTTGTAAATATTTCCACGGCTTGTTTCGCGCTTTTTTCTTTCCATAACTGGCAACAGATATCGGACTTTTATTTGCGTTCCCCTTTTCATCTGCAGTATCAGTATCTCCGTTTTCGGAATCTAGAATACTTGGCAAAGAATTTGCTTTCATTCTATAATTACTTGTATTAGTAACCATATGGAGGTAATGATATTTGGATTTAGATTGGCTATTGCAAGAGGCCAGACGATGACGCGATTGCATCAAAGGCGATATACTTGTCGGAGATGTAATATTCATTATGAACTGATTGGTGAAATCTGATTTTCGGCCTTTGATAAAATAAGTTTTAATACCTGCAATATAATACATATTTCTAGAAAGTTTTGTATGATTAAGTACACTCAGACAACTTTTCTATTCATAGGAGTTTTCTACTCCCATATAATAATAATGTCAATACCATTTATTAAATCCCCTTCCTCTGTAATATATCGATCATCGAGGAAATTTAATGTTTTTTCACTTAGGTGAACTCTTCCTGGTTTTCCCGTGCTTTCTAGTTTGTTTGCTAGAGTTACATCATTAGACCAGACGTCGAATTTAAATCTTTTAGTACCTACTATTCCACAGAGTACAGTTCCAGTATGCACTCCGACTCTCATATTAACGCCTTCTCTTCTCTCAATATCAAACTGTTTTATAGCTTCTATCATGGCTGTAAAAACACACATTAATTATTTTTCATATAAATGTTTCATTTCTATAATTCAGTAAAAAAGGAAGAAAATATACCTAATCCCATTTCAATACAACATTTTGCATGATCAGGCCTTGGTTCTGGGCATCCACTTACACAGTAATAACAGTCTCCCAATGTAGAAATTTTCTCACATCCATGATGTTCACATAAATCATCGAATCTTTCAAAAAGATCATTTAAAATGCCTACCAACTCTTCTGCAGTCTTATTGGAACTCATTCGCGTAAACCCAACAATATCAGCGAATAGGATACTAACATTTTCCATTGAATGCATATTAAATGGTCGAAACAATGAGCGAATATCTGTATTATTGGACGGTATCGAACCTTTTTTTAAAGAATCCTCCCGTTCTCTTTCACGTTCACTTTCTTCCATTAACCAATCTGCGACTTTAGGCGGCATTACTGAATGAATCATCTTCTCTTTAAGTTGTTTCTCCATTTCGAGCTGACGCCGGACCAACAGTGATTGCCCGACCTTCATAAAAGTACCACGCATCCTTACAAAAGTCATTATTAAAATATGTATACCTATCAGATGAATGCAGATCTGCATTAAGATTCTTATTCCAAGACTCGTAGAAAAATAATCGTCCGAAAATGATCGGTTAGATATGTTGCTACTTAACAAATAGTTTGACATTTCACCATTTTTATGAGTTAGTACACTTTCTTCAAATATCGAAGTTGCGTTGTTTACACCTTTCGAGACTAAATCATTAGACGAAGCGTTTATGCTGGAATTAATACTAGCTATCGTTGATATTATAGTGGAATTTAAGTTCTTGAAAACATTGGTATCGTTCAAAACTCCAGATATCCTTCCAACTATATTTTCTTGATTTGACTTTATTCCAAGAGCAGATAACAGTTTTGAATCCTGTGAATACGATACTAATTTCATACTTGCAGTTGTAGATTCGTTGTCACCGTGCATCACATTAGAAAATTGATTGATATTAAAGTTTTTCAGAGTGGCATCATTTTCTATCGAGGTATTTAATAAAATATATTTGCTAAAAAATTCTTCTCTTGCACTTTTTGTACCATATAGGTAAGCAGTCAAAAATTCAAATAGAAAAGAATAAACCATCGATATTCCCACACAAGCATATAGTGGCATTGGCAAGACAGTGTAAATCAATAACAAAATCTCAGAACAGAGTGCAAAATGTCCGACTAGAGTTAAGCCATCTATATAGGGTGGTACTATTGTGAGAAAAAGTAAAGACAGGATGCAAAGCATGGATGCAACTCCTAATGAAATTGGTAACACATAACTTTTATAATAATCACTATGTGTTAGATACAAGACTGCTGATACCATTGCTCCAATAGCAGTGAATACTGCTGCTATAGCTGGCCATGTTGTAGTATTGTATTCTGCCCCAATTACAACAAAATATGCCAGCCATGTCAAAGAAACCAGTAAAATATATGTTAGAGCATACCTAAAAAATAATATATATTAATATTTGCTTCTATGAATTTAACAAGTATACAACAGTGTATTAAATACCGGAATCTTAATCTAATTTGTGGAAAGGCACTCCTTTTAAATTGTTCTTCAAGTATTTCTGAATCAAATCTAGGATTCCACCAAGATCTTGGGGCTGCACGTTCAAATGGTACTGGAAGGCTAATTCCACAACATCCAAGTCCTTGTCCACTGTGTGCCAAATATGTTTGTATATATGGTGCTAAAGATATATGAATTTCATCTGTAGCATCTTCGCTATCATCCTTAGCTCTTGTAAAACTAACAGATGAGCTTCGTTTTCGATTTAAAGGAGGAGTCATACTTGACATTTAAATTGCACTAAAACCATACATAATCTAAATTTATATATATTATAAATTATTATATATATTATATATTACAAATTTATATATTAAAAATAAAACTAATTTTATTAAAATATATGTATTAAAAAGAAGGAAACAAACACAATTATAACATTACAATTGTAACAATACAATTTAATAAATACATTATGATTTAATTTCATAGAAAATTATTGTTACAAAATAAAACATTATCTAAGAACATATTCTACTAATGTATTATTTTCTGCATTCTACTACAAAACAATGATTTTAAGTAACAATCAAATTTTTAAAGTTTTGCATTCTTCGTGATACAAATAAGCTTATAAAAATTATATTCCATATAGGATTTATACAATTATTAGGAAAAGGTGGTTATAGATCATTTCTTTCAAATGACAGCATGCTCTTTAACTTTATAACACTATGACATGATTCTTTAATAAAAATAAAGTACATGTATAAGTATGATAACTTTAATACCAAGAAACTTACAGCCAGTCAATTCACCTTGATCACTGGCGAAATCGCCACAAAACTAAGAAAATCATCCTCCCCGCTGACATCGGAGGTTCTTCCTGAAATCAGCTCGCTTCAAAAAATGCCATTTTCATTCTTTTTGTTTGGTATTCTCAGTGTTACCGAGAAAAATTAATATTATACGTATCAGTAACAGTTCAATCGAATTTTTCTTGTAATCAATTTATTATTGTGTATAATTAAAAATTATTGTTTGAACGTTTCGAATTTTCTCTTCCGTAATGCACCATGGCCATCTTGAATCTATCGATGACAGCGCCCACGATTAGAAAGCTCATGCGTTAAAAATTAACTCGTGCTTTACAGATAATAAGCTAAACTAGGCTGAACTGAACGTACAGAGATTCGATATTCGATATGGGGAAATATTTACCGCGAAGTTCAAGACATTGTTATGTAAGACATTATAATGTATGTGCAACCTTAAATGATATAAAATTTATATAATAAATAAATAAATAAATAAATATATATATATATATACATACAATACACAGTAACTACACAAAGTATTTGTACATATACTTATTTTTATCAAGTTTATCATTTATATCAAGTTTTTGTAGACATGTAAAAGTACTACTAAATAATACGAAATTTAATATACTTGGATTTATAATTAATTGGTATTGTTATAGATACCATATATATAGTATTATATACATATTACACACATGTATAATCTTCATAAAATACAAGAAAAGTGTAAATATAGAGAAGTTCATTTTGTGTTATTGTCATATTCAAAAAATATTCAAATACTTTGTTTCTTTCAGGTGGGGGTGCCTATAGTGGATTTGAGATTTTAGAAGCTCCTGTAATCCAAGCTATGAAAGACTCTGAAATAAATAATACTGTTTAAGACTGATGTAGTGTGACTAAATAGGAAGTCATGCCAAGCAAAATGTTTAAAAATCTGGTTTAGATAGAAATTTGACAAATATTCAAATACTTTCGTGGTGAATACTAGTAAGAAAGTTATAGCTAGTTTTAGCCATCTAACGGCAGTAGGCTGAACTAGTTATAACAAGTTTTCTCGATTTGCAATATACATCTAAAAGACGTGACAAAGTAAATAGTTTTTGTACAAATTGCGAACAAAAACTCTGATATGACACCAGTACTTGGTAGTCTACAATCTATCGGACCTAATACTCAGGCATCGACTACTGTGCCTGATGTACAAAGTGGCAATACAGTAGTGCAAATATTACAGCCTCAGACACAATCTCAACAGACGCAATTTGTATCACAACCTCCAAAACAGCAGGTAGTACAGCAACCCTCTACTCAACAACAAACACAACAATCACAACAGCAACAAAGTTCCTTCAATGATTTTCCACAGGTATGTTTATCATTGAACAAAAATGATAGAATTATTTTTATTTAATTTTTTATATTGTGTTGATCCCAGTTTCTGACTAAAACAAGATTACAAGATCTAGTGAAAGAGGTAGATCCTACTGAACAGTTAGATGATGATGTAGAAGAAATGTTATTACAATTGGCAGATGATTTTGTTGAAACAACTGTAAATGCAGCATGCTTATTGGCTAAACATCGTCATGCGAATACTGTAGAAGTAAAGGATGTACAGTTACATTTAGGTAAGTTACAAGAAGTAATAAAATAAGTAACTATTCAATGTAATATGTTATTAAATGTGTTTATACGAGCTATTGTTTAATTTTTTAGAAAGAAATTGGAATATGTGGATCCCTGGTTTTGGCACAGATGAAGTACGACCATATAAACGTGCAACAGTTACAGAAGCACATAAACAAAGATTGGCACTTATACGAAAATCAATTAAAAAATATTAGTCCTTCTGTACATTTCATCCTGTATTGTTATTTTATCTTTAACTGATGATTCTTCTATATTTCTTACATGACAATATACTTTAGGGTAACATACATAACTAATATTTATAAAAAGAGAAGAAATTATTATTATATAATAAGTTATATATAGTTTTTGCAATGTATATAATTTTAAGTACAGAATGTCTTCAATTGTGTATTAAAATGTTATTTTTCTGAAAAGAGTTAATAGAACGTTCTCATTATAATTCTCTATGTTCTTGATTAAATGTTAAATTAAATAAAATATTTTATTTGTAAAATTTATTTTGTATCTTAAATTTATATGAAAGAAAATTTGTATATAGAAAGTAAGATTCATTTATTTCATTTCATTTCATTTTTGTAATAAAAATATTATTATAGTAACAAATAAGAATACGAAAATTTAATTAATGGTAATTATTTGTATATATCCATATAAAATTAATGTATAAGACTTACAATTTTTAGTTTTAATTCTTTTTTCAGCATATTTTTTAGAAAATTATATTTTTGATTTTTTATCTTTTATGTAAAAAGAAAACGCAAATTAAGAAAATCATTCTGATATTTATTCAAATTACGTTTAATGTCAGATATTACTAGATTCAAATCACTAGTTTATCTAGTTACTCTTTGATTTAGTAATGACTGAAACAGAAGAAACCGGAACCTGCTTGCTCATTGAGCTGAACTCATCAAAGCAACCGACGTACATATCATAGTCTAATATATAAATCGTGATAACCTTTTTCTTTCAGGGACATATTGTGAGATATTACCATCTTGCTTATTGGAACAATTTTCGGACGGTACTGTTCATTCTTTTCTACCTGCTTCTTAAAATATATTTTATAATTTACTAGGTAATATTTTTATATTGTTAGTATCCGAAAAATAAACAGCCTCTTTTCTGCAAAATACTTGTTTTATCGTGAATCCAATGATCTGAACGCATATATGTTTTTATTTTTTCTCTGCTAGTTAAATATAAAAATTATACTAACCGAATTTTGTACATTCGTATATTGTATTTTATCAGTCCAAGTAGGGTATTCTTTTGATAACTAATCAAAGTTTTTAAGAAAGCAATATTCGATTACAGTAGTTCCTCATACAATTCTGTATTTAGTAAAGAATAAATATATCGAAACTGAAATGTCAATTGTGTTGCAGATTGCGCAGAACATTATAGAAGATAATTTATCTCATTGGAATCAAATAAAATTAACATATTCTGAGTGTACAGAACATATATAATAACAGTGTTTGATATTTCTAAAGAAGATCTAGTGAAAAAGAATGTCTGCCAATAATGAAAGTATGAATAACAACACATGTGTTGTATGTTACAAAAATGTTGATATTTATAGCATTGGTATGTGTGAACACCCTGTATGTTATGAATGTAGTACTCGGATGAGAGTGCTCTGTTGTCAAAATGAATGTCCCATTTGTCGTCAAGATTTGCCAAAAGTTGTATTCACAAAGGAGATAAAACCTTTTAACCAATTACATAAAGGGAATTTGTTAGATACACGATATAACATTTATTTCGATACACCAGATATTCAAAGTAAATTTTATGATTTACTAGCTAATGTTTGCTATATTTGCAAGGAAAGACCTGTGTTTAGTACTTTTAATAGTTTGAAAGATCATATGAGACATCAACATGAATTACATTACTGTGATCTTTGTGTAGAAAATTTAAAGGTAGATAAACATTTAATTTCGAGCTTATTTTAAAATATACATTAAGAATATTTTAAAGATTATTATGATTAATTAAATTTTTTAATTTTATTAAGTAATGCTTACTTTACCTATAACAGATATTTTCCCATGAAAGACGTTGTTATACAAGATCTGATCTTGCCCAGCATAGAAGAAAAGGAGATATTGATGACAAAAGTCATAAAGGACATCCATTATGTGAATTTTGTGATCAACGATATATGGATAATGATGAATTGTTTCGACACTTACGAAGAGATCACTTATATTGTCATTTTTGTGATGCAGATGGTTTACATCAATATTACAGCTCATATGATTATCTTCGAGATCATTTTAGACAAGAACATTTCTTATGTGAAGAAGGAATGTGTGCAGAGGAAAAATTTACAAGTGTCTTCAGAACTGATATAGATCTTAAAGCACATAAGGCAAGTGTTCATAGTAAACAACTGAGCAAAGCTGCTGCAAAGCAAGCAAGAATGTTAGAACTAGAATTTACATTAGCTCCACGTGGAGAAAATCGAATGAATAGGAGAGGAATGTTAGGTCCATCAACTTCTAGAAATTCAAGAGATTACAGTGGGAGAGATTATAATCTCAGGGAATATCAGCAAACAGTTACACCAAATACTTCAAATGTATTTATGTCAAACAACGAACCTGCTTTTGTACAGCAACCATCTGTTGATGTACAGAGTACAGAAGAATTCCCAACACTGGGTAACACTGCACCTATTGTACCTACCTTAAATCAAAGTAAAGGGAGAGGTAATGTGACAATTCGTAGTACCATAAGACCCCAGCCTCTTGCTGTTACAGACGAAAATTTCCCTGCATTGGGACCGGAATCAGGAAGTACAAGTATTTCTAAAACTGTTAACTTCAGTGTATCCAGTAGTAATGCTTCAGGATTAAGCACACAGAGTCAGAAGAGTACAACTTCTAATGTATCTATTCAAGTAAATCATGAACCAAATGGAACTGTTACTACAAAAGTTTCAGGTCCTAATATCAGAATTCGTCCTGCTCAGTTTTCGATGGAATCGTTCCCGGCATTGGGTTCTGCAGAACCATCAACTAGTAGTAATACAAATTTGGCTCATTGGAAGGAAGTTTTACAATGGACTTGTTCTAAATCAGCATCTACATCGGCACCAAAACCTAAAAAGGTGGCCTCACCACCATTGATACCTTCTCCACCACCTATTCAATCTGGGGAAGATTTCCCTACATTATCAAAGTCATCTAAATCAAAGAAACAATCAACTATTACAGTAGTTCCTTCCTGGAGTCAAGCACAAAGTTCTAATAATAGTAATAATGCAAAAACGACTACTGATATAACAAAAGGAAAAACGAAAAAGAAAAAAGTTAAACAAAATTGTAATAACAATACTGCTAATGGGAATGATGGTAGTAGTTCGAAAACGAATGTAAGTACTGCTGTAGTAAAGAAAGAATGTGAGACACCTACAAGTTCACCCATTACGAATAAAACGCATGCTGTACAATCAAGTTCTCAGTCTATATTGAAATATGCAGATATTACTAACAGTGAAAATACATCAAAAAATATAAATGTTCAGCCTCTAAAGGAAATAGAACAAATTAATAAAAAGGAAAAGAAAAAACATAAAAATACAGACAATGAAGTAGTTGTAAATACGGATATCGATAATAATGCTACTAACGGAGTACAGAGAAAGCGCACCGAATTAAAAATAGATAGCTTAAATTCCACTAATAGAAATACCCGTCATTTAGAAGATTTTCCTGCTTTAAGTGGCAGTAGTTCTAAACCACCAGGTTTTACGAATCCACCACCTGGATTTGGAACAACAACTCCTCCACCTCCTGGTTTTTGTATAAAATATAATAGCATGGATAAAATAAACAATAGTAACGGATTGACTTTCACAAACAGTTCTGGAGAGAGTTATTCTATCTTGCCAGACAACAGTAAGCACGATAGTGCATATAATTATGTACATCCTCCCGAATTTCAGAAACGGAATAAATGTCTTGTAGCCAAAGTTAATGAAGTTCTGATGCAACATGATCAGATCGAGGAGTTTCGATATATAAGTGGACTGTTTCGCCAAGGAACATGTAACGCTCAAGATTATTATACGCATTGTCGTGAAGTTATGGGTCTCAGCGCTTTCGAAAACGTATTTTCAGAGCTTTTGGTCCTCTTGCCAGATATTGAAAAACAGCAGGAACTATTTAAAGTTCATCAAAAGGAGAGTGGCAATAAGATTAAAGGTTTGGAAATTTGTGCAACCTGTGGTCAAGTTTTAAAAAATGGTTCTGATTTTCGAACACATATGACTAGTCATACATTAGAGAATCATTTTCCAGCATTGGGTAAAAATAATGTCCTGCCACAAAAAAATTCTTGGGTACGCAAATGAGTGTAGTTGTGT
The DNA here is from genome assembly GCF_040668555.2 of Bombus flavifrons. Taxonomy (NCBI): domain Eukaryota; kingdom Metazoa; phylum Arthropoda; class Insecta; order Hymenoptera; family Apidae; genus Bombus; species Bombus flavifrons. The sequence goes on along the minus strand of NC_138444.1, from coordinate 10,134,370 downwards.
TCCTTTAATTAACTTACAAATTTTGCCAAGGTTCTGTAAGCTATGAATAAAGGAACTGCTGAATAAATTATTTTTATGAATGGCATCAGTGTAAGATAATCATAATTAATTTGAAGTTACTGGTAAAACATATTCTAAGTATCAGCTTTTAGTATTAAAAAGATAGTTTGGACAAATTAATTACCATGTACTTGGTATTTGTACAATGACCTGCATGACTGCTGCCTAAAATGAAGAAAATTTGTTATTAAATTGTTGTATGCACTAATAATTTTATGAAATGCATATAGCAAACAAAGTCAATAATTCTGTGTATAATAACAAATTTTATGTAAATGAGTTTAAACAATTTAACACTTCTGACACATTCTGAACGAGATATTCATATACAAATCCTATACTAAAATATTTTAATTGGTGCCCTATTCTGACATATGTTAAAACTACTGTGTATATATATATATATATATTACTCATAAGTAGGTAATATATTTCTGTAATTTATTCACTGTCTTTTATGAAGTAGAAATGGAATAAAATTTTATGATGCGTAAAAGTAACACTGCATATTAACAAATTATTTGATACGTTATACATTATACAGTGCATGTATGATAATGTACTGTTTCATACTGTAATAAAGTTATTACATTAAGTTAAACAAGACTACAAAACATGTGTCTCTATTATATCTCCCTATTTTATAAAATATAGAATTTTAATTCCTATGACAAAAGAAGATAACGAAGGTAAAACACAATTGTAAATTTATAATTTATATATTTATTTCTAAATTTTTTCATTAATTTATAACTGTGATTCTTTACAATGTAAATCATATTACAAAAGAAGTGATAAAATTACGAATAAGGGAACAAAGGTAGATGTTTTAAATGTTTACTCTTATAATTTACTGTTAGTATTATTCATTTTGTAATTTATTATCTATTCGAAAAACAGCATAGTAAAAACTGTATGTTAGGTAATATATATGATATTTAATTTTTAATTTACTGCATAGACGCAGAGTAAAGTGCATGAATATATAGGAATTTATTTCTACTTCTTTTTTTTTTTTTATAGTAGAAACTTAGTAATAGATTAAACAAATGACATCTGCAATACATTTCTATCCAAATAAAAACAATACATGTGTCAAATTTAATGTAGAAATATTCCATATTTATTTCAATCTTAAGATACACTTTTTAAGTAAACTCACAACTCTACTGATGATAAGTAACATACAGATAATATATAACTGATAAATTTATACACTCATCTGATTCATGTTTTATTTTTCATTCGCAGCTTTGCTTTTAAAGGAAAATTTCAGTTTGAAAATAAAACCTGTTTCAGCATATAGCACTGACTCAGACAGTCTTTAGTCCTGAGTCAATTAAGTTATATTCTATTATTTCAAGTAGTTTCCTTTCTTAAAAATTACAATCACAGTGGTATTAAATCGTACACATAGTGCGTAATCTGACAAAATGGAAATTGCAACCTGTCTTCTACGTCCATGCTCAATGAATAAATTGTTCATGAAAATTATGAATAACGACAGTGCTTTATCACTTTTTAGCTAGTTCATTACTCAACCAATCGAGTCCTTCGTAAAGTCCATGTCCTTGAGTAGCACAAGTGCTTTGAATGTACCAATGACGTCCACGTAAGGAATTTAGCCCCAATTTGTCTGTAAGTTCTGCTGCAGACATAGCATTTGGTAAATCTTGTTTATTAGCAAAAACTAAGAGAACCGCATCTCTCAATTCATCTTCTTTTAGCATGTTTGCTAATTCACGTTCTGCCTCTCCAATACGTTCACGGTCATTACTGTCAACAACATAAATGAGACCTTGTGTGTTCTGGAAGTAGTGTCTCCATAGCGGTCTGATTTTATCCTGACCACCAACATCCCACACCGTAAAACATATATTTCTATACTCAACAGTCTCAACATTAAAGCCAATGGTAGGTATTGTTGTGACAATTTCACCAAGTTTCAATTTATACAATATGGTAGTTTTTCCAGCAGCATCCAAGCCCACCATTAATATTCTCATTTGCTTTTTGCCAAAGAGCCGGGTAAGTAGGCTGCTAATTGTTAGGCCCATTTTGTTTGGGAAGACACTAAATTAGCCTGAAGTTACTTAAACTAATACCCTTCCACTTGGGATAATATTATTGGAACTGCGTATTATTTTACGACGTTTATGATGCTGTTAACACACCTTACGGAGGTTATTCCGGAAATAGTTGGCAAAATTGGCCACGCACACCAACTCCTAAAGTACTGATCGAAAATGCGATGATAATATTGCAGGACTTAAAATAACCATTTCTTTTTACAATATCTAATTGTAAGCCTTGCAAACGTAGATAGATATGGTCATAAAATACACTGAATTATTATTTCAACACCCAATTCATGAGTCACAATATATGTACCAAGAACAGAATGCAACACAACGCATATTCTGTCATGTAACCTATTAACTATATAACCAAGCGCGTAATTTAAAAACAATGTGTTCTTATTTATATTTAAGGAATTTGTAAGAATATTTTTATTGTACAATTACCGTAATAAATGACCGTTTTCTAATAATTCACGAATGATATTACACAGAAATGGTCAAATGATTCTTATAGCTCTGCCAACTTATAACAATACACTTACATCGTTTTCGTGAAGAAAAAGCAAGGAACAAGAATATGGAGTTGCTTATATTTTTATCAATGTCAAGATTTCAATCAACAATTTGCACATCTACATTAAAATAAATCTACACATTAAATTATATCTACGAATATGTAAACACAATATGAAATTAATAATTTTTTCATTCACCGTTTGTATTTTTATTTTATCTCTCACTTGTTTGATAATGTAATATTATTTTTAACTAATATATAATTTAAGATATTTATCTGAAAATTACTTTTTATTCCTTTCTTCGTAGGATCTATTAACATTAACGATACAAATAATTTATTATTAATTTTTCATAACTATGACAAACTATTTCACAAGTTATTAAGAAGACAAAAAGAAGAAAAAAATAGTGATAGAAGATTGACTTTTCTACCTAGTAATATCTGAAAATTATAAGTTATTATAAAATAACAGTTTTTTGACTGAAGATAAATATCTCGGTCTTTAAGCGTTACAAAGTCTTATTTGTAAAACACAAGTAAGAAACTGTCCAGAGACGTAGGTATAAAAGGAAGAGAAATCTCTTCTCTTGTCATTTCTATTAAATAGAGACATAATAGTGACAAGTATTAAAAATAAACTATCTGCGGGATTAATTTATTTTCATAACATTTCTCTCTTTTGTTGCTATTTTATCTATTTTCATTAAATTGACTCTATTTCTTGTGCATATTTTATAATAATAATTGTTTATTCGACTGGTCGTGGAGAGACGCGATCGCTAGGAAGCACGTCAACGGAAGTCGTAAATTCCCGTTACGATTAGACAATCGACGTCACGAAACTGATCGATCCCTTATTTCGATTAGGATAATAAAGGTAGTTTAATGAGTATAACACTTGGTTAACAGTTCAAAGATATTATATATTTCCAACAACTTTGTAAAGAAGATAGTTACGCTGGTGCGTAGATATGAATGAAGTTTTAAACAAAAAATTCATTCCATTTTGAAGAGCGAAGTGCGAAGGGTCTAGCGTAACAGCGAAGCAAACATATTCAAGAAGCGTGATTGTTGTCATCGTCGATTGTTGACTGTTAATTTTTAAATAAACTTTATTGTTGAACATCACCTTACATCACCTCACCGCGTTTACACTGAAGAGAAAAGGCAAGTGGCTGACCAATGATGTCTGGATCTACTGGGGAAAGTAGTATATTTATACATAGATTTGAATAGTAGTGAAAGAATAAACAATTTTTGTTCATAATTACTTATTCTAATAAATATTATTAATATTTTATTTTAAATATCGTATTTATTCTTACATTCGCGTTTAATGTATAAGAATCGCACGGGAAATATTTGATAATTTTATTCTCGTCGATTTCCTGACTTTTATGTCAATTGATGGTTAAGACCGATAGTATTTTAATATGATATAATTAAAAAGAAGAATAACTTTATTAAGTTCGTTTATCATATCGCTTCATAATTTCTGACTTTTCCTAAAACATGCATACAATATATTTTTCGGTATTTAATTTTAGTTTGCTCTTTTATTTTCTGAGAAAAATTTGTACTCTGCCTTGCTTACCGTGACAAAATATGTTAGTTGTTCTTAAAATAAATGCAACTAGTACAAAGAAAAGGCTATCTGAAGGTCAGATGACAAACAAAATCAGTAATAGCAAATAATAACAGCTGTTACACCCGTAATCTTGTCATAAAACAATCCATCCCTCGATCAAGATATCCACCAGCTGTCAAGACATATCAATTCAGGCCCATAATAATCCTAAGGAACCGTCACAAAATTTAGCATTTTTTACAGTCCATTGTTACAAACATTTTAGAAATCGAGAAGTTTCTTAGAGTTATTGCTCATTGCTATAAAACACGGGAAAAGCTTTTCCAACTCCACCCTCGAGTAACCGTTGGTGGAGAACGGTCAATACTCATCAATATTTTCGTATAAATATCGTCGTCACAGATCATATTTTTACTTGCTATTGTCTTTTCGACTAGAATACATCTCGGTTTGTTAGTCAATTAGTCGACATCTAAACTTTTTATCTCTAAAACTCAGACAGAAAGCATCTCAGAGCGTATTGTGTAAAGTTGTTATAAAAGGAAATGTAAAGCATATCAAATTTGACAATAATTTTGTATTCCATACATGGTATTATTCTGTGATAAATACTTACCCTAGGAATGTCAAGATTAAAAAAAAAATTATAACAAAAAAATAACCGACGTAGAAGAAGACTGTTCAGTCAAGAAACTTCAGCAATTGAAAACAGCATGGAAACATATGAAAAGCTATTTACAACCAAATCAGAGTTGAATATTATAAATAAGCGTTTAGGTAAGGGTAAAAAGGAAAGAAATTATCGTTGACAGCAGAGAGTGAAACTGGGTCCGATGGAACAGTTTGGAAAGAAATAGATGCAAGTCTCAAACCTGGCAGGACATTCATTATATTTTTAGGACATGCTAAACGGCATATAATGAAAGGACAAGTAAAGACGGCATTTTATCTTATCATTGATTACCGTATAAGGGATCATATAATAAAATGTACGGAAGAAGAAGCATTTAGAGTATCGGGTACTAAGAGGGAGCTAGATGCAACAAAAATAGATGCATTCATTGCTCTGCTATATGCCCGCTGTGCATATCAGGCAAGAAATTTAGATGTCTCATATTTGTGGAATAAAATTTGGAGATCTGCATTTTTTTCAAAAACAATGAGCAGGAATGACTTTGCTGAAATTACAAGGTTTATACGATTTGATAAGAAGAGCGAAAGAAGCCAACGTTTACGAACCAATAAATTTGCGATATCTAATAATTTGCTAAACCTAGTGCATACATTACTTTTATATAAGGAATCGCGGGAGAAAAACCATGGAATAAAACTATCAACAAATTCAGATTCATTACTACAAAAAACTTGTCAAGTCAAAAGTTGCAAAGGTTACAAAATTACGAAAATTTGTTTAAGATGCGGAAAATGTTTATGCGGCAAATGTACATTTGATAATAAGATAATTTGTGAAAAATGCAGCAAAGTTGATTAAGATATATCTTTATATAAATAGAAGTGTAATTCTATTTAAGTCTATAATTGAAAACAAAAGTAAATTTGGACGAAATTTGATGGAAGTTCATCATTTTATAAATTAACCATTATCTAAGTTAAATCATAAAAATTACTTCTTTAATTACCGATCACTTTGACCGCACACGGTAGGAATAGGTATACACAAAGTGTCGGTAGGTTTAGTGTTAAAAGTAAGTGATGAAACCGGGAAGATTTGTAAAATATCAAAGGGGAACATGAGAGAGTTGCACGTGCTTAGTCCTATAAAAGAAAATAGATAGATATTAACAACGGGGACAAGATAATTGACAACGGGAATATCATTTAAATTGATTTATCCTTAAATTATTAAAAAGGCTTAATCATCACATAATTCTTTCTAAAATAAATACTTGTGGAAATTTAGTGAATTGAAGTATACTGGTAAAAATGTGATTAGATTCTTTGTAAAGAGAAACAAGTTAGCGTGAAGTACTTACTAATAACTTGATTGAGTGCACCAATAATATTTTCTTTAATCAAAGAAGAAGATAAATCGTTTAATCCATTATACTTTTTATGTTAAATTTAGATTAATATCAAGTGTCATGAGAAGTTATCACTGAGAAGCGTATACTTCACAAACAACAACGACCTTTAATTCTGTAGTGCGTTTATTCCAATATGTTTAACAGTGCAGTAAAAGAGTGAGTGTGAAGAAAATTAGGATTCGAAGAAAATTAGAAGACCGTTGAACGTTGAAGTTTTGAAATATTACGAAAATGATCATCACGATATTATTCTCCTTGTTTCTTTTTATCAGTTTGCACTACATTATTTTGCATTATGGAAAATATGGAAGAATAATAAATTCGTTACCAGGGCCTCCGACATTACCTATTATCGGGAATTTACATCAAGCCCTAGTTTCATCAAGTAAGGAGAAAAAGCAATTATATTTCTAAATAAATTTTATTTTATTTGAAAATTTGAACAATTCTATTTGACTTGAATAACAAACACGTTTGAAGTAATAGATCAACAATAATAGGCTTCGTTCATATTTGCTATGTATTATAGGTAATCTTTGGATCCTTATGAACAAAATGAGCGATCAGTATTACCCAATTTTTAGACTTTGGAGTTTCACAGCTGCACTTGTTCATACTCGTCATCCAAACGATTTTCAGGTAATTAAAAATAATACTAGATATTTATACTATTATTTATCATATTCAGATGCACAAGACATTATTTCATCATTGCGAGAAGTTTAATTAACTTTTTTTTTACAATTCTAATTAATTCCACGTAACTAAAATTTTAATAGCATTAAACAGACATTAAAAAGAGATTAAATATTAAATTTTTTGCAAGTAAGCTAACTACATATGTTTCTCAATAACAGAGATCTATTAGTTTTTCTTCTTCGTCATCTAGATACTTCTCGGAAATATGAAATGTACTCAAAAAGGTTATATGTACAAATTTCTGACGCCTTGGTTTAGTACCGGACTTCTTACCAGTTCAGGTATTACTTTTATTTTTCCTTTACTACGTTTCTTTTTCTAATAAAATACTAATTTTCATTTTCGTTGAACTTATTCAATTTTATTCCCTTGCTGAATTTTAAACGCCAAATGCAATTAAGTAAATAAATAAATATAATCAGAAGGAAAAAGTACACTTATGATAGGTAATAAAAATCTATGAAATTTTTGAAGAAGTAATTATCTTCTTTGCAGGACGCAAATGGCAAATTCGCAGGAAAATATTGACACCTGCTTTTCATTCCGACATGCTTAACAAATTTGTTGACGTATTTGTAAAGGAAGCAGAATACATGGTGAAATCATTGAAGAGCGAAGAGGGAGTAGTCGTGAATGATTTATTGCATACCATTAGCAAGCATACCTTGAATATGATCTGCGGTAATTTATGAAATATATGATAATCCAATAATTACAACATTGAAAAATTCAGCGATTGTAAATGTATCGATCGATATGTATATATGAAATGTATGCAAATGAGACGTCGAAATAAGTTCTCTTTTAAGTATATTGAAAAAGTTACGAAAAATTGTAAATTGTTAAACTGTGAGATCTAGATTTAAAAAATAGGCGAGAGAAAATTATACAGTTAGAATCTTTTTAGATCTTTAGGAGTTTTTTAAGTGTCTAGAAATTTACCGACAAGATCAATCGATAATTTTCCAGAAACTGCAATGGGAATTTCCCTAAATGACGAAGATGAACTTCAGCACAAATATCTCAGAGCCGCGAGTGATATGGAAGGAATCTTCGCGTACAAGTAAATAAAATTTGATAGATAATTTTTACATCCTATTATCTTATATAATGCCATTATGATGATTTTTGTAGAACTGCAAGGCCGTGGTTATTTTCTGATTTATTTTTCAAATTTGACCCTAAAGGATGCAAACAGTCTAAACTACTTAAAACATTACACGGTTTCACTCGAAAGGTATAAATATAACTTTTAATCATATCTTTTCTTATAACAAGTTCATCGTTCGTTTGTAAATATGGACATTGTACCATTTTTATGTCAACAAAGTTATCGATGATGAATTTAATATTTCAGTCCAATTTAATTCATATTATTCGTACGATAATGTAGGATTTTTTTTATTGATTATCCTATATAATAATTTTATTGATCGATAGATCTATTTACAATGGATTAAACAGGAAACGATGGTTATTTAACGTGAACTAAATACAGTAATATGCTATAACTAAGACAACTAAATGGTTAATTCACAACTATCGTCACCACGGTTCTAGCGCTCTCTTTCACGCGGACCATCCTCCTCGACAACGCTGACAACACTCTGACTTATCAACTCACTACTGCCTATTAATTCGTCTTTCTCCCTTAAGCATCCCTTTATTTTTTCTCATAGCCCCACTACGTACGCGTTCCGTAGCGTTCTTTCCGCGTAATTATTCGATCGAAGGACCGACAACACATTGATGGAGCGCTCAGCCCATTGAAGTTGCCAAACCCTTTTGGTCTATCGGCACTCAGGCTTTCTCGCAACATTGTTTATGGTTCACCCGATATTTCTTAGACAATTTGTCCACGATACTACAATAATGAGTTGGATAATATGTTGTAGATAATCCAAGAACGAAAAGAATATCACTATCAGAGCAACGGCCGATGTTTAACTGATTTCAACAAGAATTCAAGTGATGATGATGACAATGTTGAAAGTAATGACGTTGGAAGTATATGAGATAAAAAGTTGAAGTACTTTTAAGAACATGTATAGTTTAACATTTTTTGAAATGTTTTTGTTTATGTGTAGTACGTAAAAGGAGGCTGGCTTTGCTTGATATACTCATAGAAGCTCATCGAAATAATCAGATAGATGATGAGGGGATTAGAGAAGAAGTTGATACATTTATGTTTGCGGTGCGTTATACATACACGCTTCTTTTTTATTTTTTACATTTAAACACTCTTGATATATATTTTTAATTCTTATATAGAAAAATAATATCGTAATGGGTGACTTATGGAACATAATCTTTTTTAATAGGGGCACGACACTACCGCAATAGCTGTTTGTTACATTATAATGCTTCTGGCTGAACATAAGGAGGTTCAGGTGACTTTTAACTTTCTGTTTCAGTCTTATTTCTCATTATTAAACTGCGGATTTTTATATATGTGCGACAACAAATGCATGAAACGCGCTTAATTTGTTACGTATAGTACTAGTTATAATATTTAATAAGTAAAATAGATCTTTGCTTGGGTTCCATCTTTCTAAGACGTGTTCTTAAAAATATGAATTTATATATACATCTGCAATCTGTCTATTATTATAAATATTATACTATTACGTTAACTTTGTTTTATACGATGGATGTATAGCGATTATGTTATAGGATCGAGTTAGGGCTGAAGTAAAAGCTGTATTGAAAGAAAATGAAGGGAAATTAAATATGTCTACTCTGCAAGATCTTCCATATCTTGAGAGGTGCATTAAGGAATCACTTCGACTTTATCCAAGCGTGCCTCGTATAGGGCGTAAGACAGAAAAGGAGCTAAAATTAGGTAAATATCGAATTACATTATATGAATCACAGACTAATTATGTTTCAGTGTTTACTTCCATGATAAAGTATTATTAATCTATTTATTTTTAATAATTGCAAACGTATTGCAACGAAACTGTCATATTTTAAGGTAACTGTACAATACCTTCGAGTACTGAAGTTCTCGTGGACATATATAGCATTCACAGAGATCCACGATACTGGCCGAACCCGGATGTCTTTGATCCTGACAGATTTTTACCTGAAAATTCCAAAAGTCGACATCCTTATGTTTATGTACCTTTTGGTGCTGGCTCAAGAAATTGTATCGGTAAGAATTTTAAGTTTAAATATTTGATAATATATAGATTTTACATGAATAAGACCTTCTTTAGAAGAACCTTTCTATTCTTTAGAATAGAAGACCTTCTTTGAGTTTGACTTCTTTGAGAACAATACATTTTTTATACTGATAAATGAAGCGAATGTCTTTGCAGTTGGATTGCAAATAACGTATGATTCTCTTTAAAAGATTTTTATGTCGCTCTTGGTAGGAGATTGACTACTTCTATTATTTCCTTTTTATGTAAATTTGCGTTTCATCGAGTTCTTTTACTTCTTGTCTTTGTATTTTATTAAGAAAAGAAAACGGAATATTAACGTTCAATTAGCATCAATGAGTTATAAAGTAAACGACAATAGTTGTAGTTACGTAACTTGAATTTTAATGAAGTCCTCCAAGAAATGAACTTTTTAACGTAAAGTAAATCTTCTTTGAATAATTGAAAAAGATATAATTAATTTTTAATTCGTAGGAAAACGATTCGCCATGTTGGAGTTAAAAATTATAATGAGTTTTCTCTTAAATGATTACTTCTTTGAATCCGTGGACTATCTTAAGGATATATCCTTCCTAACGGGCATAATAATGAAACCAGCACATAGGATCCGAATGAAATTCATTCCTATTAAGGATACATGTTGATGTTGGACATATGTTGATCTTGTAAACAGCAGTGTTGATGCTAGTAATTATAACAGCAATGTTTGATTTATGTTGCAAATATACCTGATATAATCAGGACAAGGATGTGTGTACATATATACACTGCTGCTATTTTTAAAATGATATAACGAGTCACATGTAAATTCATACTTACTTTGATTAGTTTTATTATTATAATATAAGTTATTATAATAATATAATATAGTTATATTATTATAATTTATATTTATATATATATATATAATTATATATAATTATTATTATATTATATTTATTTAAGTTATATAGTTATATTATTATATTAATGTAAGAGTTTAATTAACAAAGGTACATTTTATTAAGCAATAATTAACATTTCGTTCGAAATAAATGGTGTTTGTTGTTTATTGTTTGTTTATTGATTAATAAAATGAGTATGGATATTTTGCGAAAGAATAAATAAGAACAACATAACGTTTAAGTTGACGATCACTTTTAATAGTTGAAATAGGAAAACAATGTACAGATACAGAATTTACATTCCTAGCCGACGAAGGTTGCTAGATAAAATTTTAATCGTGTAGTAAAAAATGAATTAAAATAAAACAGTACACTTAACGAGTGGCTTAACATTGTATCTTCTTCTTTATCTATTCGCTTATCGGTTAGTCATTTACCTAGTTACGATGACTGAATTATTTAGTTATAATTATGCCTTCTCTGTATAGACACACAGGTGTGAATACGTAATGGAGATTCTTAAAAGCTATACAATGTTTGTGTTTTATCTCTTTACTTTGGTTTTAAAGTAAGGACTAGTATGTTGAGCTTCGCTCTGTCTCTGTGTGTAGAAATGAATAAGCAAATAAAAAAATGAATCGATACGACGAATTCTGGCGAAGTTCCTTCTTCTGTAGGGGGAAAAAAGGGGCAAAGCTCGATAACGTTAAGCCACGAGAGGCGATGTTATCGTGTTAAGTTAACGATTAAAGATGCGTGCGAAGATTATCCAAGTGTATTTGATGAGCGTTGTTCTTCGCTTTTATTCGCCGTGACATTATATTCGGGGAGATACGATCACATTCGCTATGAGCATATAGCTTAAATAGAAGTTAAATTACGAGTATAAACATCGAATACATCGTAATACGACGTACACAATCGAGTATTCTTCTTGTCATCCTATATGATTTATGGTCGCGTGAGATGTACGTACGAAAATATTCGCGGATATGTTATGAACGAAAACAGCCTCTCAAGAGCTTTCAAAATGTTATTTTAAATAAAATGAAATGTATTATACAGTAGCCTGAATCATTCGATGTTAACCCATTAAGGACCAACGTTACATTAACGTAATATTTTATTTTCAAATTTTCAAGACATTCGAATTTTCACAGTTTCAAATTTGTTACTGTGCAGTAATATTGCGCTTACGTATTTTACACGCATTATTTCATTGCTTCGTACTGAATGGGTTAAACACGGTATATTGTACAAGTCGATGCAATCATAAGAGAATCGCGAAATTCATTGAAGTATGTTCCAGAGAATGGCGAACGATATATCCCGCGAATAGTCACGTTTAGGAATATTACACGCGCGACCATAATATTACACATTCTAATTAATTTAAGTGCGATGAAGGCACGAGGCGTGTGTTATTGAATCTTGTGCAGAGGGTGCAGTGAAACAAGCACAAGGAGGGGAATAATATTTGTCGAGCATTGCCAGGTTCGCAGTTCGCGGCTTATCTATGAATATTTTTCCTTAAGGCGAATCAACGTCAGAAACGTTATCGATGATATATACACAGACGACAAGCGAAGCTCACAGAGTAATGTTATACCGTTTAGAATTGGAAATGTAATTTAGAATTAGAATGTAAAAATACTATGTATATATACAAGTAATTAATGCGTACCAGTTGCTTGGTAGCTTAGTTTATATTACACGATTTCCTTTTTTCTCCCATTCTTTCTTCACTTTTTTTTCTCTTTCATCGGAGAATTCCTTCTTCCCCTCTCCGGTAATTTTTTTTTTTTTAAATCGGTTGTACTTATGAACAGCGATGATTGCTCCAAAGAATGACATTGCATCGTAAATTCTGATCAGAAAAAATTAGCCGTATCGGCGGCCCGCGTAACAATAATATCGTTCTCATTAAGTTTCATATATTTATACATCAAGAATGTCGATTTTTCTTTATTGGCACACAAACGGAAGCAACATATATCTGATGATACGCTTAACGATATATCGTTTATCAGTATCGCTCGATATACGCGATATATTCTTCTCTTTCTTTTGTTTGGACGCGCAAGAAACCTACTTTGAGATTTTTTAACCTTTAAATTTTGTATCGATTCTTATTATTCTCATTTGTAACAAAGCAAACGTTTAAATAAATTTCGATCGAATACTTTACAGATTCAAAGTTGTTGATTTCGTTATTCGTTTGGTAGTTATCACATAACTATGCAAATTTTGAAAAAGTACATTCGAAAAAGTTTCTCAAAGCGATCGCTCGTTTTTTGTTTGGAGCGCGAGATTTCTCGCTTGTCGATTCGCAATGAAACGTAACAATCGATTATCGAGATTGAAGAATATCGTAATTGAATGCTTTTCGTGTTTCGTTCTAAAGAATAAGAAATCCGAAATCGAATATAAAATCGAGTCGTCCGAACAGCATTAAAAAATGACAAAAAACGGCTCGTGTATTTTGTAAACCAGTCTTCGCCTCTTGTGTGGAAATGGTAATTTGGAACGGATAAGTTCGTTACGGTAAAATTCGTCACGTCACTTTCGGCGATTTATTGTAAACTCGCGAGTTTCGTCGCAACTTCATGACGTTTCTGCGCAGCGCCCTTGTATTATAAAATTCAACGACATGTAAGTATAATCGCAATAGCATCGTCGGCGAGAGAATCATTCTTCTTTCTTTTATATTCGTCTTTTTTTCCGTTGTATGTTATATCTTTCTTTTAAAAGAGGAAAGAATAGAAAAAACGAATACGAAGAAAAAACATCAAAAGTCGATACGAACATTTACCTAGTTACGAAAGCTCTCGATCGTTTTTCTTAAATTTGATATTTTAATTCGTTTATGCATTTCATTTCTTTTTCAATTTTTTCCCTTTTGTTTTCTTGTCTATCTAAGTTTCATATATGTACATTATATACATGTAAAACGGTTAATTTATATATATATCCTCGTATCTTAATGATTGTATAATTAGGATTGACTATGTCTTAGAATAATCAACGGAATTATTAATTATTGTGTAAAATATCAAATATCGTACTGTTAGATGGTATGTCCATCTCCAAGGTACCATTTTGGACGAATATCGGTCCGTCTAACATGCCTAGCACTTTGATGAGCAAATACTTTGGAGATTACATAATCTAATAATATCAGGTAATATTAGGTATAGATGATTTTCGTTAATTACAAATATAAAACATGTATATGTAAATAGAATTCTTAATTATGCGCAAACATGATCTCTAATTGAGCATACGTGAATTTTATCATCAGTCTAAGCCGAACGGTGCGGCTCCATACACAACAGCAGCGGTTAACAATACACGTTTCTTTTTTATTTTCTTTAAGCTTTGTAGAATCTACCGTAACAAATCAGTGTCCTCCCCGATTAATGAAATAACAATAGCGCATGCTACGAAAACGTTATTATTCGTAAAACTTTCAAACAGTTCTCAAGCATAAAACACACATGACAACGGCGCAGAAAAGTATACAATATATCGATTCTGTGAACGACACCCTTCCGGTTTCTTTCTCTTTCCTTCTTTGTTTGCTGCATGTGCAAATTTATTCTTTCGTTTTCCTTCCTATGTTACGTGTGCGTATTCAAGGATACCCTACACAGAGACACCACAGGAAACTCGAAATCGATCCAATTCACGAATCGATAGCTCGATCGATGATCGCGGTAGAACGGAGAGTGAAAATAGTGTAGGATGCGATTGATTGTCGACAACTATCGTTCACGCTGGATCCGGTTTCGAGACTCCGACGTAAGTATGATTGCTCGGGATATACATGCCTTTCTATGCAGCGATTCTCGTGTTAATTTAATTTCGCGCAGTTTGGCACGAGTTTCAATTTAGCGCGTACGCGCGAACGTGTTTGTGCTTGGATATGCGAGTGGCGCCGCCGCGTCATTGCGTATCTGTAGAGCAACCTTACTTATTACGTATTCCTTAACTTACATCCATACGATACGCGAGCCAAATTAGAAGCGGAATGACAGTTACCAGGGACGTGCGTAGTTTTCTCAACGTAATCTCTCGATGATCATACACAACATAGCGAACATCGATTCACGTTCTTTTCTTTTATCTTTTCTCTTTTCTTGCTCTCGTAATCTCACTGTTCGAATTCATTGGAAGAAATTCCGATTGGGCGCGTATCGATCGTAACGATCTTCCTTTCATGGAAATTGAACGAAACTTACACATTATTGACCGACTTTTTAATACGAGCTTTTGTCACTTGTGGCGCTTCACGCGTCATCGTGTGTTCGCGAGACACTCTCTCTCTCTCTCTCTCTCTCTTACAATAGGCCAAACATATGCAGTGTGTCTTTTTGTATCTCTTTTTTTTTCTTTCTTTTCAAAAATATATGTCGACTACTTAGGCTTTCGATAAACGGAAAGACGTTGTCTCGTCCGATAACTGGAATAATTCTTCCTCTTTTTTTTCTTTTCTTCCAGATATAATACGTGGCCTAGCGTGTAATAATCCTATACAATACTTCATTATAGCTTAGGTAAAGTGAGACCCTCATATGATCCATTTTCTTTAATTACTTGTTTTTTTTCTGGAGTGTGTGAAACGCTGAGACATATCGCACTATTTACAAGGATAATCAATTTTTAATGGAAACAAATGCAAAAATATATATATATAAACATTTAGTTGAACTACGTTTTTCTGTCTTATAGTTTTGCATAAAGATCCCCACCTTTTTTATGCAAAAATGCAACTTCTAACTTGGCTGTGCCAGGGAAATAGTTTACTCTTAACTAAACTCATACTCGTATAATTAAACTTATGTACTATTGTCTTTTTTGAAGATATCACTACTCCAAGACACTCACTTTTACTTCTTTGCTTTCTACCTGTTTGTCTGTCTTTCCTACTTCTTTTCTCTTTCTTTAAATTTCTGTTGTGTATAGATTTCACTGATTATGTTGATTACATTTCCTCTCAGAATTTTTTTTTTTAAGTAATATCATATCGTTTCGTTGCGATATTACACCTTCGTCTGGATAGAATATATAGATGGCTTTTAAGTTATTACCGTCTTGGGAAAATATGTGTAGCAACATGCCTTTTTTCTTTCTGTCAATAATAAGTCAACCGTTTTCACGTGATATAATAATTGTCATATCAATTAAATATAAAAAAGTTTCGTATTTTTTCACGGCACAGAAATCAAAATTTGGCAGTGACGTCGTATCGTAATATCGTAGTTAAAAAGAAAGTTACTTACTAGCTATCTATATAAATATCACCGCTAATCGATAACTAATAATATTTGTAAATATTTGGCATATTCTTTTTGTAAATTCAGTCGCAAATATCATCGATCGTACCGCGTAATAATAAATCGTTAGTAATCGTTTATTTACTACAAAACGTGCCAAACTGATAAAACTACATATAACAAGATAGAAAACAAAATTAGCACTCGCTGGATGTCACGTGAAAACCGTTTACACTATAAATATTCTGCTTATTGTTCGTTCGTATTTGTGCTGTAATTGTAATTGTAACATAACGAAACATCAATTATTTCCATCGGAGAAAGGAAAAACTTTTTCGTCGCACGCATGAAATAGAATTAACGCGTCAATTGTTTTGTAGTATTCGTCATTTTGTTTCGCGCCAATTCTCTTGACAATAGTGGCGTATAATATAGCGCCTACGTAAATGTGTTTCACGATACAATGCAATCAATTAAACTATTCGTATTAATATTGACTTTAGGAATTCGGCAGTGAGAAATCGCAATTTCTACGTATTTCAAAATTCACAATTCGAAAAAGTAAAACGATCACTCGATAACGTTCGTAAAAATAGAACAAGTTACGAGTCGAAAATAAGATGAGCGATCTAAAAAACTTACGATATGCAAAACACATTTCGTATCTACATATTTGTCTGTAGTATAGAGAAAGCGATATTCGCGAAGAGAAAGAAACAGTTGTTCAAATTTCGGGTCGAGTCTGTTCTTGGAAAATTGAGTTTTATAGAAAGTTTCGTTCGCATCACTCTCCTAACCACGAGAGTCGAAAGAAGCGCGCGAATCGCGTCTCAAATGCGAGCCTCTCAAAAGCCAGACTGATCAATTCCGCCTTTTATAAATTTCTTAATTATATTATATAAGTATACGATTAATATTGAATTCTCAAGAAACAAACGATTTCCATAAGTTCATTCATCGCAAGAAAACCATATAAATAGGTAAATTTGGCAAAGTTGCGTTTGTAACATCATCGCCTTTCAATTTACGGAGTACATCAACGTGGCTTCTGAACGATTCATGTGTCAAACAATATATCGATCTGCCAAAGTATAATAAGCTCGAGAAGGCCGAAGCGAAATCACTTGTACATTTCGTGCATTGTCTTAGAATTCCCTTACCTAAACGTCTCTTAGCATTGTAGTACTTATCGTGCAATTTGAGTTCGTTCCTCAAACTTACGCGTTTTCATCCATCGACTATACGTAGTCTACTCCATTTCTCGTAACTAGCTTTCCTGCTTATCGCATGTATCACCATTTTTTCCTCTTCGAGTATGAACCGTTCACACCGTTAACACAGAGAACGCGTCTTGTAATGAGCAAGAGGGAAAGGGAAGAAGGAAATCAGTTGGATTGCTATGCATCGATTGCAAACGTCGTCAACTGTTTCCCTGTGTAAAACGATTGTCTCGCTTCCTCTTCAGAATTTCAAACAAGAATCTGTCCGCCAGTGCATCGATGTTTTGTTGGCTAACTTCAAAACGAAATTGTGGACGGTCGGACTTATTTATAAAAAATAAAAAAAAAAAAAATAAAAAATGGAAAGAAAGGAATTGAAGAGATTACGCGAATTACGTCGCTACAAAATAATGAAGTAGCATTACTGTGTTCATTAATGCTGCGACTGATGCAAAATCTGATAGGGCCTCGATGGTATTATCGATTTAAATTGAGATTACTTTCAAAAGCGCTATTTTTCGAAAGATATCTTACTGACAAATAACTAGCATTCATCGTATTTTGAATCTTTTTAACAAAACGAAAAGAAGTATACAAGTGAAACTGATTATATCGTAAATATAACGTATTCTTCAAAGAAGAATTTAAAGGTCGTTATATATTGTTGCGGCTCGTGAAGTTCCCTGATATTTCGTTTCATTAGTACATTTCCTCTTCCTAATGTACGTATTCTAATTTACTGTTGGATCGCATGAGTATATCCAGTTGATGTACCAACGAGTAAAACGTAACTTAACCCGACTATACAGTCCGTAGCGTACCTCTGTATCCTCTTCGGCGAAGAAACGAGCACTCCGAGTCGAGTTTCTTCCATCCATAAGTTCGTCGTTTTCCATTTAGTTCACGTTTAAAACGTTTTTACGTATCACTACGAAGTCGTCACAAAGAAGTAAAAAACTGCACGAACAAGCGCGACTAAAAGCCATAAAACTAAAAAAAGAAAAAAAGGAAATGGATATAGAAAAGAAGAAAATAAAGAAACCACTGACAGCATGCTAGAACTGTAGTGTCACGGAGATATCTTCCGAGTCGATTGCAGCGTGCTTGTTCACCGGGCGTCGGTCGTTCTTCTTAACACGTGATATGCGAAAAACGTAATTGTACGATCGATCCATAGTACGATCCAAGTTCGAGGTACGTATCTTCGATAATCGTGTCCGCGAAAAACCAACGAAACCAGCGCGTAAGGAATGCATTTACTGCGTCTTGCAACGGCGTTACCGCGTGCTTCTTAAAAATTACGTATAGAAACCGCAACATCTCGGTTCCTCTTTCTCTCTCTCTTCCTATTTACATACTTCTGTTACTTTCTTTCGTGTTCAAGGAGGATAATATGTACGAGAAAAGGTCGTCGGAGCACCCACACGAAACTCATGATCGCACACAAACGTAGCCGAAAAAGATTCTGCGATTCAAGGTCCTCGCACGATATCGAACCGATATAATCATAGTACATGTAGCTTAGTGTGACGTCGGGAACGATGAACGGAGGTTGAAGATCCGCGAAGTAGTTCCATGGTCAACAGCCACAGGTCGAGATGTGTATTAGAGCCGGGTGGTTCTTTCTGTCACGGTGATAGTCTCGTCCCTTGGTACAGCACGGTATTTACCACGCACCGAACTAGGGCCGAATATCGGTGATCCTCAGACAAGATGGCCATCGATATCAGAATAAGCTGGTGTAGGGGTGAATGTTGATAATGGGTGGCCATGAGTGTGTGCGTTGCTGGATACCGACCGAGCGAAAGTGGTAGGTGGTGGAGGTACCGATGGTGGTATCGGTGATTTTGAGCCAGCGGTCATCACGGTTACATCCGGTGGAGGGACTGGACGTGGTAGGGTCCTGCTACGT
This sequence comes from Bombus flavifrons, assembly GCF_040668555.2. NCBI lineage: Eukaryota > Metazoa > Arthropoda > Insecta > Hymenoptera > Apidae > Bombus > Bombus flavifrons. Next base: position 10,114,921 of record NC_138444.1, on the reverse strand, counting down.
GTCAGCGTGCTAGTCCCGCTGCCCATGTGGCTCGACATCATATGTCCGGTCGGACTCATGGATGTATAATAACTACCCGAGCCTGGTTCACCAACCACCGGAATCGGACTATGATTCGTTTCGTAGCCCATGTAGCGGCCATTGTCGATCTCCACGCTGTAAAAGTTCACGTCGTTCGGCGGCGCTGGACTGGGGTTTCCGATGTAACTCGATTTTGAAACTAAAACGAAGAGAAGCTGTGTTAAGTAAGTATTTTTTCGTGCGAAAAGAGGCGCAACTTCAGAGATTTAATGCTTAACTTCCACGGTGAAATAGAAATATGTTAATTTTCTGATAAACCCTGTTACAGCTTTGAGTTCTGAGAAGAACTTCTGATAAGACTGCTGAAGGAATTCTACGCTCGAAAGATAAGATCTTCTAAAATTTCTGAATGGGAACTTTAAGAAATTTACCAGAAAGTGTACCACTGGCCGTTGTTCTCTGCGGCGGTGAATCCATACTCATCGGTGGTTGAATGTGGTTGCTACGGCGACCAAGAGTTCCTTGATGATGTACCTGCATCTCCATGTTCCCTTTCCCAAAATCTTGTATAGTTTGATCTATCAAATACGTGCTAGCTGCGGTTTTTCGTCCCTCGTCCTGTTACGTCGATGAAAGAGAAGAGAGAAAGCGTTTCGTTAAATTAACGTATCCAAAGTTAAGGAAAACCTGAAATTTTTCTATGAGATTATTAACGAATAAACGCAACAAAACGAATCATTAATTGAACAATTTCCTGGAATTTTGTGTTCCTACTGTTCGTAGCGTATCAGTATGAATTGTAAATAAGTACTTTACCAGATTCACATGCATTAAAGCGATACTTCGCGCTGCTGTATCGACATTAACTTCATCATTCTGATACATTACGAGTATTCTCGGTATGTTTTACGTGCATGGAAACTACCTCTAAACATCCACCCTGTAACCTGCCTATATTTAAGGGTACTGCAAGAAATGAAGTTAAGATTCTCTTAAAAATGGAAGTATTATTGGTAGAGTTCTGATTCAAACAAATTCGCACTACGTGGTGAAGCTTTAAAGAAAGATTCTCTAATCGTGAAACAAACTAAGATGTAATATTAAAAGAAGAAAAAAAAAGTAGAACTACGTGTTGAAGCTTCAAAAAAAAAAAAAAAATTGTCTAATTGTGAAACAAAGTAAAATATGATATTAAAGGAAAGAAAAAGAAAAGAAGAAATACTACCAATCTACATGATGAAATACCAGTGCAAGAAAGAGATCGGAAGATTCTAAACGCGATTTCTATGGAGAGAAGGAACGAAAAAAGAAAATAATAGAAGCGAAGGGGGTCCGAAACGGAAGCAAAACGGAACAGAAATGTGTTAATAGAACTCAAACCTACCCTCCGGCATTACTTGTTACTAAGAACATACTGACTGATCGCACTGACCACGTAATCGTTAGTGTCGAAGTTAACGTCGCTCTTCTCATCGGAAACCGAACTTAACTCGCCGGTCATGGTGTCTCCATTCACGGTCGATGGTGCGTACATATCCGCTGTTTGTGATTTGTTTATTCCTGCGCAAAGATAGGAACACATATTACAAGATATTCAAGATTGCTGTTTCCTTTGTCTTTTTATAATATTATAATATTAACACGCCTATCACAAGTATTATAACATCTTTAGAATTAAGCGAACGGGTTCGTCAAATTTTCATTAATTTGACAGCAACGATGTGCTAGATATACATTATAGAATAACTTAAATCTAAATAATCTTATTTCTCATAAAGTGTATATATATGTATATATGTTTCAGACGACGAAGAAGACTGGAGCAAAATGTTCACTGTACATAAATTAACTTACGAGATTTATTTCGCTTTCTCATAATGTACCACAACACGATGATGAAGATATTAATGATTAAAAAGACGAGGGAGGTTGCTGCGAACGTATAGATATAATTCATTGTAAAATCCCCTTTTTCCAAGAGAACGTCCGGCAGGTTCTCCGCGTTATTCGGTCCTGCAGGATAAAAGCAGAAAAAAGACAAATATAGGGTTGAGTGATTATATTTACCGGAACGTTGGGCCTTCTTTTTCGATTTTAATGTAGCAAAGACTATGGGCGCAGCAATGAGTAGGCAAACAGAGGCAGAAACAGTGATGATAATGACGATGATGTAGGAAGAATTAATCTCGCTGGATGTCACGTCGGTAGGTGGAGCCTCCCCTGTAAGCCAAGCCAACGCCCCATCACCGAATTGTTATTCATGCAACGACACAGTCCACAATGGTTAGTTACAATTTTAGCATTCGGATCGATCGATTATTAAACGATTGCCGTCGCGTCCGCGACGTTTAATTAGCGCGCCTAAGTCCATCAGCAATGGTAATACTTTGTCCGAGACTTCATCGTTACAGATATTACGACTATTAATCAGCTTACGCTACGTAATAGCAGTTAAATACTGGTAATTATGATAATCGATATTTCTCGTTAGGTGAACTCTAACAAATGCTGCTTCACCGTCGTTGATTGTTAATTAGAGCTTCACGTCCGATGTCGTTAAGCTAGGCATTTCATTAGACGTCGTGCCGATTTCGTTTTATTTTCGATTTGCTTTTTTAGCAGAAAGAGATCGAGATGCGATGATTAAAGCACGAGTAAGATATGATATGAATTTAATGCAAAATGCGGACATCTTTTGTTATATAAGCTACGATTCATTATTTTCTTGTGACAATTTTAACGTACATGCGCAATCGTTTTTAATAGGACGAAAGTTTGATTTGGAAGAGGAAGTATAACTGGTATAATGAAATACGAACGGAGGAATGTTCGTTGGATTTTCTGCAAAGCAATTATTTAATAAAGCAAGCAAAATCCATTATATTTCCTCCACCATACCAAGCGGTTGTATCTTTCGTCTCAACTTGAAGACAATTGCATGTAAACATTTAAATTAGAACTGTTCATGGAAATATTCTCACTTTCTCACGAATGAAATGATGATACTTTTACTTAAGCGAGCTACTTTATTACTATTATAAATGGATTAGATGCGTCCCAGTAATATTCTTACTATTTCCCTTGAACCAAGCAAATATTCTTTAAACAAAAATACGATTTATATCTCAAATTACTGTTACTTTACTTTACTTCTATTCTACTAAAAGACAATCTATATGTAATCTAATGTATTTAATAAGAAAACGTATATTTCTAAGAAGTACGACTACCATGTAATATCAAATGTCGTATCAATCTAAAAATTGTTAGTCGAACCGTTTTCAATGTCTCAACAGTTTTAAACGGTTCTTTATGTTAGCCTGGTTAGAATGGTCATAATCTAAAATGGCAATTTTGCCCTAATAAAGCAGCTACTACGGCATATAGTGTTAGGATTATGATATTCTAAATACGAAACATGAGAAAAGAGGATAACTTACGTAGCGTCTGAACTTTGACTAGGTCCGGTAGAAAGCCACTGTCCCCCTTTTCGTTAATGGCTTTTACGCTGAACACGTAGTAAGTCCCGAGGGACAATGCCGTTATCGTGGTTTTATATTCTCCTGGTGATACATCCAGATAGTGATATCGATCCTCATAGTCGAGAGCTTGCCGCCAACGTATTTGATAGGAGGTTGGCAAACCGCCTTCGAATCCTCTTTTCCACATTAGGGTGACGGAGTCATGGGTGACGTTATAGACCTCGAGGTCGGTCGGCTTGTCTGGCGGCGACGTCACGTCCAGGTGTATGATATCCGTCGACTGTCCCATTTTGTTCATCGCACGGCACTCGTATTTCCCGTAATCGTGCGACGTCACACGGAAAATGGACAGCGACGACTCGGAAATTAATTCGCTTAGCTGCAAAAAGAGCAACACAAGCGTGTTCGTTTGGCGAGATTGCACGGCGGGACGATCAATTTTCGCCGGGGTAAATAACGTTTCGGGCTTTCTCGTGGTTTCCGGTGGGTAACGCTTTCCGAAATTGACAAAAAGGACGCTCGGTTACGTGGCTTATTCGAGCAATTTTCAAATTACGGAATTATCCATTCGTAAATCGAGTACGTTAGGATATTTACAGAGACTTTTCACTACGTAAATTCTAGTTTTATTTAAAAAAGCGCGTATCTCTCTTTGCGTAACAACCGATAAATTAGATAATGGCGAAATTTAAAGTTGCAGAAATATTTACGAATTAATTGAATTGATCGAAAACAAGAGAATGAAATTATGTTTTGCGAATGGTAATTCACGTACAATCGAAAGATCAGTGTAGAAAGAACATTTTCTAGTTTTAAAGCAGTTTCTAGGGAGTAGAATGGAAATTTTCTAATTTCTAAAATTCTACAGTTGAGATGAAACTTACGTCAGTGTGGGTAATGCCATATTTATGCTCTGTAACATTAGGTAGTAAAGTTTTTCCATTAAATGTCCAGGAGAATCGTGGCAAAGGGGAACCTCGAGCTTTGCAGTACAAATGCACGTTTATTCCTTTATTTGCTGCTGCTCTTCTCGTCAATGGTGTGTTCATCATTTGTGGTTTAACTATATCAATATATTATTTTATTGAAAAAGAAAGACAAATATTCAAATCGAAAGTTATTATCGACGATCAAGTTGTACGTACAGTTTGTAACGAAAAGTATAGGTTCGGAGGTAACGTTTCCGATTCCATTGTTAACTTTGCACTGATATTCTCCGACGTCTTCCTGATCAGGGTTTTCGATGTGGAGATAAGAAGTTTTGTTGATAAAAGAGGTAGAATATCGACCAGAGAGCTCCGAGTTGGAGCCAACTTTCTGCCATGTGACATACTCGTCTCCTATGGGGCTGCCATCCACTTCGCAGAACAATTTCGCTTCGATTCCAGGAGGATACACTATTCCTGACGTCGAGGTGCGTTTAATTTTTGCAGAGTCTGGAAAACGCACGGTGCACACGGAAATATTAATTTCTCCGGCGACGAAATACGATCGTTTAAACGTTTAAAGATACAAATAACATGTAACTGCGGTGATCATCATATTGTTGTAAAATTTCAGAATTTTGAAATGCAAAAATTTGTAAATCTTCCAACTTTAAATTCTACAAATATTATATCTAGCATCGTTTGATCATTCGAAATGAAACTTACATTGAACAGTTAAGTTCAATTGATAAAACGTCGTTCCCTCCTCGTTAGTTGCTTCACAAATATAAGTTCCAGCATCGTGACGATCCAGTTTAGTGATATTTAAGGTAGAAGCGCGAACAGATATCCTTCTGCTATTGCTGACCAATGGTAAACCATCCCTAGTCCACGTGTATCTTATCTCATTAGGATTTCCCATAGCAGAAACAGAAATCACGAAAGGTTCAGCCTCCATTCCAATCAATTCGTAAGGTTCGATCGAGGAGAATATCGGCTTGTCTATAACAAACGGTTAAAACTATACTCTCCGTCTACAATTATTTAACTTGGATAAGCCAAAAACATAAAAAAAATAGTCGACCTTAATTCATAAAGGCTATCATAGGTGAAAGTTCACCTGGAACAATAATTTTCTTATTTTTTGAGTTATTATTCATCGAATAATAATGAAACAAATGTATTTATTTCACTTCATTCGTTTCTAAAATAAAAGGAATTCACCAGGTGAAATTTCAGCCATGATAGAATTAATATGATTTCCTTTGATGATAGCTTTTAATTCTGCCCCGTTCTTCCGAACCACTTGCACTTTTATAACGTTCAAAAATATTTCAAGTGTGAGCAAAACCCGAACAAATTATTACTCGTACGCATGACTTCTCGTTTCAATTTCATGTCAAATATTTCGTCGAAGCATTAAAAATCTTTTCTCTTCGCTCAAACGAGAGCAACATCGAAACATAAAAGTTCGAGAATCACAGCAGCGTTAAGCATCGACAAAACGAAAATATTCACATATTCTTGTCTACCCAACAAACGCATCGGACGACTCTAGAATCATCTTTCGATATTTTCATCCAAAAGTTCCCCAGAGCAAAGCATTCCGGTACCAGCGAACCTAGGAGTACTTTATGAAATATTTTCAACTTTCTTTTTGCGACTGTCATAAACTATATACACCGCGATACATCGACCATATAGCGTGAAGTATGAAATATTCATTCGGATATCGTTCTGGCTATCATGTCGATGTCCCGCTGATTTTCATCGTTGACGCACTCTTGGCTCGCTGTATAATACTTACACAATACGTCGAGGGTGGTGGCATCGTGAATAGACCTGTCCATTTGATTGTTTCTCGCCTGACACGTGTACACCTCTCCGTTCATTTCTTCCGTAACGTCCAACGTGAGCTCAACGAACGACAGAAATCCACCGTGTAAGCCGGGCTTAGTGCCATTTTTGGTACCCTGCACGGGGATACCGCCCTTCCACCACGACATCTCCGCTGCCGGATTACTGCTGCTCGATTCGCAAATGATACGGCCCTCTTGGCCCGCGTGCAGATTCTGCGGCTCGCGGCTGATCTTCACTTTCTCAGGCGGAACTAAAGCAAAAAACAATGGTAATTTCGGGTCAATTGCTTGGAAGGAATTGCCACGCTGCTTGTCGGCCCCAAATAAACTTATTCGAAGATCAGACACGGAGAAGAGCAGGGTAGGCTAATTTATGTGGTATTAAAGATAGTAATGGCGAGGTTTTGGGGGAGTTGGCAAACACAAGATTTGCGAAATACGATTGATTCGAGGGCTTTGAAACTTTAGGGAAGATTTTAGGATTTAGAGTTCAGGGACAGGAAGATTTTTTAGAGTCTAGGGTGTATAGGGTGGGACAGTAGAAAGTAAAGGATTTATTTTCCGAGCTTCTCTGCGCAATAATTTGTCGAATAATAATATTAGCAAAAGTTGTAAGTTATCAGACTTTTTTTCTTTACTTCCAGCGTTAAGAGACAAACTTTTGTTTATTAAATAGAATATAGTAAGCTATTGTGTTATATATATAGCGTAGTATATCTTACAGTTCACTTTGAGGACGAGCATTTTGAGGAGAGGAATTTCCGTTGCGGAATTCGCTGCTTCGCATCGTATGCGCGCGTTATTGTCGGATGCGTTTACGAGTATCGTTAGCTCGCTGGAAACCGCGTGATCTCGCGTTCTCGTGGTTCCTTGTATCTAAAACAGAAAGTATATGGATAAATAAATACACTTGCTTGTGTCTTACGCTTTTATTCGTCTCGTCTCTTTGCAGGCAAAATTATAGTCCCTTTCATACGTGTTGCTTGAAATTGGTCAAGATAATCGGGCAATACCGCTATTATCGTCAGATCTGGTTTTTATCTTAAAACAAAATCGTAAAATATGACGTTTATATTTTATATTTGAAATATTAGTAGTTTTTAATTTCATCCCAATGAAATTTCGTAAGTTATTCTATAAAATTTCCATTAAAAAGTACAATAAATCTAACGTATGAGGCAAGCATAAAACGATCGAATAAAGTGCATTAAAATCGAATAACGAATCAGATTAAAAGGTGATAACTTCGCTTACGAATATGACAGAAATTTAATTAAAATTTTCAGTTCCGTTCATTCCGATCGACCGTATTTACTCGTTCTTCTCCAACGCTATTAAGCCACTCATCATCGGTGACTAAAAAATCTCAATTTCACGACGAAACAGTCCACTCACCTTTTTATCATTTTTGTACCAACTCAACGTGGCGAGTGGATTTCCGGAAGTAGCGGTGCACATCAATCTGAGCACTGTGCCAGCGTCGATCGTCGTCCCTTCTTCGTAACCCGTGATGACAAGCCTGGACGGTGGATCTGTCGCAAAACAAATAAACCAACGCTCGTATTTCCATTCTAGTATCGGCCAATATACAATATCGTGACATCTATCCACGAAGCTCTAAGACACTCTAATTGGCCAACAAAACGCATCACGAGACAAGATTGTTACGCTTGGGATTTAACAGAGGAACTCCATCGCGAATCTGGATGTCCCTTGAACTAAGACGAAATTAATTGTGTCTGCAAGTTCGTATTACACGGATAGGTATTGGGATTCATGTCCGAGCGTAACTGTTCTCGATCCACTTGCTCATAGATCCCGGATAAACTGACAAGACACGCGAAGTCTCGGATAGCTTGCAGATTAGTTTCATATTAATCTCGCTGTCTAAGACCAGACTGCGTTTCTGGGATTATATTTACATTGCAGTCATTCGTCTAATTGTCTATCGTCTACTTTATCAAATTGCGTTACTCACAAATCACGGTTATGGTGTGCGTTCTGACGACGTTTTCGGTCAGCTTGACATTGGACGCGTCGCATATCACCACGATATTGCGGCTCGTGCGATTTATGTTGAAAGTTACGTTCGAGCTAGTTATCCAGCCGCCTTGAGGGGCTGGCTCGGTTCTAGAGGCGTTGCTTTCGAAATTGTGACCATCTACAGTCCATTTGATATCTGCCGGAGGATTCGAGTTCTCCGTGGTGCAGGTGATCACCACTTGTTCGTCCGCCTTCGCTTCCGTGGGCCCCGTGATCGTCACTCCGGATGGCGCGACTGCGGGAAAAAACAGTTGTAGCTTCAGCGGTCAGTGATTTAAAGCCCTCCCTGGATGTGAAACGAGTGCGAATCACGAGCTACCAGGGTGGAAGCTGGTTAAAGTTATAGCGTTTCGATTTTGTTGTTGTTCGTTGAAGTGTATATGGTACTTTGAGTATCGGCTTTCTTTCGCACGATGATCTTATTTCAACTACTTTTATATTTCTCCCTGGTCATCCTAAGACGAGAAGAAAATTTTTATTCTATTTGTTTAATGCAACGAATAATTAACTGTACTGTTAATTAATGCTACGTTATCAGAATTTTAGGACATATTTCTCCACATCCTTCACGATTTAAAAAGATATTGCTCGTATAATACCAAGATATCGAAATACGAAAATACCGCTTGTCGTAATAATTGTATTTTTAGCTACAACTAACCGGACTTTTCCATCTTTAGCTATTTGATATTAAAATATTTCTTTTTATCCACAAGATGACATTAAAATCAAAGAATCCGTAAAAAGGTATCTATCATGTCTTTTTTCTGTTATCTTCATATGCAATAACTGTAATATAGAAAAATGGGGGGTATACGCTTGGTCTATCATATATTTAAGTTCGAGTTTTCTCGGGACAGTATAAGTTGTAAATTTAAGGTATAAACTAAGAATGGTAAGAGTGCTGAGGAAGAGAGAAAGAGAGAGAGAGAGAGAGAGAGTGTAAGAGTGGGTACCTTGGTGACGTCAAAGTTAAATGAGTAAAGAAGTGGGAGAAGGATGCGAGGGTTGAGGGTCAGCATTCTTTTGACCTGAGAAGAGAAGTTGTGAGTCGAGTGTTAGAATAAGACGTACAAAGATATTGTAATCAGTTTTTGCATTGGGTATTGCTTTTTAAAATAAAACTAAACTTCACTTCAAATAGAACATCCTTTCTTATCCTTACTATAGACTATTTAGATACTACATAACTATTCGCTCAACATAAAAGAAACATTCTGATAATCGAAAATTACGATCCTCCGAGTACTTACAAAGCACAGTGAGATCCGCGTGCACCTTCATAGGCTCCACGCTCATAATGTTGGACACCTCGCATCTGTACCTCGCGTTATTGTCTTGAGCCTTCGCGATGAGCGACAACACGCTTTCAGAAAAGCTACCCTCGGTTCGATACACGGTCCTAACCTGTTCGTTGTTTCTGTACCAGACGATCTGCGCGGGCGGATTTCCGCCTCGAGAACGACAGGTTAGCTCCAATTGTTGTCCACGTTTCACAGTCTCTCCCTCGGTGTATCCTTCGATAACCGGTACGCCGGGTGGATCTGTAAAATGATGCGATCATGCAACTTCCGATTTGGACAGGGACATTGAACACGAACAGGGATCTTCGTTGTTTTAGTAATGGAAAAAGTTTCTCAATAAAAGTTGGCCGGAAGCTGTGAGTAGAACCACGCGACGCGTGAAATTAACACGCTATGACGGCTGTGATGGTCGTTCGATGGATTCGTTCGACGTAACGCGTTACGTTGGTACCTATACCGGATATAATTGTAATTATCACCGGTATAATTTCGTTGTAATTTTAGTAATTAATGGTCGAGCAAATGCTCGATAAACCGTCCGGGTGACGCACGTCCCGTGATCGATGCAATTTAGATGATTGATAATTAACTAATTCGTCGGGGCACTCGTTCAGGTGGTTTGGCCTGCATTATCGTTGTTTGGTTACGGTATTATTTGTTACGTGATCGTACTTCGAGATTTAGAAACGATAATTGTCTTTGAAAATTGAAATATTTGACGAAACACGAGGGTCTCGAGAAACGTGATACAAGTAAAAAAATGTATATTTCGCATAAAGTGGAGTGTTTCAATGAAAAACTCTGTGTGCTTGAAAATGTTAAAATACAGTGGTATATGTACGAATTTATAAAGACTTGATGTTGAGATTTAAAAATAATAATGGTAATAATTGTAACATGGGAATATTAGAAAATTGTACGTACAAAAGACGGAGAGTTTGATGGTTTCTCTTAAGGGCATGTCGATAGGTATGGCAGGATGATTTGCTTCGCATGTGTAATCCATATCATTGTCGTCAGCGGTTGGTACAATGACGATGGAACCATGAGTGTCGTATTTGAGCAATTCCTTCTTGTTTTCACCAGGCTTCTGTACTTCTTTGTCTGAAACAACAGATAAACCATAATTTTGTATTTATTTTGAAGATACATATAATAAATTTTACTATATACACGTAGTGTCTGTTTCATCCTAGAAAGATTGATTAAAGCTACTCTTCAGATTAATTCGAGTAAATACTTAGAATTTTATTTATAGAAAATGCTCATATTTCTTAGAAACTTGATTTATTAATTATAGAATTTATATTTTCAGATTTTATTTAACGTTCTACGATAGATAATAAAATGATGAGATAGTCTCTATATCCAGAAAACGTACGTGTAAAATGTGTAGGTAAAAGAGAAGATAGAAAGATCAAGAATAAAATAAATAGAGCACAAAGGAGAAAAAGCGATTCGCCTTTTTCGTAACTCACGTATTTCACCGTCTCGCGGCTCGATTTTCTCAGGCTTTCCCTTTTACTATGTCCAAATGCGAACTCTTATCCGTCTCTCACAAACACGCGGACACACATACACGTTTCCATAAAACTAAGTAGATCCTCTTAAAGCTTACCCTAAAGATACTATAGATTAAGAAAACTCTAAATTAAATTTATTTCTATAGGACACACACTTTAAAGTCTTCTTCCTTCTAAGGCTGTAACATGGATCACCCCCGTAACGAATTTCACGATAATACGTGGGTGTTACTTAGTAAAACGCATAGGAAAAGAAGAAAACTCGTTCCTTCATATTTTACGATAAAGTTTGCTGCGTTTTTAGCCGTGAAAATTATTTTCTCTAAAGCAAATTTATTTCTACGTAATAGATCGATATTATGAATTAGATTTATTCAATAATACGTTTCATATTAATTATTATATCGTTAGTAATTATTATTATTCGACTTGAGAAAAGAGAAGTCTCGTTCGACCTCTCTTTACAACGTTTTATCGATAACAATAGAATGCGAAAATACTCGAAGTTGAAAAATATTTCCTTCGAAGCAAAGTCTTCTCCTTTGATGAAAATATATTATTAATAAGGAAGACAAGAGAGAAATAAAAATATAGAAATATTTCATAAGAAAAGGACGTTCGAAGAGCATATGGGAATATTTCTAGAATTATAGTTTGTTACAGAAATTTTACAAAACCCCCAAAGTGTATCTCATAGCTTTAATTCCCAAACTGATTGCTTTCAGTTGCAATTCTGTTTACACGAAATTCTTATTCGTCTTAATATAGTTACGTTACAATGTTCTATCAGCGGCTGTAACTAGACTTCCTCGTCGATAAGATTTTTCGTTATCACAAGTCGATAAGAATGAATGAAAAGCGAATAGCGGCTAACAGAGTTCGCAATAACAGGATTACAACGATGTAAAAGCAAAACCCTCTTTTAAAGATACTCGATAGTCGCGACATTGCGCTTCAACAATATTTACTCGGCTTACGCTCTTGATCGTTCTCGAGACACCTGTTAAAATCATCGTGAAATAAGACCGGACAGGCTTTTACCCGAAGCAACAACACCTGTTCGTTTCCAGAAGTCGCAACTTCCGCAACGTAGCTATTAAGCGCAACACGCGAAAATGCGTCTACGATGAGCGATTTTTTCCCTAATGTCTCTCCTCTAATAACCTGTCAAATATTTCAATCACCAACGAATTATACACCTTATTTGTTCCAATTTCTTCATTCCATAAATTCGATCGATATTTATCGAATATTGACGAGGATCCGCGTTTACAAATTACTCGATTGGTGAAACGCGATGTATATATATGAAATTTAATCAACACACAGCGAGAATTTCAATTACATGACGTTGAACGTGGCTACATGTAAATTTCTATAATACTTCGTTAAGTATTAATTATTTCTGCTTGTTTGTTACTCGCAATTTGATGAAGGAAGAAGCGTTTTGCTTGTTAGAAACAACGGTTATAGATGAAAAAAATTGATGTTTCTATGTTTGCAAGTGTAAGTGTACGTAAGAAGATTATAAGGGAGACTGAAAATGTTCGGAGGATGTTATATGCCGTGCATTAAGGATCTCGGAACGTTCGCTTCGAAATGTACATTAATTATTTTACTAAGCACTTGACACCCCAAGTCGTCTATCCCGTATTAATTAAATTTAATGATATCGCTGTTTGGTTAATTGATACCTGTCGTCGGTGATGTACCTACAGAGATATGAAAATTACTGTCGACTATTTTCGATATTAATTAAACGATTGTCATGGAGTCTGTTTTTGATGTTAATTATACGACTGTTTCATTGGCTAATGGATATCATTCGCAACATAAATTATTTCTTTTACAAAATTCACTGTGGCGATTCATTTTGCTCGTCGAGAATGTACTCGGAACTCGGAATATCTTTCCTGAAAATAATTAATCAAGAAAATAAATAACACAGCTGACAACTAGATAATTATAAAATATTAATCAGAAGTCCATTAGAGTTCTATTACAATTATTATATATCGTTATATTAAATAGGTTCCCTTTGTTACTGAATTACTTTTCTACATTAATTTCAAATATATATAAATAAATTTTACATTTATACTTTATTTTATATTTAAATAGATTTTGAATAGTAAAAGGGAACTGCGATACGAATGATTGATTTTAACGAAACATACATAATTCTAATTTATTTCTCTAAATTGTAATTTCAGTTTCGTATAGTTAGTTACAATTTTTACAATAGAGATCCAATAGAGTTAATTGAGGTAGAGTAATTTAACAAAGGAAATAGATGCAACAAGGATGCAATTAACGAAAGACGTCTATTGACTTCGAAAACGATGAGTTTCGTAACTCACGACGAACGATGGAACGTGTGCGAACGACAGCGAGAATTTGCGTGGATACAGTTAGAAGTAGAGTAACTCACGGGACTTAGTTGTAAACTAGTCGTAAACCACTGAAATTTTAGTCTAAAGTGTGAAATCCGACTGGGTGACGAGCATGCACGAGTCTGCCCCAAGAGTTCTCGTCGTTCCTTTCCGGGTGCTAAAGGTGTTCGAATTTCCGGACGAAACAGAAACGACTCATTGATTACGAATCAATTTACAAGATATGTATTATTTAAACGAAAGAGATAAATATTAAAATTGATGAAATGTTAAAGATATTTATAACAAATTACTTTGATATATTTCATAGGCAACTGGAATACTTTCTAATGGAAAAGGTGTTTCCAGTGAATTATTTAAATTTGAACGTATCAAATTGTACAGAAAATATGCAAATATATATAAATTATCCAAAGTAATGGGATATCCTTTTAATATTTAGCGACGAAAAAAATGTCTCTTCAGACAAATTTATAAAAATATGAATTTTTATAATATTATATAAACTTGTTATATTTTATATAATTATAGAAATATATTAAGCTACGTTGTTCAAACTTATAAAATTATACAGATTTTAAAATATTTGATTTTGTTTTCGTTTGTAATTTTTTTTTTGATCAGAAAGGATTTTATTGTATTTTTCACTGGTTTCATGATTTTCTTTAATTCTTTGCTAATTTTAGAATTCATGAACCTTAATTTAAGGAGACGACTCTAAAATAGGTTCAGCCGTATTTTAACAGGGTTTTCCAAGAGAAGAAAATTTCAAATGAAATACATTGATAACTCTTTCGAAAACCTAAGAATAAATTCAATTTCCACATTTTTTTTCCATCAACCAAAGGTACACGAAACGACCGTGCCGTATGATTTTTCATTTTCTATTCGTGTTGATTTTTAATTTTTCAAGGAACTCCAATCTCCCAGTCCTGACAGGATTTTCAGCCATCGGCCAATTCTTTTTTAAACGAAAATTATTTTTCTCGTTCTAACGGGACAAAATAATTTCCCTTGGCTGTAAAATATAACAAAGATTTGCTTAAAATTTATCGTTTGATAAAATTTCTGATTCTTAATAAATCTTCTACGTAGTCACCCTTTTATGCTGAAACGTTGATAAAAATTGCTATCGTTAAGTTGAATCTCTAAATTATTACGTGCTGTTACAATATCCATTTTTTATACATATATCGTAGTAAATTAAATGCATACAAAAAATACCAGTTTCCTTGATATTCTCTACTTGTTTTAATAAATGATAAAATTGTTTAATGATTCAACTATCCTTTAAATATTTTATCAGAAAATGTCTATGCCTCGTATATTTGTTATAAATATCGTATGTTCGTGCCATCAAACCCTTAAATCATATAAAACATTAACTCTCAAATAGGGAGTTATTTAACGTTAATTTCATTTGTATTTTATATTTGAGGTAACGCGAGTCAATAATAATTACTATCGTATCAAGCATAAAATACAAATTAAAATGAAATAATCAAACGAAACTTGATTTCCTATGAATTACCCACGACCCAACAATATCAATTAACACCTGTCAATTAACACCATCTGTAGTAATTCCTCAGATTCTTTCGCAAGACACACACATACACACTATGAAATATTTTCTTTTCTTCTATACTTCTTTAAATTACATAATTCTGAATCCAGAAAATAATCCTAATTCTGTATCATCTTACAAGACACTGAAGTAGATACACATTTCCTATTACTACATCATTTCAACCTACAGAAATATTTCAACGAAAGAAGCTAATAATTTTTGAACGACCAGCTAATACACGACCATAAACGTAATCAATTTCCCTATTATCAATCAAGGCCAGGTGGAAGAGACAGAAGATATAACGGAAGAACTAGAAGCAACAAGACGGAACGTCAGGGACGAAACATTATGCTCGCTGTAAGCTTGAAGGAAGGGAAGAAAAAAAGAAGGAGCAATTCGAATTGATATTAATAAGTCTCTTTCAAGATCGCGCCGGAGCTATGTCGTATTCTGGAATCAACGCCGCTCTGCCGTTAATAAATAATCTGGAAGGTGCATTTTCTTCGTGTGCTCGAGCCAGTTTCTCCTCTACTCCACCTCTCTCCCTCGTACAATCTTATTACTGATTAAAACGATCAAAGAGGAAACACGTCCTTTTCCTTTTCCCAAGGATTGATTCGTCGACGAACGAGTAACGACGCTAAACGGGGCGACAAGGGTGAACGAGGAAACGGAAGAGCAGAGAAACGATCGCAATTAATATCGTCGTCGCGGACCAGCCAGTAGAGTGGCCTTTATCGTTGCAGCCAGGCGAATTACGAACGAAAAATCTTCACGCAGCCTGTACGGCCGTAGATAAAACTTTCAAGCTGCTGGAACAAGTACTGCAAACCATAGTTACGACCCTAGGGATCATGAAACGTTAACTATGTTGGAGCAGCACGAAAAGAACGGGAATGTGCAGGGGTGCAAGAGGGGTGGGTAGCCAAGGGGGTGGTGGTGGAAGAGAGGAAAAGGCAGGGGTGGAACGAGTGGAAGTGCATTGTTGGAAAGGATATAATGGAGCAACTAAGACACTCTATTAAGTTATCCTCTAGTGTGCTTTTAAAAAACACTAGGTAAAAGAATGGCGCAGCTCCGTTTAAATATTAAACCAAGCCCGGAAAAATGATTTGAACTGCGCCAAGGAACGGAAAGCAACTGCTGATATCTTTTACGCTAACGTTCCCAACGATATACGGGGTAAGTGTACGTCTAGAACGATACCTGTAGTTCGAGCGATTACGCGATGCAATTTGTCCGGGGCTTTTGAGGATACGTTTATGGTGTCTATTTTTAGCTATTTCTTTCACGTTGGTGGATAGTTGGATTTATGTTTGTTGAGCGCGTGGCAAGGCAGCATACGGTACTATCAAATGGACTGTCGATTTCTATGTATCGCGATCTAACACGCGTTATCATATTTAATGGACGATACAGAAAATTGCAATTGAAAAATTTGAAATTTCGATACACAGTAGTTTAGAGGAATGTTATGGACACGTTGTTTTCTATCGACCATTTTCTGTGTTCTTTAGGGTCCAAATTCAGAATGGAGCTTAAGGCCGCGGACTACTTTCCCGAATTAAGGGCAATGCGAGGAATTTAGAACGTTGGCTGAAATAAAAAAAGCACTCGTTAAGCTTCTCGTATTACCAGCTTTATCACAGTCTGCCAAGAGGCATGCTTCGGAAGAAGGAACCGCGAAAGTGTCTTTTCTAACTTTCGCAGGGCCACGTTATAAACGCTCCAATTATTACCTCTAACATCTTCGGTTCTAACAAACTTTAAACCTTCTTCAAATCATCTATCTATTAATTATACGCACCTATTTATTACCTACATCAGTCTACGAAGCTGTAAAAATATAAATTTGCCCATATCATACAATAGATTTGGCCAGCTTGCCTGTGAATTTCTATCCTAATGAAACTTGAATCATCTCGAAACCATCATTCAAAAGCATACGTTCACATTTACTTTCCAATCTTATCAATTATATCAATTTCCGCTGACAAAATCCTAAAAATACGAATTTCCTCGGATCATCGAACGAATTTATTCGGACGGCGTCTACAAAAAGGAATTTCCGATTCCAATAAAATTTAAATCTTCTCTATAGCCAGACGCATCAATTTACTTCCCCGTCTTATCTGTTTCCCCTGACATGATCCTAAAAACAGAAATCTACTGGCATCATCCACGGAATTTATGCAAACTGGCTACGAAAGAGAATCTTAAATCCTGTACGAGAAAAAAAGGGCCTGGCGTAGGAAGTGGAAGAAGTTTTCGAACGTTGTTCGGGACGAGTGAGTGCGGGGACGACGTGGTTTCCCGTGCAGAAAACGTCTGGTTCCCGTTGAAAGGACGTAACAAGTGGAGGAGGGAAAACGGACGATGACACGGATCTTTTGGCCCGCAGGACATGTTCGTGTTCTTTGACAAATCCGGCAAAGCGAGTGGCCACTTTGACAAAAAATGTCCGAGGGAAGTGGAAGGGAAACTTTAAACGGCGTTTTCAAAGCTCAGCGTACGCGACGGTTCGCGACCTGAATTTCCTTCAGCCTTTTGTTCTGCTCGCGCGGATTCTCGTTCTACTGGTATTTGTTGCGAACGCAAAAATACGCGAAACACGGTCACTTCCTTTTTCGTCATAGACTGCTTGCGACGAAAATTTCCGTTTTTTGGCTTTGTCGTTACGTCTTTTCTATACGTGGACTATATGGTGAAGTCTTTTAGCTTTTGTTTAAGCTGCGTTTATGGTACCCTTCTAGTATTTTCTTTTCGTTCTAGCTCGCTCGCAACGTAAGCAAACTGCGTTAATAGTCGCGAGATGGATGATAGCTTACTTTCTTTCTTTCAGCTATTTCTTTGCTCTTCGAAGGCAGCTAGATAACGTAATCGCATGGCAATTCTATGGCTTTTGTAATTATTTCGTAACGTAGACAGCTTTAAACGAATTGTTAAATGCCACGAGTAAGTAAATTCATCTATGTAGATCTTCACATCGAAGTATCGCGTTAAATGTCTTCTAAGAGAAAGTGTGTTTTTAATCATAGTGTCACGAACGATATAAAAGATGTTTATTATAAAAAAAGAAAAAAAAGACAATCGTTAACTGATTGTTCCTTCGAATTCCTTTCTCAGCTTCTTCCCATTAGCCTTAGAAACCATCATATTTAACCCACTTGTCTACATTGATAAAACATTACCTTTCCCAAAAATGCTCTCACGTCAACTCGACTGGAAATTAAATTTACACCATCAAACGCTTCATCGATACTTCATTACCTAGTCCCCATGTCGAACCGCAACTCTCACCAATTTAATTCCCAACCACCTTATCCGATATTCGATATTTATTCTATCCAATTCTGTGTTTGCACGCGGTTCTCGCTGTTATTCGGCCGCGCTATAAACAGATCTTTAGGGTTGATTAAACGAAGACAAGGGTGCAACAAGGGATGCTCGAAGGATTTAAATAAAGATAACGAGTGGCTTGGCTGTATCCGAGGGCCTGTGGCCGGTCTGTTTCATATTCATTAATTATTACATAAAATCGTCGCGGTCGAAGGAAGCGGGAAATAAAACTCGAGGTCTTTGCTCGTCGAACCATTATGGCCTCTTTTTCCCTCGTGTCCCGCCTATTGCTTCTGCTCCCGCAGCACTCATCTTTTGTAACCTTTTTCAACCCACCCCGGACGTCTGTTCGACGTTGTTTCTTCTTTTTATTCGGCAAGCTCGTGCGCTTCCTGTCCAAGGATCGATATAACGCTCGGCAGAAGCGATTTTGCCGTTTGGAAATTGCTCCTTCTTCTCTGCTCCTATCTACCAACGAAACCTCTCTTCCATTTCTCTTCCCTCCACCTTTTCTTTTATTCCCTCTCATTGTTTTCTTCTTTCTACGAACGTTAGTTTCGAATTGTTATTGCACTTCGGTCGATGGCAGACGCCAGACCCGCGTCTGCTCTTCGTGGCCTTAATTGTCGGTAAAAATGGATTAAGGGAGAATCAGATTCCGCGAACGGTTCGGCCGAATCGACACGGGCAATCCACTTTAAGCGGCGCTTTTGTGCCTGATCGATTGACTGACGCCCTCGGCTCTGGATTAACGTCGTCGGAATTTGTACTTTGGTTCTCATGACGACCAACTTACAAGTTTCTTCGATAGAGAATGTATATAAACTCGTAGAGCAGAGTCGAGTGCTTGTTGGTTTTAAGATAGTGGGAAAAATCTAGTGGGTTTTGGAAATATCCCTGTTTTTATGAATGATAAATCTGAGAATCATTAGAAACTGGATAAAAAAGTTTCGAGAATATTATTCTATTTGGAATCTTGAGATACGAAAAATCTGAGTATTGTACGTTGTAATATAAAAATTCTATCAATTATTAAATATTAAATTTTTGTATTAGTTATTAAGATAACTGGATTTTTTTCTTATATACAGGGTGGTTGGTAACTGGTGGTACAAGCGGAAAGGGGGTGATTCTACGCGAAAAAAGAAGTCGAAAATATAGAATAAAAATTTTTCGTTTGAGGCTTTGTTTTCGAGAAAATCGACTGTGAATTTTGGCTCGGTACGCGTGCGGTACGTTATAACGGATCTCACTGTAGATCGCTGTCTCGATGGAAAAATTAAAAAGAAATTTTAAAAAAATGTTTATTCTATATTTTCGACTTCTTTTTTCGCGTAGAATCACCCCCTTTCCGCTTGTACCACCAGTTACCAACCACCCTGTATATATTTCTGTTTCTTCACTGATATATTTTAATATTTGTATCATTGAATTTTCCATTGTATATTTGTCGTTTTTCGGTTTCACAGTTAGATTCATTTTTTCGTAGACTCCTCTTAGCTAATTCATATAATTTTAACAAACTTTACGTACTCTGAGTCGTCTTCTTCGTATCGTACTACATACGTATTAATATTAACACTAGAACTACCGATAGTTAACACGAAGCTATTTCTACCGAAACCAGTGAAAATCACTGGTCTTTAAAAAATACGTAACAATAGAATATTTTTATATTTATTGATTTATTACTTTCTTACAGAAGGAATTCAATGTTATGTAGTACATTTTTGGTATTATTGATCCACCTGGGACGATGATCCCTAAACGAGGGTTGACGCATTTATAAAATTGTCGAACCAATCGTTTTGACTGGTGTGGTATTTCTAGTGTTACAATACACCTAGTGTAGCATATAACGCATAACGTTCTTTTCTCGCATGAAAATTACAGTGTAACATAACACATCATTGTAACATAACTAACGCATTATTTTTATTTTGTTTATTTTCACATAAAATCGATAATGAACGTAACATTTATATTCACGAGTTTTCCGCATAATCCGAAACAACGTTCGATATTCCACGGAATGAATTTTGTAATATATTAATACGATTGCATAAATTGTTAAATGAAGCTGTTCGCGTTAATGAACAATTGACAATTACGATAATAGCTGTACTACATAAAAATACGTCAGCGTTTGATATTGTATGCGCTTGATAAATATTTATCGAAATGAGCGTGAAACGAGGCGAGGTAATAAAGGGGTGGCCCTTTTTTAAGGACGAGACTTCCAACTTCTAAATTTGACTAATGAGAAGAGCGATGAATTGCAAAGCTTCCCAGGGGAGAAAATGAAATTTAGCTGGTAATTCACGATTGAGTAAACAAAGATTAATCATAGCTCGAGGAGATTGTACAAGGGTTGGACTTAATTTCGGCAAGAAATCTCATTCGTCTCGGTCGTGTCTGGTCTGTCAGTACTCCGTCAATTATTTCTACCCGATCTATCTTGTCGTGACTCGAGTTTCCCCCTTTTTCGTACCCCCTTTCTTTCGTTTTATCGCAATCGTCGACTAATTTACAAGCGTCTTCTATCTTCCGATTCTTTGTTATCAAATTTTCTGATATTTCTTTTATTCCATGTAATTTCTATCATACTTTAAATAAACCTTTCTTCGTAAAAAATTCTTCTCGGAGAAAGTTCGAAACACGTGTTTTCATGCAAATGCGTCCACAGAGTAACAAGCCTCCTCGATATAAATTCCCTTTTTAAGATAAGAAGTTCGAGGCTCGTCGATTCTTCCATGAAAGATAAGAAAACTTGGCGTCAGAGGAACGATACCCTCCTCGTCGAGTTTAGAAGAGTTTCGAATAGCGAGGTAACAATGAATTTACTTACCACCCTCGATAGAAATCGGGGTAATCATCGTGTCACCTCCTTTGATCTGAACGTTTCCACGATACCAGACGATCGAGGCGGCTGGTTTCGCCGATCGAACAACGCATTCCAAACGACGGGACTCGCCAACTTTTACCTCGATCTTCTTCTTGTTCGGGTAGTTGCTGATCTCCACTTTTTGCGGTCGTGCTGTAACACAGACGATCAAAGTATACGTTAGTCTATGGGAAAACAGAGTTCGATTCCTTTTTTTTTTTTTAAGTAATAATATAACAATAGAAATTACGACACACTGGAATTTGGAAAAAAGACAGGTTAAATATAATTTTCAAAATAGGATATCCATAGTATGATTTTAGTTTTATAATGGAAATCTACGTTTCAACGGGTGTCAGTAATGTTAGAAAAAATTGTAAAAAATAACCCAGCGGTTTTTCAACATAAAAAAATTATTTCAACATTCGCACGTTCTTATATGTATGTTATTATTTATGTCATGTTATTTATTTCTATTTTTTATCCGTGGATCGCATCGAGCGAAAGCGGGTACGTACTTGTCGGAGCTGGCGAAAATAGCGATTTTAGTTCCACAGGGTATTTTTGCTACGAAGTAACGGAACGTTACGTAAAAAGTTGGCGAGAAACGAAAAACCGTTCTTCGAGGGTCCAAAGTTAAAAACTAACTTCCACGCGTTTAAGTCCCTTTTTTACGAAGAATTCTATGTTGGAGCAAACATATCGTAAAGTACGAGCCAGACCTGTACCTTGGAAAACCACTTTTCACGTGTTTGAAACGTCGAAACTGGCGCTAATCTACGACGACGCGACTTTCGTAAGTTGTAACGTAAATATCAAGCGATCTTTTTTCAGAGTCAATTAATCTTTTTACCAACGTTCCATTTTTCAAATTACGTTCATGAGAATATGAATTTGCATAAACTTCGCCAGTATGGTAATATAACCAAATTTTTGAAACTTCCCAAGTTTCTTTGTTAAGGTTAAACTTTCTCCACGGTTCTCTCAAATTACAGATCTTTTTTATTTGTACCATTTTCCGCCCGAATTCATCGGTTAATCTCTTCGTTTGCATCACGAGAAAGAAGATTAGGATGAATTCCAAACGATATATTCGACGACTTTATGTCGTCGTATCTAGGTGTTCAAGTTCAAACAGAGAGAAAAACGATCGTGCGGGTTCACGATAAACACAATTTTTCTTCGTCGATACATCCGGTAATCGATATAGCGTTTGTAAACGGGTAAACGGACGACGACGTCTTTTTCATCATTTTTGCATTATTAATACCCGTTCCAGATACGATCGCGGCTACCGAGCGGATAAATATAAACCGCCGCTTCCTTTGTGCGAACGAAAAATTAGTTTCACTCCATTTCATTTTTCTTAACGCCAAAGAAGCGAAGAAAAATTGTAATCTATGGCTTCGTTTAAGAAAATCTCCACATTGTATTATACATCTTAGACGAACCTTTTCTCTCTTTCATCGAATCGACAACACCCATTTATTCATTACAGAAACGTATTTCAACATCGTTCAACGTTCGATGTCTTTCATTTTTCATCATTTTATCTCGATTCCTCTTTTCCTTTTATTTCCTATGTGGAAGAAGATGGTCTACGAGTTGGTCGTCATATTCCAGTTGCTTCTGGTGATCTAACAAAAGTGTTTTGAACAGAAGCTCGTTGGTATCGAATAAAGGATTCATTTACGTGGAAACGATTTTCAAATGGTATCATTTAAAACGAAAAGAAAAAAGAGACGGGATTTTGTACCTTTTTAAATAACATCACATATTTTTCTTGCCATATTCTTATACTATGATAGAAGAATTTAGTGATGTAATAACACGTACGATCTTCATTATTCGAACTGTAATAAATTAATTTGTTTGCTGATTTTAATTTGTTTAAATTATCATCTAGAATTTTGTTACTAATATATAACATGGAACATATCGAAGGGACACATGCGTCACCATATCATCGGCGATATAGTTAAAAGTTACAAGTTAGAAGCAAATTAATTATCGTATTAATTAAGTATCGTATATACACAGCTGAAGGTACCTCTGTTGGAATACAACGATATTACACACATAGACACAAGAATAGTCTTATACAGACACTTACACAGGCATTTGAACAGGACACTTACGCAGGTCATATTCACTACTGTATAGAGAGTGGGGTTCGAAATCTTTTAAGGGACCAGTCAGTCTGAGAATAACTGGCCAACTGTCAACAATCCATAAATTCTTTACCTGCACACTTTGTTAATTATACCATGTCACTCACTTATATTTTAAATACATTTGGTTCTGTAACTCTGTTTAATAAATATCACCTTTTTTTTTTTTTTTTTTTTTATTAACGTGGAGGAAATCCGCACGGACACCAGGTCGCTTCTGGGGAAAAGCGGCGTGGTAGTGCCGGACTCCAACCGACTAAAACCTCCACGATGACCGTCCCGGCTGCGATCGAGAGGGGCCCGGGAACCGGTGTAAGCGATACACCGGGCCCCTAATAAATATCACCTAATATTATTTCAACATAAACATTGTGTCTTCCACAGATTATTTATCTTAACTTTAAGATTAAATCCTAACAACCTCCTTTCAATTTTTTCACTTAAACAGTATCACGACAATCTATCTCCCACTGTGGTGCAAGAATACGACGACAAGTATCTATATCAAAGGATACGAAATAACTCTTGTCTTTAAGACAGAAATGACACTTTTGAAACGTCGTTTACATCAGTAAATTCTTCGTTTCATATCCGATTTGTTCCTCGATACGTACTTTTCGTTAAACCATCGGAACCAACTGAAATATCCTGAACAATCCAGTAAATATTATTGTCTCTTTCTCTTTCTCCATACTTTCTTTCCTTTAGAAACTAGGGTTTTTCCTTTTCATAAACCACGGATCGACCATGGTCGATGAACACCGGAGAGACTGGAAGAAAATCGTTCACAAAAATCAGGCAACGTTTCTGCCCGAGTTTCGCCACAGCAACGATCCGCCAACGAAAAGCGAAATACAGAGTGGAGAGGTGGGCGGATGGGGGAGAGATAGAAAGAGGAAAAGGAAACACAAACGCATTGACCAGGAAACTCCGACATAACGGTTATTTGCCACTTCATTTGGCTCGGATGCAACGTGCTTTCGATCCGTTCGATGGCAGTGCGCTTCGTCGAAGAGTTTCTATCTAGGAAGTTGGCTATCGACGGTTGAAAAATGCGTTTTCGACCAATAACCACCGCCAGGCTGATACAGGATGACGAGCAGCCCTTGATTCGCCGATTACCATCCATGGAATTCTTCATGCACGTATCCACGCCGCTCTGTTATCTATCGCGTCGACAGGACAGGAAATTAACTCCATCACAGTTCGATGTAACTTGCGAACTTTTTCCTCGTCTCTTCCTTCATCATCGTCCAAAACTATGATTCGTTTTGGCTAATGGAAGATCCTCGAAAGCTTAGTTTTTATGAGCTTGCTTGGTGAGCTTGGAGTATATTTTCTTTGGTTAGACAGTAGAATGGCTCGGTTTTCGTCGAGGGTTGTAGTGGATTGTGTGTTTGATGAACTTGGAATTGCTAGGAGAATTGTGTACGATTACTTGCTTTAGAGACTTTCGTGTTTTTTTTCATTGGACGTTATTGTTCTTTTTTTTGTAATTAATTTTTTCCCTTCAGGTAGATTGACATGACGGTAAAAGATATCGTTAGTTGTGTATTTGACGAGGAGAGGATAAAGTTGGTGAAAGGTCGGTATAGTTTATGACTATTTCTCTTTTACAACATAATTTGTATCTTCGGTCAAGCTGATATAATCGTTTCTTTTTTCTTTTTGTATTCAGCGAGGAAGGATGGGGTTGGTGGAAGAACAATGGCTACCTACTCTATGTATATTTTGTCTGTTGTAAAGCTTGTCGTAACAAAATACACATTGAGTTAAAAACTATATTTAACAACTGAAAAGTAGAAGTTTCTTGACCATCGTATAAATTATGGATCATACTCGTTGATCAAAAGACACAAGAATCTTTTTCAACATCGTATTCGCATATTTGCTCGTATACTTTGATATCATATATTCCTTATATTTGCTAATTAACAGACTCGTTCTCCTCGTAAGACTGTTTCTCCAGAATCGAACGAATTACAAATTAAATCTACTATCACACACGAGGATTTAAAAAGAACGAGCTATACATCGACAAAAGAAGAAGAAAGGAAAACAAAAATAAAAATAAATAAATAAATCGTAGCGTTTTCCGACCGACCAACAAACAAAACGACAAACATGCAATTCTTTCTCGCCTGTTACCACCAACGTGACAAATCAGCCGGATAGCACATTGAAATCATCGAGGCTCTGCCGTTTTCTTCGACACTCGTTTACCAGGACTCGGCCGCGCGGAACCCTCTTCAATTACCGAATTTATTGTTGGCCGGTCCAGTCGTTCCGGCGAAACTTCCGGCTGGACAAACGAGGTTACGCTTTTTCAGTCGCGTCGGTCCGCTCGCTCGTGAAAATTTATCGCATTACAGTCCTAATTCCTGGACCAGGGACAGAGGTCGGGCTATCGATAACAGTCAGCCTCGATATACACAGGCGCACAAACCGTTGGACAACGTCGCGTTGTAAAAAGCCTGCACCTTCTTCGTGCAGCAAGTCGTGAGGAAAAATGAAGCCTCCTTTTTCTCGAGTTGCTCCTCGATTTCTGTAATCTGCTGCTCGCTTCCAAAGACGGCGGACAATTCGAAAGGACAAAAACAACCGGTAGAAGGACGTTCTAAACTCTATTTGGTCTGGCGCAACCGAAAGAACGAGAAATGAAACACAGCGGCGGTCCTCACCGCCAGAGTTACGCGGCAAGGCAAAAGCTATTCAGCGAATAATAGCCACCATATTTCCCTTCGTTGTCCACCGCGATAACGGCATTAACGGAGACCGTGTTTTCCATCCTCCGTATCCTCTGTCGCCACTTAAACGGCCGCTTCTTTTTCCAACCCTTAATCTCTCCTCTCTTCCTTCCTCCTCCTTCCTGTGATATCTTTCTTAGCTTCTTCCTTCGGTATACTGTTATTTCTTGTCACGCGTCTAGTGTATGTACAACCGGTGGCTTCTTCCTTTCAGCGGATACGTAT
Source organism: Bombus flavifrons (assembly GCF_040668555.2). Taxonomy (NCBI): domain Eukaryota; kingdom Metazoa; phylum Arthropoda; class Insecta; order Hymenoptera; family Apidae; genus Bombus; species Bombus flavifrons. The sequence goes on along the minus strand of NC_138444.1, from coordinate 10,088,431 downwards.
GTGTCTGCTCCTCTAAAATCTGGATCGACCAACTCGCATATGTGACATTCCAAGTAAGTCTTGGCGATTATCTTTGTTTGGGAATTTTTAGCCGCTTTATTTACTTGTGACTGGATATCGTCTCATTAGGTCTTAGGTCTCATTAGGATTCGTATTCGGTGGAAATAAATTTTGTAATGATCTTTTATATTTGAGAAAGTGAAAGTCGATGTGTTGCAAGTTCAGTCCCCGTTAACTTTTCATTCTAAGGCTATAGATATGTTTGCTCGATAGATAATTTGATCGAAAGGTTGATGGATAGTAATTATCGTGGCATTGTCGTATCCTATTGGCGACGTGAAATTTTTGATGAATATTTTCGACGATTGCAGATCGACGAAGAACCACAGTTTAATAATAAACTTTGGTATTTCTTTCTAATCCTCACTGTGGTAGACTTTGGTTCGTTCTTGAAGAATAAAATACAGTTAGGTTGCATGACGTATCTGTATTATTCTACGCACAGTTTTCATGCTGATTGCTTGGATGCAAATACAATACGATACAATACAAGATAATTTAGAATCATATTTCGAAATATTGATTTTTAATGTTCTTTTTATCTTGTGGGAAATATCTTTGTACGTATAAGAAGGAGACATATGTCTTTGGTTATTAGGAAAAGCGATTCCAATAAGATTCTTGTATCTCTTTTTGACGGAAAAATGAATGATTCTTTTCTTGATAAAGCGCGGAGTAAATGGTTTAAGTGATTAAATTTCGGAAGCTGAAAGCGAAACGAGATGGAAATTCGAATATCCGATCACACAAAAATAACCGTCCAGATGAATTTCCAACATTTCAATTCACTTCTACATTTACGTTATTTGATCGGTGTATGTCGATGGTACTTTTTCATCATTTGAAATACGAGTATTTTTGGTCAACTTCCGTGGTACTCTAATCGATTTCGTATTACGGACAAAGTGTTAATATACTTCACATCGCATGCAAAACACATTTAACAATTAAATACATTCCGCGTTACGTAAACTATGATTATAATCGTACAGAATATTCATTTTTACAGTATCAGAGAAAGCCACTATGATGTGAAATGAAATCGAGTGAAACGTATCTTTTAGAAGCACAGCCCAAAAGACGTGTTATACATTACAATTTAAAAAACGTCGAGCATTTCTTCAGTTATAATAACATTCTTTAAACGTAACTATTTGAAGTTTGGATTCTCCATGTTCTAAAAGACAATATACTTGGGGTCGCGTCAATTTCATTGCTATATATTTAATCCGGCAATTAAATTCATGATCGCGCTGTGAAGAAGACTCGATCTTTAAAAATCACAAAAATTCTATTCAAAACTATCTTAAATCACATTATATGGTACAAATGAATCGATTTGTCTTTCCAAAATCACACTGAGAAATATTCCAACTCCACTTCGAGGTAACATAACTTCGGTCGATAGAAAATTACCGCAAGCACATACAAAAATATCTCCATTGTCCTCTAAAATATAAATTCGCTCGATCGAGCGCGTTTGAAAACGTCCCGAATTTTCATTTCGAAACAGCGAAACCGCATCATGAAAAGTATTTCAGTGTTCTTTCGAAAAATTATTATTTATTCAGATATGTATAATTTTGTGTGCTAGACTAGATTAGCCGCGTAGTAGTGACACACGTATGTGAATATGAGTGTATGGAAGTATGTGTGTGCGCTGCGTCTCGAAAAACAGATGAATGCAACTGTTTCGTTGGCAGTTTGGTATGGAAGATGGTGAGACAAAGAGAATGCTGAGACGCGTGCAAATGTATATCGACGAAGATCCTGGAAATCGTTTATTAAATAAATCTAAAACTATTTTAATATGAATTCTAAGTGTAACCTTAGTGCTCCTTTACTTTTATTTCGGCAATTAAGATCCACAATTCTCAACAGTAACTTTAAATCGACGTACGAATAAGTCGAAGTTAGTTTTATACCAAATATTTTATACTACTATCAATCGAGGATATCGCCAGTTGTAACAGACGAGCAGATATTTTTAAATAGAAGCATTGAAAATCCGCGAAAGACTTGTTCCAACTGACGTGTACACGCAAACTATAAAAGTGTTAGAAGAATATTTATATTTCAAGCACATCCTTAAACTTTACGCGATGAAACGATCCAACATGTACACGGATGCCCATTAAAATTCACAGATCCAGTACGTAATCCACTTACCCGCGAACCAACGGTTTTACAATGCCGGCCTTTGTAAACCCAATATCTTTCTCTAACCCCTGGCAACGACTCTGCATCGATTACGATGTTTAATCCAATTCTATTCCACTTTGTCAAACGGCACAAACGAAAAACATTTACCAGAAGAGCTGCAGAATGTCGGCGGGGCTTAACCATCGCGAATTACGAGGAAAAACAAATTTTCATATATAATAAGGGAAACACATTTTGTTTCGTTGGATTCTTTATTAAAACGATATAACCACCAAGCGTACTCTAAAATATCGATGAAAGCTATCCCAAGCCATCAAAGATAATAGAGTGTACTTGAAAAAGCGGTATAAAAGTAGCGCGTAACGCGCAACACGATAAGCTCATAATTTTCTGATAAAAATAACAAAAACCGAAAACCACTATGAAAATACAAGCGAGCAAGAGCATCGTAAAAAGAAGAAGAAAAAGAGAAAGGAAAGAACGTCGATAGAAAATGCATCGTGAATTGACCTCAGCCAGACGCCACGCGGATGAAGCAATTCGCATTCTTTTCCCTCGGAAACCACCCTCCGACCATTCTCTCTTTCTCTTTTTCTCGTTACTTCTCTTCTTTTTCCTCGTGTTGCCTATCGGACGCGCAACAAAATTGAACGTGATTTTGCCACCGGAGAGCCGGCTGTTTTACATTTTCTAGAACAGTGAGCCGGAAGTCTAGTAATATCGCTGGGTCGGCGATGAACGCGGATGAAACGCAGACGCGGAAGAATCGCGGCTGAATTCGTACGCGTTGCGTTCCGTAGCCGAAGAATGGACCAGCCGAGGGGTTTCGACGAGAGCTTGGGTCGTTTCAGGGTTTAGTGATAATTGAATGAGCGAGCGTAGTATCGCCATGGGATTTCGAAACGGTATTGGTGTGTACAAAGCGGCACGCGGACTGAAAAGTTGCACGGGGGAAAGAGCGCGAATCGTTCGTTCCCCGGGAGGAAGAAAAGCCCGTCGAGGTGAACTTCCTGCCGATGCCGGCGGGAGGAAACTAATTATTTTCCGTCTGCCAAGAGTCACCATCTTTTTGCGCTGCAGTAAAACGGGCAGGGTGTTTTCTTTGGTTGTTGATGGAGGTTCGAGTGCTCGGCGGTGGTTGGCCACATCGATTCGATCGAGTGATCGTCGATTGATTGGTTTCTGCAATCGGATGATGAGTTATGGTTTGGGCAACAAGTTCGTTTTTCATTGACGTGTACGTATTTAAGAACGTCAAGAACGTTGTAAAGATCGTTTGAAGAATGTAAAGATGTGTGTGGCCGAGTCGATGAAGAAACAGGCTGAATAAATTATTTATCGGTTAGGTGAATTTTATATGAAATTAGCAACACTTGACGTGCTCTTTCGAGAAAATCTGAGGACTCCTTACTGAATCATATGGTCGAATAGAATAGCCAAGGATTATGAAGGAGACAATAGAATTCGATTTGAATATTTTTAACGATATATCTATGCATTAATTATGGTATTAATTGTGGTAGTTTCGTGGTATCCAGTCGATCGAATGATTGGTTTCTTGGAGTAGCTGATGGTTTATATTATAAAATTGCCAATGGCTGAACGTTATGAAAGACAAATTGGTTTGATCTTAAAATTTTTAACGATGTCCCGATGTACTAGTTGCATTTGCAAAGCAAATGTTAACATTTCAAAACCACTAAGTAAAGAGGAAAAATCCACGTCCGACTAACGATTCTTTCGCGAAAAGATGTTCATTCGTTGGATCAATGAACGTGATCGAACTTTCTATTCAAAAATATATGCGAGCACGTCAATTTGGTAATCAAGCATCGTCAAACAGACAGGAAACCAACGTCAAACAACAACAACAGCTTCAGTTCCTCTGGCTGGTTGAAGAGAACTCGAGCCAGTCCACATGGTAATCGACGCGAGTGGATGTCTCGCTAAGTAATGCAAAGTGTTTGTGAATAATGCATGCGGCCGCGTGCATTCAGGGACACAGGTGTAAGTAACGCATTAACAAGCAGCGTTAGATAAGCGCGGTGCACGCGGTCAGATATTAAAAGGGCGGTGGTGCACGCTTGAAACCAAACAGCGAAAAATCTCCACACCTGTTCTTCAGATTTGTCGATCTTCAACATCTGGTCGTGTGACACGCTTCTTTGTCAAATCGGTTAACAGCGTGAAACGTGCACACGTTATCAAAAGGACAAACGAAATTACACGTTTGACCGATCTTCAGCTTAGGATTTTCGCAGAATGCGTACTCGCAACATCAAGATGCTGTAACGAACGAAAAAATCCACTTGTTCTTTCATCTTTTATTCTCGTTTCCCAAGCGACGTGCCTCTTTTCAATTCGTAACGACACTGAAAATAATCCATGACGTCGTTCATTGTCCGCTGGCTAAATGTTCTTGTATACACATTTAATAAAGAATAATCGTCCGAGGCTTTTTAAATAAGAAACTTGTGCGCTTCGCTGAAAAATATCCGAAGGAAGGAGGTAAAAATACGAACGCAGCATGGCCAGAGGATTTGCTCTAGAAATTCGCGGTATTATCTTCATTGTCGAGCAGAGAGTAGAGAGGAAAAAGGATTTGTCTCGGAACTCGTTTAACGTTCAGCCCATTGTCTCAGGCAATCGGGGCGGCGTTTAACGTCAATTGCTACGCGTCGGTTAATAAATATCGTTATAGTAGGATTTCTATGCAAATTCATATTTTTCAGAATGTAATTAGAAGCGAAGAAAATAGCTATCTGCAGGCGTGAGAAAAGTTGCTGACTGAAAATTGAAACGAGAAGAAAAACTAGGCAGAAAATTGTTTCACCTATTTACCGATTAATATGGAAAGCAGTATACTTTGAATCTCTTACGTATCTTTTCATATTATGCGCGTTCTGTACAAATTTCCGCTTTCATATTTTATATTTTTGAGAATGTAATTAAAAACGTATTACATCGGTAGGAAATTATGTTGTCTATGTAGCAATTAATATAGAAAGTAGCATATTTCGAATATTTCATATATTTCTTTGTGTTATGGGCAATGTTCTTGCAATTTTGCACTTTCAGATCTCCTAAGAAAATGCAGAAAGATTCGCGGTCTAGTTAAAAGTGAGCCGTTCTCAGCGTAGAAGAGGCAACGATGATTTTCCGACATCGATATTCTTAGTCTTGTTATCATCGTGATACCGATTTGCAATTTTCCTGTCTTGTCGTTGAATCTCTTTGTCTCGAACGAGTATATTCGCGTGCAAGCAGGTGGAGAGCTATCCTCGGGCTAAATATTCAAAAGCAGAGTTGGCCTCAAGTCGAGTTTAATCGAGAATTCACGATACAACATGATTTATGCAACTTTATGGGGTTGATATACGTAGCTACCTACTTGGTGGAATTGGATCAGACAATTTATATTACACAAATTCAGGAAGCTATTCGGATTTTACAAATAAATGATACGTGTTATTTGAAACATTTTGAAATTTCACTAGCACTTAATATACAATATGATATATCATAATTACAAGAATAGAATTTAATTAATAAAAAAAGAATACAATTGTGGAAAACGATGCTCCGTTCTCAAACCTACTTGCCATATACATATTTTTATGATCATTTAAAATGACAATTTCGAACCTAGTTTGCAAATCTGTTCCATCGAATGAAAAACCTTCCATTTGTTGAGGTTGAGGTTGACTGATTGAAGAACGAGTGGACGAATTTGTAATAGAAAAGTATATTGAAACAATTCAAGGTACAAGTATAATGTACAAGTTTATGCTGATTCAGATCCTTACTCTCTTAATGTCACTAGACAATGGAATGATAGCTTATGATAGCAATGGAATGAACCTTATAGCTTGGGCTAGAGGCTACAGGGAACATAAATAGAAATCTGTTTATTAGTTTCTTTGTCCCTAGACCTTGCAACCCAAAACATAATGTATATTCAAGGGTACAATTGTGGAAGAATACAATTGTGGAAAACGATGCTCGGTTTTCAAACCCACTTGCCATATACATATTTTTATGATCATTTAAAATGACAATTTCGAACCTAGTTTGCAAATCTGTTCCATCGAATGGAAAACCTTCCATTTGTTGAGGTTGAGGTTGACTGATTGAAGAACGAGTGGACGAATTTGTAATAGAAAAGTATATTGAAACAATTCAAGGTACAAGTATAATGTACAAGTTTATGCTGATTCAGATCCTTACTCTCTTAATGTCACTAGACAATGGAATGATAGCTTATGATAGCAATGGAATGAACCTTATAGCTTGGGCTAGAGGCTACAGGGAACATAAATAGAAATCTGTTTATTAGTTTCTTTGTCCCTAGACCTTGCAACCCAAAACATAATGTATATTCAAGGGTACAATTGTGGAAGAATACAATTGTGGAAAACGATGCTCGGTTTTCAAACCCACTTGCCATATACATATTTTTATGATCATTTAAAATGACAATTTCGAACCTAGTTTGCAAATCTGTTCCATCGAATGGAAAACCTTCCATTTGTTGAGGTTGAGGTTGACTGATTGAAGAACGAGTGGACGAATTTGTAATAGAAAAGCATATTGAAACAATTAAAGGTATAAGTTTATGTAGGGTACAATAATATGCACCGCTCCTTATTTAGAATATTACTGTGTAATAGCAATCTCCAGGTCGCGGATATACATAAATAAAAATGTAGAGTTTTTCTTGAAGCAGTTACTTCAACACCATTGAAGACTTTTCTCCCATCAGATAACTGTTTTGGTGTTAACACTATAAAAACTTGAAGAAATATCCCAGAAATGATACATCCTTAATTTAATGTCATTTCAACTTGATTGATTGATTCAATCATTTCTATCGGTTTAGTCACTTTTATATGATACGTAGCTAATACGCAACGCCGGCAACCCTGACAAGGCAAGGTTTCATGGTCGTTGAAATAAAAGTGAAGATCGATACGGTATCGATCGATGGTGTTGTAGGGGTCAACTGAAATACAGACGCGTCTGGCAACATCAAAAGATACAATGATCAAACACGAAGGGAAGAGTGCAGCGAACAGTTGTATAGAGTGATAGAGGCAAAGCCTGAAAAGCGAACCAAGGGGGATGAAAACGCGAGGGCCTTGCCTCTCTGCGCTAACATTCAACCATTCAACGTCGGACCTTCGGCCTCATTAACACGCTGCTCCATCGAAAAAAACAAGATTGCACGTGCCAGAACGCAGTTTCCCTCTCTTTTTGAGAAAAAGAAAAAAAAAAAAAAGAAAAAGAAGAAAACGGGAGGAACAGGGAGTAATAAAAATTTCTGGAATAAAGGGGGCGGTTCATTGAATCGTTGGAGCTACGGGAAGAAACAACCTGCACCTTCTTTTCGCGTAGAATAATTTTTGTTGTTCTGTATACGCGTACGATACTTTCTAGGGATTTCGTAGAAATCTTTCGCTTGTACAAATAAAAGTTTTGCGAATATCATAATGGAAGCTAAATTTCTAAGTCGCAGCATGACTATTACATATGTATCTGTATTTTTAAATACACATTGTCTATACGTTTGCACTTTTTCGTTTCATAGAAACGCATCAACGCGCGCAGTTTGTTAATGAAACTGAAAGTTTATTTTATGACAGATAAATATTATCCTAATACTAAAGATTTATTCCTTCCTCTAAACATTATCACGACTACATAATATTACAACATTATGATGGATAATTTTCATTTGATATTTTTCTACCCATGCTTAAATTTCCTATAAATGCATAAAAATCCGTGGTTTAATTACCAGCTTGCCTTTAACGTTATTCGTTATCAAATCGATAACTCGTCAGATTTTCAGCACACAGGTTGGCACGTCTTATGAATTCTGATTAAATAGGCTTCGCGTTGCGGTTAGTAAAATTCTTCTCATCGTCGCTGAGATAACGAACGAGCGGAGAGTCGATCGATCGAAATAGCCACGGATTACTGGCGTTGCGGATCATACACAGATTAAATGGTTTTTGCTGGACGTTTAATGAGCGCAGATAAATTTTTTTACAAGAGTTTCGCGATAATAAGATAAGGGGGGGGGGATAATTAGATCGCTGAGATTTACGAAGACACAGCTTCCTTTTACGATGAATCATATGGTTCGTTATAATGACCGTGGTAATTAAATTGTTTTTGCTGTCTGTATAGAACTATATAAGACGATACATTGCGTATGTTGTTTCCTTACGATGAGTAATGAGAATGGTAAAGAGCTTCGATCGGTTTCACGCAACATTAAGCTACGCTTCCTTTTTAATTCGTTTAGGAAAATCGTCCTCGATGGTTTTATCGAACAAAGCGTAACGTGGTTGGACCGATGATCATTCAGTTAAATACTTCGTTCTATTTTTGAGATCGTCGAAAATGTGAAATCTTTTGCGAAATAAAAAAGTTACGCCATTCGTTCCTTTTCTCTCTTTCTTCTTCTTCCTCTAACGAGAAATATTTTATAAAATGCAGAGTGTAACGAAGCCAGCTTGTAATAACTTTGGTGAAATTATACCTGTTTCTCTGTAGCCTTGAAATTTTTCATCGTGCGTAGAAAAGCTTCCTGCGTTTACCTCGTTTTATGAAAAAGTTGCATTAGAGGGAAACACGTACTTAACGTTTATTTTATTTTACTACGAAGTAACTTTTGTCTGGTTGTGAAAGGAACGTTGCCCGTAGAAACGTTGACATTCAAATTGTCTTACGTGCGTGTCTTTCCATTTTCGTTGAAACATCGTTCTACAGCAACCAGCACATCGAACCATCAAATTTATCGATCGTGATTAAGTTTCTTAATTTAAGGCGATATTAAAAATTAGCACGGTATTGTTCCGGCTTTATAATTCGGAAAGTAATTACTTTCTCCGAAGGGTACACGAAGCTGGAAATTCTCATAAAAATTGTTCACCATTATTTGTCTGGACGCAATTAATTTCCATTAAAGATACATCGCGCAGAATTAATTCATCCCTTTTGAAATTCTACTAAAGCAGACTTATACATTTAATCAACATTTTACATCGATATATGAAATAACATTTCTCCTTTAAGATTTTTATATAGAAATATATTTCACGAAGATTATTCAATCAAATTCGAAATTTCTCTCAGTTTGTCAATTTAATTTATCCGAAAGATTGTCTATTACACAGAATCTATCGGAGATCTTATTTCAAGTGTAAATTCAGAATTGTTCAAAGACGCGTACAATATCGCAGAGGATTAATTTCGCGCAATTTAGTATATTTTTAACGACAGACGGATTTCACGAGAATTTGAAATATTCAATCTTTGAGAATTTCAATCTTCCAAACGCTTTTAAACCAAAACATAATTTTTTTTAAGAGTTTTAAACTCTCGAATATTTAGAGAAAAAAGAATATGTCTCGGATAATCCATCAATTATGATGCTTTCCATCTATCTATCCTTTTATTGGAAATGCCAGGGGATGCCATTATTCGAGCGTGTCGCGACGAGAACTCGTCATGACAATATCGAGAGTAATTAGTTGACATAATAACCACGGGGCGGGCCGTTTCCAAAGTTTCCCAAACGTTGGCAAACGAAATTCTTCCTTAGATTAAATGGCGTCCCTTCGCTCGTTCCACTTTTCAGCTACTTCCATCACTCCTTTCGCTCCCTTCTTCGATCCTTCCACGTTAGAGTTCCGACGTTCCCCGTGAAATGGGAATTAACTGGTCACCGATCCTCCTCCCGTGAAATGGAAAATCGTAATTGAGAAAAAGAGATCGTATCGTGCGCAATCTGCATCGATAAGAGATTATTAAATGTAGCCGAGGGGATGGCGGTCAATTTAAACGGCGTCGTGAAAACGGATTATCGCGATCGCGCCTTAATTGTGGATAACTGCGTCAACAAGGATTGGAAATATTCCCTGTGAATCTTCTTTTCTCTCTTTCGTTTCATTTATTCTTCGTTTATTCCTTTTGTCCCTTTCTTCTCGTGTGTTGATCGAGTTATCGAAGAAGAAATTTTCTATTCATCGAACAGCAGTTAATTGTCCTGATTCGAACGAGGAAAATGTGTATTAGAAAATATTACTCCTAGCGCATTTTCTTCTCTTTTTTTTCTTTCGTAGTAGATAAAAATTTGTTGCAGTAGTAACAAATAAATACGAAGACTCTATGGTCTTCCAGGGAAGAACATAGTAAGTCATATTGTTTATCTTTCACAGGAAAGCAGCTTTAAAATTCAAAGTTTTTATTTGACGTTTCCTCCTTTTCTTTCTCCTTCTTCCTCACCTCCCTTTCTATCTTATTTTCTTCTTTCGTTCGTACGTGCTTTTCCTATTTTCTCTTCTCTATATCGAAGTATATGAGGTAGGTACTGTGCGTTGCACGAAAGAAGATCAGCGGATCGACACACAGAGTCACCGTATCCTTCACCGTTACGCGTTGCTGTACCGTGTTCTTCGTACGTGTGCTTATCTGTATGATTGGTTGAGTCTGCACGAAATAAGCAATGAGACCAGCATTCTACTCGCGAGCATTCGAACATCTTCGTTTCGAATGATACGAGGAGTATTTAAAACGCGATGTTGATGATTTTACAGAAAGATTACACGAGCCTGAATTTCTTCCCACGATCGTTCAAAAACATTCTATATGCAAAGAATATTTTAATTCTAAAAACTCATTTATCTCGCGAGATTCATAATGTGGCGAGATAGACCGGTATAAATTTTACTGAACGAAATAAACATTTTCCAAATTACACACTCGTGTTCCATTACGCTTGCTATCTCATTTTTGTTTTCATTATGCTCGATAATCTCTCGGGGAAAAAATTTCCCATGTAACGAGAGATTATTTAACGTTAAAAATCACGCAGCTGGAGGGGCGAAATAAAGTATTAAAGGTCGCTTTATAAGTTACTGAGGCCACCGAAATTGTCAAAGGATTTGTTCGTTGGGACATTCAAAGCGAAACATCGCTTTGACAAACGAAACATTTTCCTGGCGACTCTCGCCAATTTGCATTCGATCTGCACGTGTTTCTCTCCCGTCAGTGTTCCTCGCTATACGATAAGTACGGCGGGATCAAGGGCCACTCTCGAAAAGCACGATCGATTCGCGAAAATGGACACCTTGCGAGCGAAACAAACTCTCGCGAAAGTTTCTTCGCGTCAAGTTAGAAGGAAATTAAAGCGCGCGGCTCTCGAGGTAGGAACGTGTGGAAAAACGACAACGAGACCCGCTTCGTTCAGCGTGTTTTTATTTAACCTTTGGCGTCGGCCAATTAAAATTCTGTCTGCACTCTGTTTTTCACGAGACCACCGTGTAAACGCGAAAGTTCAACCGATCGTTGTAATTAGAGGGATGATTAACTGAAAGCATCGCGCACGCTTTGAAACGATACGCCGCATTGTAGATGCGTTCTTGCGAGAAGGATTTCGAACAGGCGCGGTTATTTAATATGTTGTCTCTTCTGTTTTGTTACTCTCGACGTGTATTTTTCCTGCATACGAATCCATAGCAAATATGTTTGTTAAAACGTTAGGTTGTCTCGAGGCTCGAGTTTTTAATAAAATTGTCTTGCTTTCGAAGTTTACAGTTTGGTGGAAAATAATATTTGTTAAACTGTTAATTGTGAGAGACGAGGTAATTTCGTTATTCAGGTTGTTAGTATCTGGAAAATAATAAAATCTTCTTTCTTCTTATATGTTGCGCCAAAGTTTTTAATCTCGTTATCATAGAAGTTAATTTTAAATATATTTTATAATTATTAAACGTATTCTATATAGCTAGAATTCTTTGATTTCCTCGAATGTTTTTCCTAGTTTTTCCTAGGTTACGTTCAAGATTAAAATATATAGATTTTCTAATTCCTAGTATGCCTTGATATAGCATCTACTATTTTGTAATAAAGTAAAATATTTTCAATTTTAAGCTCGTATAAGGAAAATAGCCGAATTTCATTTTGATCAATGGCTCGCTTTGATACATAATCTGTCATTTAGCAACAGAAGAATTGACAAAACATCGATCGTACGCTGTACTCGGTTAGTTGCATGCTTTAAATTGATGTACCATAAATGTTATTCGGCGTGTACATTTAGCCAGCAGAACTCTGACGGATTTAACGCGTTTGTGCAATCGATTATTTCATATACGACAATCTATCAAATCTATGCTGTTTGAAAATAGAAAGGAAGATGGAATGGCATATAAGTTATAGATAAACGTACAAATATTTAATACACCTAATACAGAAATATTGTACATATACAGGGTGGTTGGTAACTGGTGGTACAAGCGGAAAGGGGGTGATTCTATGCGAAAAAAGAAGTCGAAAATATAGAATAAAAATTTTTTTTTTAATTTTTTTTTCTTTTTTTAAATTTTTCCACCGAGACAACGATCTGCAGTGAGATCCGTTTTAACGAGACGTGATAAAGTGCACGCGTACCGAGCGAAAATTCAAAGTCGATTTTCTCGAAAACAAAGCCTCAAACGAAAAATTGTTATTCTATATTTTCGACTTTCTTTTTTGCGTAGAATCACCCCCTTTCCGCTTGTACCACCAGTTACCAACCACCCTGTATATATAATCATAATTATAATTAATATTCCAATTACATCATTCTCGGAATTTAAACAAGAATCTATTTGTTGTTTGTAAGTTCAGAGCCATTTTTTATGGATATGCATTTTCCACGGAAACGATGGAACATCCTTTGGTTTATCAATTATTTAACATTGAACTGAAAAATCAAGATTTATCACGAATAATAATAATTATGCATAGATGGAATTTAACGGTTGTTGATATACCGTTTGATATTTCCGCCGACGAAATACAATCGGGTCATTCGACTGCGCATTTTGCTTTCGTAAATATTAATTTCGATACAATGCAGAAATTTCGCAGCGACGAAATTGAGTATTCGGGGGGATCGTTCTTTGGAGATACCAATCGATATCGAAATGTCACACGACAATACAGCCTTTCGGTGGAATTAATCGTAAATTTTCACGCGACAAATATTGGTTTGCCCTTTCCTATATTTTTCTATCAAAATCAGTATAAACCCCTATAACAATTCAGTTCAATATCTTTTATATTATCATCGCATTTTCGCTGCTCCCGATACATAAATCGTTAGCCAGGATATATCCGAAAGCCGATTATTCGAACATTTTTCAAAATTAGTTTTTAAAATCTAAATATTTGGAAATTTCATAACTGGAAAATTTGACACTTTAGAAGCTCGAAATCTTGTTGAACAACGAAACCAGAACGTTCTATAAAATTAAAAATTCCTTTTCTCTAGAAAATTTTGCTCCTCGCAAACTTCATTTTCATAAAACCCTGTGTGAAACGTGTCTTTTTTTTCTTTTTAAGTTGCCTCTGCAAACCCGTTCTTTGAGACCCTTAATTAATTCTCGCTGTTATCGAGCATTTCCCACAAATTACGTTGTTTCAAGCTGTAGCTACGTATTTGAACTGACAGTGTTTTATCACAAGCGTTAATGTTTTAATTCCTCAACGTTTAGAAATTACCTCGTCTCTTTATTGGGAAAGAATTCCAATAGCTTGTTTATCTTTCAGCCTGAACGAGAATATTCTAAAGGAAATTCTCCATAGAACGCGTGTCGCGGTAATTCTCTTTCTACATATTAATGAATTAGTTCTTCGCTTAGATGTTCACCTCTCGATCTATTTTCCATGTAATTTCGAAATAGCTTCTTTGAAGGTTAAAGAGCTTGCCCGCGGATGGAAATGTTGTTAATCGCGTCCAAGGCGCCCTTTCCCTTTGCACTCTATAATAATCGCGTATAATTATGCATAATTGCTGGTGGAACAGTGGAATGTATGCAAATGGTGCAATAATAAAACGCCACGGCAAAGAGCAAGCCGCAAACACCGTAATCGTAATTGTGCAAACACGATCGAGCTTTTGAAGGATTAATAACGGCGCAGATGAGGCTGGATAGAGGCTAATTTTCGATTCTTCCAGTTGAGAGAAAATACGAATGTATATTTTCCTTCTCAAGAACTCGATTTTCATACGTAAGTAAATAATTAGCAATTCGTTTTCTCTTACTTTCTTATACCCTACTTTTTTTTCTCTAACTTCTACTAGCGATTGTTTAAAAAAGAAAGGAGAAAATAAATGGTGAAACGCATTTGAAACGTAGGAAATTTGAAAAATACACGCGACGATATTGCACGTTTGTATTTCTCCTTTCTATCAACGGTCGAAATTGTGTCTCGAATTATGTATGGAATAACTTTGAGTTAAAACGATTGGCTCAGAATGTGGAGGAACTCGGCTGAATCAAGCCATTGCCTCGTTGAAAAGTTACAATAATAGCGTGCTGGGCCTCTCGTCACGTACGATTCATCTTCGTCAGTGACGGCAGAGAACGTACTTCCGGCGGACCACGCTGCAGGAAGCGGCATCGTACAATCGATTTTTAATCCATTCTTATCCCGAGCTAACCAACATGTTAACGTTTTTTACACCATCAACTTCCTAACATTCTGTACAAGCAAACGTTTATCGGCGTTTATCGATTAAAAGGATTCTCTTTTTATTATCTATTTACAATATTCATTTTCAAAGGTATCTAACAATACCATTTTTCTTACATCAAATTAACATGCACGTGCGCAACCAATTTATTCGTGTCTTTTCGAATCGCGTTTAAACCAATTAAACGCCAAAGTATGCTCCAAGAGAGCTTTTTTCTTTTTTTTTTATTTAGTTGTTTACATTCACAATTTGTCCGATTTGGACATTTGGTAGAATTTTTTGGCTGTTTGATTATCGTGTGGGTGGCTACCGTCTTCGTGTACCATCTTCGGGGTATCATCTTCGTGTTTGTTAGGTTATATCCTTTGTGCCAAGAGAGTGACACGAAAATCAAGTAAAATATCTCAACGACAAGCGATTAAGTAAGAAGCTGGAATACTAAAATGAAGGGAAGCTAATGTACGCACAAGCAATTACATTTAACGCGAAAAGAAAAATGAGAATCATAAATGTTTCACAACGCGAAATCAAAGAAGTACGAGTTTAAATTATAAAATTGCTCGGCCGAAACACGACCTTTCCACGTCTCTTCCTTGCGGCTTTCATTTGTAATCACGTGAAAAAGAAGAAGAAAAATAAATAGGAAGAAAAAAAAGGAGAAAGAGAAACGATTGCACTAGGATGTTAGCGAAAATTGAGAGGAAAATTCAAGGGTGGAAAGCATGGCGCGTACAGTTCTATGTACTATTGTTCCCCAGGACAGAGGATTAAAGATGTAACTTCCTTCTCGTGCCTTTTACAGTTCCCTCGGCAAGAAACAAAATTTCGTTTCGTGCTGCGGTTCCAACGAGAAAACGGAGAAGAAAGAAAAAAGAAGACGACGAATGCGAGGTTAGTAAATAATACGAAATGTCAAGTCGCTCGAAAACGACGTTATTTTTCCGGTGGCTGGTGGTGCACGCGAGCAAAGGCAAAGTGGAGAGGCAAAAGGTTGAAAGGAAAGGGGGGCGAAGGAGCGCACACGAAAAGGGGAGACAAAGGAAATTCATCACCGACTATATTTTCAATGTTACGTTAACGCTGCCGCGTACGGAATAATGGAGATGGTAATGACGACCTCGTGCGCTACTCCAGCTCGATTTATAGTTTCCCATTTATCTTTGCGACCACGAGGAATTATAATATTAATTGGTACGACCTAAATTTCGATTGCGAACCCTCGACTTCCGAACGTTGACATTGCATGGTTGAGTATGTTTGCTCTTAACACATCTGGAACGTTTGCGCACAGCCTTTAATGAGAACCCGGTGGAATCTTGCCTCGAGTTATTCCAGACCAAACTATCGTCCTTCTGTGACTCGCCTCTTTCTTTGAACGCGTCCTTTCGTCTTAATTTCAGATTAGAAAGTTCTCAAAGATCTCGTAATACCAGTTATTTATACGCTAATTATGGCGTAATAAGAAAGTGGATGAGTCTATCGTGAAAAATAACAGGTGTCTTTCTTTTTGCGTGTTCTTCGATTTCAATTTGAGATTAGAAATATTTAACGAAATCTCGCGGTCGAATTTTCCCTCCAGCTATTCTATACGAAACCATTCTGCTTCGTCTCTCTCTTTCAACATATCCTTTGCTCTCAGTTTAGGAATAGAAAAAGCTGAAAAGCGTAAAAAAATAACACGTGTCTTTCTTTTTCTGCGTCCCTTAGTTTTAATTTGAACATATCTTGAAGATTTAGTCATAGGCTGTACACGTGTGCCTGTAATCGTGATTGCACTGTAAAGAGATAGATCGGAAATTTCATAGGAAGCTTCGTTCTTTGGAAGATCAGTTTCGAATATTCTTCGTATTTTCTACTATTGAGATATGTATAATTTCATAATAAACTGTTCAGTCGGTTAACAGTCGGGTATGGAAGAAAGTGCTGAGACGCGTGCAAGTGTGTATCGATGAATATCTTTGAAATCGTCTACCAAATAAATATATAATTATTCTAATATTAATTCTAAGTATAAATTTAGTGTTCCTATACCATTATTTCTCAACATGTACATAATTCCAATAAACCAAATGAGAAGGATCTTATCAGCTTATAATGATCTTAAAATACAAATGTCTTATACGAGTCTTCTTTTCGAGAAACCTAGTTCCGAATATTCTCTAATTAGATTGTTTGCCATAAAGTCTATGGAAATTTCATTTTTCCACTGTTCACTTGCAATTACTGCTTTTTGCCAAAACATCGCGATTGTAGGGAAATAATAGAGTGCGATATTTAGCGAAAGGTAATTAAATGAACGAAAGAATTTCATTTGAAACGGATCGTCGTAATAAAGCAGAGGAATATTAGATTATGCTTTTGGAGAATGAAAATACACGATAGAAACGAAATGTTTGAAGTCGATAGAACGAATCGTATCCTCTTTTTCATGAGTTTTCCTATCTTTTTCTCTTGTTCGTTTATGTATGTATAGCGAATGTACACGTTCGAGAGAAGCTTCGTGTCTATCCGTTCGTGCGTTACCACTCGAGTATCATGAATTTTTATAAAATCCGATAAGAACAACACCGAGAACCCTGTACCATATGCGTTCTCCCTTTATCCAGCTAAATTTTAATAAGATAGTCACAGAGTTCGTGAACATCTTTTTAACGAAACAAACAACAGCCAGCACGCACGTATGCACGTGCGTTGTCTTTTAAGGTAATGCACGCTTTTTACCAAGCCAACGCCGCAGGGGAATAACGCGTAACAATCTGAATAATAAACAGCATTGAGGGCATTCCATTAGGATCGCGTGCAGCGAAGAACTTTGAATTTTTTAATGCGTTACTCGGACTCAAATATTTCGACATTGAGAAGCGTCTGAAAATTCGAGGATTCGAAACTTGAAACATTTAAACATCCGAGAATGTGGAAATTTGCAAGTTCATTAATTCGGGATTTATTGAATTTAAATATTTGAAGGTTCGATCGTTCAGAATTTTTGGAAACTCGACGCTTGGTGGCGATTTCGACAATCAGAATCGAGGAAATTCGAATATCTGAGAATTTGAAAACTTGAGCGTGCGCAACGTTGAAAATGTAAGCGCTGGGAATTTCGAAAATTTAGATATTTGAAGATCGTAAAGTTTGAGAATCTGAAAATTTGAAGGCTGTAAAGTCTCGAAATTTAAAGATGCGAAGGATAAATGTGAATATTTGGATATCTGGAAACTGGTAAAGGAACGGCTGGTTAATATAATGAGATAAGTACATGAAAATTGAAAGTTTAATGAGGTAAAGCAGGAGTCCATATCTTAAATACAAATTCAAATGAGAGGGGAAGAGGCAGCAGGCAGCGGCTTAATGTAGCAGAAGCAACTAAAGTCCGGACAAGACTTACGTAGACAAATATGTAAGTTCCATACAACAGAAGGGGAAATCATGAAGACGTTTAATAGATTAAGAGAGAAAGAGAGAGAGAGAGAGAGAGAGAGAGAGAAGGCTAGGAAGAACGTCAAACCCCTAAGTTTAATATAAATAATAGATGGGGTATCCAAATCTCTCAAATATTAATCTTGTAAAAGTCAAGAAAAGACTTAGCTACGAAATCCTTAGCTCATCCTAACAGGAGAACTATCTGCTAAAAATGTAAATTTAATCGTGTGGAAGCTAATGAAACTACCAATGTAAATCCAAAAGCTTAATGTAGCATGATAGGATTTCAAACTGCAGATTTCACGGCTCTAATCTGAAGTTTCAACCTTTACTAACAATATATTACAAGGTGAAACCTTGCTGAAACGATCACTATTAAAATCAAGTAAGGAAACAAAAAGGATAGGAAACGATCATATCTTTTTGTATAGAAATAAATCTGTCAGCGACGAAGCCTATAATTTTGATCCAATTAACGCAATAATTTGATCAATTATTTCGGAAAATATTTATTCAGATGAAATATAAAGTAAATATTTCGTTTATGTAATAGTCAAATAATTAGCTAATTTTCTTTTAGAGATTTTTATTATATTGGATTGGCAACTAAGTGATTGTTATTACCATCTAATGACAAAATCCGCAATCATTTGGTTGCCAATTCAATAGTATCTTTAAAAGAATTAAAAGGATAAACAGTAGGAAACAATTTAGCCAATATGAAATTATGGTCTGATGTATTGAAAAGAATTTCACAAGATATTACGATAGAACGCATGATAGAAGTCAACGATCGTATGGCGCTAGACGTCTTGTCTGGCCTCGCATGGGTTATTCTACTTACAAATCGAGTACTCTTCTACTGGACGCGACGTCTAGGACTGTTCATATTGAAATATGTATATGGATATCGTAATGTATATGAAAATAGGTCGATTTATGTCATCATATCGTTACTGTCAAAATTATTAAAAAGAAGAAAAGTTCTTCAAAATATCAACTTTCGCTGATTTTTACGAAAACTATCCTTTTAGAAGCATTTATATTTCTGTAAGTATTAAATCTACGAGCTGTACTCTTTTTTCGTACTATTGTAATAGTAAATTGTACTTACTTTTCACAACCTAATCTCAAGCATTTAATTTTTCTATAAAAGTATTTTTATCTTCGTATTTGATTTATCGAAATATCAAATGGTTTAAGATGTTATTGTTAAAATCGATCACGATAGTCTCTCGATTAATTTGGAAGATCCTTTCCTACTTTATGTATATCGTGATAACCAGACGAGCTGCGTATAATAAATCTCCTAAATAAACAAATTACTTCGCGATGTAATTGTTTGACGCTTATAAATGTCGATCTTTTTATTATATCGTTGCTTGGCATCGATCGTGGTACGACTGAAAAAAATTTGAATTCTACAGTAGAAGTTTTTTCAAAATTTGAGTTCTTGAAAATAACAAATACAGACTTTATTAATACAATTACTCTCTGACGTAAAACTGATACAATTCTAAATACGTCGTTTCGACACGATAAAGATAAAAACCTAACGTAGACTGCATTTAACAAAAGCAAATTCGACATTTTTTGACTTAGTTAGAGATCAAGCAGCGATATATTAATTTTTAAAAATCAATTTCATCGATACGATATTCTACGATAGCTCGAACGAACAATAAAATTACCCGAAATTTCTCCATTTGTAATTTTCTAACTAATTTGTATCTTTATCGAAATAACTTTATCGTGTCCTGATTATTCCACGATATCCCCAAGAATCAAATCATCCTGAGTCACCCTATTTACTAATTCTCTAACCAGTTACATTTTATCAAAAATAATTAAGCGTCAATTCTTCTCTCTACGCGTCTCAATTTCTAAATTGTCCCACCATGCGCGGTGACCTTTCAATCGCAGACGGCCGGCGTCAACCGGAAGAGAATTAATTTTTCTCTGATTCTCCTTATCTTTTTCGTTTTATGCACGAGCGACGCAACGGCCGTGCCATTCAAACGTTGGCCGTGTACATTCGGGGGCCATTCGAACGGCCGGTTGAAAGGCAGCCACCAAAGTCAACGCGGCATCAAAATCTGCGAATGGCATGGCCGATGGCCGGGTAAAGGGAAAACCCATGGTGGAGCGCGAAACGTTTCGGTTGGTTAACGCTAACGTTCGTTAACGCCAGTCTAAAAGACAGGGAACAGATCGAACGCGTCTCATCAACGCACATCAATCGTCGGTTCGTTGCACCACGCGTCGGCTGATTGGCATAGCCGGACATTTTCTCTCATAGATCGCCAAAATGGTGTGGTTCGCCGGGTTTTACGAGCTTGTCAGACCAGTTCAACCGTCTCTGCGTTTCGTATTTTCATCGTGTACCGAAATGTTGCCTTTGGGATGCAATGTACCAAAGTTTGAGGAACAGGCCAACCTCTAAAAGAAGTTAATTAAGTGCAATAATTTGTTACAGTGTTTCATGTATTTTATTACCTTTGCGGTGGCCATACTTTTCTGCTGGCACTGCTATAAATATTAATAATTCGTAGATAAATGTCGTCTTACGCCATCGTGGCAGCGGCCGATCGCAAAATATTAATTTCTCTGGATTTCATAAAATCATAGAACATCGTAGTTTTGCGAGCAAAGGCGAAATTTTCGGCAGTTGATATAACGCGATTGCTTTCGATTGATTTACTACTGATATCAGAGAATTCTGTTTTTCGACTTTGTGTTATGAAAGGGCAATCGTGGAATTTGCTTATTTTTTCCCCTGTTCATAGATATATCATCTTGCAACTGGATCCTACATTTTATCAAGTCTGAGGAAATTTTAGCACGATAAGCATCCTTTTTTCATATCTCTATTTTGTACAATAGCTCTTTGTATCTAGTATTAGGTCGTCCGAAAAGTTTCTTTCGTTTTATAAAGAAATAATGGATGCACGATATTTTCCGTTTTATATTATTTTATCGAATTACGTATGATCCATTTTGTTCTATCAAAATAAAGATCACAACGTTCGACAGATTAGCTTTCATGTTTGTATAGCATTCACAAGTTACTTTATCATTTTCTTTTAATAATTCCTTCAATTACGTCGCAGCTTAAATATTTTGATAACGAGCAGGCTGACCTTTTCTCCAATCCTTTCAAACGAAACATTGCAATAATTAAGAGCATCCAGGATAATACATAAAATCTATGGAACAATAATTTCAGGACTTTGCGAGAGAAGCTCAAAGAGCCTCGTGAAATGAGGGATACCAATTATATCGACTTTAATGAAACGAATCAAGCTGTAACGAGTACTTGAAAGATTGCAAGTTACAGTAATTACGTGGAAAATAGCGTGCTTTTGCCTTGCAACTCTCTTCTTCTCGTTCGTTTGTTAATTTACAGCGGTCATTTTCTCCGAATCTTTTTTTCTCCCCGTCTCACCTACGTTTCTCTATTTTTTCCGTTGCTGCCATGTAGCTTTTTCGGCTCCCCCATACGTCTTATTGGTTGTTCCACGCGGGCATGAACTTATCGAGGGGTTAGTTGCCAGGACGACAGTTTGAATCGTCTTCGAGGCAGGCAATTAAGCGAAATAATGTGCTTGCTCGGCTGGAGTTATCATTGAAAGCAAAGGCTCGGTATATTTCTCTGAGATCGTCGTACAATCGTTCCAGACATCGATTCGTGTTGCTGAGAGATTGTTTAACTCCGACAGTTTCATGTCTTTTGCTTTGGCAATTTTACAGTACATTTGTCAATTGGGGTCGAATAACGATCCCAAAATTTACTTCGATATTTTGCGTAATATATCCAAGTAAAATTTACTCGAGTATTTTGCGCAATAATCGAGTAAAGTAACATTAAATTGATATTAAATCGACGAGTGTCCGCGACAAAGTTGATCGTAGACTTCTGCTGTGCGAACGAAGCTTTATAACATTACAGTATCGTGTCGAAAAGGAAAATCAGTTGACGTGTAATTTGTAATATTTACTTGCAAAAACGTAATTGCTGTATGTAAAGTTGTTACTGTTACGCGAGGGAATGTATCAGTATTGGTACATTTAACAAACTTGAGGCTTGTAAAATTCTATTGATGATATTAGTTGAACTGTGCAAGATAGGCTTGATTTTTAAATGTTACAAATGTTACAAATATCGTATGCAATTTATTCATGCTTTTTTACATATCTCATATGGTTCATATACTTCATACATAAACCTACATGATTATATATACTTAATACACTGGTATATTTAATCACTGGTCACGTGACTTTAAACGAGACAAAAGCAATTTATTCCGTTCTCATTATTGTTTCTTGTATTACTTAAAAAACGAAAGGTAGGGTAACATTACACGAAAAATATCGAGAATCCCTTCAATTTCCAATAGAGGAATCGCTTAATGCCAGACTGTTGAGAAACTTATAAAATAGTCTCTGTATCAGGCAAGCCAGCCTAGTCGTCGAGCTATCGATTTCTCACGTGAATTCTGGTACCCTTTACTGCAGGATAAAGTAGTCCGGACGTGTTCGACACCAATAACTCAAACTCGCCAGTGCCGTCGCGATATTTTGTTATCGCGTGCGACAAAAGGCGCAGCAGTGCGCGAAAATGAGAAAATGGAGAAGCACGAACGCGAAGAAAAGGGGAAACAGCGAATGCCACCAGGGAAATCGTCGGGGAAAAGTGCGTAAGGCAAATGATCGAAAGTTCTATGCACTGTTCATCGATCGTTATTTACTCGCTGCAATGCGAATTTCAAAATAATGAGCATTCTAACGAGAAAAATCGATGCAATTACATATTAATTAACAACGTTGCTTTATAAACTAATTTCTATGCATTTTCAGATTACAAGCTGTCCTTGTAAGGAATTTCAGGTGGCAAAAGTCCACAGGAATGCGTATAATAAATAATATCCAAAGTATAAAATGTCTAAAGTACAAAATATTCAAAGTACTTTGTGCAATATTTAGAGTAGACGAAGCAAATTTTAATTTGATTGAAATATGAAAATGCACAGAATCCGCAATCTACCTTTAAAGCCTTGAAAATTCGTAATAAAATTTTGAAAATATACACTGCCTGTTTGCTGGTTTCTCTATCCAAATAAGAAATAAAATTAAAGGTAAATGACATTGAAAATAATATTAGCACACGAGAAAAGAATATTTCGTTCGCAATGTTGATAATAAAGAATATAAAACGGTCGTGAGGATACAGTGGCTATTAAGTCAGTTTCCACGTATTTATTTTGACTACGGTTGACTTTTGTGACGGAAGTTTGTCGAATGCGTGTGTTTGCTCGTTGCACAAAAGCATAAATGCATTCCTCCGTGCAGCCAAACACACTCATCCAACGTAATCTAGAGTTAATTACTTGCCTGTTGAGGAAAATGTTTTTGCAGCGCTGATACTTACAATTCCTTTCGTTAAACCACGGCCTGGCATTATCAGAGCGCGAGCTAAACGTGATAATTAATGCGTAGAACAGAGAGTAAAATATTTCTTATGTAATTAATGTTACATAGTGAATAGTAAAAATGTGAAGGTAACAGATCCCTTTAGAAGGATATTCGCACGATTTAAACGATATTATATATTTTCTTCAATGATCTCTTATTCCAATTAATTGAACTCCATAGAACATATGATACTAATGCACACATAATATGAAATAGTATTAAACATAGAATAATATTAAATATAAAACGTATTGAATTTCTTTCGACAAACATTTTCATAAAATATAAAGAACTTCAGTTATCGGATAAAAGATATTCGTGATATCGTCATTGTTCAAGAATCATGGCAAATTCAAAGCATCTATTTAACATAAATATAACAAAATTTTATTCTTTTCTATTTCTCTCATACATTTACCATATATCGGAAAAAAAGGCATTATGGAAACTACCAGTGTGAAAACACCCTTATACCACAAAGAGTACACCATCTAACGAGTATTAAATGGAGAACCTTTATCGAAATTCATCCTTCACGAGCAACGTATTCCTATCGTATCCTCATTTGGAATCCCATCCATGCAAAACCACCCTTGTCGCATTAAAAATCAATCTAATTTCCCTATGAAATCCTCCTAAACAGAATGGATAAGGTGGAGCGTGGAAGAGGACGGCTATAACAGAACAATACCTATTTTCCAGGAAATTACGTAACAGACCATAATTAGATATTTCCAACGATCTCCATTTGGGAATCGCGTTAAAGGAGACCATTAATAACGTAGATCCGGCGGGGGGATAATCTCCAAGCGGAATTGGAGGATCGCAAGAGGGATGAAACGCGGCGACTAGTCACCCTTCAGAGATTGAACGTATGCCGGTGTTACGTGACGCAGTCTGCCCTACAGTTTCAGACAAATGGCCGTGCCAATAGACACAGAGATCTACGGATCGATTCGGCAAACATACACAGCGTAACAGTCTTGATCGAGAGGCAGCCACACAGGCCACAGTCGTCTTTCTTATCGTGTGTGCAACTCTGTCGCGCATATTGCACGCTACGAAACGTAAATGCAAGATCTGCATCCTTGAGACACCGACACAATAGCATTTGCGATTGGTCACAGAATTAGGCAGGCTCGTTTACCTTGCAATTACACCGGAAACCTTGAGCAACCAAGTGTAATCGTAGAAATTAATCCTTCATCCCTTGTTAACGTTGGCTGTTACTTCGCGTTCCCTTCAATTTTTTAGTAGATCAACTACGCTCGTTTTTGAAATTTTGACTGGCTCGTCAAAGTATTTCGAACACGTCGTGCGTGTTACGTAAAACATTTCGAAATTCTATTAACGCGATTACGAAATACGATCGTCGATTGATTGTCAAATTTGAAACCAATGTGAAATAATATATAGAAATTACGAGATATTTCGTGCAAACGTATAATTAATTAATATTTCGCTAAAAATGAGTATACTTTCCGAGGAGTTATTTTTCTCTCTGGCTTAATATCAGAAGAAAAGTTAGTTTGCTGTGTTGCTAGTTATCGAATGACTCCTCCCGAGGGTTGATCGGTGCCTGGTGCTAATCTACGTTGTTTCGACCTTTTCTTTCAATAGAGATTGGTTTTGTCTTGTGTGATTGGTTTCTTTTAGTTTTGATTGGTTTCTGATACTTCGTGTATTTTGTTGATGGCTAGTTGCGGATAATTTGATTTCGTTTGGTTTGCTTTGGGCCGCGATTGAATTTAGTTTATTCAAAGCAATATTATAGAGTATCATCGAACGTCTTGTGTCATGGGATTTGAATTATTATTGATCTTTGTATTATGTTTCGTCTCGTTTAGAATTATTTGTATTTTACTTTCCTAAAATTTCCATCTTGATCCCTCATGTTAGGGCGCAACGTCAAGTTTCTTGTTCGCTCATAGAAACAGTTATATCATCGTTCGTGCATTTAGCATTTCCTATTCAACCCACGAATTATCATCTCTATAATATCGGGCGATTGTTCTGACCTATCTTTGAGAACTTTAGTGTCGCGTACACAGGTATTACTTGAATTTACATACGTTTCGCATTATCTCGATGTAATACTGTATAGTTCATACCATATGGTGCATTATTGCTACAAGATACGCTTACGTCATCGTGGATGATTTGCATAGCTGCGACTACTCATTCGTTTCTTGTTATAATCACAATACGTGTCTAACGTCCTTTAGTCGTAATTTCATTTCTTAAAAGTAGATCCTTCTGCTCCAATACCATTTAAGACGTAACTATTTATGGAACAAAATATACAATTGTTTATTGTATTAATATTTTCATATATAATATTTCCCACCGACCAAAACACAAATTTATCTCTCTAGAATAAATAAAGTAACTTAACAGAGGTGTTTAATTTACGTTACAGCTAACGTGGTCACGAAAGATCTACGATTTAATATACACGTTACATTTGTCAAGAAACGTAATAATAATAAATATTTCTTATAAGAACAAAAAGTAATTATACAATTAATAATTACGTAATAGAATTTCTCTGTGATAGCATAATTATATGTTTGCTGTGATCCCGATTTCATAATGCTATTCAAGTATTAATATCCCTATTTCTCGTCCTCTTTTCTCATATTTCATTAAACCAATCCAATTAATACTCAACCAATGCATTTCTTTTATACTTGAATTATTCATATTTCAATACAAAACGCTTCCCAAAATACCTGACCCACGTGACCTACGTACACAGGTCATCAGCCAGTTTTGAACCTTTAATTATCAACCTTTAATTATCAAGCAGCCGTTTATTCGCCGAAAGAAACTGTAAATCATCCGCCACAACTTCCATTTACACGAACCACCTTAAACCAATCACAAAAGACCGCAAGCCTCGCCAACTTCTTCGGAACAAACCGACTTTCTATCGTCCAACAACACCCTGCAAAGCCAATAATCTTCGACTGGAAATCGAGCTCTACCTGCACTTTCGACCTCTTTCATTCTTTTAGCCACAAGTCTGGACCATGTTCCGGCAGCAAACAAGGAAGAAAGGAAGCAGTCGATGATTATGATTGAAATTGATCGTCTGGATCGAAAGTCGCGTCGCGTCGCACCGACTCTGAATTCCGAATTCGTCTCACGGACATCGCTCTAAGAAACTTTCCGCCGATCCTCAAACTTTCTTTGCCTCGTTGATCCCAAGCCACGCGCGATTTTCCTCCGGACGACGAGGCTTTATTAGAGGGAAACAAATATCGAGGACGTGACACCGCAGTGGCTGCGAAACGAAAAGCTTCGCGGACTTATTATTACGCTCACTAAACACTCATAGAATAGGCCAGCACCACGTAAAGAGAACGAGATCGACAGAGAAGAATAACAAGAATGAACATTTTAAAGATACGTTTTGTAGAAAATTATGTCAGCTGCACGCATACAGGGTTGAGTTGTAATCATAGTAGTGTAATCATAGGCGGAGGGTGATTCTACGTGAAAATTTGAGAAAAAGGTTTGGTACAATATCTTTTCATCCGAGACTTCGATTACAATAAAATCGATTCGGAAGTTTTGCCGAGTATATTTAAATTTAATCAATTCCGGATCGAAGAAGAGCAAGTGGTTGAAAGGGGTTTTTAAACTATTAGGTTGTCCAAGAAGTTCTTTTCGTTTTATAAGGAAGTAGTAGATGCACGACATTTTTTGTTTTATATTATTTTATTGAATTATATTTGATCCATTTTGTTCTATTACTACAAAATGGATAATACATAAAATAATATAAAATAAAGAATGTTATGCATGTATTATTTCACTTATGAAACGAAAGAAACTTTTCGGACAACCTAATATACTCGAAGATCAGTAAAAAACGTAGAAGAAAATTTTTCCATGAGACGCCTCATTTCTGAGAAACATAAATTTCAAAATGTATTATGCTCGACAGGCATCGATAGATGCAAGAATCACTATATTTGTTACAGTTGTAGACCGAAAGCTGCGATTTTCACCATTTTTAACTGCTCCTAGGTTGCAACCATGTCAATCGATTTCGATGAAATTTTCAACACGTACGTAACTGACATAAATCTGTAGAATGTATTTTCAGTGTTGCACATAACTGGCTCAGGTAAAAATGTTGTGAAAGGCGAGTTTCATTATTTTTTCCGCCATTCAAACCAATTGCCATCCAACAAACTAACAATCCATTTAACTTCCCCCCAAAAAACCTCCAGTCGTTTCATCTAATGTTAAAAATCTTATTCCATTTTAAAGCGCGTTAAATATTAATGTGATCAACTGTATACACGAAAGAATGAGATACAGAGAACGAAACAACGAGAGACGAAACAGAGACAGAGAGAGACGAGAGGTAGGATCGTGATAATACACTTAATAAACTCGTGACACGAGAATCATACCTTGCATCAGCATACCCGCAGACACGGATTATACTCTGGTACGCGTATCCTTGGCGAATTGTGAATTATTAAAGGGCGGCAGAGGGGTGGGGGGAGAGCAACCAGAAGACCAGCACGTTCCGCCGTGTTTCGTCGAAAGGAGCGAATTAGTCGGCGAATGGGGCTGAAGGGAAAATATCGAGCTCGCGTTGCCTCGCAGCGATAGGGATGCTTCATTTGGTAGCGTGGAATTGGTAATTGTAATGGTGGTACGCGGTGAGATTTTAGGCGGCAACCGAGGGGAAAAAGGAACGTAGAGAGTTAAAATAGAGTAGATGGGAGAAGCGCGAGCAGAAAATATCGAGGTAGCAGTGACACGGACGGGGCAAAGGGGAACGTCTAATTTTACGGTGGTAATTGTGATGGTGGTTTGGTGGCGGAATAAAGTGGCGGGAGGGGATACAGAAGGACAGGGAAGTGGATTAAACAGAGACAAGGGGAAAAAGAGGTATCTCTTTGAAGATGTTTCTGCGAAAATTCACGAAAATTTTCGTAAATGTCTGTACAGACTGGAAGTATATTTTGTAAAATAATGTACTGTATATTATTCGATACGGAAGTGTCGAAGATTTGAGAAAAAATCAATTGCTCATATAGTAGAATTTTGTTTATATGAATTTGTGGAAGGGGCAAAAATAGCTTACACAATAGGAATTCACTTGGTTTCTCCGGCATCTATGATTTTTCCTTCCTACAATAGAACTTCACGTCTAGTTTCGAGGAACAGGAGTTTATTTAATCAGACAGGAACGAAAATTTCGTTCCAACAAATGGAGTTCTACTATACGGTAATGCAACATTGTCTGAACAAGTCGGAAGACAAAATAGTTGGGATAACAGAGTAGCTTTGATAATAGAACTTCGCTAGTTATCCCCTGCAGCACTTCTTATTCAAGATAATAGGAGCTGGACTCTCTTGCATAATAATATATCAGCTAATAACGTTGATAAGTTGACAAGTTATGCATCCTGTTACGCTCAACTGCTCCTTCTTCGATATATGAAATTTATTTTGGATAAAGGCAAATGATCGCGAATAATCGTTACGGGAAACATATTCATACAACTAAAGTTACGTTCATATATTTCGGATAATAGAGACTCGGCTATAAATTCGTAAACGAACTTCGAATAAACAAGATCTTATTGCATAGAAATTTAGGTAACAGAATTTTCGTTTAAGTGGAAAATAAAGGTAATCGCGTTATTTTATTCGGATGTCTGATGCATCGAGTAGAAAAGTGTACGCCAAAAGAAAAGGAATTTTATTTTTAAAAACGATCGTATACTAGTTGGTTAATTTTATTGCACGTGTTATCGTTACCAGTTTGTTCGTAACCTGTAACGTTTTTCTGTTTAAGTTGAACGACAGGTGAAACGCAATTTGTACGCCTCGTTAACAGGAAGCATTCACGTCACTGAATTTTCGTTACTGTTGTCTGAAGCGAATAGTTTGGTGAAATAAGAGAAACGCGAATGAATAATCGTGGTTTCAGGTATCGTGATGTAAAATTAGTTGCCATAGTTCTTTGTGTGTCGAGCCATCCTTTCTCTTCGTTTTGCAAATAATACGATTTTGCTGCGTTTTAACAACAAGTATAATTTAACTTTCGCGCAAACGTTACCTATATTTGATGTTACGTATCCAAATGAAATATACAAAATGATGATAACGAGAAAAATAAGGCTATACGATAAAACGCAATTCTGTTACGAATCGGACGATCTATGATATTACGATGAATTTTCTGCGCCGCAAATTCAATAAAACGATGTTTATGAATATATCTTCGGCTAAGTAAAGCGATCAGTTATCAGACGGACAAATTAGAATGGAGAATGATAAACGAGCATCATCGTGATTACAATTTCCTATTCATCATCGTCGCCTTGCGCTCCATCAACTTCGTCAGGCACGTTTCTTCAATTCGAAAAATTACCGCATATTAAATAAAACGAGAAAATATGCAAAACAGCTGTGTACGAAAATTATTCTCGTAATAAAATTATCTTCCTTAATGAAACGCGGCAAACTTATTTCCTGGCGATAAACGAATGGAAATACAAACGAACGCCCCTTCGAAATTTAATGAATAATTATTAGATGGCGGATGTTGATGCATTTATAGGAAATTTAAATTTGCAAAAATGTACAGAATATGTGCAATACGTGTAGAATAAAATTTTATTCGATGAATGCATAAAAATCTATTCAGCGAATGAAATTTATTCAGCGATCTAATTATTAAAATTTTCACGATAATTACGTGTGAGAGGAAATTACAAATGAAAATACGATACTAGAACAGTGCGTGACTTATCCGGTTCGATAACACAAGACAGTCTTCAAGTACTTCCCTCGCAGCGTCTTTTTGCTCACGCTGCCATGGAAAGTTTCAAGTAACATTAACAAGTCGAACAGATGCACTCGACACTCGCGTTTCGCCACTTAGAAGTTGCTCGAGCATTTATTCAATCTTTTCCAGCTTCCGCCGATCTTACGATTCTTCCATATTCTACATATGCAACATAGTTGGAAAGAATGATCGCGACTTTCGACAAGAGCATCTATTTTTCACATATTATTATATTTTTTCTAGCAAGAAATCTATTATTCCTCGCTTGTTCGTTTTAAATAACTTCGTTTGAAATAATTCTTATTATTCTTTCTTTTACTTCATGTTTAATTAAAATCGCGAGATTCGTCAAGGTATGCATTATTTTCAAAATAATATATCAATTGCTTTATCTACGTTTGTCAATAGCGTCATATTTATCTCAATAAATTAACAACATTTACATCATCACAATTTTTAAAGACCACGATACAACATCTCGTTTATGTTAAAGTTTCATTGAAATATTCGTTGAATTACCATCAGAGACACAGATACTTTGCGTGCAATTTTCTTACGCCAGAATCAGAGGCCAACGTTAATAATTTTTAACGAAACTTCGCAACGAGCGTTCCAGTTCCAATTCCTGATCCCCGCAGTAATCGATAGAGGATAAAGTATAATATAGCCTTGAAAATAGACAGAATATCAGGGCGGAATTTCTGCGCGGAAGATTTAAGATCAGCTCGTGGCTTCGTTCGAGGCGTTGGGAATTCGAGAAAGCATTTGGGAAAATGCTTTCTACGAACGTGTCGTAAGAATCATGACAATGTATCCACACGCCTACGCCGTATATACGTATATTCGCGGACGTTCGTATTTTTTACGAGGAACATCTCTTGCAGAAAGTGTGTGCGAGAAGGAAATCACCCAACCTAGCGTATAATATTTCCACGGTGGAAAATACGAAAATTTCGAGCCGAGCCTTGGAAAAATATTATCTTATTGCCCGGCGAGACGTAAGAATTAAGAATACTGTCGCAATAGATTCGACGAAACGCGAAAATTGGAAATTGCTGTTTCCCATGGAACTCCGACGATGAAAAAGTAATTTGCCCCGAAAACTCTGACGCGAAAAAAAATGGCCATTCGAAGCGTCGCTTTGTTTCTTCCCGTATTTTTTCGTGCGCTGATTCGTCTCGTTACGCGTGTAGGCTCTGAATAAGTATTGTTTAAAACAACGATAGAATTGATTTTATACAATTTCGAACAGCTTCTTATTTCCATCTCTATTTTCCTCTTTATTTCCTACTTATTTTCCAGTTAAACGATCAATCCTCGTTTTATACAGATATGCATTTCTTCGTTTAAAAAATCATTTTCGAATGATAATTATACGTTATGCTTATCTTATCTTTGGACGAAACGAAGCGAATATAATAAAGTATAAAAAACTTTGAATATAACAATTCACGCGTCTTATTTTACGCTATATAAAATACATTTGAGCAAATTATTTACTAAAAAGTTTCTTCCAATTTTAGCGTAGAATGGCCAAAGATATTTGTTGCGAATTCTCGACTAAAGAGCAACCAGTCAGGTCAAACCGATCGGTCGATATCGCGTACCTCGAATGAATTAACGCTCAAAGTGGAGGAGGTTTAATATATCGAGTGTTACAGTAATCTAGCACTGTATTTGCACTTGTTGTATAAAAGTAAAATGTGATGTTATGAACACTGCGATGGTAGGATCTTGTTGCGAGTGAAGTATTTCACCCGCACGGTACGATGTCTGATGATGAACTGTCCTCCTACGTTGCTGATTCTCCCTACCAGCCGTTGGGTTTTGTCTGTCCATCGTGCCTTTCCGGCTGGGCTTTTCCCGGGGTTTTTTACCTGACCTCGAAGTCGTTTGGTTTACAGTTCGGGGAGGACATGTAATTCGAAATTTCCTAAAGAAGGCAATGTACCTGTCCGTGCCATAAATGGACGGCCACTCAAAATTCCGAACAACGTTATATGGATCTTACCCAACATTTGTCAACGCTATTATTTTTTTTTTTTTTTTATTTAGTTGTTTACATTCACAATTTGTCCGATTTGGACATTTGGTAGAAACGCTATTATGAACAAATACATTTAGGGTAGGAGTTAAAAGAAGAAAAAGGATCCTTTTGGGGTACATTGTTTACAAGTCGAGTTTTCGCGATCGCGTCTGCTCGCTAATTGCGCGATGCTATTGAATATTTATGTTTTACCTATCTTTACGAACGATAAACAAGTGCAACGAGATATTGACACGAAATAACCGTTTGAAACGCGATAATGATTGACGATGCGATTACTCAAACACCGAAAATCGGAGTACAGGGACATTCGCACACAATCAAGCTGAATTAATATATCGTTGGTGATCAAATACGTGTGTCCATGATTTTACGTGAAAAAAATCCGATACTTTATCGACTAAATTCCTTTGAAATGATTTGTTTGTTTTGTCAACGAGCCATCCCGCTTTGATACACCGTTCACCGAATGTGTTGATATTTTTCGGGAATTTCTTTGATTTAGGTTAAAAGAACTTTTTTATTTATTGTTACACGTCGATAAAAGTTTCTTTATGTTTGGAGAATAAAATGGAACAGAAAGTGGATGGAACAGAATGGAGGATATCGCGGATTAAATCGTAGAAAAATCCGAGAATAGGGTCGAGCTTTTACTGGTGTCCTTGGGTCATTTAAATTTCCTCCGTATCCTGTGACTTGTATGACAAACACAGTCAATTGCATTTATTATGCGAAATATACAAAGAAGAAGTTCGAATGAAATATTTGAAGATTCGCAGAAATAAATGTCCAATTCGAATTTGTTACGGTACCAATCGAACGTGGAAAATTGCAATAACTCTGAAACTATAGCGTTCAACGTACTACAATGAACAAAGAAATTTTATCACAAAAATATAAATTTTTCCAATGCTCCGTTAAAATAGAATTATCGCTCGACTCTTTAAAGCATCTTTGGCAAAAAATATATTCTTGCAGAGGCTGATCGATTAAAACTGCAGAAAATAATGTGCCCGTAGAACTATCGAATATCCACAAATATACAATGTAAATTAATAACTTACGAAAGTTAAACAACTTTTAGTTAAGCGATCTTGCAAAATAATAGCTATTGTATTACTTTAAAGAGAAACGAGATCTAAATCGATTAGCGATAGCTTGAAAATTATTCGAAGCGAGGGATCGAAATTTTCGCAGGAAGATCAAGTCTTCAAAGACGGTCTTTGATAAATTCGTGGCGAAAGATTAAAGCAGAGTACGAGGTGTTCGGGGACGCGTAAACTTTCCAATGAGACTCGAGGCTTATTTGCATCGAAAAGAGAGCTGAAAATATTCCTGGGCAAACACGGTACGTAGGAACAGTGGAGATTTCACGGCGAGTATTAGTTGTATAATTCGTTCCCGATGAAGAGTCGATTCACTCTCTTAATCCACAAATAGTTATCGAAGATCACGCCGAGGAACAATTAATTCGAAATTTATTTTTCAGACCCTGTTCCCGCGTCTATTCGCCGTTAGTAAAAACGATTTTCCCTCTCCTCTCGTACGTTCGGCCCTTTCAATTAAATCTGCCAGGCCGACAAAATGAACGTGAACGTTTGCGTTGCCGGCGGTTGCTTTTATACCTTCGGATTTGCTCGAGCGGAAATGGTGAACAGGAGGAAAGCTGACATGGTAGGTTCGAAAGTAACGCGGATTTTTCTGTCAGATCGTGGTAATTAACTTGCAAAGATATATCCAATGCTTCCTCTTTCTTCCTCTTCTTTTTTTCTTATATTCTATGTGCATTCGTTGCAATTTCAGTTATCAATTACGATACCAGAGATTTGTTTCAGTAGCTGAAGGATAATTCGTTACGTATCTTGCCGCGCAATACTGTTGTTCCAAAGATTTTTCCGCACAACTTTATGTATCATCGTTCTGTCAATTATTACAACAAAATTATAAATTAATCGATGTATTCTCATGGTATGGAAGATTCGTTTTAATAATTAGTTTATTATTCGTTTACTTGCATCTATCATTTATAAAACTAACACAGGAACGAACAAGTTTTCCAATATTTATGTAACTTTCACTATTCAGCGAGAAGTCTAATCGAATCATAACTCTCTGCCGTACAAACGTAATCGAAAAAGGTAACTTAAAAATGCATCGTTTTACCATCACCGGAAACTCCTATTTCAAACTCGAAATACTTGCTTAGTCTACGCAATGTCGTTTTTCCGAACTTGAAATTCCGAATTGATAATTTTCAACAAACTATAGCTTTTTACACTTTCGTGTGAAAGTGACAAGAACATGTTTCACACGTACCAATTTGATATTATACCAAATCAAGTAAAAAAGTACTAAATGTAAAATCTAAATTCGATACATCGTCTCATCTGTTGTTTCATTTGGTGATTTTTTAAACGTTAAACCGACTTCGGTTTCGATCAGAAAATCGCCATTGAATAGTTCGAGCTAGCAAGAAATCTCTGCTGAGAAGGCCACGTCATGGAAAATGCGTTAAAATTCTTTCAGCTGATGTCATTAGAGACAGTGGCACTTTCGCGTTGACGTGGATCGTTCAAATATACAGCGCATACCGTGCAACGGTTATTATTCTAAATTTTCGCCATTTTATTCCATGTAACGATATATCCTTTTATTTTTCACGTTTCTAACGTCATCGGATCAGACAGAACAGGAACAGAACCGGTCCGTCGAAGCAGCCGGATCACGCGTGTCTTAATACGATGAAATATCGCGTGACACTGTTTCGAAACGGCCCTGTCACGGTGTCTATAACAAATCGTTGAATATAAATCGCAAATATTTGTCCTACGTACGAAACAGTTCGAAAGGTACGCTCGTGATTAAGTTATTTACGACTGTAAGGGTATTACCGGTAGCAGGTGTGCGTGCATCAATGTTTCGTATTTGTGTCCGTGTATATTTTATATACATATAATAGGGTGATCCAGGGTTTGACAGTCAAATGTGTATATATTAATGTCATATTATCTATACACATGTATTGTTCTATATTTTAGAACAAAAATATAAAGTATAAAGGGGACAATAGTTCGATATGGTAATTAGATTCGAAGAAAAGAGATGCAAATATAAAAAAAATTTCGTGCCATTCAGCGGTACTTTCAAACGATTATAAAAATTCGATACCATAGAAATGAAACGTCGAATTAAATTTAACGAAAACGCTGAGAAACGATTTGATTGAAATTTTAGATAGCAATATGCACGAACACGTTAGTCGAGTTTCATTACGATGATAATGAAATTTGAAAATATATCATACGGCACGCATATTACGCATGATTATATCCATTTAATATACTGAGAAAGCTGTTAAATCATCTGGAACATCCTGTATATCGTGTGTACCGATTGTATCAGTTCGTATATTTCGTTACGATGCTCCTATAAAAGATAAACACTAGTGTGATTTGATAAACCCGTTACGAACAAATTTAATTGTTCCAGGGAGGAAAATCGGACGGTGGTTACATCGACGGAATTCGAATTTAATTCTCACGAACGACGCGACGGATAGAATAGAGAAGAGATGGGTACGAGTTTCGATCGTCGATCAGTCAACCTTTTTCAGTTGGAACACAGAGATAGACGACAGAGCGCCATTCGAAATTGCACAGCCTAAAAATTCGTCGTTTTGTAAGGACGAGGGATTTACAAGGGCATCCGCCCCATACGTAGGGAAGCTGAAATATGTGGCGCGTGAAAAACGTTTTCACGAGTCGCTGGAAGGATGATGATAAAGCTGTTGCACGACAGTGCGTGGTATTGTGTTTTGTACGAGCAATGTTCGGTTAGCGAGTGTTTGTTCTTTCGATTTAATAGTTTCGACAATTTTTGAAACGTTGTTGACGAAGCAAGTTGCCTAGTTCGTTTTCGGTTCCTTTTTTTAGTTTCGTTACGAAGCTTCCGAACATCGTTTCATCCTTTTCCCCTTCATTTCTCGCGTGTTATTCTTGTATCGTTCTTAATCATTTTCTTTTAAGAAAATTGTTTTCAAATTGTTTTCTCCATCTTACCACGGCACGTGACCATTTCTTTGGATCGAAATCTACGTAAGAGTTAAATCAAACCGGAACAGTCAAACGTGCTAAATTCTGATCTTTTTACATTTCTTTTAAGTTACGCTGTTTCATTCTGATTTGGAATATTCCTGTGACGATTCTGTTACATTCGTTGCTGGGGGGATGTACGATGAATCGGAATTAATCGAAAGTCTTTGTATAAAAAAACATCCCCTGCAAGATGAAACATACTTTTCCCCTTCTTTCCTAATGGCAGGCACATTTGCTTAATCATAGCCATTCATCAGTTAGCTTCTCGCCAATGACAAATCAGTACAAAGATTAATGACGACTGAGGTACTTCTCGGCACGTCCCATTTTATCTTTTGTAAATTAGGTCCCGTTCCATTGTCATCAGTAGAGTTGATCAGACAATTCTTTGAACGTAAATATGCAAAAATACATTGATTACATATACAGTATGCAAAATATTCAGAATTAATATTCACGATGCGAAAAATAATAATTATGTTACATTTCTTTAATTGCGTCTATCAATATGAATTTGTATAAACATCCATCGTTAATAATTCATTAAAATTTATAAGACACGCGAGTATGTAATTCGCGTAACAAGTTAACCGAGCCATACCGTGTAACAGTTTAATTCGCTTTTCGTAACAGGAACTTTCAATATTCCATGAACCGGTAAAACAACTCCCTGCCGCACCCCAAACTGTCCTTCTTAATTACAACATAAATCAAAACCGGCAATCTAAAATTACCCGGTGCCCAATAATCACTTCGATGTAATTCATCCCTTGAACAAACGGCTGACTCACAAATCTCCAAACAAATCAACCTCGAACCTCCTGGTTGGACGCACAAATAGCTTCCCTTGCGTCACGATCTCGCTTCTACCGACCGGAAGTTCCGTAACCCTTAACCAACCGAATCTGGCCATTAGCGGGAGCAACAGCGTCGACGGTGCGTCATCTATCAGCACGGTAAACAGGCCGATCGTTAAATATTCATCGGCTGGCCATCGATTGCGCCACCGGTCGTCAAAAGACACCGACGATAAAGCAACGGCGACGTCTGACCGCCACTTCATAAATAAACCCAGATGAGAATTCGTCGATCGGTAAAGTTGACCGTCGATCGAATCGTTTTCACGATTGACACGGTGTGACGTATTGGCAATTCGGTTGAGTAAAATTTCAGCTGATCAATTTTTATGTTATATTTATCAGATGTAATAAAGGAAATAAATGGAACGTAATAAAAAGTATCAATGTAATTAAAAATATTCCAACATCTGTACTTACTTTTTTTATCCATATTGTTGGCTGTTTATTTCTCTTTAGGGAACTTTTTGGGACACAGTTTAACAATACGTTACATATTTCTAGAAAGATGAAACCGTAGAAGACGGAGGGTTCGTTCTGAATATGTTACGTGTGTTATACGAAACACTTTGAAATTTCATTAGCATCGTTACGAGTAAACTCGCAGATATTTATACAAATTCATATTTTTATGAACGCGAGTAAAAGAATAGAATGTAAGGAGAGATTTCTTTCTCTATGTACCAAATGATATAACGAGCACTGTATTTTCGTTGTTTTATATCTTTAAAATAGGTATGTCTAAAATGAGCAATTATTTTGTGGATTATAATATATAAATATTCCATTCGAACATTTTTACACAATTACGCTCTCAAGATTTCAAGATAGACATCGTTTTGTCAAATTATGCGATTATATAAAACACGTGATCTTTAAATACCACATTATTATATTTGTCAAAGGATTTCCATTAGAAATTCCGCCTCTGAGGAAATGTTCATTAGAAACGTCCGTATGTGAGGATAATTTATGAACAAAAACACGTATACAGCAGCATACGAATCGATCTCTTCCACGCCGCTAGTTCTCGATATCTTTTCTCGCTGCTATCTATCAATATCTTCCCCCGCACGTTATAAAAGAAACGTAACGTTTGGAACTCGTGCGTGACGCATCGATCGATCGACTCGTCTATAGGAGTAGAAATTCGAGAAAAAGGAATAGAAAGAGAAAAGGGGTTAATGTAGGGGTGATAGAGATAGAAAAAGAAAAAAAAGGGACGATAGTCCAGGGGAAATAGGAGCAATAATCTCTCGGTCCCGATTGCCGATTCGAGACACGCCGCGGCGATCGAACGCTATTTCCAACGGTAAATCCGATTCGCCGGCTGTTCTGTCCGCAGCGGTGGTGGCGGATCATAAATAAACGCTTGCCAAGGGCCGGATACCTTCGTGTCGGTTTGTCATCCGTACGAGTCATCCACGTACGTACACGGTTTGACAAACCGTTCGTTGTCCCTTGAAATAAAAAAAAAAAAAAAAGAAAAAAAGGAATGAAAAAAAAGACAAACGCTCGTCACGTCGTCGACCGTCTACCCTTCTCGTGGAATGCTTGAAAAATCGTTCGACATGACGGCTTGAGACCGTGTACTTTTGTCAATTTACGCCCCCTTTGCGTAATTATTTTATGATGTTATACAGGGTGGTTGGTAACTGGTGGTACAAGCGGAAAGGGGGTTATTCTACGCGAAAAAAGAAGTCGAAAATATAGAATGAAAATTTTTCGTTTGAGGCTTTGTTTTCGAGAAAATCGACTTTGAATTTTCGCTCGGTACGCGTGCGGTACGTTATAACGGATCTCATTGTAGATGGTTGTCTCGATGGAAAAATTAAAAAAAAAAAATTTTTATTCTATATTTTCGACTTCTTTTTTCGCGTAGAATCACCCCCTTCCGCTTGTATCACCAATTACCAACCACCCTGTATAATATATGTGGTGGATCAATGAGAAATGAAACAGATTCGTGTTATTTAATACGCTGTTGTGTTGTAATAAAAATAGAAAAAACTCACGCTATGAATTTTATTGTTTGTTCAATTCAATAAATGATATTGCTTGGATGAGTATCGCGTTTTGCTCGTTCGTTATTTGTCTCTTTGCGGGTTTATGGGTTATGGATCGCGGTTGTGTATTGTGGATGATACAGGATGGGTTAGCGGTTGTGGATTGTGGTTTAATGGCAGATACACTGACAATGAGCATTTTTTTAGCAAGGATTGAGAAGGTTCGAATTGGCTAAAGGATAGACTGTGGTTGTAGATCGTAGATGATAAGATTGATTATTGTGGTTTAATGGCCAATTTAATGGCACAGTGTGTTCTGCATATGGTACAGTCCATATGCGATACGTACGGACATGGTTTTGAAAACAGTGGACTTGAATTAGTTTGAGAGCGATTCAATTGCACGTTTGCCAGGCTCGAAAACAACGCTAATAACGTACAACTGCAACATAGCACTTATGTATAATTAGTTTATACGATTAAATTTGTTTTGCTTGTAGCGTAATCTAAATAGGTCATTATTTTGATAAACTAAAGAAAAAAACAGCGAGTTAATATGTAAATATTCCAGAAGCCAGACAGACTAATTCTATCCGTTGTAAAATTTGTCCAGGTATATAATTACTGTACAATTTAAAAGAAGAAGAAAAAAAAAGATTTGCTTGCACAAGTTCATCTATGTCAAAGCAATAGCATAAAACAAATAAAATAACGTTTGTATATCATTTTCTGGTATTTTCCAATTTTTTAGTCGATCGACGTGACTTTTAATTGCCTCGTACATACGTATATATAGTTTTGAGAAAAAGAAATATGTATTTAAATTAGTCGAATGTAGATATAACGTTGGTATAACGTTCGTTCTTCGGTGATCAGAAGAAAGAAGAAAAAAGAATGTCGCCTTAAGGCATTAATTTTAACAAGTAAACCGTAATTGTGCACGATGTTCCTTGCTTGTCGAACCTCGTTGGTAAATTGCACATGTGTTATAATTAAATGCATTCAGTCGTGAGTTTCAGCCAGGGAATTTGCATTATTAACGGCAGACCAATATTCTGAACCAGCAGTTACCGCGAAACAGTTTTGTATTGTACGAAACACCGCCGACTGACTTTTCGTCGCGAGAATTATTAATAAGTGGATTAAACGTCGGTTCCAACTACTCATTACGCGGTCCATTTCTTGTTTTCCCATTATGTTTCAGCTATTTGTATTACTCCATAATTACATCTATTGATATTGCATTTCTTCTAGCACAGTCTAGATGTATAATTTTCTCGTATTTCCATTTTATAATATATATATGTATTATTTTCTGTTTACTATAATTATTGTTGTTTGCGTTATTTCTCATTGTTTTCTGATTACTTGTTGTATTTGGTCATTATTTCAGTTTCGTTATTTTCTTACAATTTTTTTCGTATCTTTGTCGATATTCCTCTCGCTTCGCTTATTATTATTTATTTCTACATCTTCCGTCAGTTTCTTTATTACTCTGTTTCTTTGATTCGCACTTACTTTAGCAGCAACAAATGAAATTTTTTGCTTTTACTGACATTCGATCCGTTTCACTTTACCCTTCCATTCATTACGCTTCTTTTCCAAGCTTTTAACTTTTTTCTCAAATTTTCACGAGACACAGTAATTTTGTTGCGCTTCGATATCGCTGCAATTTATATCCAAACTATGCACTTGCCATACGTATAATTAC
The DNA here is from genome assembly GCF_040668555.2 of Bombus flavifrons. Classification (NCBI taxonomy): domain Eukaryota; kingdom Metazoa; phylum Arthropoda; class Insecta; order Hymenoptera; family Apidae; genus Bombus; species Bombus flavifrons. The sequence continues at coordinate 10,047,243 of NC_138444.1, read as the reverse complement.
ATATTAACGAATTATTATCTAAGCGAATCATAAACTTATCTATCGTCGATAAAGTTGGTCGCAAATTTTTGTGACTTGAAATCAATTGACCGATAAATACCCTTACAGAAAGTCGAAGAAAGTTGGAAATAGACAGTCGAGCAAGTAGTATAGTCTTGTACGTGGCCAGATATTTGATTCTATGAAACAATCCAATGAAACAATTTATAAATCTATATCTGGTCTGAAAAATTTGCTTCTATTATAAATATTCGACAAAATGGAATTCTATTCGAACGAATTCGATTTAAACGAATTAAATCGTAACCTTTCACGTGATATTTCCGCAATTCCCTATTTTCTTTCCAAAAGCTATTGTTCAATCAAAATCACGAAAAACCAAACAGTTAAGAAAAATACAAAATTCATAGTCGGTTCGATCTCATTAACCAAAGAACCGAGGAAATTAACGATCGAACGATGCTTGGAAATCTTTAAAATCCACGCTCCGCTCGAGATACCGATCGCGGTTTCGGGATCGTGTTTGTGAACCGCTGATAAAATATTCGGGGTTAATTGATCGAGAATTCGGGTCAGGCGGAAGCACGTGCTGAAGTGACTAAATATGCCAGCAACTTCTGCCTGCCTGACCTCAACGTTGTACCCTAAGACCTCGAACGAATTTCTCTGGTTTTTATTTTTCACGTGACCTCTTCTACGTGCCACGTTCGTTCGTCTCGCTGACATCCAGTTTATTGCGAGCTACGAGAACCGTTTCACGTTGATAAATAATCAGAACGATGCTCGTGCAACGAGGTTCGAGCGTAACCCTGTCTACTAGCGAAACTTTGGCTGATAGTTCGAATTAATTTTCAGCAAGTTTGACACCGTTTGCCGTTCACGCTTTAACAGAGCCCGCTTCAAAGGCCGGTACCAACATCTCGCTACGTGTTATTTCGGTGTAATTAATTTTCAACCTGCTGCGTGATTGTTGTTATCGTTGTTGCTATTACGCGTTCTATGCATCCTGGAATGCGATCGACGTCGATAATGGTCATATACGGGAGAGACATACAATGTAAACACGTTCGTGAAATTTACACGCGGTCATTTAAATTCGACCGATTGAAATATTTTCTTCTATCGAAATATACTTGAAATCTACCTTTTTCTTTATTTATCTGAATGCTAAGGATTGAACGAATGGCTAGAGTCTATATAGTATCACGTTAATTGAAGATTACACAGGCTACTGTAATTTCATTTTAATTCAATAGAATCATCGTTCGATGTTTCATCTGAATTGAAATTTTTTTAAACGTTTATATATTTAATATACTTTTTAAAATAATAACCACGAGTATGAGTAACCTGGAAGAGCGCAAACAATTAAACGTTTGCAATTAAATGTGTAATGGTCGATTGAAGATCGGTTTTGCAGAGCAACGTGTCTGGCCATATAGAGGATTGTACTACTTACTCGGCTGTTTCTGTCTCTTATTAACTTCCTTAATCGTTTCGCGAGGATATTTATTCGTCTATTGATTTGAGTTCACGTTAATTTCGTTTTCTACATACATGTAGATGATATATTAAGTAATTAAGTAAATTGAAGTGATTAATATAGATTAAAATTTGACCAATAACTGATCAATTTTTAAGATATACTACTTGCTCTGTCGCTCTATTAAATTTGTCTCTTGTTCGGTATAGCATCAACGATTTAAATGCTATCAACAAATGCGTGCTCTGTTCGTGTTCTTGTGAAATCGCTTCGTTCAATTCTTTTAGCCTTCGTTCTTTCTCTTCAAGATGTATTAAGCTTTTATATTCTTTTACAGTCAAGCACACTTTAGCAAATGAAACATAGTACACAAAGAAGTTTCGCAGAACAAGCTAGAGTTTCTCCATTCATAAATTTAATTTCTCAAATTCTGCGAATTCCGTCAAACAACCTTTGTTCTCGATATAAAAGGTTCTAAGTGGCTGTCTCGCTCGGAAAAGGAAACGAACTTAATATAAACCTTTTTATACGTTAACAACTATACGTCTACGCGCTAAATTCACGACAAATTTCATTTTTCGTACCGAGGAAAACATAATTTCGAGTTAATTAAAGAATTTCTACCGAAGAGTGCAAGAATTACGCTTCCTTTTACCGTTAAATGCGCGTAACCATAAACTCCATCATAGATATGCTAAACACCGAACACATTAAACTTCACGACTATCATAAAACGGTATTTGCCTTTACTATAGATCTTAAATCTTGCGTGGAAATTTCGCGTACAATCTTCGAAATTCCACGCAATTATCTTGAGATTTTACGGCGTTAGTAAATTTTAAAGAATATTATTATTATTAATATAATATTAATATAATGATAACAATAAATAATATTTATATTATATTAAAGAATATTATTATTATTATTATTAATATAAAAGTAGAAATTTCAAAGAAGCATCGAAAGGAAAAATCGTAGGGATTTGCGACGGTATAAGAGGATGTTGCATAAAAAGGAAGCTAATTAATATTCAACGATTTCTATACTTTTATAACTTTAGTTGCATCCATATATTCAAAGAATATCTTTAAAATATCCCATATATATTCTATAGAATCCTAAGACTTCCGCCATGAAAATAAAATTATTTTACAAATCCTGATGAGACATTAATTGAAATTATTCATTTCTATGACCGTACATCATATCCCAAAAGTGGTCAAAATCGAAAATAACTTGTATCTAAAAAATGAAACTATTGAGATATGTATAATTTTATGTGCTAGACTAAATTGGCTGCGTAATAGTGATACATGTATGTGAATATCAGCGTGTGGAAGCATGTGTGTGCGCGGCGTCTCGAAAACAAAGGAATGTAAACTGTTCAGTCGGTTAACAGTCTGGTATGGAAGAAAGTGCTGAGACGCGTGCAAGTGTGTATCGATGAATATCTTTGAAATCGCTTATCAAATAAATATATAACTATTCTAATATAAATTCCAAGTGTAAATTTAGTGTTCCTGTACCATTATTTCGGCTATTAAGATCCAAATTTCTCAACAGAATCCAACACCATTAACCGGTCTAGATTAAAAAAGCTCGACGCGATTTATAATCCTGATGGATAAGAATAGGCGACCAGGTTCCAAGAATATGACCGCTTCTATTCAATGGAACGGTACGGTTTTACCTTGATTTTCCCTTGTAAAACGGTCAGCGCGAGGCAAAATGAAGTTTGCCGCAAGATTTCATGAGACACGAATTCCCCGTCGCGTCCCTAGCTATACTCAATATTCTGCAGGTTAACGATGGCATGGGCGAGTATTTCATCCTCTCCGTGAAATATGTGGAGCAGAATGTACCTACACGAAGGAGTTATGCCAGACACGATACGTATCGAGTATCATTAGTGTCGACGGTATTCGAAGCTACATCACGCGAATTAATTCGTTGCATTTTCTGGCACCGTGACGCGTCGGCTTTCGCGGAGACGGAAATTTTCCTCGTCGGTGACGATTACGAACGCCCTCCGTGTCTACAATATGCGTGCACGTTTTACGCGTCAAAGCAGATTCTTGATGAAATAGGCGCCGAGTTAGGGAAGAGACAGAGTTTCCAAGTCGCGTTGTATATGCCCCTTCGAGTATAGAAATTGGATGCGTGTGACTTCGTGATTTGTTAAAGTTGTAATTCCTGAAGGGTTTCGTGATAGGACGAAGTTTTGATGTTACACAGGGTGTGCCAGAACGTGTGATAGAACTTGAAAGGTGGTTGTTCTACTGGAAAAGTAGAATTTTTCTTTATGTTTCCTCTTGATTTCTAAAGGTATGAGATTGATTCGTTTGAAGTACTTCTTCTGGATTTGTCAAGTTAGACAGTATATTTCTAATTTGTTTCCTTTTGTTTGTTAATATAATTTTCACTTAATCGCAATTTCATCAATTCATGTTGTATATTATCTTACGTAATTAATATTATAATAATAATCTTATACTTATACAATCTTCTCATATAGTCCATGTTTCATGATACTAAATGCTAAATAAAAAGAAATTATCTGAGGCTCTGCTTTCGAAGAAATCGAGTTTTTCACATACGACGTATTTGTATATCGTTGTATTTATTAGAGTATTTATGTACTGATTGATTAACTGCAAGCATACTGAATGTCGTATCATTTTTCGCTATTTCTTTATCACTATACAAATTTAATACTATGAAAATGAAATTGAACATTTGATAAAAAAGGACGGTCCATTGGAAAATAAGTGGATGTAGAAATAACTTCGAACTAATTCGTAGATATCTCACGTGTCTCGTTACAAACTATCTCTGCTATAATTTTCCAACGCGAAATTGTTAATCGATTATTAAATACTTCATTTTTGCACGACTACGAACACACTTTGGCTTTAGAATCGAGCGTCTAAGATAGTACGCCGTAACAAACCGCCTACAAATATTTACACCGAAATCACGGCTTCCGATTCCCAGACCAATTTAATCCAGCTGCCACTCAGAAAATGGAGAATGCCACAGAGACTCGAGGCTCGGATCGTCTGCGTGGAACCGCGTCGCGATATTACGAATACGCTCTTTCGGCTACCTCCATTTCATTATCACCGTCGCAATAAGAGACTTGCTGGTTGTGCAAGAACCGGAAACGGTAGATACACCGAAGACGCTTATAACTGACGTAGCCTGAGCTTAAACTTTCTCTCTAATGCTCAAATTATCGTCTACTCTTACTTCGTTCCATCTCCCCCTTCTTCCTATCATTTTTATTGTAATTTATTTCCCATCCATTTTTTTTTATCAGTCTTAGCTAATTTATTCGGTGTATTGCGCAAAGTAGGTTGCCCTAACCCGTTCGTTTGCCAGTTAACTTTGACGAGTATTACGATGCTTTGCTTCGTTATGGCGCGTTTGGATTATTTAAAACGTTGCTTTGTTACGTTTCGTTTTCCAACAGTTCGCTTTGCTACATCCCTCTTTGCCATATTCCGCTCTGCTGCGTCGCATTTTGATACGTTTCGCAGTTTAATCTTGCGACTTGCCCTGCACTGGTTTATGATATTTTGCGCTTTTGTTCGCCAGTTTGCTACATTAAATTGTTACGCTTTGTATCGCTGCTGTCCGCATTCCAATGCTTTGTATCGTTAACTTCTGTCTTTTTGTACGCTCTTCACATTCCTACGCATTGAATTGTTACGCTCTGTATTCTCACGCTCCGCATTCCTATATTTCGCATTGCTACGCATCGCATTTCTATGCTTTGTATCGTCGCACTTCGCCTTACTAACCTTACCCTGCTTTGTATTCCAATGCTTCGTATTCCTATGTCTTAAATCAACGCAACGGATCGTACAATTGTTCTTTTGTATTTCTACATTCCGCATTCTGCATTCTTTTACTTCTATATTCTGTATCGACATGCTGCGCATTCCCACATTCTCTACTGTTACATTTCGCATTCCTGTACTTCTTATTGCTACACTTTTTATCGCTACGTTGTGCTTTATATCATTCCTTTTTACATTGCTGTGCTTTATCACGCTCTGCTTAGCTTTGTTATGCTTTGTACCGAATTTTATCTTTTGCTCCGCCTTCTTACGTTTATCATCGCTACTCGCCTATTTCTTTCTAGTTCTTTCATTCGAAGCACAAGAAAAGAGCATTCTTTCCCCGTTATATAGCCTCGGTCATCAGTCAGTTTTCAATTACTTGCGGCACTTGCGCACGAAATTTCGTTTTCGTCGTGAAATAGGAGGCATGCACGTCAACGCCGGGAACCGCGTGCCCGCCTCCTGTCAGCCGTCATCGACGTGAACGACAACTTCGTCGTCGTGTATTCCTATAATGCAATCGAGTCGAATCAGCGGCGCGTGAAATCGCGAGCGTATGTGCGTTGCTCGGCTTTGGCCAGCAATAAAACACGCCACGTAGACAGACGTCCGTGTCTCGATTACTCTCCACGTAATTCGCGTATCGCCCTGCCTTGTAATTGTGTTCGAATGCTTGGTGGCCAAGTGCGAGTAACGTTCGATGTTGTGGCAAGCTGTTTCGAATTATTCATTTCTCATTGTATCATTTAACTTTCATTTCGCGAATTATCAAACCACGAGCTTAATCAGCGACAACGTAATATATTTTTAATTTCGATGTGTTAATCCGAATGAAGAAGTTTGGAAAATATTCTCGTGTGAGTTTTGTTTGATTTTGTTGCTGCGAGTGAGAATTTTCTGAGACTATGCGAGATGACGAGGTTCTTCCGTTTGAGTGTGAATCTTATTAGTACGTGGTGTTTGTCGAAGTGGTCACCACTCCTATGAAAACTCTACATCTGGTCTTTTTAGTTTTCTCAAGTACTGAAGCCATCGACAGCGTGTAGACGAAAGACTGCGACGAAGACAGACCATAAACAGTAGACAGGCGACGTTGGCTTTCAGTTATTGGGTAACACAGCTAGCGTGCGGATCTGGACCAGCTCAAATTGTATTCCTACTTATAATTACACTTCTATTTAAATATATTTTTTCTACCTTACAATTTATCCACGAGTTTTCTCTGTTTACACATCGAATAACCTCAACAGTGTTGAATTACTATTTATTAGCACTAGAACTACCGATAGTTAGTACGAAGCTATTTCTACCAAAACTAGTTAAAATGACTGGTGTTTGAAGAATACGGAATAATAGAATATTTGTATATTTATTGATTTATTACTTTCTTACAGAAGGAATTCAATGTTATGTAGTACATTTTTGGTATTATTAATCCATCTGGGACGATGATCCCTAAACGAGGGTTGACACATTTATAAAATTGTAGAACTAGTCATGTTGGTTGGTGTGGTATTTCTAGAGCTACCATCTAGCGATCTAACGATCGACCCGGAATTTTCCTGATAACTGATATCGTCATATCGAATGATACGCGGTAAAAAATTGAAAAACGTGTGGCAAGTCGTACAAAACGAGGAAACTGGTTAATTGGGGTTCGATAAACAGATTGCAGAATCCTTTTACACATTGACAAATACCAATCGTTTCGACTGGTATTGGTATAAGTAGCCTTGATACAAAATTATTTTCAGTTTGAATACATAAAAAACAAAATAAAATTCATTATATTATTCTTTTAGTTATCGTTGCGACAGTCATTACATCTTTGCGGAACAAAAATATAACATGTAGTAGGAATTTTAAAATAAAATTGTAAAACCAGTCAATTTCACTGGTGTGGTAGTTCTAGTGTTAATCAGTGAAGTGTCATCGGGATACTTAATAGAGCGTATAATTCTTTTTCGAATAAAATATGCTATCTTTCTTTGGTATAATATTTTCGCAACTGCGAATGTTAATATACCGAGGAAAATTGGTAAACGATCTACATTGATATCTTCGCAGTTGTATTTACATTTAGATGAAAAAGATTTTCAAAAGGACTCGAAATCTAGTAAGTTGTTAGAGAAATTAAAAGTTGTGTAAGTTATATTTGAATTTAAAATATTAGAAACTTATAATTGAACGACTATAATGTATCACATTGAAATAAACATATTGTTCGATTTTTTAACTCAAGAACGTTGACAGGAGGCTGTTTATATTTTGCATTGCTGTTCTTATCACGATAAAAATATTGCACGAAAGAAAGCTCGAGATTTTTCAACATTTTACGGCAACGAAAGTAATCATTTTTTTGAAACTGTAAGTTCGTTCGATATTTTCAGTTTGCCACCTTAACAGTGTGCCAGGTGTGCGTTTTCTCTTGGTCACGTTTCGAAAATTCTCGAGGTATTTCCTTATTCAATCAACGATGTAGGTTTCTGAACTGTATACCCTGGAGAAGCTTTTTCTTCGACAAACCGAAAGCCTTGAAAGCCCTGCATTTACCGAATTTTTCTTTCCAAACGACAAATTTAGAGTTCAGTTTCTCGACTCTATTTTATGTATTATTGCTGTTTCCCTTTTCTTCGTTTATTCTTCTTTGAGTTATAAATTAAAAAAAAAAAAGAAATAAAAATATCATTTAGCCAAAAACGACTCAAAGAACGTAGCACAATTAAGTGTTCAATTTTCACATTTTTCTTCTCTTTTTTAATATGCCGAAAATGCGGTTTCGAAAATTTCTACATTCACAAATTTCCAATTTTATGACAACAAAGAACGATCGAAAACAAAAATGTTTCCCTATTTTATTTCACGCAGCTCTACCTTGTTTTGCTTCGCTCGAGTCGATTCAGCTTTGCTCGGCTTGGCTCAGATCGGTTCAACTCGGCTTAACTTGGTTCTGCTTTGCTTTGCTTTGCTTTGTTTTGCTTTGCTTTGCTTCGCTCTATTCTATCCTACTTTGCTTTGTTTCGCTCTACTTTGTCCTTTTTTCTAGTTTGTTTTATCCTGTCCTGCTTCTTCTATCCGCTTCGCACCGCTCTGCTCGGCTCTGCTTCCATCCGCTTTGCTCCGTAGCATTCCGCTGCGAAATATTTTGCTTTGCTTCCACGTGTTTCCCGTTTCTTTACTTCCTTCTACTTTGTCTCCCTTTGTTTCACCTTGTTCCCCTCCATCACGCTTCGAACTCCAGTTCTCTCGAGACAAACACTTTTTCAAAAGCAAAATCTACAAAAATCAATTCGAAACGCTATCCAAATCTATTTTACACATTTATTTAATTATAACCTTGTGATTTACCGAAGAATCTTCTTAAAAGTTAGTACACACATTACGTAAGTCAAACGCCTACACCCTTGTTTGATCAAACGCTGTTTCTTTACTCGAAAGAAATGCCAAGATATTGTTTAATATTTGTGCAGATATTATCATAATGAAAGGGTAAGCAGAGAAATTAATTTTTACCTAAAATAATTTAGGTGCATGTATGAAACAGTATTTTTTTTTTTTTATCACCAGGAATACTAAAAATTTGAGGAACGTAATTTAAGTTTGGAATGTGTTAATTCACATTGAGTACTGTTTGATTCACATAGGTGCGCTTCAAATACACATGATGTAACGTAAATATCCATATTTGTAGCATTACAATGTGGAGATAAATGCAATTATTGCGCTGTTAATTAACATCGGAGATTAATAATAACGAGCGTATCATAGTCGCGAAATTTTCACGTGCTATGTCAAATATTAGACCGATTATAGCAGCCGAGTAAATATAATCCAACAACGCGATTCTATAAGAAAAACGATAAAGCGAAGAAAAACCTTTGCTCGATCAATCGCTGGCTTATACTACTGAAGTTCTCTACCGCCAGGGAAAAGTTTCAGTAAAATCATCAGCACTTATTGTGAAAAACAATGATGATATAATCATCGCATCTTTGTACCTGTCACTGAATATTATATTAAAAAACACGTTTATCCGAAATTGTGAACATAAAAAGTTCGATTACATGGAAGTTGTAAGTTTAGCGTTAAAAAAGATAAAAAGCAAAAACAATTAAACTTTTCCTTGCAAAATATTATCTCATTTAAATATCCATCTCAACTTGTCTGAATCATTTATTAATGATCATTCTAAAGACAAAAACATATAGATAGCATCACAGAACTTTCTATTTCATCGAGATAATTCGCGGTTTATGGGGCATGCTTTTAATATTCTATTACAGGGCCGTAGAAAAATATTTGTCTTTCATAAAAATGCTGTACACGAATCGTCGCTGCGCTAACAAATTACGCGAGTTTCCGATAAAAATTAGTCGTCGAGGTCCGTCAATATTTGCGGCTGGCCGTTTCGGGATTTAAATCAACCTGACACTCAATATCGGTGCAAGCTGTGTAACTCGGTAATAAAACGACGATAAAACGACGATAAAACAACGATCAAGATGCTGTGATATTGCGAAATTTTCTCGCCGTGACGCGCCATTCTGAAGCGAACTTGTCAAATGCAGACCAAAAAAGGTTACTTCTGCTATTTCTCTTTCTCCAGGTGCCTGTTACATCGTTGAAGCGCTATGCGAATTTTTTCACTGTAATATCGACCCACGTGCTGTCGTCTTCGTGTTGAAAATGTACATTTCTTTTTTACTTTATTTCCTCTTTGCTATGTTTTAGTTTTACGCGTTTTCGATATTCTTTTAATAGTACGATTAGCGATACGATGAAATGATTGGTAATATTTAACGATCGAACAGACACAATTAATTCTACAGTGTGACGAATGCAACTCACGAACGATAAATGGCTCATGAATATTTTTAGAACGCTCCAAGTACAATATATTATGCGAGAAACACCAAAGAATCCTCAGTATTAAGCTGATTATGCAAATCGAGCAAACAATGAGACGGTACGTTGCTGTAACAATGATAAACCGAAGTAAAATCTTTGCCCGATCATTTATTCGTCTATACTACTGAAATTTGATCAGCGTTGCAATCATCGTTGCCAGGACCACTGAACCACTATAAAATTCACATTATACTTAGAAGATAAGAAATTCCGTACCAACCTGCTGTTAACGCTTCTATTAAAATTCCTCCACTTTGTCCTTCAAATTCGCGCAACCAATTAGCCGAAGTACATTAATCACTGCTTAACCGATACCACGAACCCGACCTCCTTTCGCCAATTACACAAATTCCGAATACCAAAGGTCAGAGATTGGCAAACGCAAACACGAATAATTCACCATCGAATCGTTTTAATTTATCGTAATTTCAACGTAAACATAATTAATAAGCTTTGCAGCTTCTACGTTTGTAGCACATAAAGTAGTGTACGTACGCGTAAGAGCAGATTCTATCGCGAGAGAAATTCCAAGGTAATGAGTCGGCGGTGAAAACGAAGCTGGAAAACGGGAATTCTCCGGCGAGTTAAACACCCTCAAAGAAATTTCTCTTTGGCAAATAACTTGTCTTGTCGGACTTAACAGTCTCGCGGTCGCGAATCGCTACTTTTAGCGGTTTCGCGAATTGTTGGTCGTCCATGAAAGCCTAGCCTGAGAGCAATTTCCATTGTTTTTGCGATTACCGCGGTTTTTAAGAGTATTACGCGCGATCTTCGACCTCCGTAAATAGTTTCGCTCCTTCGAGCCTCTCTAATTGTTACCTGATTTTTCGCGTGGTAACGCTACCTGAAAACGATAACACGATCGTGCAATTAAGGCTGAGCCATAGTTTTCACGTCTCGGAGACGAAGAGTTATTTTTGATAAGATGCATTTTTGATCAGATTTATTTAAGATGCATCTTAGACAAGTCTCTTTATAAATAATTAAACCAATTTTTTAAACGTATCCTAGAAAGAAAATTGTTTTGCCTATGAAATAGTCTGATTTTAAAATTACGATGCGATACTTTGAATATTTTACATAGTTTGGCGTATTATGGGCATTGTGTGAATATTTGCATCTTCTAATTAATTCGAGTTGGAGGTAGCTAATTTACAGGTTTAATTTACTTCGCAGCCTAAAATTTAAATTGTTTCTATAGAACGGAATGTAGAATTTTAGGTGTCACTTCTTGAAGCTTTAATTCACCAACATTCTACATAGTTTGCATCTGCTATAATACTGTTCGAGTCTCGAGTACGAAATGGGTATTCTATGACATCGATTCTCCCTGTAATCTTCGAATTCGGGTAAATTATTCGATCGACGGTACAATTGGCTATACTAATTTCATTTGGTGAATGCGCAAGCTGTACAGGGTATTCTATAGATTCACGTTTCAATTTTGTCAATGTGTTCTACTAGAAATAAAATGAAAATGTTATTCAAAGCGATAAAATAAATCTGTAAATGCTTTACTAAACGATATATATATCTACACAATAAATAGAAAGTGTGCCATAGATACTTAAACAAATCTGAACAATAAAATGTATTCCATAGATGAAAATAAATCGACAATATCGTATAAAATATAAATAGGTTGAATCACGTGAGTGAAATGATAAGTTCTACCAATATTGCTACCAATATTAAACCATATATATCGTTCACAGCAAAATTCATAGAAACCACAATGGATATCGAACCCGTTCCGATGGAAATTGCACAAAACCGCTTTATTCTACCCAGTATTCCAGCAATTAAGCTCTGAGCTAATCGATTACTAATCCTCATTCGTTCGAAACCAAAATTCCAACTATTCTACGACGAAGACACCTTCGAAACTTTCAAAGAATACATCGACGTGTACTAAGCGCGTAAAATCATCTTCATTCGTTTCAAACTATTTCACGATCAACTTCGATCATACTGCAAGCGAAGACTATGAAACCTTTCAAAGAACGCTTCGAAGTGTGTTACTTGCAAGTGCAGTAAATCGTCCTGTACCACTCACTTACTGGTAAACCAGCGGATATCTGTGGATTCATGGGAAATTTGAAATTTTACAAAATTCCACAGAATACACGCAATACGAAGAAACAAATGGTACAGTAAGTACACAGTAGTTTTACGTAGAATACTTGGCAGATGAAGCAATGTTCTACCTAGTTGCTCTATTTTCCTAATTATATTCTCAAAAATATGAATCTGAGCACAAGAATTTGCCACCTGTCAGAGAGAAATCGTATAAATCGACAAATACAGTATACAGTTGAATTAGAGCGAAAAGATGTTGTAAAAAAAAGGAGAAATTAAAAGAAGAGAAAAAGATCTTGTAAAGAAGAAATTACGCATTTCGTGGAGGAATCGAGGCTGAAGATGTACGATTCCTAAATAACTGCTGATCGTATTTTTTCCCCTTTAACGTGGTCCATCCGAAATTTCCTTGGGAAGCTGTCGAAGCGGAAAAAGCCTCGGGATAACGGGTCGAGCCGGTGAGAACGAATCGATTCAGCCGGTGCACGCCGTGTCTCTATTTCCCGTTCCGAAAAGTCGTTCCCGTAGCCCGAAAATTGGATCAATTTCAATATTTCGAAACATGCCCCTGAACCAACCGTACCCGACGTGAATTCGACCAACTTTTCTCCGCGCATCGCACCAAACCGATGAAAACGGTGGACGTTACTGTTTCCCTTTAATTCGCCAACTTCTCGGTTCGTTTCGAGTTTTTCTGCCGGAAGATCCGTAGGACGTGGCGGACAAATACGATCCAAACGTCTGAAATCAGGTTCCTTCTTTCGTTATCTCTGTATTTTCTAAAATAGACGAATGATTGAACGTAACGAGTAAGAAAAAACAATTTGTCAATTATTAAAATAGGAAACAGCGATGAAATAAAAAATGGTGAATACCCGCTTCCTATAAGTTTAGATTGTCGTTGTATCGCGTAAACTAATAAAATAATAATGACTTTTACACTGCGCTCCTGTAATCGAATATTGCACTTTAATTAATTTATTTTTTTACGCTCAAAACTACAAATTTTGTATTTCTTTCGATGGAAAAATGGAGAGAAAACTGGCCGGTTTCCGTATTAAGAATTAAGATTTCAATTTTCCCGCGGTAGACGGTTTTTCGCTACTAGCAATGACTACCGTCCACGTTTCCCGTGGAGCCATAAAATTCGATATCCTTGAGCTTAACAAACTGTCAGTGAAGTTCGCTCGTGATATCCCGTCGCCCACGAGATCCACTCGGCCGTGCTGAATTTTTTATATGCATACTATACGCGCGGCCTTTTGATCTTTTTCTTTGGATAGCGTTCGATCAGATATTCGTTGGATATTGTGCAAGTTTACTTGATGATAGAATGTTTTAAGAAGTGAGTGAAAACTACAAAATCGATTGAGCATGCAGTTTGAATACTAAAAATAAAAAAAGAGAATTCAGCTTCTTAATACAATTCGAAGGTACTTTGAAAATTTTGGAAAGTTTTTCAGCCGTAAAGTGACCGAAATTAGTCGTGGGATTGTCAGCAACGAACGAAGATTACTAAATCGACCGGTTGAGCGCTTAGTTCTTTGAATATAAATAATCGATCATGACTATAAGAATCATCATTTCTTTGGTTCTTTCTTTCTTTCTAATCCCGATATGCATATCGTTAATTAAGTTGACATTAATGTTGCACTTATAAATTACAAAATTGTTATTAGAAATAAGGTACGTTCATCTAGTAAACTCAATATATGTAGTTGCAATTTATTTTCACGAGAATTGTACTCTCATCACGCTCAAAGACTGAAAAACATCTTGCAAGCTGAATAACCTCATCCTGATACATACTTTCCCTTCACAATTTTTCTCCTTTTCCTCCTCATCATACACGTGCATACACATATATATATATATATATTGTTTTAACGATTCACACAAACGACAGATTTTGAAATTATGCGAAAGTTACTCTAATGAACGTAACAAAGTATATCCACGTGTATAATAAAAAACTGCCGCAGTCCTTAAGGAATTAAAGGCCTCCGGAATGGAATAACTTAATCCTAACAGGTAATTTCCCCTTTACACTTTCCTCTGTTCTTTCAGCTTTTTGCTTCCTTTCGTTTTTTTAAATTCAGATATACGCGCCGCCAGTCATAGAATAAAGCCTTAATATGACGCAAGCTTAGTCGGCCCATTTCTTCCTTCTTTTTTCTCCCTCTCTTTTCTCGCGCAACATTCGCCAACCATGGTTCTTGCGCTTTTCATTCATGGAATTCGAGCGTCGTTGGGCGAAGGCGGAAGTAATTGGTTTTGTCGCCTTTGCCGCCTTCATTTTCGCTCGGCCGCTCTTGTTTCCGGCGAAGTAACGCGAAACTGAAACAACCAAAGTCGAGAAAACGCCGCGATTGTAAATGGAGCGGTGTTCTTTAAGGAACTCCAAGCCTCGCCAATTACAACAGTTACCCTCAACTTTGCGTAGACCAACTTTTTGCAACCTTTCCTTTTTCTCTTTTTTTTTTCTTCAAACATTAGTCGGTGTTCATGGTCTGCAAAGTTACTCCTTGATTCTGTTCGCACTCGGTATCTTGCCTCTTCTTTGTACGCAAGATATCTCAGATGCGCAGAGAGAGAGAAAGAGAGAGAGAGAAAGATTCATTTACGTAGTGGAATTTCTACACTAGTTTTCAGATTATATGTAGAGATGATGGTAGAGAGAGGGAGATTTAAATTTTGGAACGTTCTGTCTATAAATTGCTTACCGAGAAAGCGAAGAAACGAGGATAATTGATAAACGAAAAATTATCGAAGCGTCGAGAAGAATTTTTCCTTGTGTCTCGTAGAAGACGAAATGTCCCTTCCACGATATAAATTACATCATCGCTTTTAAATTTATTATCACAAAGGTGAAGACGAATATTGTTGCACGACATGTAGGTAGTTTGAATGGGAAGAAAGATCGGAAAGGATAATTAGTAAACGAAGAATTATCGAAACATCGAAAAGGGTTTTTCCTTGTGTCTCGTAGAAGACGAAATGTCTCTCCCACGATGTAAATTACATCGCTTTTAAATTTATGATCACAAAAGCGAAGACGAATATTTTTGCACGATATGTAGGTAGTTTGAATGGGAAGAAAGATCGAAAAGGATAATTAGTAAACGAAGAATTATCGAAACGTCGAGAAGGGTTTTTCCTTGTGTCTCGTATAAGACGAAATGTCTCTCCCACGATGTAAATTACATCATCGCTTTTAAATTTATTATCACAAAGGTGGACGAATATTTTTGCACGATATGTTGGTAGGCTCTAATGGGAAGAAAAATCGAAAAGGATAATTAGTAAACGAAGAATTATCGAAGCATCGAGAAGGCTCTTGCCTATATCGTGACAAGGATAGATAAGTCTTTCACGATACAATTTACATTATTTTTTCATACTTAATTACCACAAAATTGTTGGAGGGAAATTCTTTACGATGTACAGGACTAAATTATAGGACAAACAATAGGATAATTGGTAAACGAAGAATTATCGAAGAATTATCGAGTAGGTCTTTCCCTTTGGGTTTCGCGGAGGATCAAATGATCCATAAGTTATTAAACTAGCGTAATTGAGGTTGAAAAGCAGACCGCCTCTGGTCGATCCTTTTTCGTTTCTCTTGTCCATTATCGTCGCCGTGGGAATACAAAAGAAATGAGAAAGTGCGAGACGTGCAACAGTGAATCTTTTTCCGAGGCCAGGCAAGTATCCCGAAAAGAGTAATAAATGCCCGGCGTGCAGGCGTTCGCTGTTCCTTTGCTGCTAGAAAATTAGACCTGAAAGAACATTGGCTGCGTAATTACATGTTTCTGAACGATGGTGAGAGGAAAAAAGGACTTGGAAAATAACAATCCAGCCGGGAACATCATTGCCTTTTCTGTCTCTCTTCCTCTGCCTCGTGGGTTGCAAGGAAAAAGAAAGAGAGAAATTTCTCGAGTGAATAAAATTTACTTTCTTCGCGTGATGCTTACCGTTCCCAATTTCTCTTGCTTACCGTGATAAATCTGATAACACTTTACTTTATCGTTGAGTTCTGAGAGTCGCGCAAATCGTTTGAGTTATTTACTGTTACTAGGGTACTATAATGGTATACTTCACCTATTTACCGTCACTCGTCACTATACTTACGTAAGTCATCATTATAATTTGTTTAGAAGTATATGATACAAGAGTTGTAAATGCAAGTAAACGATATTTCGCACGTTTATCAGGTCGCTAGTAACCAATCAACTAGCCTTAAAAATTGCCCATAACCAAATTTGGCGGAAATTATTTACTCGAATAATCTTCAAATCCAAATAGCTCTATCTTAGTATTAGATTATACTACTAGGTTGCTATTAAACTTAGGCTACTATCAGAGATTTATTAATAAATCGCGGATTTTTATGCATTTGTGGAAATTTTGAGAAATGCACAGAGTGCACATAATATGCAACAATATACAAAATATCCTAAATACAATACGCACAATTAGAGATTAAATTCACCGTAACGATATCGATAACTTTTACCGATTTACTACTTACATATATAGAAAAAAATTCTTCGAAACATTGATTCTTTACAACACGTGGAAAAGTCATCGAAATCGAAGAAGAAGTAGCATTTCTACAGTTTCACCGATAAAATAATTGCAAAGGTAGGCTCCATTTTCGAACATATATTCGCAAAAATATTGTAGGATCTTTACTACAATTAATTTACAATAAATGGATTAAACAGACGTTGATTAAACAGGAAACGATGGCTGTTTAACGTGAACTAATCACAATAACGTGTTATAATTAAGACAACTAGATAGTTAATTTGCAACTCTAGTCACCACGGATCCGACGCTCTCTCGACAACGCTAGTGTTTCGACCGTTCGCGGAGAGACGCGATCGCGAGATGGCACGTCAACGACAGTTGTAAATTCCCGTTACGATTAAATAATCGACGCCACGAACTGATCGACCCCCTTATTTCTATTATGATAACAGGGGTGATTCAATTGAATATGCACTGAATTAACAGGTATTAGATTACAGTTTATTCAAACAATTTATTGACTAGAGAGATATGAATTGATAAAGTATAATCGAGTTTCGATTGATAGCCAAAGTTACAATGTGTAGTACGCGACGTAAGCTTAGATGATGACGGTTCAAAAATGCATAAAGACTGCCTCTCTGTGAACATGATGCTGCGGAGGAAAGCTTGCGATGGGTGGGTCTAATGACACGAAAAGAGCTGATTTGTTAAGGACAAGTTTTCGTTGGGGAAGACTTCGCTGTCAATTGGCTAATTTTCTAGGTTGGTGGGCGAGGAAGGGTGCTAACCGCTCCCGAGAGAGAGTTGCTAGTGGGAAGCATCATACGTGAGAAAACTAACTCTCCCGTAGGAAACAATAAACTTTTAGGAAACGATTTAGTAAAGAGATGTTTGTTCGGTCCGAAGGACCTTAGCTAAAAAATTCCTGAGATTTATGGTAGGTCCGTAAGACTATCGAGGGTACGCAGTGAGGCTGTGAGGACATCAGGTTGCTATCTTGTCCGCGGTGTGTGGCCTGGTCTAGGTAAAGTGTCGCCAGACGTAGTCTCTCGACAACGCAATTCGCACTCTCTGACTTCTCAACTCACAATGCTTAGAAAATAAATTAAAAATACACAAAACGATCATAAAACCAATCTGGACGTACGGAATACCACTATGGGGGACAGCAGCAATGAGCCGTATAAACAAAATAGAGACAGTACAAGCTAAAATCCTTAGAACAATAGCAAACGCCCCATGGTACGTTAAAAACGGGGATATACGGAAGGACCTGGGAATACCAACGGTCAAAGAGGAAATCAGCAGATACGCAGGAAAATACAAAGAAAGAATAGGAACACACCCAAACCGGCTAGCTGTGGAAACGATCAACACCTCAAACATGGATAGAAGACTGAAAAGGAAACACTCAGCAGACCTCACAAAGGACACAACCTGACAAACAAGATGGTATCCCGCTGGGGGTAGCCACTCACATGATAATCAAACAGCCAAAAAATTCTACCCAATGTCCAAACTGGACAAATTGTGAATGTAAAGAATTAAATAAAAAAAAAAAAAAACAATGACTGTTAATTCGTTTTTGTCCCTTAGCAACTCGTTATCTTTTGTTTTAGCCTCACGTCTTTTGTCTTAGCCCCACCACGCACATGTTCCGCAACCGCTTGTTTATAATTCGCCCGACACCCCCCGGGGCTCCTCGTCCACGGTACTACAATATGAATTTGTATGAATGTGAACCGTCTATCGATAATAAAGGATATCCTCTAGGATACTTTAAGATGTGCGACGACCATAGGATACGTGGTTTGCTAAAGAAAAACAACGAGAAACACACACTGTGGGAGCAGAGAGAACGACGCCGGATTGAATGTCATAAAATATTTATCCGTGGAAAGGTGATATAGTTTCCCGGCCAACTTTCCATCGATCGAACTCTCCTCGTATCAGTTTTCTCGTGTCCTTACCCCTTCACCCCCTTTGTTCACCGGTTCTACGTCGTTCACTGCGTTCTTTTTCCGGACACGTACGACCCGTGGGGTCGGATACGTGGAAACCCCGTGTCGTTTACAAAGGCGCTATACAGGATCGCCGTGTGTTCATCGCGCGTGATTTCAACTGGCTCACGTAGGACAGCCACCATCGTAGATCGAACGTTCTACGTTCTACGTTCACGTAGTAAAACGTCGGTAAAGTGCACACAGGTATTCACGCTGTGAGACGGATTCGTATCACAGTTTATGACGTAGCGAACGACGTATCGGTTTTTCATGGATACCTCGAAGATAGCACGATTGTTTCCTTAGCGATGATCCGTGCAACTTCACCGTCTTTTTCCACGGTGATTCGTCTTATTGAAAGTCTCGTGGAAGAAAATTTGGCGATATTTGCTGGCTGCGATGCTACACACAGGCAAAATTGGTGGATTTTGTAAGTTCCATCTTTTTATCGGCTGCTTCTATGTTTCGTGGTAGAACAGTTTTATATCAAAGAATTGAAGGACATTCGTTGGTGGTAATGGTAGATTGGTGTAGATTGATAAGCTTTGTGATTTTCGTAGTTTATCCTTTGTTGGATATTGGTAAGTTTGGTAGTAGGAAAATTTCTTCCCTCTGCAATCTTTTGTTAAAGAATATAAGAACGTTTTTTGGTTGTAACGACCCAAGTTTTCTTTAGAGTTTTATATTAAGGAATTTTTAGGAAAAACATTTATTGGCGATTATGGTAGACCGAGGTAAGCTTGTCGATACAGAAAGTTGAAGTTTATGTTGGATACTTTCAGGTTTGGTGGTATGAGGAAAGAATGTTAATTGCTGGG
Organism: Bombus flavifrons; assembly: GCF_040668555.2. Taxonomy (NCBI): domain Eukaryota; kingdom Metazoa; phylum Arthropoda; class Insecta; order Hymenoptera; family Apidae; genus Bombus; species Bombus flavifrons. The sequence continues at coordinate 10,027,568 of NC_138444.1, read as the reverse complement.
TATGTTGTTCTTCTTTCGGATGATTTGCTTCCTTTGAAATTTTACCTTAGGAGAGATGACAACATTTATTGCTTATTCATTGACAATAAAAAACAAGGGCTAAGCTCGTTGATTTCTTAATTGTTCTTTTAATTTCTACTTTGGATATTGCAAAAGCTTGGCAATATGAAGGAAGAAGGTTGATTGGACACGTTGTTTTTCTTCGGAGCGATTTATTTTTAGAAAATTATCGATAAGTTTAGTATCACAGAAAAGGAGTATCGCGTGGAATCTTTGACAGAATATCTTAAGCTACGTTAAGAGAGCTTCGTTTAGGAGAATTTAAAAAATTCCCGAAAGTATTCGATGATACGGGAAGGATCGCAGGAGCACTTATGTCTGCTATGGGAAAGTTGTCGGGTGCAACGGTTGTAGCGAAGAAGGTGATAAAAAGAAATTAGAATCTCTTTTGTGAAAGTTTTTACCGTTAGCGTTTGTACATTAAACTGCCGTTAGTTTTATAACGATGACAAAACAGTATCATTATCCACACCTACGGACTCTTATCGCAGTTCCTTCTTCAAGATTTAGGTTTGCCTTTATAAAGGATAACTTGGCAAGAAAGGGTGAAACGTTCATTAACCTCACGAAGGAACAAAGAAGGACTCTCAACTTTCTCGTTAACAATTTCTTAACTGGCCCAGCACGCTTCTTATTATTTTTAATCGGTTTGATCAACAAATGCTTCATGAACGTGACTCAATAAATTGTAATTCTACGCCTTTAATTCTAGAAAATCTGTTTTCAGATTGGACGTTAGAAACGAATGAGAAGGAAAGATAATTTGTCTTGACTATTGCGATGTCAGAGCATGAAACGATATTTTTAATACGTATAAATATAACAATGTATGATATTGTTACGATATATAATTCTTAATTAGCAAGTTATAACGTAAATTGGATTTTGACAAATTAAGAATTGTTATATTTGCGTCAAATAAATTCAACGAAAAGATACATCTGATCGCTTAAAAAATCCATTCTCTTTGATCCAAACCGATTCAAACCGTCACATTCTAACGTTCGAATCGAATTACTCGATCCACCTTCGTTCGCATAGAAATTTGTAATAAAATATCCCATTGATCCAGAAGCGAAGGAACGTTTTCCGGTCGAAACTGCCAGAAATATTGCGTCCGTCGTTCGAACGACGTTTCTCTTTTTCGACGAGCCTTTAATATTTCACGATGAAACACGAAGACGTTGATCGTCGTGGACCAGGAGTTGCTTGCCTTCCGGTGAGCCGGTCCGCGGCTTCCGCGAAGCGTGGAAACGTGTTGACCGGCGAGTGTCGTCATTGCTTACGCTTAGTACACGTGGCCGTAGGCATTGGAGAATAGAAGAAGAAAAAGAAAAATAAACAGGAAAATAAAAGAATGAGGGACGAGAGGGAAAGCAGACGACGACTCAGAGAGAGAACTGTGACCACGGAAAGGCACGATTCAGGAAGATGTTTCCTTGTCGCCTTGGGACACTTCTTACGTCTTCCTTTCTCTCTCTCTCTCTCTCTCTTTCTCCTCGTTTCTTTAGCCAACGGAAGTTTCGAACTCTATGTCCACGACTTTGTAAGCGTGCGGTTTACTGGCGTAGAATTTGTCGCGAAATAAAATTTTCCAATTTCTATGCAATTTCCTATAAGAATCGTTCGTTACATTACAGATAAAGTTCGTCTGTTTGAAGAGCTTGCAAAATTTGGAACAAAATTATATCTGTGGAATTTACAAATGATTTTTCCCGTACAATGTCTAATTCTCTTTATGCGAATAAAAAGTAATTGAATCTTTCGGAAGCGGTGCATATTTATACGGTAAAAGAGACTGAATATCTTTGTGCGATTTCTAGGCTAATCGGGTATGTCGATAATCTTTTACTCGTTAAAAATGATTTAAACCTACCAGGTATGTAAATATGAAACCGGAATTTTTGTATAGAAAATACACGTTTATTGTATGAAAATGATTAAAAATATTTTATTCGAAGTATTGCCCATCGCTAGCTATACATTTTTCCCACCTGTCTGGCAATTGGTGGATGCCACGCCAAAAAAACTGTCGCTCTTTTGAGGCAAACCAGTCATCGAGTCATTTTTGTATATTTTCGTAAGAAGTGAAGTGCTGGTCAGAAAGTGCGTGTCCCATCGATGCAAATAAATAGTAATCGGACGGAGCCAAGTCTGGTGAGTAAGCCGCGTGCGAAAGTATTTCCCAACTGAACGCTTCGATCGTTTCCTTCACCGGTTTTGCTGTATGCGATGGTGCATTATCATGAAGCAAAATTACTTTGTGTTGCCTTTTTTGATATTCTGGTCGTTTTTCACGCAAAGCTCGATTCAAATCGATCATTTGTCGTCGGTAGCGCTCGGTATTAACGGTTTCGCCAGGTTTTAACAGCTCGGTGGTCTTTTTCGGTGGTCTTCCACGTTCTTCGTTCCTCGCGTCAAAATTGCCACTTCTGAATTTTTTAAACCACTCAAAGCACTGTGATTTACCAAGAGCATGCTCACCGTAAGCTTCGACAAGCATTCGATGCGATTCTGCAACAGTTTTCTTCAAATGGTAACAGAAAATCAACGCTGTCCGCAAATCGTAATTTCCAGGCACAAAATTTGACATGTTCGACGCTATTACAAACTATGCTGTTGTATGAAACTTGTATCGTTCTGAGTCGAAAATGTTTGTGAGATGTCAACAAAGACTTTTGGCATCCATGACGTAGTTTAGTGATAACTACATTATCAGCTAGGGCCATCTATAGGCAAATTCTGGTTTCATACTTACAGAACTGATATACGATTTTCTTCAGCAAAATAACGAAATTCGACTTCTTAGAAACGTACCGAATACTTTTTACTCCGAACTCTCTCTTTCGCTGTAATTTCTGTGTTTGGAAAATATCGAAACTCACTGGATTCTCGTTATTAAAATAAAACGATTCGAAAAATAAAGAAAATATTCACTGATTACGTTATTTTTCTATCGGAGATTCCCAACTGCTTAGCTTATAACCAACACGAAATATCAAACTTCTGCCTTCAATTTCGATACTTGGTAACATCACAAACACTTTTAACAAGGATCTGCCTTTCGAAATATCTTGCCTTCGCGAAACGATTGCACCATGTTTTCAATCTTCTTTTCGAAACATCGTTTCGAGAAAAAGGGGAAGAAGAAGAAGAGCGAAGATAGTGCGAGGGGTGAAACAAATTCGCGAAACTTTACGTTCGATCCTCACTGAGAGGTTCCGTGTATCGGATCGGGAAACACGTCGTTTTCTAAACTCTAGCCAACTCTAGTTCCTCGACTAGGAGGCGGCCACCCGAAGGTTTACGCCACGTCGTCGCTAATCACGGTTTACCACCTTCGACGTCGACTTTCCAATAAGTTGCCGGGGAATGTCTTTGTTAACGCGCCAAGTTGACCGCATCAACGAGCGCGATTGTATCGGACTTTCGTCGAGTTTCGCGCCGACTATTCGGACCGGATTCGTCGAAGCGTTCTTAATAACGCGGGAAGAGCCATTGTTCGACGAACCGGTGCGGCCGATTCGCACGGTGTCATGAAATTCGAGAATGCAACCTCGAACGACTGAGCTATAAATGGCTTTGCTTCAGCCACCGTTTCATCAACTTCTCTGTTAACCTCTGTTAATTTCAGATTGGTCGAGTAGCTTCCAACTTGCGGTTCTTCTTCTTTTGTCCGTTTTTATGGCAAGGTTTAAAGGTTGCGTTTGACGGGTTTATCTATTTTACTAAGCTTGTAACTCTTCGTTTCTTTATCCTTGTTAGGGGATTGTATTCTATACGAAGATCAAAGGGGAAAATACGTTACGAGTATAATATTGTTGAATTTCTTTTTATTCGAGAACAATAAGCATTCTTCAATGATCGGAAGGATGTATTAGGTTGACCGACAAGTTTCTTTCGTTTTATAAGGAACTAATAAAAGCACAATGTTTTATTTTGAATTATACACGAACATAATAATAGAAATATAACGAGATGGATCATACCTAATTCAATAAAATAATATAAAACAGAAATTATTGTTCATCTATTATCACCTTATGAAACGAAAGAAACTTTTCGGACAACCCAATACTGTAACATAACATGATCGAAAAGAGTGGCGACCTACTCGGTCCAAAGTAATGTCTTTTAGCGATAAATCGAAGCAAGTTTTGTGAAAAAATCTCTGCTTCTGAGAAATTAATATTAAAGATACGTATGCATAGATCGATAAAAATCTGTTGATACAAATGTTTGATAAATTTAACCGAATAAATTACCCAGTTTGTGATAGTACGAGATACTACGTATATAATTTGCTATATAAATGAAACAGATTATTTCTCTTAACTTACAAGATCTTTTTACACGTAGAAAATTTTCGTTCGGGATTTAAAAGATATTTAAATTTCGCTTCAATGGCTGAAAGCTTCCAAAATCGCGTTTCTGGACGCTAATGGACTTAATGAATAATGCTTGTATGGGCCGCATGAATTACCGCGTTTTTTTGCTTAGAGAATAACCTGGCCTTTTGTTCGTGTTGCTGGCAACCAGGGTGTCGCAAAATATCTTGTATAATTTTATAGCTATTCACGTAAAGGCGATCAACGCGTCGCTTCATTTTTCACGCGGGACAATGGCGAGGAAAATAACAGAACAAGGGTGTACTATACATTCTCGATTATTCGCTAGAAATAGCGAAAAATATCTCGCATTTAATCGAAATTTACATGTTACTTTTAAAAAGGAACAAAGTGAAGGAAAATGAAAGCTGTAAACTTCCAATGTAATTGGGAAAAGATTAACAAGTTAGATATATTGGATTTTTAACTGCAAATAGCTTCTGCGAAATGTATAATATATTTAATTAATCCTTATAATATTAATCTCTGTACGATAGCTTGCCAACGATTAACTTTGTTCTTTCAACATAATTTACGTACTAAAAATGCAATTCATGTAAAAAGATCACACGAATATTCATAATCGCGAATAATGGGATTTTGATTCTTGTTAACATTGGATGCATGTAATTAATGGTAAACTTTTTCTTCGACGTGGTAGACAAATGACGAGTAAAGTAAAGTTTAGTTTGGTCGACCCGTTAAACATAAAATTCGAAAAGAAAACGTCTCGTATGCACCAATCTAACACAATGATTAATTCGATAATATACAGGGTGGTTGGTAATTGGTGGTACAAGCGGAAAGGGGGTGATTCTACGCGAAAAAAGAAGTCGAAAATATAGAATAAAAATTTTTCGTTTGAGGCTTTGTTTTCGAGAAAATCGACTTTGAATTTTCGGTCGGTACGCGTGCACTTTATCACGTCTCGTTATAACGGATCTCACTATAGATCGTTGTCTCGATGGAACAATTAAAAAGAAAAAGATTTTTATTCTATATTTTCGACTTCTTTTTTAGCGTAGAATCACCCTTTTTCCGCTAGTTCTCAGCGGTACATCTTCTAATAATTGCGGTAGTTTGTTTTGTAAGAAATCGAAATATGCTGACGTTACATTTCCTTCGAAAAAATATGGCCCAATAATTAGATGTCCGATTATGCCAGCCCAGACGTTTACGTTCCATCTTACTTGAAAATGTGTTTCAAGAATAGAGTGAGGATCTCATTATGTTTTCCGTTACGGCAAAAACAAACTTAAACTGCGATAATATCCATCGAGACAACGATCTACAGTGAGATCCGTTATAACGAGACGTGATAAAGTGCACGCGTACCGACCGAAAATTCAAAGTCGATTTTCTCGAAAACAAAGCCTCAAACGAAAAATTTTTATTCTATATTTTCGACTTCTTTTTTCGCGTAGAATCACCCCCTTTTCGCTTGTACCACCAGTTACCAACCACCCTGTATAAAAGGTATGAATTAGAAATGTAGTAAAATCAGAGTTGAGAATGCCGAATCTTCGAAGCGAAAGGCAAACATAGAAAAGGTTCTTCTTTCGTTAAACAAAATATTATTTAAACGATGGGTTATTCTCAGAAAAATGATTGTCCGGTAAGAAAGTGAGTTTCCAAAGAAGTCGGGGAAACTCTTAATCGCCTCAGAATGCTCTTCAATTTAACGCTTCTTCTCCAAGATTCAAACTTTTTTCCGGAATCATCAAAATTATATTATAGCATAAATCTCCAAACTCTAACCAACTTTTCGAGCTAAATCTTTCCAACCGTCCGCTCTGCCCCGGTTTTTTTCTTCCTTCTCTCTCAGCGGAATTTCATTTCTATATCGAAATCAACGAACAGACGACTCTTTTAACGTAGACGCGAGAAAAAACACATTGAACGGTTTGTAAACGGGAGGAATTGTAACGGCCGTTAAATCGAGAATCCACCAGTGAATCCACATTTGAAATATTTCAAATCGAAAGGAAAGATGGTCGTGTACTCACAGATGACGACGAGATGAGCGTTGGCACGGATCGATTTAATGCGCAAATATGGTCCAACTTGGCACTGATATTCTCCATCGTCCGTCAAAGAAGCGTCTGTGATCTTCAGATTGTAGATTCCGTTGTTTTGATCACCTATCAGTCTCAATCGCGAGTGCCCGACGATTTCTCCACCTGTGTAACAAAAAAAGAAACGAAACGTTTATTCCTCTTGAATTTACTTTTCTTCGCGTTTCATTTGATAAACCTTTTGTTATTTTTATTCGCTATTTTAAAGCGAACATAACGATTTAATTTAATTCGTAATCTTAGTAATCATCGTTTTAACGGTTTTAAGAATCTTCTCGTCTGTCATCGAGAATATTTTCATAATTTTGTTTTTCTATTTTTCAGTATCCGAATAGTTAGCGTTTATAGAAGTGTCATCTATTTCTTGACGATTGGACGCTAATCAGATAACTCGCGAGTAAAATTAAAAACTATATATCTTAATCGAATTAATATTTAACATAGAGCAAAAGAATTAACTCTACCGTAGAAGGATACATTTAAAATATTTTACGATAGAACGCTACTAAATTCGCTAAAGAACTCTTGTACATTTTTAAATATTCCTTTTAGCAACAACAGCTCACGAGTTTGAGAATCTCCTATTTATGTACATGTTTTAGGTAAAACACAAGTTGCTTGAATAGAAGGGGAAACGTCAAAGGTCTCGATCAAGAAAACAAACGACGAGGAAGAATAATCGCTAGCTTTATGTTCAACCCTGCTCCCTCTTTATAGGAAAATGGGGATTGTTACAGTCCTAAAGAGCGAAATTGAAAAAGGGTATTACTGCGGCTTAAACGTTTTCACGAGGGTGTTTCATTAAAATCTTCCTGCATTACGATGGGGTGATTTTTATTTTAACTTCGTAGACCAATTATCTTCATCATCGATCGTCTCGATATGTACGTACTTCGATTGAAAAATAGATTGATAATTTCGAGAAAGATTCTCATTAAATTAACTTTTTTCTTTTATATTGCCAAAGATACTTTAATCCAATTTCTCTCGATTAAAAAGACGAACGTTTAATAACGTTCGTATCTCTTTGTCTATCATTTTGAAAATGAAGCTCTAAGTACCTTATCCGTAATTTCATACTTATTATTGCAATTTTATCCTTTATCTTCATATTATCTTTCTGTATTCGTTATCTAAATATTATTCATCCAATTTTATACTTTTATTCATGCTACAACCACCATATAATATTATATTACACTATTGGACGTATATTATTTTATTCGAAACCCAAGCAAAGAGACAGAAATCTCAAAATAAATAGTTCACGGTTTAACGTTCCGAGTAAAATAAGCCAATGAAAATTTTCTCTACATCCATTCCGATATATTCCAGGAATATCGCCATTTTCCAATAATTATTACGCAAACGTCCCCGATCATAGGAAAAGAAAAAAAAAAAAAAAAAAAAGAAGGATCTCAACTGCGCCGCGTTAAGGCCGTATCATAACTCAACGATACGTAGTAAACTAAACGAGCAGCGTTTCTATATACAGAGTAAAGACACACGTTCGCTGGGAAATACTGGAACGTACTGCCACTTGCGTTTCGATAAAAGCGGTGATGTATGCAAAATCGATGGAACGGTACGGCTTTATGGCGGACATTACCTTCTGTCAACCTTGCCTTTGTCGTCAAAAGTTTTGCCACGACTAGATATTCGAAAGTCGGACAGCTCGCTGTTTCTAATGCGACCTCGTACAAAAGAAACATTCTCGGCTACGATCGTGAAAATTCGAAATTGGCCTTTTAACTCGTAAGTTCGAAACCTCGAAATTTCTTTAACCAAAACCTCCTGCCCGAGTGTTTCCTTCGATTTTTCGTTTGTAACTTGAAGTACCATGACTCGGAGGTCGCTGATGAATTTGCGCGTCAGAAATTTCGTTCGTTCGCACGAACAGTACGAACAGATTTTGGAGCGTGGTTATCGTTTTTCAAAAAAACCAACTATGAGCGTCTTGTGCTGTTGAAGGGCAAAAGAGAAAAAGAAAGACGAGGTACGTAACAGTGAAAATGGACGGTCTCCTGTCAGACACATTTTAAAAGTAATACGACAGACGCTGCATCTTCTTGTAACTTGCCGCGCGTTCAATGTGTTAAAAATGATTTCCAGCAAAAATTGCTTTGGACGATACTGAATTTTTTTTTTATAAAAGAGCAACGACAATTTCCTTTGAAACTGTTAAGTTACGTTTTCCTTTCATTCTCTCGTGTGACTCTTTTTCTTGTTCAATCTAAATGGTTGTCTCCTATTTCGAATAATAATAATAATAACAATAATAACAATAATATTAAGGAAATGATACAAATATGTGTGTATGTTTCTGATAAATAACCTCGTAACAAAGTTGGCAAATTATCCCGCTTGCGCATTTTTCCTGCAATTTATTTGTGTTTTTAAATATCATTGTATGCTTTAATATTGTATCGTTGACCCGCAGAATTTATTTTCTCTTTTTTTATTCAGATATAGAATTAATCTTGCAATATTTCAAATATCACGATGGCAAATTTAATCCCTAGAAGTCGAACGATGTCGCTGTGATTTATTTATTAGAGCTAAAGTCTGTGATAACATAGTCTGGGATAATATCCTGCATCACATTAAATTACATCATTATAGCATAATCTACTAATCAGTGTTCGTTTATAGTTCAATTACATCGTATTGATAAATTTATTATTACAACGCATTGAGATATGAAACGTACCAAACGTTGTTTCCAATTTTTTAATATTTCCAGTACCATAATCGTACTTGTTTAGTTACAATGCTGCGTATAATATCAAAATTATCGACGATTAAACAGATCAATCTCAACATTTGTCAAAAATCTGTTCGATCGTTAATTTATCCTCAGGTGGTGCATTTACAATTTTGAAAACTACCAACGCTGCATTTTTACGCGACACTTTCGCTTCCCTACATTTCCAAATGATGTTTGTCGAATTTCTGTACTTTACGCCGCAATTCACCTGCTATTTTCGACCAAGCAATTCTCCTAATGACAGTTTCGTGCTTTGTCCTCTTTTTCTTTTTCCAAGCTACGCACACATTCGAATTCGGTTGAATAATTTAGGCCATCCAGCGACGAACGTGGAGAGAAAAGGGCGGCTAATAAAGGGTTTCGATAGTCGAGGCTCTAATTACTCTTTTCCCTCGCTACGCTACCGGCTCCCTACGAGATCATATCCAGCCTGAGAATCAAATAATACCAGCAGAGAGACCTGAAAACCGTGACACTCACGAGTATGTAGCTTTTGTGGCGTTCGCGACACTTTCGAAATATCACATCGAAAATTGACGTTGCTACACACACCATGCGGAGATTAGGTCGTTTCTGAAGATTTATTTTGCAAAAATGATGGAACGCGTAAAGACATTAAGATAGTTCTGCTCCATTTACGTCGCGGTTACTAATGGACCGTTTTAATGAACGGGCAAGATGAAGTTACCGAAACGAAGTTCCCAAAGATTCCGTAATGTAGACGATGGCGAAGAAAATTCGAGGGGTTTTCTCTTACTATCCGCAGAAACGCGCGCTCTACTTTTACTTTATCGCCGACCGTGCCAGCGAAAGTTAATAATTGTTGGAAATCGAGATGAACGTTCTCGTTCCTAAGATTCTTGCGATCGAGCAGCTTCACGTGCTAATTAAAATCGGTGACATTTCGGTCACAGTGACGCAGTGTCCTATTTCGGAAGTTATTCCAAAGAAGTTTAATCGCCCTCCAGTTAATTTAGTCCTCTTTCCTACCCTAAAATATTTCGTTACTTTCCTTAATAATTTTATTGTTTAGTTGCGATGGAATTCCTCGACTTCTAAACCGCTTTTAAATATAATGCGCGACGTATAGCCTTCTTTCGTTTGTTATTTCGCTATTTAGACGTTAGGAAAGTCGTATGGAAATTCTATGACGATCGCTAGTATTGTAGATTCTTGAAAATTCGTAGAGACAAGAGACAAGACATCCATGAGATGACCCTGTGGATACGAGCGCCGCATATAGGCGACGACCACGCGACGACTCCTGAGTATGGCACGCCATATATTTGAGGTGTAAGTGTTGACCGTGATAATTGTAGATGCTGGCTGTAGAAGATGTCGCTGATGGGGTACTGCTAGTTTTCTTCTAATTTAGATGCGTGGAAGAAAAATCGGACTCCGGTCGCTGGGATTCGAACCCGGGTCCCGAACGTTCGTAACCTAAGGCGCTAACCACTGCGCTGTTGTGACATCAATCACATCTCAACCTACATCAGAGATAAGACATCAACACCCGAGCTTCAGACTCCTTTGGACACATCACCACCTTATCATCATAGCCTACACCAAGGCTGTGACGTACCTTGGTCCACATCAGAGATAGGATATCGACCCCCGACCTTCGGACACTTTTCCACATCATAACCTACACTGAGCCTCCTCAACATCCTCAAACCAAAACGTATATAAACCGAGACTTCACTCAGCTCGGCAGTTCTTGTTCCAGTCGCTGTTCTCGTACAAACCCTTTTCTCCGGTTCAGTGTTATTCTTGTAAGTGCTAAAATTTATAATAAAGTTTGATAAAAGAAAATTAGTAGTTGGGTTACGACTCAGCCTTCTTTTCTCTTACAAACCAAGTATCAATTTTACGTGACACTGGCGTCGTCCGACACTAGTTAGTGTCGAGTGGTGGTATTTGTTGTTGAGTGCCGCCACATATTTGACACCCAAATGATGCATATACAAGTGCTATCTGTAGTGAATAATATAGTTTTTCGTTATCGGCAGAACATTTTCTGTTGATTTTATTGACATATTGGATTAATCACTTCTTAAAGTTACTCATTGTTGAAACAACATCAGAACGTTTCACGCAATATATTTCAAACATCCAAACGATCGTATACTGTCTCATGGTAAAAAATCTATTAAATCCATTGACAGTGAAACGATATTTCATATACGGTCCTTACAAGAATTATTGTTATTTATATTGAGATATGTATAATTTTGTGTGCTAGACTAGACTAGCTACGTAATAGTGATACATGTATGTGAATATCAGTGTGTGGAAGTATGTGTGTGCTTCGAAAACAAATGGATGTAAACTGTTCAGTCGGTTAACAGTCGGGTATGGAAGAAAGTGCTGAGACGCGTGCAAGTGTGTATCGGTGAATATCTTTGAAATCGTCTATCAAATAAATATATAACTATTCTAATATTAATTCCATGTGTAAATTTAGTGTTCCTATGCTATTATTTCGCCTATTAGGATAAAAAATTCTCAACAATTTAAAACTTAGGAAAACGTATATACAGCAACCACGCATACTGTGCGTATTTCTGACGCCCGTTTCCGTTCAGTGACAGTACGTCGGCGGACTGGACTGCCAAAGCGAAAGGGTTAAATCTCAGTATATTGGTGTTTTCGACTGAAGTGGAATTACGTACTTGGTATAAATTATGAAACGTTATATTTTGTAAATGTTTAGCTTTAATATCGTATTGGCGATTTTCCATTAAGATAGAATTACATACTTCGTAGACATTTGAACAGGATAGTAACTTTTTATGCTTGAGAGTTCAGATTCGTTTGAGAGATCGTAAAAAAAGCGTAGATAAATAGAGGGTGAGGTCGATTTACTTACTCGGTTGTATGACGTAAGCGAAGCCATCCTTTACCCACTGTACAATGCCAACTCTGTTCCCAACCTCACAGGGTATCATCACTTCACCACCTTCCAGGACAGAACTATTTCTTGGCCTCACTCGGAAATATTGTCCTCCTTCGCCTGTAACATCATTGGCAACAACACGAACATAAGTATATGGCAAACGCAATACACATATAAAACAAATATAAACGAAATAACACACGCAGGATATCTAATAAACATTTTTCACATGGTAAAAATAAAAAAGAATAATTTTATCAATAATGTACGTGTACAATATAATAAACGAGTTTTATATTGGATCGTGTAAACAACATTTTCGAAGAAATAGAATCTTTCAATTTTCTAAATATATATTCGTCGATAATTAAAATGAATTCTAAATTTGATAACGTTATCATTATCGTCCCGCGTGTAAAACATATCGATGTCGTGTGTATATGCGATTCTGATAGTTTCAATAGTTTCTATATTTTGAGGCTAATTTAGTTTAGTTGGTCCTTTGTGTATCGAATATACGTTATCCTTTATTTTATCTGGTCGATGGGAAAATTGTCGTGTCAAAGAGATACGAATAAAAAGAAAGTCAATTTGTTAATTGATATATGTATTTGAAAAACAAAGTCAAGATATCTTAACTTTCTCGTTCTCGAAATGAAACTCTCTCTGAACATTAGTTTAGGAAATAATATTAAATGATTAAAGCGTAAACGTAGCCTAATAAATCTAACTCCATGTTCGGTTTACGGGACAGGTACAAACGCGCGCACATTTACAATTCCGAAGTCACACTGACTTTATTCCAACAACGTCGCGGCCGAGCTTAATTATCTTAGTTGACCTCGGTCGACTTCTTGTCAGTTATACACAAATTATAGTTTGTAGTTTATATATCCTGTAGCTTACAATACACACGTACGCTACACTTTCGTTCACTAATCTTTGTTTCTACCTCTTCCCATAATATTAAATAAATATTTTAAACTCAGTATGTGTGTGTGTCAATCATTTCCATATAAATAACGAAAAGAATATGTATTAAATAAATACGAAAAGAAATTAGATATCAATAATGTTGGAACATGAAAATTATGTGCATCAAATTTTCACAAAAGACGCGAATCATTTTATGCAGTTCCTTCTCTTCTCGCTTGTTACGTATACCTCTAATGACTATTTTAAATATAGAAAATCTGTGAGCGAGTACGAGCTGTAGCTTTGGTTAATTTATAAGATTACAAAACGGTCGTAAAAGTGCGCATTTACGAGAGATTTGAAACAGAATCGGGGGAAGGAATCTTCTATTCTATGGCGGAAATTATTCGCGGGCGCAGCGTTACCACTTCCGTGAAAAGAGTGGAAGCCAGAAAAGCTCTGGTAAACATCGCGTTGTTGAATCCGGAGAAATACTCGCTGTGCTTCTTTTAGCTTGAACGTTTGAGTGAGACCACATTTTATCAAAAAAAAAAAAAAAAAAAAAAAAAAAAAATGAAAACGAGAAACAGAAATAGAACGTTACGAGTAATTATTTCCTGCCGAATATTTTATGAATAACCTTCTAATTAATGAAATATTTACCTAACACGTTGTGCCTGACGAAAATGGAAAGAAAGAACAGCATCTTTACTCACAAAACAAAATTAAACAGCACAGTCAAATTTAATTATAAACATCCCCGTATAGTTATCGTTATTACGATCTTGACAATTATATTTTTTAAATTACCATCAGATTACTCGTTTATTTGATTTATCAAATCACTGCATTGTACAGACTAAACGCTGCTTTGTAGTCACAAAATAATTATTAGATGGTAGTTACAAAATAAAAATTCACAGATGATCCAACTAAAGATGAATATATATAATAATCCAAAGGATTAAAAATTACACAGAAATTTGTAACCAAGGAATTTCTACCGAATTCTCTTCCCTTAGAAACAGACTGGAAAAATTGATAATTCCTTTCTTCCTATATCACAATCGATCGTCCTGTCGACAAAACCAGTTCTTCCCAGTTCCCAAAAATCCACTCACATAAATCACTACCTGTTCAACGAATGTTTTGCGCTATCACTGGAAAAACGATTCCTATTTTTACCAATCAGAAACCAACAATAATCCACCATACGTTGGACAACTTCTATGATTTTTATAAAATCCAACAGTCACGGAATTAACGATAGTCGATTAGAGGAACGAAGAAGAAAGACAGAATAATATCTCGATAGAAGATCGACGTAATCCGCCAGTCCGTAATCTGTCCAGTGTCCACTCGCCATTGCGATCGATGCTCGGTTGGCTTTCCTCGACAAGGCTGCATCATCGGTTCCTGTGTACCTGCGGCTTGGTTACACGTTGCCTTTGTACACGCCGGTCACCTGCTGTTCGAATTTGCGTGCACCCGCGTCGATGAAATATACAGCCGTTACACCTCCAAACTCGGTCTCCCTTTTGCGTCCGACCTGTGCCTTTAACCAGATAAATTTCACGCGTGTCTACACGCAAAGCGATACGTCGATGAAGAATCCAGTCGACCCTTTTCGGGTTGCTCGTTCGCGATCGATCCGGACTATGCGTTTTCCCATTCTATTTCCCTGACATGTACAGACGATTGAGACGTTGTTCAAACGGCTGAATCAACGATGACTCCTTAAGAAGATGAATAATGGTTTTCTTTTTGTAACATGCGATTTAGTTTTTACGAGAATCAAGTTTGAAGGTTCGTTGTGTGTATTAGAGATTCAAATGTTGGAAACATCATGGAATGGTTTTGTAAAACGTAATAATTTAAAACAGTAGAGACCAAATATTTTGGATTTATAGAATTTATGGACCCGTGCTCTACGGAATCCGAAAATTTCGAATTCCAGAGACTAAAAATTCGGGATTTATAGAATTTACGGATTTGCGTTCTATGGAACCCAAGAATTTAAAACAATAGCTAATCAATAATAAAATCATGGAAACATAGTGCGATTTAGTTTTCCTTCCAACACACCTTTTCTAATGAACATTCGTTTTATTTTCTAATTTGAAACGTCAAACCTACTGGGTGTCCCGTGATAAATGGTAATGTAGTACATTGAATTTGGATTGATCGTTGTAATCAGAATATTATCGTACAGCTGGATTTTAAATATCGTCTATAGGTCGGATAAAAATTGTACAGGTACATAATGTCGACATTTTGTCAAAGGGAATTACGCTGAAATCCCCTAAACTCCGATTTCGGTGGATATAACTCGGTCTATTTTAGTTGAATTGCTAAATCAAACTTTACTGCTTCTAGCCGTGAGCAATTCGATCGCAGCCACGAGCTTTTCACATTTATAGGAGAATTTTCATCCATCCGAAAAAGCACTCGACTGTAGTCGCCAGAGAAACTGACGATACTGGCAACATTCGTCATTTTTTAGGACAAATGAAAATTTTGTTCCGCCATTTGAGTGTTCCATCGATTGCAGTAAAACAAAGTTATTTCATCGGTAGCTACCGTTAACACGTGCATTTATCAACAAATTTGCAGAAACATTAGCGAATTGTGAATAAACAGTGACGATTATTCACCCTTTGACACGGTTTTCGCCGCTACAAAATGCTTTCACGTTACGAAATCATCGTTCAGACACCCATCTCTCTTTTATCGTACGTAATTCGCTGAAAAACATTTTCAATGAATACGAACGATTCATGGCAAAAAGATTTTTCTGCACGTAAATGGAATTTAAATCGGAAAATTCTTTCGACATGAAGTTTCCAACTTTTCAATGTTTTACAAGTACAAAACAGCCTTTTAGATTAAACTACGTTCATTTATTTCTCTTTTCCCTTTTTTTTATACGACATATAAATTCTTCCATTGAAAGCTATCTCGTTGGAACATTTTTTGAGATTTGTTTAAAAAAAAATTGATCTCCGTCGTTATGGAATATTTCCAAAAAAAAAAAAAAAAAAAAGGAGATCATAGTCGAACGAACGGATAAAAATTTCATCGCGTGTAAAAGCAAGATCCGGAGTTTTCACCTCTTCGACATTATTTCATTTTATTACACTTTCGCGGAACTTGTTAACAACGAATTATCACGTCTTTCCATTGCTTATGAATCTCAATCGATCAGTGCGTTTATATCTGCAGATATTTTACAATTACCACCGTCTCATCTCTTCCATAATCCTAATCTCCAATTAACAGTAAAAATTCAACGAAACTTCCTTTCCAATTTAACGTGCCATCATTTTTCACTTCTTCTTCTAACAAATTTTTATCGTTTTTCAGATACGTGCTTCGTATTAATTTGTATTTTTCCCCAACTTTTCTAAGTTCCTTAAGTGCCATTACGATTATTCATCCAAACGTACCAAACGTTACACAACTAAAACTAGAACTTTGCACAGGTCTGTTTCCAGAAAATTCCTCAATTACGAAGCTACTCAATAAATAGCAAAAAAAATGATCGAAAGAAGCAGTGTAAGCGTATGATATTCAACGATATATCGATAATATATCAATGATATCGATAACATACACACGATACACACACACGGATATAATACAAGTTACATAGAAAATTACATATTTGAATTTTTGTATAGTTTCGTTATAAACTTTCCAAACAATTATATTACACAAGGACCTATAAAACTTCAGCTATAACGTACTCAGAATAATAGACACTGCTTTAATGCTGCTCGTCAAAGGGCGACGAGATGCAGGTGTAAACGGGGCGATAATTAAAACGCGTTCCGTGAAAGCTTCGCGCCGTCACAGGCTACGTATGTGATAAACAGGAAAGGGAAGAAAATAAAAATGTGCAGAAGGGGAAGGGTCGATGGAAGAAGAAATAAAAAGAAGAGAGCCAATAATCGCATAATTCATTGGAGGGATTCCCGCATCGACGGCCAGCCGTCCACGTAGGATATTTATTTCCTTCAGCTTCGTCCTCGATTAAACTTCTGACAGACCTATTGGCGCGTATCACGAAATTTCCCTACGCGTTGTTGACTTCTTCCTTTGTCGTACGATAAAACGAGAACGCAAACCAGTTGGGCTTTTCACCTTCCTTTTCGTTTCCACCTGTTTTCGTTGTCCGCTGAATGGTTACGTGATGGGAATAGGATTTTTTTCTCTTCTATGGTCTTCTGTTTGCCTTTCTCCTTCCTTCTTCTCGCGTTTTCCTTTCTTTTTTCCCCTTCCGTTTAATTCACCGGTGGAATTAACTTGAAATAGCGCGAGTTAATCGATTCTTTGCCACGGAAACAGGTTATGGAATGAAAGATCGATCGACTTGCGGTTTCCACAGCGATTCTTAACGAGTAATCGAGAACTTCTAATACTTTCAACAGTTATCGACATATCTCTACGGTAACAAAACCGAAATTCGAGTACCTGCGCGTACCAGTTCCGAGCAACAGTCGGCAAATTTCGGCAAAAGGTATTTTCCATTGATTCGATCAATTTTAATATTTACAACAGCTCGAACAAGCTGAAACGAATTCACCGATAATAAAACCGAAATTCCGAAACTTTCCCTACGCTATTCGGCGGTGAAAATGGGACAACTTTGAGAACAGGGACGGATGTGTATCGCATTTATTGTCCCAGATGGAACAAAGTCCCGTTCGAAACTCCATTCGAATTCAACGACACCGTTCGTTGTTTCGCGGCAAACGTTAGCGGGGAAAATCGTTCGGTAACGTTCGCTGGATCGACTCATTTTTCATGTACAATGTACGGGGCTCGGGGTTTGGCCGCTTTGCATACCGGTCGAAGGTAAACGCGCACTTTATGCCACTGTTTGTCGGCCTTTTTCCTGTTAAGCGAACCCTGAAACGAGCACCGATACGGGAACCGATTGTCCTTTTCCGGCTGGAAGAGTAAAGAGAAAATTCCACTGAGTCGGGTGAAATTTGCGTTGGTACGTACGTACGTTCGTTTGTTCGTTCGTGTTGTGTACACTGGCTCGAACACCGAGAGTTCCTTGAATTCCATTGATTCCGTATTCGGTGGACGACGTCGCAAAGTCTCATGAAACCAGCCATTTTCCTTTTGCTTGCGAGCCATCCGCGACGAAACATTTCACCTTGCAGCGGTCGCATCAAACTTTCTATCGATTTTATTATTGTTATTATTTTTTCTTTTATTATTCTCAGCTACCATGTTTCCTGTTTCCTTTCGTTTGTTTCTCTCTTTCTGGGTCGATGGTATCTTTGCAGCAAGGTATGGTTATAGTTGGAGATTTGTTTATGATAATACAAGCGAACCTCGGTAGCTGGAACCTCCAGAGGAAAAGATCCAGTCAACTTCTCGAACCTGTAGGTTTCTGGCCTGCCCTGAAGAAGTGAGCTGCATTGTTCACGGAACGTCGGGACCAGGAGCAACGTACTATTAAAAGTACGATGGAAACACGAGCAACCATAAACACGTTGTTTCACGTTTATTTTTTTTTAAATTTGAAGAACGAAAGGATTTATACTTGACGCTTAAACCGATGAACGAGGCATCGTGTTCGAGTGTTTCTTAAGCGACAGAAAGATGATATCTGACTTGTTACAAACAATCGAGATAACGATTTCTATCACGAACTACGAAGTACGTAATTAATAACGTAGAAGATCGTACGGATGAAACGAATGGATCGTGAATAGCTTTTAATTATTCTCGTAATTCCGCCAATTATGCAGCGTAATTTGCGGATGATCGCAGAGTCGTCGTGTCATTTCGTGTGATTATCCGAATACACGATGAAAACGGGCCATTGAAACGCGGCGAAAATCCGTCATTGATTGCCAAAGAGTCAGATTGAAATGAACCGTGAAGTATAATTTCTACATTGTTCATTACGAGTAACGTTACTGATCTACTAGTTGCTGCAAACACAGCGTCCAATTAGCGTCGTTTAATATCCCTTGTCCTATTTTTCATTTTCATTCTAATTGTCAGTTTTCTGAACCAGAAGAGGCCACGACAAAGGAAGAATAAAAAAATAAAAAGGGAACAAGAAGAAGAAAAAAGAAAAAAGGGAAGAAAAAAGATAAGAGAAAGAGGATCTTGTCCGGATTATTAAAGTTAACCCGTGCAACGAGGGACCTAATAATACAACGAAAAAGAAGAAAAACGACGGAGAAGCGAAGAAAAGATAGCGAGGACGCGGACAAATTCAGCGAACCGTGCATTTTTGGTAAAAATATCGGTGGAGTGTCTTCTTCGAAATCGATCTTGAGCACCGTGTATCCTTCGAGCGGCACGCGAATGAATTTTCGAGAGCACTTCAGCTCCTCTTATGTATTCTTGCTTTTCGAGAATATGGAAGACCAGTCGACTATTCGCATTCCGCGGAGACCACGACAGAGAAACTTCGCTTTTCATTTTTTCATCTTTTCATCTTCAAGTTTGCAGGAGGTAGATATATATAGGAAAGAATTTGCTTGATCTTTTAAAGACGACAGAGGATAAGATAGAGAAAATGTTCGTTTCAAAGGATACAATCGCTGTGAAGATTACTTTTGCCTTCTATAGATTTCTGCCAATTAATTAAATCCACTGATACTATCGAGTAAGCTTTCGATAATTAATTTTGTTTAAGCGTCTCGAAATTGGTGGAGCTTCGTTAATCGTTAGTGTAACGCCACTCACGTATACACCGGTAATTGTTACCGTTTCTGGGTAAAAATCGCGTTAATTAAATAGTTTCATTACGAGGTAAAATCCTGTTTCTGTGGTCCTTTGAGATTAGCAGGCAATTTTATTGTAACAAGAACAAACCACGTACGTGTAATCGTCGAGTTTGACTACTGTGAATTTATCAAATCATCAACTTGTCTCTTATAACCCGATTTCCGTTTATGAAAAAGATCGTTCGTTATAATCTTGTTTATAATAATTATACATGTTATTATACATATATATGTATATACATTGAAAAATAATAATTACGAATAAGCGATTTAGTGGAACAAATATCTAGTTAGGTTCATTCTTTTATTTTCGTTCATAAAATCCGATATAAGATCAAATCTATCTATATATAATCTTTTCCTTTCAGAAGCAAACAAAGCTTCCGGTTATGATTTACCTGTTCCTGAGTTATAAAAGTGGCCAGTCGATATTATGATTTTTTATTGACACGGTATAACAAGCGCTAATTTACGAAGGAAGGTAACAATTCTCCCATCATTATTCCTTATAACGCAGAGCACGTGTTTAAGAAACTACACTCCGGCAACGTATAAACTAAAAGACAACCAACCAACGAGATTACCATTACCGATATTTCACGCAACATTCCCCCTAGCTTTACTCCCGGAAAATAAAATCCGCACCATGGGACATCCTAAACGTCATAAAACAACCGCGTTCCTTTTACGAACGTACTTTCCTTCAATTTCCCAGCAGCTGGCAAATAACCACGCCACGGGTTTGCCCGATTATACCTGAAAGAACGACACGTCGCGTCGCGTCACATCGCATTCCCGTTATTTCCTTCTTGTAAATACATACGTTGTATCAATACGCGTGCATATACACGCGTTATACGCGAGTGCCCACGTAATATTCAGAATGACTTTCCAATATAACATTTTTTGGCTGATTTTAATGGTACGAAAACACGAGCGAAAGAGAAAATAGAATAATATGTGTATAATATAATATGTTATAAGGTAATATAATAGAAATATTATATTGTACGTAAATAAAGGGGATTTTTTCATTGAGCTTATTTAATGTTCTCCTTTCAACAATTGAGGCGATGTATTCTATCTATGGCAGCACAGTATATTTGATATACAGGGTGGTTGGTAACTGGTGGTACAAGCGGAAAGGGGGTGATTCTACGCGAAAAAAGAAGTCGAAAATATAGAATAAAAATTTTTTTTCTTTTTTTTTTAATTTTTTTAAAAATCTACATATGTGCACGCGTACCGAGCGAAAATTCAAAGTCGATTTTCTCGAAAACAAAGCCTCAAACGAAAAATTTTTATTCTATATTTTCCACTTCTTTTTTCGCGTAGAATCACCCCGTTTCCGCTTGTACCACCAGTTACCAACCACCCTATATATCGATATTTTTTAAGATTCTTTTTATTGAAGCAATTGCAACTCCTACATTCATTATTTTGCAGTACATTGTATATTATATATTGTCAATCAAGCTTACATTCTTCTTTTTTTTTAAATAGACATTTTATATATGGAGATATTCAATAATAATTTTATATTCTATATAATATATAACAAATTCATGTTCTATAAAAATATATTAACAATAATGTGCTCTAATGTGGATTTACGAAATAATATTTCTACTTTTATAGTATCGTGGTCGATAGAAGAAGTAATAGGTCATAATATAGTTACAGAGAGAAAGATTATAATATATGCATAATGCTGATGCACATAGTAGATTCTCTTGACAATTTGGATTCATTCGAAGAAAGTAGGTCGGTATCGTGCACAATGCGTAAAATTGAAATTCTACAATTTTCCCGCGAATCAAAAAGTCTTCTGTGCTACTAAGAATTCAACAGAACTGACATCTTTGAATTATTTTATGCGATAAAATTTGTATAAATTCTGCTGTTCTCTGGGATTGAAAATTTCGTCAAAAAATTTATCATGTTGGAGGAAAAAAATGTCGACTCTGATATTGGCTGACTCATTCTGTATACATCGTTATATACATGTTATATACAGAGGAGAATTTTATTCGCGTGCTCGTCAGAACGAAAACTTATTTCGTCTCTCCAATGGTAATATAATATATGCGCGTTCAGAGGCCAACGTTACCGCACGAAACATTCGAGAGGTTGTCTAGATGCGAATTTCATAAATTCCTGATCGATGGAAAATTTTATGTGTTGCTGTTGCTCGTGTAGTCCGAAGGTAGCAGCCATGCGACGCTCGTAAAGCGATGGTTGTTTCGTTATGAAAAATTCGTTTGTAACTGTACTGAACTGGTCTGCACCGAGTAGTAACTTTACTTTTTATAAAAGTACCTTTATGTATCAGCCTTCTTGGACTTTTTCTCCTCATTTCGAGAGACCTTTATTTTCTTTTTCTTTTTTTATTAGAATATAAATATTAGTCATTTGGAAGATTGGAAAGTTGGTTGTTGCGCGAAGATGAAGAGGAACAAGTTCATGAAGTAATTTAAATTGTCGTTTTTCTTGCATATTTCTCATCTCTGTCAAATCGTTTGACATAATTTTTTAGTGAAATTTGCGCAAAGCAAGTACTTCCATAAAATTCACATTTTGTCCGATAAAGTACATATTGCTTCTTCCAAATAGAAGCAGGTTTTTTCCAAATTTAGGGAAAGTGCGTTATTTCATAAAATCCATAAGAAATTAATTCCCTTTAAATCCTTTCAAAATCTGTTCCGAAAAATATCATGGTCGTTTCGTAGAAGATTTTGAATGCTTTCTAATCCAAAAATAACAGGCAAGCATAAATCTGAAAGTTGAAATTTGGAAAAATATTTTGATACCTTTTATTCGCTCGAGTGACGCGAAACGACACGACGCAAGTTTCGATCTTTTCAATCGCGTTACGTAATCTTGATAATATAATTTATGGTAGCGTAAGCTCTGGCTCTTTCATCGATGATTATTTCACGCTCATAAAAAATGCATGAACTCGAAGTTGACGCGATGTCAAACAAAAAGTGGACGTGCGTAAAATACAGTCGTACAGAATGCGTAATGCTGTTTTCTCGCCACGCGTCGATGTAGTATCTTGTTCCTCGATGCGAATAATTCGTTGCATTTTTCACGTAACAGCCGGCGGCATATTTAGAAAATTTATATTCCACCGTATATTCCTATTTCAGTTTCTCATGACGCGTATTCTTGTTTCATGCAACGAATGCAATCAGATTGTGTTTAAGATGTTCGTGAAAGAGCAGCGAGACGTAGAAATTTTCACCGTATCAACAATATCTAACGATAATGTTATCACCGAAGTTGCGTTCGCGTTATCGTGGCGAAATAATAATTGCACTTTATCGACGTGAAGTTGAACGTCTCGTCGAAACTGTTTACCAATGAAAAGTTTACCAACGAACGAATAAATTACACTTTATATAATACATACAATACATACAATAATTACAATACGTACAATAATACATAAATTAGGCTGTCCATTCAATGAACGTCGGAACGAGAACATTTCGATTGAAAGTAGTTGCAATAATTACCACGATAGCATAACGTGCAATCGATTCTTTTAATTGTATATAAAAAGATTGTATGAAAAGTAAAATATACATTTGGAGCAAAATTTAAACTTGATTATGAATTAATATGGGAATAAATTGGCAAGAGGGAGAAAAAGGTCCAGTGAAAATTTAATAGGAAAAAAGTAAAGAAACAACAGATCTATTCGGATGAAACGAACGTTAAAAAAAAAAAATACACGGAACGAGTTCTCTGTAAATTTGCAAAATTCTACCTACCGTAATTGAATGCAGAGATTAATCGAATAAAGTTACTCGTAAAAAAACAGGAACAAAAATAAAAAAAGGTCAAAAAGTTTAGAGTAAAAAAATAACGAATAACCGGGAAGCTTCCAACTCCAAATAATGGATTATACTAGTCAATTAATCAATCGGTATTCAGATTCGAAATACATCTGCCAATAGTTAAAAAAAAAGGGGGGGAGGTTCTAAAAATCCAACATGACAATTTATTGCAGTCATATCCGCCGCTATTAATCTATTCTGGAAATCCTGGAAATTTTGATGATTTCGTTAGAATTATCCTAAATCTTGCCGCGTTAAGCAGGACGATAATCACGCCGCGAAGTTCCAGTAACGATCACGGTATGCTGGCTATGGAAAGATAATCGCATTAAATCTGGAGTTCGGTAGCGCTTCCATCGTTGGAGCATTTACTTCACTTGCGGTCTACGCTGAAATTAAATGAGAAATCCCATGAAAAAAAAAGAAAAAAAAAAGAAAACATATCATTTCGGAAACTCAGCCATCGTTTCGAATCTAAGATCGAACTCTCGACTACAAAAATTGGACGATAATCGCCTCAAGCGAGAATAGAATGATATAACAATTCAAATGATAATTCTGCTTATTCTCTGAGCTACGATCGAAACCAAAAATCACTCAAAATATCACAGAGTTGTAGTTAGATTACGGATTCTTTTATGCAAATTTGTATCTTTAAAGATACCGATAACGAAAAAAGACTCGAGTGGAAATATAGTTCATCTTGGAAATATTGTCACGTGTATCTTTTCTATAAAAATCTTACGAAACAAATCCCTCTATTAACATCTCCTAGATACGACGATCTTACAACCAGATTAAATTCTCACTTTGAATTACATCTAAAAACTGCCGTGTAACCACCTCATTAAGCTACAAGTACAATTATCCAAAAAAGCCTCAAACCGTCGTCTCTTTTCGTGTAAGAGAAACTACCACTCCGATCCTTCGTCTCTATTTCCTTTGGCAGAAACTGTTCTCCACACTCTGTCGACTAAAAACAACAAGAACAGTAAATTCTGGCGCATGATAAACATTTCACGCCCCCCGCTCAAACCTGTGACACCGGGCAACCCTTTCGTACCGTGGAGTGCGCGCAATTTCGAGCATTACGACGGCATCTAATACAATCCGCGCCGGCTTTTGTGCCCGCATTTATATTGCTCCTTTTGTCGACCCAAGAAACGACGAGAAGACGCTCCTTCCTTTGGAGAGGGAAAGGCATAAAGAAAGAGACAGAGAGAGAGGGGAGAAAGAGAGGTGGAAAGAGAGGTTTTGGTCTCTCGTTCTTCGCGTCAATACCTCCCTCGTTGCCGATCCCATTCAAGACTGGTCCGCTCGTAGATAGCATATCGAGTGAGAACGCTCGTTTATACGGCGTACAAAGGGACGAACGCGACCCCCATTAGCATGCACGTACCCCGCCCCGCTTATTTGCACCGACGAGCTGGCGCACTCAACCTCTCCATACTTCTATCCCCTTCTGATAGCATGCTTTCCCATTTTTCCATCCCCTACAGTCGTTCGATCCATCGTCGTGTAACTATCGTATCGTTCTTTTACTACGTTAACCCATCAACTTGGCTGCTACGATGGTCACCGGTGACTCACGTTGTTACGTTTTTCTCGAATGATCGAAATAAGATAAATTTCATGGACTAAGAAAATCAACAAATCGTGGGAGAAAAAGTGCGCAAACGCGGTGTAATAAGAATTAAACGTCCAGGTGTATTGTAATACATTTCGATCTATCGGCGACGCGGTTGTTATTTTCTTGTTAATTTATAAATTCTATCCAGGCGATATAATTTGTCATAGTGACGCAAGTATCGTTATTTCTTTAAAGTTTCGTGAAATCTGTACTGTCGTGCGCGAGTTTATAAGCGCTACGTATTCCGTGACATTCAAAAATTCGACGAAAATTGCATAAAGCTTTTACGGAAAATTCGAAGAAAGGAAATTGGAAACGCTAGATGTTGCGTTAACGCCACGTTAAACTTAATGAGGTTAAACTTTCAGCGTGTTTCTCTTTCTTCCTCTTGCTTTTTCCTTCCATTTTCCTAAATTGTTATTCTGATGTTCTTTTTATTTGTTCGTAAACTGTACGCTTGACTGCCGGTTACGTAAGGCTGGGTTAAAGAGATTGAAAGGAGTTCTAGGCAAGGGTAGTTAAGACATGAGTTCGGGGGATGTCGTTTGTTGGGGATTCTTGGGATCTTTTGGATAGACGAAATGTTCGGATTGGATGATGCAGTGTACAGTGAGTCGGTTAGGATGGAGTTCCGAGTGTTTTTCGTGGCTTTCGAGGGTTGATTCAGGGACCCAGTTTAGCTTGGCAGAATTGGAAAGGGTGAGTGGAACTTTCATATGCAGATTATGCGTCCTCTCCTGTTTTCTTCTGCTTTTTACTTTTTTTTTTTTGAATCTATAAAGATCTTATTTTAATTATATTCTGTCGTTGAAGAAATTAATTCTTTATTGGAATAAATATGTATTTAGATAATTGAAATGTAAAATGGTTCACCTTTAATTTAAACCTTTCAGGATAAAATTTTTAGGCTGTACGACAAATTTCTTTTTCATCCTTTAATAATGATAATTCCTTTTCCCATGTTTTTGCGAAGAAAACACGATGCGATAGAATTGAGACGGATTTTAAACGAAGTACGTTTGTCATTTAATTAAATATCTTGTTAGAATTATCGTAATCAAGTATTTGCAATCCATCGTGGAAGAATTAATTACAATAGTAATATTTTGTCAAGCTGACTAAAAATAGCTACTTTTCAAACACCGAGGCAATTTCCATTAAAATTAGTTGTTTATCGAAAATGGTATTGAAATTGATATTACGGCTAAACACTCGTTATGTTAATGTCACGCCAATATCATATATGTAAATTTAATTAAACTATGAGATAGAAAAGGTCCAAATAGACTAATAAGGTTATAATAGTAGTGGGTTTCGCAATGTAATTAGTATAGATGCAAATATTATTCTATAGAATAACCATAACCATCTTTAAATCAAATAAAATCTGTTATACAGGAAAACGGTTAGAAAAAGCCGATTAAACGGATCGTAGAATAAATAGTACGTAAAATGAAAATTTTTCGATCGGTGACGATTGGGAACAGGCTAACGAATTCCCTATGATCTATTCGAATGAATAATAACCAGATGTTGCATCGTGCACACGTGCAACCATAGCAATTTTTCTCGTGTCCGATAAGCATTTGCATTTTCCGCGCGTGTATTTGTTTTTCCATTTTTGTTTAATAACGCCTACGATTATTCATCGTGTTGCTCGCAAATATGCTAATACTACGTAACGAAAGAGAAATTATAACGCCGCTTTTTTATACATTTCCTTGCGTGTTTACAAAGGAGAGATCGAAACGAGCAGCTACATACCGAACGTAGAATTACGAAGAATAAGTTAGCATAAGTTAGCATAGAATATCGTCTGAATAATTATATTTTTGTCTTCTACAGAATTTCATCAACTTCTCAACTATTTCTAAAAGACTTACATCTTTGCACTTAAAAGGTTATCTTCGTACTCGATCGTCTTATAATAAAATTCCGCTGTTTAATCGAATTTAAAATTGAAGACAAACGTAACATTAAAATAACGTTACATAACGTTAAAATCAGAGAATCGACAAAATCTACTCCTTGTGCGTTTCTCCTGTGATCTTCGTGTTACAGTTGCCGGTAAATGTTTATGAAACAGGAAGAATAAAAGATACAAAAAGACACTAACACTTTACAAAATGGATTTATATCAAATAAGAACGACGAATAAATATAATGTATATGGAATAGACGACTTACTAATATGGTAAAAAGCGTTTAATATGTTTAATACAAAAGTTGAT